>NC_091269.1:59315000-59915000 GCF_042477335.2 Ovis canadensis
GCAGGTTGGTTTCAGCCAGCTCGGGCTGCTGCCGCTTACTCTCTGGGTGGCCTTGGCAGCTTCCCTGATCTCTCAGGCCTCCGTTTTGCCTCCAGGAAGCACACAGATCACTGTGAGCCCAGAGAGACTAATGGGCAGGCTGGAGAGCTGGTGTTGCAGGGGCCGAGCAGAGCCCTGGGGTACACGAGTTCCCTAGCCCGTCACTCTGCCATCCCAGCACGAGCTCCACAGAGGAGCCCTGGGCCTGTGACCGCTTCAGAGCCCTGTGCTCTGGGCTTCAGACCCCCTGTGCGTCTGGGGTCTCCCATCTGGGTCTTATCTCTGTC
This sequence comes from Ovis canadensis, assembly GCF_042477335.2. Classification (NCBI taxonomy): domain Eukaryota; kingdom Metazoa; phylum Chordata; class Mammalia; order Artiodactyla; family Bovidae; genus Ovis; species Ovis canadensis. The sequence continues at coordinate 59,315,327 of NC_091269.1, forward strand.
TTGCTCTGTCCTTCCTGCTCCTGACTGAGCATCTCTGCGTGGCTGTCTCTACTGTTCGAGGCATAATGCTGGCATGGGGCTCTTGTGAGCATAATGAGGCTGTGGTTGTGGGGAGAGGTTCCAGGAGAATCAGGTGGAGAATGGGGCTTCCCGGCAAGCAAACCTGGGACTGAGAGCCGTAGGAACGCTGGCACTCTGGCACCAGATAACGTCTTTGCTGGGTGTAAGATGCCTCAGATGTGTCAGTGTCGGTGTCCAGAGGCTTTCTGGCCTGACTACAGTTTCCAAACGCCCAAGCGCCTAGTCTCCAAGAGCCTGTGTGATTCAGGGAAGGTGACCGATGCAGCCCTCATTAAAGACTTGGGGTCCGCAATGTCCTCCAGGCCCCTGGTCTGGTCTGTGGAAAGGGTCTGAGTTTGGAACGGCCAGGCAAATGATTTCCAGGCAAACCATTGCCCTCCTTGGGCCCCAGGGAGCTGGGTAGGGCAACCTCTGGTGGTCTGTGGGTAAGCACCATGAGATCATGAGTACTGACCCCAAATGGGGGACAAAGCAGTGAGAAGGGTAGAGCCAGGCTCAGAATTCAAGTCAGTGCTCCTCCCAGCCTTTGTGACTTAGTCAAGTCACTCAGCCTCTCTGTGGGATAATAGTAGTATCTACCTGTAATTATTGGGAGGATTAAAGCAATGAAGACATGTAAAGTTTTTAGCTGAGCGACTGACCCACAGAAAGAGCACAGTAGAATTACCCAGCATTATTGTTACATTCCAAGGATGACAGCTGGAACGATTTGGCTTCTCCCCATTGTCACAGGCAATGACACAGGAGGTCGTCTTTGCTACCTGCTAAATGCAGTCAGTGTTGGCCCGACAACGTTGGGGAGGGGGTGTCACCATGTCCCACCATTGCTGGCACTTGAGTGACCAGTTCAGGAAGATCTCATGGGTGGGTGCAGCTAGCAGTCCCATAGGCGTGGGTGGGTAGTGGGGAGGGGGTGGATGGGAGGCCAATAGGCCTCTCCAGATCTTTTCACTCAGGATTGGGAGTTCTGGGGATTGCTCTGGAGAAGACAGGAGCTGACATCCTTGATGAAGTTGAAGGGGAAATGCCTGGGTGCCATATGGAGAATCATCTGGAGGCTGATGACCTCCAGGTCTCCACTTCTAGGGTGTTCATTTTGGCAGATGCTGGGACAGGGTTCTCTGACTTATAGTCCCAGGGAGCAACCATCAAGGGCAAAACCAAGACCCCAGCCCACAGAGAGCATCCTGGTGTCCTGCTTACCATGTCCCTGCTTGGACTGTGCATCAGTGGCTCCAGGCTGCAGCGCTGAAGAAAGTTATAAAAAACATCCAGTTTTCCCTGCAAAGCAGATGTGGTTGTGAGGAAGCTACAGGCACAGACGCTGCCTCCAGATGAGCAGCATTGCCTCCATCTCCCACGAGTCCCCAGGGCTGTGTCCCCACACCCTGGCTGAGGCAGCGCTGCAAGGCTTCACCTGGGGTATGGGGCTGGAAAACCTTTTGTGTCTGTTGGGGAGATGGACTCTGTGGGTCACAGACTGAATTGGATTCTGGAACAAACCAGTGCTTTAGGTGTGGGAGGAGATTTTTTTTTTTTTGAAACAAAACAAAACAAAACCCAAAACTAACGTCAAAGGTTGGAGGAGGTATGCAGTCGCCAAGGAGAGGTCCTCAAGGAGAAACACGGTGGGCATGGGGACCGGGCAGGAGGTGAAGGAGGGGGAAGAGGGCCTGCATGGGGGGCACAAAGGGAGAAGGCAGGGGAGAGACCCGCTCCCTGCTCAGGGGGAAGGGTCCCGATACTGGGGAGAAAGAGAAAGATGAGGAAAGCAAAGGACAGGCCAGAAAGTGGACCTGGTGGGGTAGGATGCAGGGCCAGGCCTCTGAGTGGGAACAAGTCCCTGGCAGGTGGCTTCTTCCCTCTTGGAAGGTGAGCTCTGGCTTTCCTGGGCCCCCACAGTGACTGTCAGAAGAGACGTGGGGCTGGCCTTTCAGCTGCCATTTGAAGCTCCCAGGAGGAAGCAATGGATCCCACAGGGACAGAGGCAGGACCAGGTGGAGGAGGGCAAAGCTGAACCCGGAGATCGTGGTTCTTTCTCCCTCACAGCTGCCACCTGCGGGCCTCCCTATTGTCTCTCAGCCTCCTGCCAGTGGGGATCTCAGTCACTGGGAAGAGGGAAGTGTCCTCAGCTTCCCTGCTTCATGTGGCCCTTGTCACCCCATCTCAGTGCCCCAAGGACAATGCAGTGAGCTCTCTCCCTCCTTCACTTAGCAGACAGGAACTGTGGGTACTTCTGGGCTGTTAATGGTGGTAAGATCTGGGCTCAAAAATATTTGTTACTGACCTATATGAGGTTCTTGTAATTTAGTTTATTTTCATTCATCCAATCACTGGTCAGCGAAACACAGGCAATTGCTAAAGTTGATGATAAACTTTGTGAGAACTAGGGATTGTTTGCTTGTGAGCTAGTCATCAACATCCAGAATACTGAGCCCATTTCAGGGGGAAGACCCTGGTCCAAAATATGGTGCCCATAAACTCATCTCCACCCATCCAGGATTTTGAAGTCCAGGCCTCTGCTGCAGGTACTGGCTGCCCCTTCCTCCCACTCCCCAGTTTGGAGGGCATTATCCTTCGTTTCCTAAGGGGACTTCTCACCTCCATCTGTCTTATCCTGTCTTCTTGGCATTCACAGCAAGGGATAATCACTGTGGTATATCCCTGCTCGGGGCATGGCTTCTAGAAAGAGAAAATAATCGAGTCCTTGTCTGGCAGCTCCTGTGCAGACACAGGTTTTCTGCTTCCCCGAGCACTGTCAAGCACCGGCCACTCAGCAAACGTTTGCTGGAGAATCAGGGACCAATGGACAGTAGCTGGCACAGTAAGAGAGTGGCCTCCACGTGAATGCACACCAACCCTTTCGGTTTAAAGATAGCTCAAAATATCAGCAAACTCTACCCTGTCCCCTTGGTTCCTGGAGGCTTCCCCTGCAGGAGAGGCTGGGTGCGAGGCTGCGCCATGTGACGGCGGCTGTCAGGGGTGCAGCAGCAGCAGGGGACAGGGCTGCACTCACCCGCCTCGGGCAGAGGCAGCCCCCAGGCCGCACTGCAGCCGGTGCTATGCCAGCCCTGCAGAGGCCCTGTTGGCCACTAGACATCAGACCCAGGCCCTCTATCTTGGGATGCGAGTCCCTGCTGTAACTACTACTTATGGGGCCTGGTTTGGGTCCCCATCTGCTCTGCCACAGCCTCCCCTCCTGGCCCTTGGTCTCTGTGCTCACCCTGGTTGCCCTTCCCTCACAGCTTGATGCCAGGCAACACTCCCTCCACCCTCCTCAGCCCCCTAGTCCCCAAAAGCCAGCCCCACGAAGACCCTAACCCTGACATGAGCCAGGGATGAAGAACAAGGAAATGGAGCCCAAAATATATCAGAGCTCAGGGAGGGGGTCCAGGTCTCTGAAACCCGAGGATCCTTTTCCAAAAGGTCACCTGAGTCTTGGGAAGGACCATCCTACACACAGTCCTTCGGGAATGACAAAAAGCCCATTGATTCCAGGATGGATCACAGCTGTTCTTGAAATAGGCTACCCCACATGCTGATTTACTACTAGAGGCCCTGCATCAGGCCACATTGGGTGTGGGGGAACGGCACTGTCTGGATGACATTTTGTGAGTCTCACGTCCTCTCTGGGGTCCCTCCCTTCCCTCTGTTACCCTATTCTTTCTGCTTGTTCTCTCTGGCCAAGTAGGTAGGAGTTGGAAGTGGGGAGGAAATATCCCCATCCACATCAGGGGGCCTCTCTGTGGAGAGCAGTGTGTGCATCAGGTGTGCCGACAACATTAGGACCAAACACACCACTTACCTTTTCTGCTTTCTGGGCTGGTGATGGCTTCTTGAAGACCTAGGATGTTAAAGACACAAACACAGCTGGAAGGGGCATGGAGAGCTCTAGCTCAGCCTTTCATACAGGAGGGAACCCTGCTCAGGAGCACTAGGGGGACAAACATCTGCACTGGGGTGCCAACCTAGATGCCCAAGGCCTGAGCATCTGTGGGTAACAGGTTCCACCTCCTTGAGCCGCAGCTTCCTCAGTTTTCAAAGGGTAATCAATATCTTTGTGTAGGATCAACAGGGAGACAGACTAAGGCTCCTGTTCCCTGGTAGAGGCCCCACCTGGGAGCTTTCAACAGCAAACGACATCATGTGGAGACAAGAGAACATTCCCCACGCTCCCACTTCCCTCCCCTTCTCTCCTGCCCCAGGCTCAGTCTTTATCCTTTATCATCAGGGTATCTGCCACATGCTCTGAAGGTGACCTCAGAGCCCTCCAGGTACCAACAGCAGGCTATACACCAACCGGTGAGCTTCTATGGGCAAGGAAAACAGCTATTTCATTTCCGGGCCTCTGTGCCCAGCATGGGGTCCTGCACATCCTGGTAACTTAGTGATGACCGATGAAGGAGTGACTAAGGTACCAGAGATGGGCGGGGAGCCATGCTGTTTTCAAAGGCATGGCCGCCCCCAGGGTTAGCAGCCTCCAGGCCAGCGTCCTTCTCCCTTTGGGCCACAAGTGCCCCTGGAGAATCCTCTTCTTCCCCCAATAGCAGAGACTCCTAGGCTTTTGTTCTCGAAGTTCTTCAGAATCCTGACCACAGCGGGGAGTCTCAGGACATCTGGGATCCCTTTCCCCTTCACGGACCACCTTCCTATGAAGGTAAAAGCATGGCACAGGCTGTTTTTCGCTGATGGGAGGGCTCCAGAGCTGATAGGAACCTGTCCACAGGATCATGAGGCAGGCAGCTGCCCAAGGGGGAGGTTGGTAAGGGATGGGCACAGGCTCAGGCAGGGATCACTCACCCACTTGTGACAGCAGATGCAGACAAGCAGGGACAGGAGCAGGGACAGGAACAGGGCTGAGACGAGCACAGGGACCCAGAGAGGATTTCTGTAAAGCAGGTTACGGCTGACAACCTTGGGCATTAAGGAAATCTTCTTTGGGACAGTCCCACGTATTATTATCTCCCCTTCTGGGAAAAACTCAGGTATGGCGGTCTCCTCTTCTGGCACAACCGTGGGTGTTGTGGTCTCCTCTATGACAGTGGTGGGCACCGTGGTCTCCTCTTCTGGGGAAATGTTAGGCATGGTAGTCTCCTCCTCTGGCACAACCGTGGGTGCCGTGGTCTCCTCTGCGACAATGGTGGGCACTGTGGTCTCCTCTTCCGGGGAAATATTAGACATGGTGGCCTCCTCCTCCGGCACAACCGTGGGTGCCATGGTCTCCTCTGTGACACTGGTGGGCACTGTGGTCTCCTCTTCTGGGAAAATGTTAGACATGGTGGTCTCCTCCTCTGGCACAACTGTGGATGCCATGGTCTCCTCTGCGACAATGGTGGGCACCGTGGTCTCCTCTTCTGGGGAAATGTTAGACATGGTGGTCTCCTCCTCTGGCACAACCGTGGGTGCTGTGGTCTCCTCTGAGACCGTGGTGGGCACTGTGGTCTCCTTCCTTGGGAATGCTTCAGTAAATATGATCTCCCCTTCTGGGATCACCTCAGGAAATGTGGCCTCTTCTTCTGGGATCATCTCAGGAAATGTGGCCTCATCTTCTGGGATCACCTCAGGAAATGTGGTCTCATCTTCTGAGGACACCTCTGGAAATGTGGCCTCATTTTCTCGGAACACCTGAGGAAATGTGGTCTCATTTCCTGGGAACCTCCTAGGAAATGTAGTCTCCTCTTCTGGGACCACCTCAGGAAATGTGGTCTCATCTTCTGGGACCACCTCAGGAAATGTGGTCTTATCTTCTGGGAACAGCTCAGGAAATGTGGTCTCCTCTTCTGGGACTGCCTGAGGAAATGTATTCTCCTCTTCTGGGAACACCTCAGGAAATGTGGTCTCCTCTTCTGGGACCGCCTGAGGAAATGTATTCTCCTCTTCTGGGAACACCTCAGGAAATGTGGTCTCCTCTTCTGGGACCGCCTGAGGAAATGTATTCTCCTCTTCTGGTAACACCTCAGGAAATGTGGTCTCCTCTTCTGCGACAGCCTGAGGAAATGCAGTCTCATCCTCTGGGACCACCTCAGGCACTGCCATCTCCTCCTCTGGAACAAAAGTACTCGCTGTGGTCGTCCTTGTGATAGTGGTAGGTACTGTGCTTGCTGTTGTGACAGTGGTAGATACGCTGGTCGTTGTGACAGTGGTAGGTACCGTGCTTGTCGTTGTGGCAACAGTAGGTACTGTGGTTGTCAAGACAACAGTAGGCACTATGGTCCTTATCATGATAACTGTAGGCAGTGTGATCATTGTTGATACAACAGTGGGCTCTGAAGGCTTAACCTGTGGAAGGCACACATACCAGGATTCTGAGGTTGGCCTGGGTGATCTCTTCCGGGGCACCCACCGACCATTTCCCACATTGGGTTTCCTGGTGTACCCAGGACCACCTGTCCTCAGGTTGCTTCATCTACAGGGACCACAGTGGCACTGGCTTCTCTCCCCTACTTCCCAGCTCTGTGACCTTGGGCAAAGCTACTCTCTCCCTCTCTCTGAACCTCTATCTCCATGTCTGTGGTGAGGAAGTTAGTGGTATTTGATGCATTAGAAAGAGGCTATAGAAAGTTCCAACACAGGCCAGGTCCACATGGGACCTTAAGGAATGGGCTCTGTGCTCTTGTTGTTCATAGCCAAGGGTGAGTGAGCTGCATCCATGGACCTGCACTGTCCAGCCCTTCTCTCCATCAGTGGCTTTGCTGGAGAGAACCAGAAGGGAAGGGGAAAGAGTGAGCCTGTGCTCAGGAAATGGCAGTCTCTGGGTGACCCTGTGCTGGGCCCAGTGCCAGAGGCGGCTCCTGAGTTCTCTTCTCAATGTGCTTGTGGATGGGTGGTCCTCAGGTGGCAAGACTCCTGGTTGGGAAATGTGGGGGTTTGGTCTCAGGTCCCCAGGAAGATGGACAGGGAGCAGAGGACGCAGACACATACGGGGACTGTCACACTGCGAGAACCCTCACCAGCTGGCACTAGACACAGGGGCAGTGGGATTAAGCACAGAATCCCTCTTCTCAAAGAAACCTCACTCCAAAGTGACAGGCTCTGTTGTTGCCCGTACTGGGCTGCCCCAGGCTAAGTGACCTGGATGCCTTAGACCTGGGGAAAGCAGCCCCTGCGAGCAGCACTTTGTTCCCAGTTTCCTCCTCCTGAGCTGAGCCCTGCCCTCCCCACAGCCTTGCCAACTCCCCAGGAGCAGAGGGCAGAGCCCCCCTGCAGAGGTCAGAGCCAGCTTGCAGAGAGGGGCAGTGAAGGAGCATGAGAAAGGAGGAGAGGCAGAAGGGAGGCTGACGACCTCTGCAAAGTGACCTCCAGAGTTCCCCAAACAGACTTGGGAGGCTGGGGCTGTGATGGTCATGAGTGTGTTCAGGGCCCTGCCTGCTGCTGTGCCCATGCAGTGAAGACACACACTGACTGATCACGGCCACAGCTCTCCCGCCCTCCAGACTCCTGGGTCTGGGACCCCAATTTGGAGGGCCTAAGGGTCTCAGAGGGCCTGGAATCTGTCTCCTGGTACAGCGTCCCCTCTTAAACTCAACCTGGATGGAATCCAGGCTGGAGCCTTGAGCTCCCCACTACAAGGCCTGGTCAGGGGTGGTGGCATGGTGGGTCCCTGGTGGGCAGAATATCAACACCATTTCTAGAATTGCTTAGAGCTTGAATTGATATATTTCAAGTTAGTTCACAGAGAGGATAGAGTTTCTGCAAGACCTGGACAGATGCCTTCAACCTAGGTGTTCTTGTAGAAGGATTTGCTGTGATTTTTACAAACATGATGAAGGGTTAAGGGCACCTATCCGGCGGTGGGATGCCGCCTGAGATGCCTGTCTCATAAACTACTCACTTGGCCTTTCCCAAGGAATTTTGCTCCACTTACCTCTTCTTGCCAGGTTTTGTGTTCCTCCATTCTCCCCCCCGTCCACTGAGGTCCTTGTGGCCCCACCCTGTCATTCCCACAATCCTTGCCAGCAACTTTCAAGTCTTCATCTACAAAGGTGACACCATTGTTCAGGCTGTAATCAATGAAAACCTCCCTAAAGCACAGAAAGGCAGAGGGTAACCAACAGATCAAAGAGACACAGCCCTTGGCTCAGTCCATAGCTCTCTCACGGTAACGATTTTGACTACCAGCCATCTGGGGCTATCAGAGAGCAGTCAGCAGGGGTAAGGGGAGTTTATCCCCAAGCACCATGAGATTGACCTCTGCAATGAAGGTTATCAGACAGTGAGGAGTCCTGAGTGGAGTCAGATGTCCTCCTGGCTATGAGCGAAGTGACCAGGAACAGCTGTCTTGTGTCATCATCCTGACTCCTCTGTATGCACAGAATATGTTGGAGTCCCTTGGAAAAGCTGCCTGGAGCAAAGTTACTATCCCTGGTTGCACAACTTCTCCTGAATCCTTCCCTATGCAGAGCCTGGGCCACAGCGGGTCCCTGAGCTCCTTGAGGGACCACCAACCAGGCTAGGTGAGGACGATGCCCTGAGCTCTCCTGAGACAGATATGTGTTGCCCAGCAGAGGTGACTTCCTACATCCTTGGCCCAATCGTCCCCAAACCCCAAATACTTACTGTCCAGCCTTGTCAAACATATGTCCTGGGCAAATTAATTTTTCGTTATTGATAGAGATGGGTCTTTTTCCTAAAAAAAAAAAAAACCCACAAAATTGTCACTGGACATGTCCATTCATTTGTCTTTCCCATTCTGTTTGCCCTTGGAAGCAGAGCTAACACTTGGGCAGAAGCAACTTTTCTTCTGACACGTACCAAGCACTGAGCTCTGGTGTTTTGTTTTTTTAAACTTTATTTAAATACAGTTGATATACAATATAACCTAAGTTCCAAGTGTACAATATGGCAATTCACAAAATTTAAAGGTTGTACTCCATTTATAGTTGTTATATTAATAAAGGGCACTGATATTAAAAGGGAACAAAGCAAACAGAGGCCCTGCTCTCAAGGGCCTGACATTTGTGGGACTAGAGAGGGAGGCAGGCAATAAAGTCACAAACAATGAACAAAAACATGTCAGAGTGAAAAGTGCTGTGATGTCAATAAACAAGGGAAGGAATAGGGAAGGAGAAGAAGGCACAGCTGCTTAGGAGTAGGTGACCTGTCCTGTCTTTTAGAGACATAGTTTCTCTTTAAGAGAGAGTGAAATATTTACACAGGACGTGAAGGGATGTCTGGGATTTTCTTCACAATAATCAATTGTGAGAGTATTAGCAAAACCAGATGGGCCAGGGTTGATAATTACTGAAAGTAGGTAAAGAGCAAAAAAGTTGGCTTAAAGCTCAACATTCAGAAAATGAAGATCATGGCATCCGGTCCCATCACTTCATGGGAAATAGATGGGGAAACAGTGGAAACAGTGTCAGACTTTATTTTTTGGGGGGCTCCAAAATCACTGCAGATGGTGAATGCAACCATGAAATTAAAAGACGCTTACTCCTTGGGAGAAAAGTTATGACCAACCTAGATAGTATATTCAAAAGCAGAGACATTACTTTGCCAACTAAGGTCCGTCTAGTCAAGGCTATGGTTTTTCCAGTGGTCATGTATGGATGTGAGAGTTGGACTGTGAAGAAGGCTGAGCGCCGAAGAATTCATGCTTTTGAACTGTGGTGTTGGAGAAGACTCTTGAGAGTCCCTTGGACTGCAAGGAGATGCAACCAGTCCATTCTGAAGGAGATCAACCCTGGGATTTCTTTGGAAGGAATGATGCTAAAGCTCAAACTCCAGTACTTTGGCCACCTCATGTGAAGAGTTGACTCATTGGAAAAGCCTCTGATGCTGGGAGGGATTGTGGGCAGGAGGAGAAGGAGGCGACAGAGGATGAGATGGCTGGATAGCATCACTGACTCAATGGACGTGAGTCTGAGTGAACTCCGGGAGATGGCGATGAACAGGGAGGCCTGGCGAGCTGCGATTCATGGGGTGGCGATGAGTCAGACACGACTGAGCGACTGAACTGAACTGAACTGAACTGAAAGTAGGTAAGGCTGCTTCAGGGGCACTATGCAACTTTTGCTACTTTTGTATATTACTGAAGATTTTCATTAAAGATGAGGTGTATCTGAGGTGGGATTCCTGGAGTGGAGCCAGGTGAGGAGAAAGCCAGGGAACAATCTGGAGAAGAGGGTCCAGGCTGTAGGTGCCTGTGCTGGGGCCTGAGGTAACTAGCTTAGCTTGTTGATGGAAAGAGAATGGGGCCTCGTGGGCCCTGGGAAGGGGTGTGGGCTTTATTTTAAGTACAGTGAGTGTGTCAAAGCGCTGGCCAGGTCCAGGTGAGTTTGGACACCGAAGAAGCAGGACCTGCAACTGGCCTGGATGTGGGATGAGAACAAAGAGGAGAGAAGGACGACGTGCAGGGTAGTGAGCAGAGCGTCTGGGTGCGTGGTGGTGCCGTCTGTGGACACAGGGAAGCCTCTGTGTCTGGGCTTGTTCTATAACTTTGAGGGAGCTGGGTGCTGGCCCTCAGGAGCCTCCGATGTGTGTTGTGAGTAGTCGTGGAGCCTTCTCCCCTGAGGCACGTTAGGCATTACTGACAAACTATTTCTTTCCATTTTAGATGCCATGTATAAGTGATAATGCACAGTATTTACCTTTGTCTGTCTGACTTCAGTTAGCATAAGATCCTCTAGATCCAGCCATGTCATTTCAAATTGTACAATTTCATTATTTTGCATGGCTGAGTAATATTTCCTTGTGTATGTGGCTATGTAGCACATCTTTATCTATTCATCTGTTGAGAGACACTTAGGTTGCTTCCATGTCTTGTCTACTATAAATAATGCTGCTGTGAACATTAGAGCATGTGTATCTTTTCAAATAACTGTTTTTGTTTTTTTCAGATAATATATCCAATAGAGGGATTGATGGATCATATGGTAATTCTATTTTTACTTTAATGAGGAATCTCTACATTGCTTTCCCTAGTGACTGCACCAATTCACAATTCCATCAACAGTACACTAGGCTTCACTTTTCTCCACATCCTGGCTAACATGTGCTAATAGCTTTTGACATGTGTGAGGTGACATCTCATGGTGGTTTTGACTTACATAATTAGTGATGTTGGTAGTCTGTTTATATGCCTATTGGCTATCTGTATATCTTACATGGAAAAATGTCTATTTAGGTTTTCTGCCCATTTTTTAACTGTTTTTTTTAATAGTGAAGTGTATGAGTTATTTATATATTCTGGATACTGACTCATTAGTCATACCATTTGCAAATATTTTCTCTTTCAGTAGGTTGTCTTTTCATTTTGTCTATAGTTTATTTTACTGTGAAAAAGATTTTAAGTTTAATTTGGTCCCGTTTGAGTATTTTTTATTTCTTTTTCATTGCCTTAGGAGACAGGTCCAAAAATGTATCGCTACAATTTGTGTCAAAGAATATTTTATGTTTTCTTCTAGGAGTTGTATGGTTTCAGGTATTAAACTTACATCTTTAATGCATTTTTATTTTTTATTTTTTTGGTATATGATGTGAGGAAATGTTCTAATGTCATTCATTTTTTTTGTGCAGTTGTCCAATTTTTCCAGCACCACATACTGAAGAGCTTGACTTTTCTCCATCATATATTCTTGCCTCCTTTGTCATAGATTAAGCAGTGGCCACAAAACTGGAAGAGGTCAGTTTTCACTCCAAAGAAAGGCAATGCCAAAGAATGTTCAAACTACCATGCAATTGCACTCATCTCACATATTAGCAAAGTAATGCTCAAAATTCTCCAAGCCAGGCTTCAACAGTATGTGAATTGAGAACCTCCAGATGTTCGAGCTGGATTTGGAAAAGATAGAGGAACCAGAGATCAAATTGCCAACATCCATAGGATCATAGAAGAAGCAAGAGAATTCCAGATAAACATCTACTTCTGCTTCATTGATTACACTAAAGCCTTTGACTGTGTGAATCACAACAAACTGTGGAAAATCCTTAAAGAGATGGGAATACCAGACCACCTGACCTGCCTCCTGAGAAATCTGTAGGCAAGTCAAGAAGCAACTGTTAGAGCCAGACATGGAACAACAGACTGGTTCCAAGTTGGGAAAGGAGTATGCCAAGGCTATATATTGTCACCTTGCTTATTTAACTTATATGCAGAGTACATTATGCAAAATGCTGGACTGGATGAAGCACAAGCTGGAATCAAAATTGCAGAGAGAAATATCAATAACCTCAGATATGCAGATAACATCACCATTACACAGAAAGCAAAGAGGAACTAAAGAGCCTCTTGATGAAAGTGAAAGAGGAGAGTGAGAACCTGGCTTAAAACTTAACATTCAAAAAACTAAGAGCATGGCATCCCGGTCCCATCACTTCATGGCAAATAGATAGGGAAACAATGGAAACAGTGAGAGACTTTGTTTCCTTGGGCTCCAAAATCACTGCAGATGGTGACTGCAACCATGAAATTAAAAGATGCTTGCTCCTTGGAAGAAAAACTATGACAAACCTAGACAGCATATTAAAAAGCAGACACACATTACATTACCAACAAAAGTCCGTCTAGTCAAAGCTATGGTTTTTCCAGTGGTCATGTATGGATTTGAGAGTTGGACCATAAAGAAAGCTGAGAGCCAGAGAATTGATGCTTTTGAACTGTGGTGTTGGAGAACTCTTGAGAGTCCCTTGGACAAGGAGATCAAACCAGTCCATCCTAAAGGAAGTCAGTCCTGAATATTCATTGGAAGGACTGATGCCGAAGCTGAAACTCCAATACTTTGACCACCTGATGCGAAGAGCTGACTCATTGGAAAAGACCCTGATGCTGGGAAAGATTGAAGGCAGGAGGAGAAGGGGACGACAGAGAATGAGATGGTTGGATGGTATCATCGACTTAATGGATGTGAGTTTGAGCAAACTCTGGGAGTTGGTGATGGACAGGGAAGCCTGGCATGCTGCAGTCCATGGGGTTGCAAAGAATTGGACACATTTGAATGACTGAACTGACCATACATGCATGCATTTATTTCTGGGATCTCTATACGGTTCCATGGATCTTTGTGCCAATTTTTGTGTCATTATCCTGCTGTCTTGATTGCTGCAGCTTGTGGTATGGCCTGAACACAGGAAGCATGATATTTCTAGCTTTGTTCTTTTCTCTGAAGTTTACATTGGCTGTTCTTTTTTATTTTATTTTATTTTTTGGTGGTTCCATAGAAATTTTAGGATTACTTATTTCATTTCTGTGAAAAATGTCAGAGATTTTTCCCCTAGGAATTACATTAAATTTGTAGATTGCCTTGTATAGCATGGACATTTTAACAATACTAATTCTTCCATTTCAAGAACATGGCTTTTCTTTCCATTTATTTGTGCTTTCACTTTCTTTCATCAGCGTCAGGTAGTTTCAAGTATGGGTCTTTGAGCTCCTTGGTGAGTTTCAGTTCAGTTCAGTTCAGTTCAGCCACTCAGTCGTGTCCGACTCTTTGCGACCCCATGAATCACAGCACGCCAGGCCTCCCTGTCCATCACCAACTCCCAGAGTTCACTCAGACTCACATCCATGGAGTCCGTGATGCCATCCAGCCATCTCATCCTCAGTCATCCCCTTCTCCTCCTGCCCCCAATCCCTCCCAGCATCAGAGGCTTTTCCAATAAGTCAACTCTTCGCATGAGGTGGCCAAAGTACTGGAGCTTTATACCTAGGTATTTTATTCTTTTTGATGCCATTGTAAATAGGATTGTTTTCTTTAATTCTCTCTCTGCTAGTTTATTATTGGGCTTCTCTGATAACTCAGTTGGCAAATAATCTGCCTGCAATGCAGGAGATCTCCGTTTGATTCCTGGATCAGGAAGATCCTCTGAAGAAGGGTTAGGCCACCCACCCCCACTATTCTTGGGCTTCCCTTGTGGCTCAGCTGCTAAAGGATCCACCTGCAATGCAGGAGACCTGGATTCAATCCCTGGGTTGGGACGATTCCCTGGAGAAGCCAGTCCAAGGGATTCCAAAGAGTTGGATATGACTGAGCGATTTTCCTTTCACTTTCTGATAGTTTATTATTAGTGTATAGAAATGTGACAAATTTATGCATATTAATCTTGCATCATGCAACTTATTGACTTCATTGATTAGTTTTAGTAGTTCTTTTGGTGGAGTTTCTTTTTAAAAAACTCATTTTCTGTATATAGTATCATGTCATCTGCAGATAGTGATGGATTTATTTGTTATTCCAATTTGAATGTCTTTTATTTCACTTTTTGTCTGTTCTCTGTGCCTAGGCCTTCCAATATATGTTAAATAAAGTGATAGGAATGGGCATCCTTGTCTTGTTCCTGATTTTAAAAGAAAAGCTTTCACATTTCCACTAATCTGTATTATGTCAGTTGTGGGATTGCCATAAATAGCTTTTATTAAATTGAGATATGCTCTCTCTATACCACCTTTGATGAGAGTTTTTTTTTAATCATGAAATGGGTATTGAATTTCGTCAAATGCTTTTCCTGTGTCTACTGAGATCATCATGTGATTTTTAGCCTTATTTTTTTTTTTCTGTTGTCAATGTGGTGGTTATATTCATTGATTTATGGATTTATGGATATTGAATCATTCTTACATCCCTGAAATAAATCTAAATGGATTATGATGTATAATGCTTTTTTATATATTGTTGAATTCAGTTGGCTAATATTTTGTTGAGCTTTTTCATCTATATTCATCAGAGATATTGGCCCATAATTTTCTTTTTCAGTAGTGACCATGTCTACTTTTGGCATCTGGGTAATGGTGATCTTGAAGAATGATTTTGGGAGTGTTGCCTCCCCTTCAGTGTTTTGAAATAGTTTCAGAAGGATAGGAATTGGCTCTTCTGTGTAAGTTTGGTAGAATTCCCCTGTAAAGCCATGTCATCTTGGACTGTTGATTGCCTGGAGTGTTTTGATCACATATTCAATTTCAATACTAGAGGTCAGTCTGTGCAGATCTATTTCTTCCTGATTCAATCTTGGAAGATTATATGTTTCTAGACATTTATCAATTTCTTCTAGATTGTCCAATTTGTTGGCATACAACTGGTTGTAATATTCCTTTATGACTTTTTGTATCACTGTGATATCAGTTGTGATTTCTTCTCTCACTTCTTGTTTCAGTCCTTTCTATTTTATTTTTATTTTGTTACCACTTTTATTTTTTACTTGAAGGAAAATTGCTTTACAGAATTTTGTTGTTTTGTCAAACATCAACAAGAATCAGCCATAGGTACACCCATGTCCCCTCCCTCCTGAACGTCCCTCCCATCTCCCTCCCCATCCCATCCTTCTAGATTGTTACAGAGCTCCTGTTTGAATTCTCTGAGTCATACAGCAAATGCTCATTGGCTATCTATTTTATATATGGTATTGTAAGTTCCCACATTACACTCTCCATACATCTCACCCTCTCCCTCCTCCCCTCCTGCCATGTCCATAAGTCTGTTTTCTATGTCTGTTTCCCCATTGCTGCCCTGTAAATAAATTCACCAGTACCATCTTTTTAGATTCCATATATATGCATCAGTATACAATATTTATATTTCTCTTTTGACTTACTTCTCTCTGTATAATAGGCTCTAGGCTCGTCCACCTCATTAGAACTGACTCAGATGCGTTCCTTTTCAATGGCTGTGTAGTACTCCATTGTATACATGTACCGCAGCTTCTTTATCCATTCATCTGTTGACAGCCATCTAGGTTGCTTCCATATTCTAGCTATTGTAAATAGTACCGCAATGAACACTGGGGTACGTGTGTTTTTTCAATTTTGGTTTCCTCAGGGTATATGCCTAGTAGTAGGATTGCTGGCTCATATGGTGGTTTTACTCCTAGTTTTTAAAGGAATCCCCGTATCATCTTCCATAGTGGCTGTATCAGTTTATATTCCCACCATCAATGCAGGAAGGTTCCCTTTTCCCAACACCCTCTCCAGCATTATTTGCAGGCTTTTTGATGATGGCCGTTCTGTGTTTCAGTCCTTTCTCTTTTTTCTTGATGAGCCTGGATAAAGGTTTATCCATCAACTTTATTTTTTTAAAAAGATCTTGATGTTAGGAGACTGATCACTCCCTAGCTTTGCATACGGAGGGCAAGGCTCCCAGCCAATCTTTCTCCGCTTGTCCATTCTGCCTTTATCCGTACCACATCTACAGTGCGTGGGCAGCAAGGGCTTTGAAAGCTTGGCTGGATGAAAGGAATGCAGTGTGTTGTGTGATATTTCTAACTTGGCGTACCAAGGGGGTTACTTACCATAGACTTTTCTGGGGCCCAAATGATATCTGCAAACAATTTCATCCTTCCTTTTTTGATGTAGGCCAGATACAGAAAATGTTACTTTATAGGCTTCTGCAAGAGTAACATCCAAAGGTCTGTGTTAGGAGGGGCTCAGTGTTGTCTTCCCTCTGATCTCACAGTTACAGAATTTCACCCAAAACTGAACTCCCAAGTGGTTTCTATGAAGAAGTAGCTCTGTCTGAACCAAACTCTGGTTACCTTCTGTGCAAGAGCCTCAACTGGTATCGCTGAGGGTCCACTCTGAGGATACTGGGCTGGGTTTTGAGCACTTGGGGTGCTGCGACAACCCCCTCTGAACAGCTGAGCTAAGAGACACCCAGTCTCATACCCTCCACAGGGACAAATCTGGACCCTGAAAAGCCATGCTCTTCCCTAAGGGGTATAGACAGTGCTGGCCACTGAAAATCACAGAGGAACCAAGACAACACAGGATGAAACAGTCCTGACCTTCGAGTTGAGCACACAAGTCTGGTGCTTGGGGGTTTTCTGACACTTGAGGGTCTGTTTCACCTCCCTATGTTTCTCTGTGTCTATGGCAGGCTAGAGACCCCAGGGGCAAAATCAGGACCTGGGTGAGGCATGCAATGAGGCAAGCACCCTGCACAGGAGAATCCCCCGTGGAGGGTGAAATCCTCTCTTAGCTGTGGGTCTGAAGTCTGCAGTGACTATTCTTCCCCTCCTTCTTCCTGCCCCTTCATGTGCCTCACACAACGCCCTACCCCCACCGCAGAGATTCACCAAGCTCTTCCTTTGGCCGGGGTGGTTGACACTGAAATGCAATCTGGCCCATAGCCCCTTGCCAGACTACTGGGTCCCCAGTGGTGCTTCCTGGCAACTGAAACAAATACCAGGGGATCCAGAGAGGGCAAGTCATGGGCCTGCCCCTGGGGAGCTGGCCAGGGTACATGCAGGTCATCCTACTGCAGGTCCATGGTCTTTAGCCTCCACCCCTGCATCCTGGCAAAGGTTGGCTAGTTCCAATTGCAGATCCTTGATTTACCCAAGGTCGATTAACTTGGGAAGCATTCCTCAGAAATGCCAGCACAACCTTGGACCTGGCAGTCCTGATTCCTCTTGCTTCGGATGTTCCTGTAGTTCCCATCAGATCAAGGTGGGGTTGGAAAATTCTCTTTAGAAGTAAATAGATTCTTGACCTGCTAACATGTTTTCCAACATGTTTATGCTGGAAACATAACCGCCCCCCCCCCCCCCCCCCCCGCGCCAGCCTCGTGGTGAAGATTGAACCCAGCCTCTTCTTCCGTGAGGGTGACTGGAGGGAGGGCAGCAGCCGAGGTCTGGGCTGGCTGATAATCCAGCGCCCAGACCACACTGGCTTCCTCAGGAGCAGCGCACGCTGCCCGCCACCTGGGTGACTTCCTTCCTCCTTGGATCTCCCGCTGCCTTCATCCCTGCTCAGGCGCTGCATCAGCTTTGCAACAGAGCCCCTCTGTCCCAGGCAGTGCTGCTCTCAAAGGATGGCAGGTCTCCAAACTGGAAGGCAGGGTGATGGTTTCAATATTTCAGCAAAAGAAACTTTCAGATAAAGGACGGTTGTGCTGTCCAGAAAGCTGTCCCTTTTTCTTCCCAAATTTCTACCCATCGTACCTTAATTCTTCCAACAGTATCAACCATGGGAAGAAAATGAAGTGACAGGAAGGTCTAAAATTGGCTTCCAAGGCTGTGTTTGCTGCATTTCCACATGCAGTTCACTGCCCACCAGCTCTCACGGGGCAGAAGTACTGACAGTCCCTGGAAGGGAGACCCAGGCTTTCTGGAAGGCAGAGCTTTCTCTCTGAAAGCAAATGATACACCAGGCCACCCGGGGGTTCCAAAGAGCTGGGAGGGCAGGCCTCTCCCTGAGAAGGCTGATGGAGACGAGCAGGGAGAGGGCATCTAACTTGCTTGAGACTGACTAGGGTACACAGAAGAATGTGACCTGCCCTCCCCAGGGAGCAGGGAGCTCCACATGCATAAACATGCCCTGGAGCACCGCATGCTGAGTGGCATACCCACTTTGAGAGAAACCGGACTTTGACCAATTGTTACCTGGCTCTCCACTTAAGGCAGAAATTCTGCTTTGGTCTTGATCAAGGGGATTCCTTTCCCAAGTTCACAGGGTGGTAAATATCAGGATGGTCCTACAGTATGACTTCTAGTATCAACCTATTAGGAATAATCTGAATATTGACCACGGGAGACTAATGGAAGAAACCGGCCCATCCACGCGATAGAATACTGTGCACAAAATTGGAACATTCGGTGTACTACAAGATCCTATTAGTTTAAAAATATCCTTGAAAAGTATACTTAGGTAGGAGTTCCATGTGAAAGAGGAATTCTTTGTGATTGCTTTCTCTGGACACATTAAGCTGGTGACAAGGGGGGGCCTTATCAAGGTGGAAGGGCAGCCTCTGCCCAGGCTGGTTGCCAGCGTGCCCCGCGCTGTGTGTACAGTGTCCTGCCTTCATCCCTCGGGTTCTCCTGCCCCACACAGCCCCCACAGAAGCACTCTGGCAGACTCGAGTAGGACACCAGACCTCAGGGGGAGGCCTTGCTCTGCACTGCTTCCTACTACGGCCTCCAATGCTGGGCCTCACCTGCCGGGCTGGTCATAGACAGGAAAAAGCATGACCAGGTGGTGCCTCCAGCCTGCCTTCCAGGGTCAAATCCCAAGCAAATCCCAAGCAACACACAGCAGCGGTGAACCCCCAAACCAGAGAGGCAAATGCCCCAGGCCAGACCCTGAGCTCATTCCATATAAGTCACTGAAGAGAAGTTCTAAAGCAGCAAATTGGCCTTCGGAGGAAGCAATCAGGGAGTAGCCGCCTCCAGGAGGTGGGGAGGGTAGGGATTGCCTGGGAAGGGAGCTGAGAGGACATTCTGGGGCAACTCGACTGTTCTGAGTCTTCATGTGTGCCTTTACCGGAGCTCATCAAGTGATACACTGAAGTCTGCTGCATTTCAAAAAGAGAATCTTCACCAAATTTTTTTTTCCAAATTAAAGATGTGTGTTGCGATAGCCTGGTGACTGTAATTTTTTTTAAACTTAATTTTTTTTTTGTTTTAAACATTTTATTTTGTATTAAGGTATAGCTGATTAACAATGTGATACTTTCAGCTTAACAGTGAAGGCATTCAGACATAAATATATATGTATCCATTCTCCCCCAAACTCTCCTCTTATCCAAGCTGCTGCTTAACGTCGAGCAGAGTTCCATCTACTATACAGTAGGTCCTTATTGGTTATCCATCTTAAATATAGTAGTGTGTACATATCTATCCCAAACTCCCTAAACGATCCCTTCCTTCAGCAACTGTAAGTTCGTTCTCTGTGAGCCTATGTTTTGTAAGTAAATTTATTTGTATTTCTTTTTAGATTCCATGTATAAGGTACGACACAGTATATTTCTCCTTTGTTTTACTTCACTCAGTATAACAATCTCTGGGTTCATCCATGTTGCTGCAAATGGCATTATTTCATTCTTTTTAATGGTTGAATAATATTCCATTGTATATATATATACACACCAGATCTTCTTCTTCTTTTTTTTAAATACAACTGTTTTCACACAGCTTATTCAGAAGTTTAAAAGTTAAAATGTGGGCATTCCCCCCCTCCTCAAAAAAAATATCCCATGCCACTTTCCAACATGTTATCTATCACCCTCCTGTTCTCATTACCCATGCTTACCACACACTCTTGCAAAAGTCATGGGGTCAAGACCCCACTCTATTTGGTAATCCAAAGAAAGTACATGGTTACACAAAAGACTCTCACTTCCTTGTCACTAGCAAGCATGACTGAAAGAATAAGGGGCAAACACATTATCTTCATCCCGAGTTACTGCTACTGCTGCTATGTCGCTTCAGTCGTGTCCGACGCTGTGCGATCCCATAGATGGAAGCCAACCAGGCTCCTCTATCCCTGGGATTCTCCAGGCAAGAGTACTGGAGTTAACATTTCTCTAAAATTCTTTTTCCTTCCTCTAAGTCATTAAAACCCAAAGCAGTTTCACTTACTACTGTAACTTTGATGTTCCTTTTTTTTTCCTGAATGGCTAAGCTAGGACATACTTTCCTTTCATAGATGATGTTTACAACCTCAAGACTGGCAGGAAGCAGTCTCCCAGTTGTGACTTGACCATAACACTTCACAATAGGCAAAGTTACCACATAGGTGCCATTGATACTTTAAGAGTCATCAAAATTTTTTAAAGCAATAATGCATTAATATGGAGCCTCCATATCTTGCTGTTGCAGCAAAACTTCTCTAAAGGTGGTGGCAGCTGTGAAAGAAAAGGCACTTCGTGCTAAAATTCAGAGGGTCTCTCTTCAGAGACCACCCCAGCTGAGAGGCCTGGTCAGCCCAGGCCTGCAGGTGACCCTTTAGGGTGGAGAGGACTATCCCCCCAGGAAGGCATCTGCAAAGGAAAAATTTGTAATCATGATTCCAAGGCAAAATGGTTACTTAAAGTTGGGAGAGGAGAAACACTAAGAATACAAATACTGTTGCACCAGAGGCTGAGGAGCGAACTGTACAAGGATCTGTAGGCTGGCCCTGCACTTTGTACTGGGCTGGTTCCTTCACCGCTTGTAAGGAGGTCCTGGAGACGAAATAGGAGCAGCAACTTAGCCAAGGGGGTTCCAGGCCTCCGGCTTGTGCGTGGGCTCCCCCTGCTGTGTTCCTAGGAATGAGCCGAGGTCCTGTTGGCAGCACTTGTGGGTATTGCTGGTCTATGGCAATATCCAAAGGGATTTTCTGATACAGATGTAAAGAGAAAATAAGGATTTTCTACATGATCTGAGGCTCCTTGGTGATGCCCAGCAGCCTTTGGGCCTGCTAAGAGCAACAGTGGATCAAGCTGGGATCCTCCGTCAACACTCAGAAAAGCAGCATGAGTATTTTAGATGGGCAGAAGCAAATGAATCAAAATGGATTGAGAGTCTTTAGCCTAGTGCCATAAAGTGCTCCATGACTGGAGGCTACAGAAAGCCACTTGCCAGAGGCTGAGGAGTGGGGAGAAACCACCATAACCACCCATTCAGAATGGTGGGTCATCTCCTTCAGCCAGAATGCTGGCTGCTGATGCTCTTTATTGCTATATTTCCTTTAGTACTATGAACTTTTAGCTGTAAAGAAGAAAAATACTTGGTGGTTTTGACAGGAAGCATGTCACTGAATCACAGAACTGGCTGATAATAAGTTTATGTTTATGTTGGATGATGGCTGTTTTTCTCCTTCATTCTGATGAACTTAGGAAAATTTGATTTTTTTTTTTTAAACATCAGATTGGCCCATGAAGCTTCTAAAAGAAGCAGGACAGCTGTTCATGGCCAATACAGTAGCAACAGTTGTCTTTATTCTACTGGTCATCAGATGCACTATGGAAGAGAATCCACTTACTATCACCATGTTCATCTTGACACGTTGGTGGGTTCCATAAACTGCCTGGAAACTCTTCAAAACAGTATGTGAGAAGAAAACCATGATGTTGTACCAAGAACTCTGCTTGATTTAGGATCCCATTTCAAGGAAAACTATTTTGCTGCTTTCATGCAGGAAGCTATTGCCTGCTCTTGTCCCCCTGCCAGCAGGCCCTCAAAGTGCTTGTAGGTATACCTGATGAAGACCCAGTCTTTGTTCTTGTAGTCTGTCTCAGGGTGATTACTTGTTGCCACTGCTGGCTTAATCAGATTCTGGAAACTCATCGAAGTTTGAGGTACCATCAACGTTTTTGATTTCAGTAGATATTGCAGCAGGTCTCTCTCTGATATGTTCCCAGTCAACACCTTCAAAAAAAAGAATTATTTTTGATTTCCTCAACTCCAGGGCCTCAAATTCTATGTTCCCATTCACAGCAGAATCTCAAAATTAGATCCTTGGCTTTCTCAGAAATAGGAACTTCTGGAGGAAAAGTCAAAGTTTCTTTCCAGTTCATCACCTTCTTACATGTCTCTTGAGGGGACTCAGGACAGAAAGATGGGTAGCCAGTGAGCATTTCATACTTGATCACCCCCAGTGACCACCAATCACAGAGCTTATTGTACCCGGTCTGCATGAACACCTCAGGAGCAATGTAGTCAGGACTGACTACTGTGGAGAAGGCTAGCTGACATCTATTTCTTTTCCAGGTTTCTGCTTTTTGGAATTCTGGTTCTGAAAAGTGAAATCACTGGGGAGGCTGCCGTTCAGATTTCTATAAAGTTCTGTCCTATGTGCTTTTTTTCAGTCCTGTGCAAAGGCCAAAGTCAGAAAGCTTCACATGGCCCTTGCTGTCCAGGAGTAGGTTGTCTGGTTTGATGTCCCTGCGGATGACTCCAAGTTGGTGAATAGAGTCTAAGGCTAACGCTGTTTCTGCTATATAAAACTGAGTCTCCTCTTTCGTTCAGCGTCTTTTTCAATCAACAGGGTCATCATGTCCCCTCCAGACAGCAACTCCAGGATTAGGTAGAGGTTTAGCTTATCCTGAAAACTACAGAACATTTTCACAACCTGCAAACTGCCTGCACGAATGTGGCCATCCTCCTCTTTTCCAAGCGTATCTGCTTTACGAAGTATTTTCATTGCATACACATGGCCCGTATCTTTCTTCTGAACAAGCCGCACCTCACCAAAGGCTCCTCTGCCGATTACTTTTAAGGACTCAAAATCTTCCAGTCCAAGTCTTGTTCTCTTCAAACGAAGAAACTCTGTTTCCTTCCGAGCATGCGCTGATCTCTGGAGTCGTTTCTCTTCATTGGTGAAGCCGCCTTCTCCCATCAGTTTTTCTAACTTCTCTTGTCTCATTTCTCGTTCTTCACGTTGAGCAATAAGGTTGCTATAAAAACTCTCCAGTGTCACTCCGGTCACTGTCACCCTTTCCTTTGTGTGACTACTCATGGACGAGCAAGGTGCTGAGCCTGTCATTCCCATGGCGGAGCCCCAGGGAGGCAGGGCGGGGGCGCCGCAAACAGCCGCAGACGCCGGCCGGGCCAGCGGTCTCGATGTGCTGTGCGGAGAGGCGAAACCCCAACAGCAACTGCCCTCCTACGGGCTCTGAAGTAGGGGCCGAGGGGCGGTTGCGGGTGAAGGCAACAAGAAGATCCCCAACTGCCTGAAAAGACGGCAAGCGCAGGGGCCAAAGCTGCCCAGTCGCCCATTGCGGAGACGGGAGACTGGCGCGTGCTGCCAGGGCGCCACACTGCGCAAGCGCGGCTTCCCGGCGTCCCAGGGAGGATTCCGGGTCTGCACAAGCGCCGTCCCGCCCCTCCCCGCCTCTTTCCAGCCAGAGAGGCCGGGTTGAGCTCAGAAGTGTGAGGGGTGGGGCCTTCTCTTCTTTATCCATTCTTCTGTTGGTGGACATTTAGGGGGCTTCCATGTTTTAGCGACTGTAAACAGTCCATAAT
Source organism: Ovis canadensis (assembly GCF_042477335.2). Taxonomy (NCBI): domain Eukaryota; kingdom Metazoa; phylum Chordata; class Mammalia; order Artiodactyla; family Bovidae; genus Ovis; species Ovis canadensis. The sequence continues at coordinate 59,339,057 of NC_091269.1, forward strand.
GAACATTCCGTTCAGTTCAGTCGCTCAGTCGTGTCCGGCTCTTTGGGACCCCATGAATCGCAGCTCGCCAGGCCTCCCTGTCCATCACCATCTCCCGGAGTTCACCCATATTCACGTCCATCGAGTCGGTGATGCCATCCAGCCATCTCATCCTCTGTCGTCCCCTTCTCCTCCTGCCCCCAATCCCTCCCAGCATCAGAGTCTTTTCCAGTGAGTCAACTCTTCACATGAGGTGGCCAAAGTACTGGAGTTTGAGCTTTAGCATCATTCCTTTCAAAGAAATCCCTGGGCTGACCTCCTTTAGAATGGACTGGTTGGATCTCCTTGCAGTCCAAGGGACTCTCAAGAGTCTTTTCCAACACCACAGTTCAAAAGCATCAAATTCTTCGGTGCTCAGCTTTCTTCACAGTCCAACTCTTGCATCCATACATGACCACTGGAAAAACCATAGCCTTGACTAAACGGACCTTTGTTGGCAAAGTAATGCCTCTGCTTTTCAGTATGTTATCTAGGTTGGTCATAACTTTTCTTCCAAGGAGTAAGCATCTTTTAATTTCATGGCTGCAGTCACCATCTGCAGTGATTTTGGAGCCAAAAAAGATAAAGTCTGACACTGTTTCCACTGTTTCCCCATCTATTTCCCATGAAGTGATGGGAGCGGATGCCATGATCTTCGTTTTCTGAATGTTGAGCTTTAAGCCAACTTTTTCACTCTCCTCTTCCACTTTCATCAAGAGGCTTTTTAGTTCCTCTTGGGGTGCGTGTATACTTTCAGATGATGGTTTTCTCTGGATTTATGCCCAAGAGTGGGATTGCAGGGTCACATAGTAGCTCTATTTTTATTTCTTAAGGAACCTCCATATTGTTCTCAACGTGGCTATACGAATTTACATTACTGCAAACTGTGCAGGAGGGTTCCCTTCTCTCCACACCTTCTCCAGCACTTATTGTTTACAGATATTTTGATGATAGCCATTCAGGCTGCTGTGAGATGGTGCATCATTGTAGGTTTGATTTGCATTTCTCTAGTAGTTAGTGATGTTGAGCATCTTTCATGTGTTTGTTGGCTACCTATATGTTTTATTTGGAGAAAGGTCTGTTTGGATCTTCTGGCCGTTTGTTGATTGGGTTGTTTGTTTTGATACTATTAAAAATCATATGGTATTGTTCAGTTGTTAAGTGGTGCCTGACTCTTTTTGACCCCATCAACTGCAGCATGCCAGGCTTCCCTGTCCTTCACACTGTCTCCAGGAGTTAGCTCAAACTCATGTGTATTGAGTCAGCGATGCCATCCAACTATCTCATCCTCTGTCACCCTCTTCTATCCTGCCTTTCCCAGCATCAGTCTTTTCCAATGAGTCAGCTCTTTGCATCAGGTGGCCAAAGTATTGTAGCTTCAACTTCAGCGTCAGTCCTTCCAATGAATATTTAGGACTGATTTCCTTTAGGATTGACTGGTTGGATCTCCTTGCTGTCTAAGGGACACTCAAGAGTCTTTTCCAACACCACAGTTCAAAAGTATTAATTCTTTGGCTGTTAGCGTTCTTTATGGATTTGTGAGGTTCAACTCTCACATCCGTTACACGATTACTGGGAAAACCATAGCCTTGACTATGTGGACCTTCATCAGCAAAGTGATGTCTGCTTTTTAATATACTGTCTAGATTTGTCATAGCTTTTCTTCCAAGGAGCAAGCATCTTTTAATCTCATGGCTGCAGTCACCGTCTACAGTGGTTTTGGAGCCCAAGAAAACACATTCTGTCACTGTGTCCATTGTTTCCCCATCTATTTACCATGAAATGATGGGACCAGATGCCGTGATCTTTGTTTTTTGAATGTTGAATTTTAAGCCAGCTTTTTCATTCTCCTCTTTCACATTCATCAAGAGGCTCTTTAATTCCTCTTCGCTTTCTGCCATTATAGTGGCATCATCTGCATATCTGAGGTTGTTGATATTTCTCCCAGCAATCTTGATTCCAGCTTGTGATTCATGCAGCCTGGCATTTTGCATGATGTACTCTGCATGTAAGTTAAATAAGCAAGGTGACAATATACAGCCTTGACATACTCCTTTCCCAATTTTGAACCCAGCCCATTGTTCCATGTCTGATTCTAATGTTGCTTCTTGTCCTGCATACAGTTTTCTCAGGAGACAGGTAAAGTGATCTAGTATTCCCATATTTTTAAGAATTTCCCACAGTTTGTTGTGATCCACACAAAGGCTTTAGTGTACTCAATGAAGCAGAAGTAGATGGTTTTTTTGGAATTCCCCTGCTTTTTCTATGATTTAGTGGATGTTGGCAATTTGGTCTCTGGTTCTTCTACCTTTTCTAAATCCAGCTTGTACATCTGAAATTTCTTGCTTCATGTACTGCTGAAGTCTAGCTTTGAAAGGTTATGAGCATAATCTTGTGAAATGAGTGCATTTGTACAGGAATTTGAGCATTCTCTGGCATTGCCTTTTTTTGGAATTGGAATGAAAACTGAACTTTTCCAGTTCTGTGGCCACTGCTGAGTTTTCCAAATTTGCTGGCATATTGAGTGCAGCGCTTTGACAGCATCATTTTTAAGGATTTGAAATAGCTCAACTGGAATTCCATCACCTCCACTAGCTTTATTCATAGTAGTGCTTCTTAATACCCACTTGACTTCATACTCCAGGATGTCTGACTCTAGGTGAGTGACCACACCATTGTGGTTATCTGGATCATTGAGTTTTTTTTTATACAGTTGTTCTGTGTATTCTTGCCACCTCCTCTTAATCCCTTCTGCTTCTGTTACGTCCATACATTTCTGTCATTTATTGTGCCCATCTTTGTGTGAAATGTTCCCTTGATATCTCTAACTTTCTTGAAGAGATCTCTAGTCTTTGCCATTCTCTTGTTTTCCTCTATTTCTTTGCATCGTTCAGTTAAGGAAGGCTTTCTTTTCTCTCCTTGCTTTTCTCTGGAACTCTGCATTCAGTTGGCTATGTCTTTCCCTTTCCCTTTTACCTTTTAATTCTCTTCTTTTCTCAGCTATTTGTAATGCCTCCTCATACAACCACTTTGCCTTCTGCGTTTCTCTTTCTTGGGGATGGCTTTGGTCACCACCTCCTGTACAGTGTTATGAACCGCCATCTAGAATTCTTCAAGCACTGTGCCTACCTGATCTAATCCCTTGAATCTATTCATCAATGTCACTGTATAATCACAAGGGATTTGATTTAGGTCATACCTGAATGGCCTAGTGGTGTTCCCTACTTTCTTCAATTTAAGCCTGAATTTTGCAATATGGAGCTGATGATCTGAGCCACAGTCAGCTCCAGGTCTTTTTTTTTTTTGCTGACTGTATAGAGTTTCTCCATCTTCGGCTGCAAAGAATATAATCAATCTGATTTCGGTGTTGACCATCTGGTGACGTCCACGTGTAGTGTTGTCTCCTGTGTTGTTGGAAGAGGGTGCTTGCTATGAGCAATGTGTTCTCTTGGCAGCTCTTAGCTTCTGCCCTGCTTCATTTTGTACTCCAAGGTCAAACTCGCCTGTTACGCCAGCTATCTCTTTACTTCCTACTTTTGCATTCCAGTCGTCTGTGATGAAAAGGACATCTTTTATTTGGTATTAATTCTGGAAAGTCGTGTAGCCATTCATAAAACCACTCAACTTCACCTTCTCTGGCATTAGTGGTTGGGGTATAGACTTGCATTACTGTGATGTTGAATGGTTTGCCTTGGAAGTGAATTGAGATCATTCTGTCATTTTTGAGATTGCACCCAAACACTGCATTTTGGACTCTTTTGTTGACTATGAGGGCTACTCCATTTCTTCTAAGGGATTCTTGCTCACAGTAGTAGATATAATGGCCACCTAAATTAAATTCACCCATTCCCGTCCACTTAAGCTCACTGATTCCTGAAATGTCGGTGTTCACTCTTGCCATCGCCTCCTTGACCACATCCAGTTTACCTTGATTCATGAATCTAACATTCCAGGTTCCTATGCAATGTTGTTCTTACAGCATTGGACTTTACTTTCACCACCAGACACAACCACAACTGAAAGACATTCTCACTTTACCCCAGCCTATTCATTCAGAGCTGTTCCTTTGCTCTTCCCCAGTAGCATATTGGACACCTACTAACACGGGGGCCTCATCTTCCCATGTCATATCTTTTTTGCAATTTCATTGTGTTCATTGGGTTCTCATCACAAGAAGACTGAAGTAGTTTGCCATTCCCTTCTCCAGTAGGTGATATTTTGTCAGGCCCTGACTGGCAGGGACATGCCCTTCATCTGCTCCATGTAGCCAGACAGCATGGCATGCCCAGTGCCCCAGTTGCCCCACTGCTGGAGCTGTTTGTAAATTCTGGAGACTAATTGCTTGTTCACATTATTTGCAAATGTTTTCTCCCAGTCTGTCTGTGGGTTGTCTTTTCATTTTGTTTATTATTTCCTTTGCTGTTAAAAAACTTTTGAGTTTAAGTAAATCTCCTTGGTTTATTTTTGTTTTTATTTCAATTATTCTGGGAGTCAGATCGAAAAATGTGTCAGAATGTGTTCTGTTTTCCACTAGGACTTTTATAGTGTCTGATCTCACATTTAAGTTTTTAATCTGTTTTGAACTTATTTTTTGTGTATGGTGTTAAAGAATAAATGAATTTTGTTTTTTTTACATGTAGCTGTCCATTTTTCCCAGCACCATTTGTTGAAGAGACTGTCTTTCCAACATTGTTTAGTTTTGCTTCTTAGTCATATTAATTAATCATGTTGCTGCTGCTGCTAAATCACCTCAGTCGTGTCCAACTCTGTGTGACCACATAGACAGCTGCCCACCAGGCTCCTCCATCCCTGGATTCTCCAGGGAAGAATACTGGAGTGGGTTGCCATTCCCTTCTCCAATGCCTGCATGCATGCTAAGTCGCTTCAGTCATGTCCAACTTTGTGCAACCCCATGGACAGCAGCCCACCAGCTCCTCTGTCCACAGAATACTCTAGGCAAGAATACTGGAGTGGATTGCCATTTCCTTCTCCAAATTGATCATCGGTACATTAATTTACTTCTGGGTTTTCTATCCTGCTGCATTGAGCTATATTTCTATTTTTGTGCCAGTACTTGTAATTTATTTTGAAATGCATCAAAAACTAAAATGAACCGATGAAGATAGAGAGAGTTAGATAGGTTAATATTAAAGGAAATACAATTGATATTAATTGCAAATCCAGGTGGTGAAGAAAGGGGTGCCCACTGTACAACTGTTTCCACTTTACTGCAAGTTTGAGGAGAAGGCAATGGCAACCCACTGCAGTACTCTGGCCTAGAAAATCCCATGGACAGAGGAGCCTGGTAGGCTGCAGTCCATGGGGTCGCTAAGAGTCAGACATGACTGAGAAACTTCACTTTCCCTTTTCACTTTCATGCATTGGAGAAGGAAATGGCAACCCACTCCAATGTTCTTGCCTGGAGGATCCCAGGAATGGCAGAGCCTGGTGGGCTGCCATCTATGGGGTCACACAGAGTCGGACATGACTGACGTGACTTAGCAGCAGCAGCAGGTTTGAAATGATTCATAATAAAAGTTTGGAAGAAAAATAATTTACTGAATGAAAAAAATAAAGACATGGATAATAGCCAAGCAGATCATAGTTTATACTGGGTGACAAGTGACTATAATAAGAGGCCAAGGGCTGTGGGAAGCCAGAGGAGCCAGCTGACTAGGAAAGATTTCAGGTTGGAGGCACTCTGGGAGTGAAGTCTCAATAATTGGAGCCAGCAAGCTGAGGAAGTTTTCCAGGAAGTCTAGGCCCACACTCACCAGTCTCTGCAGCAGGTGGGCTTAGAACAGAGGCTGGGTGTTAGAAGGCATGGTTGTCTGGCTTGGGGGCCTCAGCCTTTGTGGTCAGTGGGTTAGGGCAGTGGCCTTCTCAGCTCCTCAGGCTCTGCATAGAGGATGGGCTCAGAGGACCATAGGCCTGGAGGCAGGGAGGCCAGAGAGGCCTCTGCTTAGTGCTGGAGGGAGCCTGAGAGGCTGAAGAGGCCAAGTGCCTCATGCTTACTCCCTCCTGGCATTCCCCTCATTTGAACCTCTGACGTATTCAGAATGACAGCCTGCTGAACAGATTCTTCTGCTTTATTTCAGGTCCAGCTTCCTGCCTTGAACTTTCCATTTCAGTGACAGTCATGCTGTGTGGCAGCTTTTGACAAGATGACAGCAGTTGTAAAGGTCAGAGCAGCACCGCTGGGCCTCACTGGCAGAGGCCAGTGCAGCAGGCACTTGAATCCCAGCTAGGCCACCACAGGGCATGAATGACAATGGGCAATGTCCACTGAGGTCTAATAGGCTCGTGAGTGTTCTGGGGATACGATCAGAGAATGGAAGCTGTCAGGTTGCTGCACAGCAACCTGATGTGCAGGAAAGGACTCTGCACACATATAGGCTCTCTCACCACATTGCACTGCCACTCACAGGGTCAGAGACAGGAGGAGTCAGACAGATTCCCGCCACCCCCCCCCCCCCCGCCCCCGCAGAGGGCTCAGCTAGAGGTGCTTTCATCCTGGGTGTTCCTTAACCACTTCCCTCCCCAACCTGGACTCAGCAGGAAGGTGGGGGCAGAGCCAGGGGTCAGGGATAGAAGTCTTAAAACCAGCTCCTGCTGGTGAAAGACACCAGTTTCTAGATTCTGTGCCAGTCATTGGGAACTCCACTGCTTACACATCTCACTGAAGATCTGATACTGGGTGTTGCTATTTCTACTTCTTGGAGATGAAATTGGAGCTGGTGGATACTCAGCAACTTGCTTCGGTTTTGTGTCTGTGGGAGGCAGAGCTTGGATATGAACACTGCTCTAGACAGATGCCCATTAGTCAGAGACCACAGCCTATTGCACTGTAGCCTTGCAGTTCAGAATACTGAAGCCAGGACCAGTTTCCTGGGTCTGCGTCCAGTTGCATCCAAGCTGGGTGCTGTTACCAGTGGGAGCTGGTGCTTATCCACCCGCCTCAGCTCTACAAATCCCAGCGATGTGGATGCACAAACTGGCTCACACAGAGCTCACTCAGAGAGCGGGCTTCTAACAGAAAGACAACTGCGCAGGCTCCTCCCCACACTGATGCAGGGACCCCGTGGGAGAGACCCTCCCATGGGAGAGAGGGCATCTTGTCAGGTTCCAGATCTCAGGGAGAGGCCATCCTCGCTGAACCACTGGGTGTAACGTTGGCTTTGAGAATTTGTGTGGATGCCTTTGTCAGATATGTTCTTATGATTCTGGACCTGAACTTTGTCCAATTCTTTTTTCAGCCATTGAAATATTCCTATTTTTCTTTTCCATTTTCCTGATGTGGTAAACTCAGTGATATTTCAGTTGCATTTCTGGGATGATCCCTAGTTAGTCTTGATGTATTATCTCTTTCTTATGTTTAGTTTAATTTCAGTTGCCAAGTATTGTTGAGGGTTTTTAAGTATCAATAAATATTTAATTTTTAAAAGAAGCTTTTGGTTTTAGATTTTAAGAGCTAAATTTACTTTTGTCACCTATCTTGCAGTATGTATTCAAGTCTATTCCATTATGTGGTATACCTTAAACTCATTCAGAGCTATATGTCAATAACCTCTCAATAAATCCGAAAGATAAAATAATTAAACACGTATATGGGCTTCCCTGGTGGCTCAGTGATAAAGAATCTGCCTGCAAGCGTGGCCGATGTGGTTTCGATCCTTGGGCAGGGAAGAGCCCATGGAGAAGCAAATGGCAACCCATCCAAGTATTCTTGCGTGGGAAATCCCATGGACAGAGGAGCCTGGCAGCCTAGAGTCCGTGGGATCCAAAGAGTCAGATGCAATTTAGTGACTAAACAGTAACAGAAACATCCACACAACCCCTGGCGTATACATGTTATACAATCACACTTCTATATCAAAAACACTTATATTCTGGACAGATTTATATATAATCCCCTCCCTTGCACATAACACTCACACTCACGTATACCACATAACACCACACTCATGTACACCACAAACACATACTATACACCCTCCACTCGAAGCACGCATACAATAGATACACAATCACATCACATACAAAAACACCACAGGTACCTCCCCCCACAATCACAACACTCTTATGCCACATGAATACATCACACACACACACACACTTCTGTCTAGATCTGTGACTTGGCTCTCACCTCCTAAGCAGACAAAGTGTGTGTCCCCAGCCATCATTTCCATACACGAATTTTTCACGAGCTGGAACAGAGGGGTGGCAGGGTCAGGGAGATTGGTAGCAGGGACATGGGGAAAAGGCAGTTCACCTCCCCTCGCATGTTTACCCCACACTCACCGAGGCAACAAGCTTTTCTGCAGAATTGAATTTGTCCATCCCATACATTTGGTCCTTTCTTTCTACAATATTATGTAGCTAGAAGGGAGAGGAGATGGTTGGCACACAGCCAGGGATTGAGCACACAGCAGGTCCTGTCCCAGGAGACAGGCTCTTGCTTGCTGCCATGTTGGACTCCAAGGGCCACACCCTGGCATCTGTCAGCAGCCCACCCCTCGGGGAATGGAAAACTTCTCCACCCGCACCTCTGGTGTGTAGGTATACACAACACTTGCTATTCATCTGCCATGACTACCTGTTGTCCAAACCCTTGGGCTGGGGTAGAGGGTCATCCGCTAGGTGACGCTGGGACGGCTGCCTTTGCAAGCTTTCTCCAGCTGGGCTCAAGAGTGGCATTTGGTTATCTGTTCTGAATTACCTGATCTCTCTTATAGTCTTGTATACCCAAGCAGTAAACCTTGGCCCCCATATCCCGAGCCTGTTGAGCCTAAGAGAAAAAAATGTTTTGAGTGGATACACCCAAATACATGGAGCACAAAGCTGATAGTGATGGACAGGACTCACTTCCTTCTTTGTGTCCTGTAACGTCCTTGGTAGCAGTGGCCCCGCAGTCAGGGTGATGATCAGGCTGGAAGCACTGCTCTCTGCAGAAGAAGCAGGGAGTGGCCTGGTCAGAAAGGCACCTGGAGAGACCTGTTCACACGGCTAGGCCCCCAGCACTGCTCCTGCACCTCCGCCTGATCCAAGTAGCCACTATCAGATGCCTAGAGAGGAAGGGCCTTAGCCCAGGACACACTTGACAGGTGAGGAGCCTGAGACTGGCTCAGAGTGCTTCCTAGTGACCCTCACTAGGGGCAGGTGGACACCCTTTATCCTGAATGGCAACTGCAGCTACTTCCCTGGCAAGGACAAGCCTCTCAGCTGAGCTCAGGGAGGAGCAGCCAGACTGACTGCCAGAGGCTTGGCCAGCGGCCCCGCCCAGCTCCCTGCCTTTCCCAGCAGCCTGTGCTTCCTTCCTGATGAGTTCGCAGCCCTGTAGTCTACATGCCGATGGTTCTGGGCCGAGCACAGCCTTTCCCACTGTTGGGAACACCGACACAGGACGAGAGTCACCCACAGGGGAGAGGCTGAAGGGAAAGGGCAGAGCCAGGACCGTGGTGGACACAGTGTGGGCAGGCAGGGGGGCCTCTGCTCCCCAAACTGAACTCTATCTCCTCACTGTCCCTGGAATTTCTCTTCTTTTTCATGCAGCCAAGTGTAGGTCAAGCACTTGATATCTAGTAAGAACCAGGAATGTACTGCATGACCCCATGTGGTTCTCAGGAACATCCCTGGGGAGCTTTCCATCCTCACTGTGGGGAGGAGGAACCTGCAGCATGAGGAGGGCAAGGAGCTCGCTCCAAGAGTCAGCGCTAGGGGCTGGCCAGGGAGGGTCTGCACCAGCCCTCGCTGAGGCCTGGGCCTGGCTCTGTTCCCCGCGAGCAGTGACATCAACAGGCAACTTACCTCCTGAGGTAGCATGTTGAATCTGTTTATTTGCCTGCAACAAATTGAAGGAGAGTTGGGGGAGGGCAGTGAGATGACCCAATAATACTCTAAGGACTTGACAAAGCAGAATAAATTCTCAGAACTGTCTTTGTACCTTTATCAACCCTTCCTGCAAGTTTGTGGCTCCTGTAGGCACTATATTCTGAAGTCGGCTAAGACCATGCCTTATTTCTTGTCTGAAAAATCAGAAAAGAGGATAGAGGGAGATGGTGGTTGATCATTAAAAAACAGCCCCAGCTGTCCTGACACCATTCTCCCCTGTGCAGACCTGCCTGGACCAGAGAGAACAGAAGTGGTCCTGTCGTGACCTTTCTGCCCGTGTCTCTGCCACTGACAGAACGTAGGCCTTCTTCATCTCTCATCCAGTGAGGATGCAGTTTTGTTGGTCCTGTAAGTCAGGCATGGCTTTCAAAGTGCTCATCTCTGTCTCAGGCATCCAGACCTCAGGGGACTCAGCAAGGGCCCTGCCTTGACCATCTGTGTTGAGAGGGGAGCACCCCGGACGCGCACCTGTGGGTCCAGCGCCCCCAACGTGACTGGCTGTACTGCTGGCCCCTAAGAGTCCCTAGTGAGGGTTCCCTAATGAGGGCATTATCCTCCAACAGGGAAGGCTGAGTTTGAGAAGTCACTCTGCTGATGCTCCTGCCCTCTGCCCTCCTCCCCTGCTGCAGACCCCTGTGGTGGACTTGGTCCCTCCAAGCCACTTCCCCCTCTGGATTGGTGCTAAGGGAGGTTGTCAAGCTGCTCCATCAGAGTCGAGGGCTCTTGGGCTTCTTGTGCTCCTGAAGAAATAGATCATAAGCTGGACAAGATGCCTGAAGCCTGTTCATGGCAGCAGAAAAGCAGTGGTCCCAGGCTGCTGCAGGGATCTCTGTTGGCCTCTGTTAAAGCAGGTAGCAGGGACTGGGACTGGGACACACCAGGGGGTGGGGCTTATGTTCAAGCTTATCAGGTGTGATGGCTGAGCTGTTACAGAAAGTCTTAGAGAATGTGGCACCTGAAGGCTGGCTCTTGCCTCAGGCAGAAGGGATTCTGCCATGAGCTGAGATCTGAGAGCTCCTGGTCCTGCCCTGCCTGACCCAGCATGGGAACTGAGGAGGCTTGGGACCCGGGCCACTGGAGGCTGAACCGGGCCCTGCCCACCCAACTCTTCCTGTCACTTCTGGGAGGATTTCTTTTCTGTTGACAGCAACCCCAAATATGCCAGAACTCTCGTCCCTCCACAGTGTCTGGCCCAGATCTGAGATTCTCCACGCTTCACTCCTGCCTGAGCCTAAGTTTTTCTTAGGCTGCCCACACCATCCGTCCACTGGTTCCCCCTGCTTTCCCTACTCAATCCCTCCTCCCAGCTCCATGCGTGGAGAGAATACTAGCCTGCTTACGCCCTCGTGAAGCCTTTCACGTCTTAAAACTCCAAACCTTTTATCCCCTTCCCTGATCCCACTTCTCTTCTGACACATTCCCTTGAGAAAGACAGCCTCCCCTCCACTCTCCAGAGAGGACTGGGAGCCCCTCAGGAGCCTCCCCACAGGTTCCTTGGTTCAGACTCTGAATCCTCTGCCTAAAGGAGTCAGCGGTCCTCCTCTCCCCCACGGGCAGCTCCTCTACCAGAGGCCCCCGACTCTCTCTCTTCCACCTGTCTGACAACTCCCCCTCACTTGCTGCTTGCACCTCACACTCACTCAGGTCTCTCTCTCCAAAATGCAGACCACAGGGACACACAAAGCCACGCCTTCCCCAGCTCACTGAACAGGAAGCCCTGGTCCCCGCTTCTCCTGGGAGCCAGGCCTGGGGAGTGCTGTCTCCGTGCACTGGCAGCCCCACACTCTCTGGGTTTCAGTCATTCGCATCATGAGCGTCTTGAGCTCCTGGATACTCATGAGCTCCCTATCTTCCACCTCAGGCCTTCGGGGCACACCTAGGATGCTGCTGTGTCATGCTGCCCTCCTGACCCCAGCCCAGCCTGGTATTCAGAACCATACTCATGGGCTCCCTTGTCTCAGAGCCACCAAGGGATCAGTCCACTGAAGCTCCAGCACTTCATCACGCCCACCCCTGCCCCCGGTCTGATTCTGCTCCCCGCTTCCTGCACTGGCCCAGAGCAGAGACTGACACAGCAGGAGCCAACACAGGCCAGTGTTCATGAAGGGCCCACGCACCTGCTCCTCCAGGTCCCAGGGGTCCTCACAGTGAGCCAGTTCTAAGACACGAGAAGAGGGCTGGGAGGACAGGACAGGTGGAGGGCTGGGCTTAGAGGAGGTGGAGGCATCTAGCAGGATGTGATCTCTCAGTGCCAGCTCAGCCAGAGGCCAGTGGGGGCCGGGGAGCCAGGACTGGGGGTCTGAGTGGGCACCAAGGGGAGCCCAAGATGGTTTAGTCTGCACCTAGTGGGTCCTCGGCGAACCCCTCAGTTCCCTGTGCCCCCTCCCACCACGCCTACCTTGGTGGATTAAAACAGCACTTGCCTGTCTGAGGTGAGCTTCATGACAGTTCTGCCCTGGGTGGAGGAGGTGATGAAGGACATCCGCAGGTCAGGGCTGGAGAAGAGTTATGCAAATGAAGCCGATGAGCAGCCAGGAAGGCGGGGCTTGCCAGTTTCCCTGCTCCCATTCCAACTCTTCTCCCTGGGGCCATTTCCTGAACCCCGGAGGTTCCTACAACTTAGTAGAGGATTCTGAGGCCTGTGGAGATGTGGGGCCTTCTTGCTCCATCCCTATACTCCCACCCCCACTCCAAATCTCCTTCTGTCTCTCTCTGTCTCTCTCTCTCACACACAGGCACGCACACACATGCACCAGAAGACAGACACCCATCCACTTTTGCATGGTTCTCTCAACTGGCCTCTTTTCTTCTGTGATAGTCTTTGTAACTTCACTCCTTTTCCCTCCTTGCCCACCTTCCCCATGTCCTGTTCATATCAAGGAAATTATTCTACCTCGTTTCAGCCTTTCACACATCTTCCCCTTCTCCTCATCCAATGATCCTCTTTATTTTTTATCTTAATTGCTGCCATAGGTCCCAACCGTGCTCTCTACTTCTCTTGGCTCTTGTTACAAATCATTTTGACCATTGCTATCAGACTTTTCTACCTGGAGGACATCATGTACCATGTGAGACACTTACTCAAGAATCAGCTATAGCTCCAAGTTGCTCACAGCCAGAATCCTAAGCCCCTTGGCTGGGCATTATGAGCCTCAGTGGTCCTGGCCCCATGCTGTCCTGTTCAGGCTCATTTCTCACCCTTCCCCCGAGTTAACCCTACTTTCCAGTCAGAGACCACTAGCCCCAAAAGAAACCTCCTTGATCCTGTTACCCTGTCTTTTCCCATTCTTTGACTCTAGCTCAAAATTTCAGATCCCCAGGAAGTCATACTTGGTTTTTAAAAAAGAAGAATACTTGCTTTTCCCTTAAAGTTGCAAGTAATTCCTTTGCACATTTCTTTCAACCCTTGGCACCATTTAACTTGGTATTTGGTTATTGGTTTTCCTGTTTCTTAATCTCTGAGGTCTCAAGGACAGGCTATGTCCCTTACAGTGTGGCTTGACTCACAGGCAGGAGCCAAGAAATGTGCTGAGACCTGCTAGAACCAGATTGACCTGTTCTTTCTGCTTCAGAACACTCCCCTGCCTGGGCTCTGTGCTCCTGATCATGGAGACTTCTATGACCACCAGATCCAGAGAGCTATGCGCCCAGCCCGGAAGAGGAAAACCCCAGCCGTACTTTGTGTACTTCTTCACCATTTCATCCACTAATTTGTTAATGTCCTTCCAAATATTATTTGCCTTCTGTGACCTGAAAACAAAGAAATCTTGAGTCAGAGACACAAGGGGCATCCGTCCAGTGGGTGGAGTTTCTGCCTCCCCAGATTCTAGCAGAAACTTTAGAAAATCCTCCCCATCCCAGGTAGCACAAGGCTGCCACGCTCCCTCAGTGACCTCAGTGGGTCACCCTAGTAAAAATCCCCCTAGGGTCACAGTGACTCTTATCACTGTAAGTGCTGGGGGGGGGATGATCAACCAGATTCATGTGCAGGGGGTTGAGGGAGTTTGGGTGGCAAATCAGGGGGGTCAGGGGGTTCAAAGACAAGGGAAGAGGGATGATGTGTTGGTTATGAAGGCCTCCAGTGATTCTGCTCTGTTGGCTCTCATTGCCCCTCACTTATGGGCACCCAACAGGCACTGGCCTCAGGCCAGGGAGAGTGTGTTCCTCAGAGCATTTGATTTCCATTTCTTCTCATCAGCTTTAAAGCTGAGCCACTCTGGACACTGAGGGCCTTTTCTGGGACCACTGTCTGGGGCGGGGCTGAACGTGGCCTGGGACACTGCTGTCCTGGCATCATGATACCCCACCAGCAGGGAAAGCCTCAGGCCCTTCTTTGACCTTCTAGGTTCTTATTCCCATTGTCTTTAATGTTATTGCCAGGATGGAGACAGAGGAGGCTGAAGGGTGCTCTGGCCTCAATACCCCTTCTGTCTAGGTGGGAAGTAGCTATATGTGTCCCCAGCCACTCAGGGTTCGAAGGTCCTTGCAATCCCACACCTCTGCAGGCTGCTCTAGGCCAGCTTATGAAGGGCAAATGTAGGTCTTACTGGCAAAGTGTTTGTTAAGGTTCTGCACATGGTAGGGCTGTAACTGAGGCTGGTGCCCTGTCTTGGGCACTTTTCCAGTGAATGTGAAAATGAGTCTGAGGAACCCACCACAAGCTCCTTTCTTTCACCTCCAGCGATCATCGTATTCATAAATATGCCGAATGCCAAATGTGTGATTCCCTGATACCCAAGAGCATCCTTCTCTTTACCTTTCCTTCTGCCCTCTAGGCTGCATCTAAATCTGTCAAGAGATGGTGAGTAAAGTAGCTATTGGATTACTCTAACAATTTGAGGATTATCATTTATGGAGCACATATATACCCATCACTTTATACACATCATTTCCGATTCCAAAACACCCCCTATGATGCAAGTAAGAAAACTGAGGCTTTCACAGGTCAAGGAATTTGCTAAGATTTCCAAGGATACTGTGGATGTAAACCCACATATAGCTGAAAAAGCCATGCTCTACACATCACGCTTGCCAGATCTAGGTGTTATGGTTGTGTTTGATAATTGCTTTGTGGTGAAGTATCAGATTCTCTCAATCCACTCATTACACACACTTTCTCTTGGAAGCTCCTATGCTAATGTGTAAGAAAACTTCCTTTCTAAGTATTGGTACCATGTTCTACTTTCCTTCTCATTACTCCTATCTTCTGTGATTCCTCTCAGTAAAAAGGATCTTCAAAAGAAGATTTCTTAGGAAACAAGTACCTTCAACCCATGCAGCTTCTCTGGGAGAATTTCCAGTTTGTGATTATTTTGAAAGAAAGTCTAGATTCTAGAATCTATGCACACACACACACACACACACACACACACCCCTACGAGAGCGCATGGACAACGGACAACACCACAGAGATCTACAGGGCCCTTAGAAAGGTAGTATGGAACAGAGCAGCTATGGGGCTTTTGACACATAGAGCTTTAATTATGATTTAGTGCCCCACTCCTAAATGAAAATGAAGAGATGAGGATTACCAGAAATTTGAGGACATCTCCACTATTAAAACTTTAGGTCAAAGCACGTTAGTGATATAGCTGTGCTGAGAGATTGGAAGTTGCTGGGGCAGGATCACGCAGGGGAGCTGAGCTATAAAAATGTTCAATTTTCCTCCCCCATGGTAAAAAGTCAATAAGGAACTTGCAAACTCACAGAGCAGGAAACAGCAGTCAGTACAAGCACTGCATTAGAACATGATCGTAAAGCTGAAAGAAAAGTCTCGAAGATTCGTAGATGGCTACCTTTGGGGAGTGGTATCAGAAATGAAGGAATTGCCTGGTGGCTCAGACAGTAGAGGCTGCCTGCAGGCAGGAGCCTCACAGATTTTATTTTTTTTTACATTGTAAACTTTGTAATAGTGTCTGATTTTTAATTTATGTTTAAGCATATCATCCTAAATTTTAAAATGAAATTGCAAACAAAAACTTGTAGCATGGAGAATGGAACTAAATGGCAGATTCTAAAACTCCAAGTCCTCATTCTCCCGTGGACACATTGAGTAAACAATAAGCCATCAGCACCAACTTTGTAGGAACTCTGGAAGGGAAAGTGTTAGTCACTCAGTTGTGCCTGCCTCTTTGTGACTCCATGGACTGTAGCCCAACAGGCTCCTCTAGTCCATGGAATTCTCCAGGCAAGAATGCTGGTGCGGGGTGCCACTTCCTACTCTAGGGGATCTTCCCAATCCAGGGATCGGACCTAGATCTCGTGCATTGCAGGCAGATTCTTTACCAATAAGCTGTCAACACCCACTTTGTAAGCACTCTAGAAAACAATAAAATGTTAACAAGAAAGCAAATGTGCAATCAAGAAATAGTTCTCTTCAAAATGGCCTAAGAGTTTCATGGCAATTTTATTCACTGTCCCCTACCCCTTCCCTGGTAGAGTGGTCATTTTGATCTTGATCAGTGGTCCTGTTGCAAGGTCTCCTTGATTCCAGAAGAATCAGTGTAGATCTTACTTACGAATTATTATGTACATCTCTTTAAACCTGTTTGGATGAACATTAGAATGCTCAAAAATAGGTGTGAATACAAGTGAATTAAAAAAGCCACACATATGCCTGGGCCAGAAGTATGCTCGAAAAGTCCTGAGAAGACCTTTAACTTTTCCCTGGGGAGGTATCTAGGCTCAGAGCAAGGCTATCTAAGTCATGAAAAAATGCCCCGGCAAGTAGCCACTCTGCAGTGCTTGAGAGAAGTGCTGTTCTGCATGTCTGTCTTCTATCTCTCTCTGTTTATTTCTTTTGGGGATGATTTTATATTTGTTCAACTTCTGGAAAGCAAGGAAATCTCTATCAAAAATTAGCTGACTATGAGCTAATGAAACAGCAATTCCAGTGATTACAGACAGCAAGGAATATTATTTGTGAAAGTAGTTTGGAAAAGTTTCAATATAAATTGCTACATTCTTTTACAATAACAGAAACACACATCCCAACAGCCAATGGGCAATTCTGACTTCTAGAGTAACCACATTATAGTTTAAAAACAATTTTCGACAAAACATACAAGGAAAGAGAACATTGCTCATTCAAAAGATGTAAATAAATTTACAGAAACCATTCCCATGGATACCGAGGCTCCAGACTTTCTAGACAAAAACTTGAGGAAGCTCAGAGTCAGAGGAAAATATGGACAAATAAACAAAATCAGGAAAACAGTATATGAGAAAAATGATACCATCAACAAGAGACAAATTATTAAAAGAGCAAACAAATTCTGGAGCTGAAAAGTTCCATATTTAAACTGAAAAATTCTTTAGAGTGGTTCAGTATCAGATGTTAGCAGACAACACAAAGAACCAACAAAGCTGAGGACAAGACCATTGAAATCATCGAGTTTCAGGAGCAGAAAGAAAAAGAGTGAAGCGAAGTGATGGTGACCTGGTGGTGGAGTGCTTCTAACAATTTTGATTTGGCATTTCCTAATTCAACTGCATGTATGCTCAGATAAATTCTTAAAAATTAAATTGTGCCTCAATTTACCTTTTAGTATCAGAAATGGCAACTCTGAGCCCCTCTCCTTAGCGCACTTGGGGTGACACTGCCCAGAACCCGCATGTCTCTGATTTGGGTGGATCCTGGGGTCCTGCTTCTCTCCTCTACACCAATCTCTCTCTTCCTCCGCCTGTAAATCTCATGTGGATGCTCCTCTGGGGACCGTGTCCCTATTTTCTCATTGCATACACCTGCCCCCAGGCTCTTGTCTGTCTTTTCCCAACCTCTCACTGGGCCTCCTTGAACCGTTTTTCTCTTTTCACTCTGCCTGCTCCTTCCATCTATCCTCCTCTGATCAATCCTACCCAAGAAGAAAATAGAACATTGCTTCTAGTCCTTCTCTGGCCCTGAGCAGCCTCCTCGCCTCATCTGTATAACAGGGGTGATAACATTGATTCACATTAATAACAGTGATGAAATAACTTTTCTCCTCTATTCTTATCCTCACTGTAGGGACACAGATGGCTTCCGCCAATCAGTTCTGCCTGGAACTCTGTTGCCTCTCCCTTCAAAAGAGCTCCAGAATCTGGCCCTCATCATCACCACCCACGCCCTGCTGGACCATAGTACCATTATCTTCTCCCTGGATCCCTGCCTCAGGCTCCTCACTGGTCTCCTAGCAGGCTCTACACTTGGTAACCATCAACTGTGTCTCTTTTAGATCACAATCCAATTGTACACGTTCTCTGTACAAATAACATGCAGTTTCTCCCACTCCTCACCTTCCAGTCTGTGAGCTTGGCCTTCCCGACGAGCTCCTTAGTATACTCTCTAGTTTTGATCTCTGGGTGGAGAAGATCCCCTGCAAGAGCAAGTGGCAAC
Organism: Ovis canadensis; assembly: GCF_042477335.2. NCBI lineage: Eukaryota > Metazoa > Chordata > Mammalia > Artiodactyla > Bovidae > Ovis > Ovis canadensis. Next base: position 59,357,340 of record NC_091269.1, read on the forward strand.
CCACTCCAGTATTCTTGCTGGAAAAACCCCATGGACAGAGGAGGCTGGTGGGCTACAGTCCAAACGGTTGCAAAGAATTGGACATGTTTGAGTGACTAAGTGCGCGGGCACACACACACACACACACACACACACACACACACACACACATGAAACACTTTCCAATCGCCTGCCTGGAAATCCTCCAGTATTCTTATTCCCATGTAAAATATTGCTTATTCTCCTCTTTATTTATCACTTGTCTCTCTTCTAAAATGGAAGCTCCAGGAGGACACAGACTTTGCTGGATTTTGTTTTCTGCCTTATCCCCACTTCCCCCAACTTGGCTAAAGTATAGCATTGCTCAGTAATTATTTGTAAATGGATGAATTAATAAGAGAATGAATGAATAAACAGGACTGCTAATATGATGAGTGGAATGTCCCAGATGACTTCAAAAACACTAACTCGTAGCCCACCTCCGCACAAAGGGCAGTGAGGGCTGGATCACAGTCCTCTGGAATGCAGAGGAGCGTCCAGACAGTGGGGCTCTGCCTTCCTCCCATAGTGGAAGTGAAGTCGCTCAGTCTTGTTCGACTCTTTGAGACCCCATGGACTGTAGCCTACCAGACTCCTCTCTCCATGGGATTCTCCAGGCAAGAGTACTGGAGTGGGTTGCCATTTCCTTCTCCAGGGGATCTTCCCGACCCAGGGATCGAACCTGGGTCTCCTGCATTCCAGGCAGAAGCTTTAACCTCTGAGCCACCAACTAAAGTTCCTCCCATACTTTTACGCCATTATTGCATCTGATGCTGTAGTAGGAAAACCGCCTATGGATTGCCCTTCATCATCATCACAGCCTGGTGAAGTGGGTATGAAGATCGTCATTGTACAGATGGGGCCACTTGTGGCAGAGAGAAGTGGGTGACTTGCCCAAGCCAGTGTGTCTGGTGAGAGCCAGTACATTGGAAAAGACTGTGATGCTGGAAAAGATTGAGGGCAGAAGGTGAAGGGGGGCAACAGAGGGTGAGATGGTTGGATGGCATCACTGACTCAATGGACATGAGTTTGAGCAAACTCTGGGAGATAGTGAAGGACAGGGAAGCCTGGGGGTCCCAAAGTGTCAGATGTGACTTAGCAGCTAAACAACATCATCACACTGTAGCCACAATCTAGGCTTACTCCCGAAGACCTGGGGCTGGGAAATTAGTGCGTAGGGCCCTTTCTTGGCAATGCTCGGCTCCTTTTCCCATTTGTAGAATCCAGGATTCAGTCCTGTTACTCTCACCAGCCTCTGGGTTACTTCATCCAATGCCTAGGCACTTTCCCTCTTTCCAGCTGATTATATATGCAAACACTTCCCCTACTCTACTTCCAGAACTGTTTTAACAATGACAGATGGACAGTAAAGGGATTTGGGGACTGTAAAGTGCTTCAGTGACATTGAGAGCCATAGCATTGTTATTACTGAATAAGTAAAATGTATCCTCAGCCCTACAGAGGAGCTGGCAAGGGAACCAAGGCAATATGTGCAGTGTGAAGACCTCCTTCCCGTTCCCTCCTTGAGGACCAGAAGGCACTTAATGAGAGGCCCAGGTTCCCCAAGGCCATATGCAGACAGAGCGAACTGTTCAGAAAGTGCACACAAGCATTCACGTGGGTGTCCAAGTTGCCAAAGAAAGCAGCAAAACATTTAGAACCTGCAAATCAAAGGACTTGTAAGCAGTGACACCATGAGAATGCTTCACAGATGCCATGTCAATCTCTCTGGAGGCAGTAGAAATAGCAGTCACTGGGGTAAATAATAAAACAGAAACCAAACAAACCCAGAAATCACAGTGAGTTTCTCCCAAATGCTGAGAAGATAACACTTGGCAATCAGCTGCCCCTCCAGCTGATTAAGGGACATGCAGATCACAGATCCAGCTCAAGCTGATGGAGAGACTGACAGCCATCCAGAAACCCTATGGTGTTTTACTTTCTAAAATATAAATGTCCCTGGGGACAAAGGCCCAGGACACTCCTAACTCAGGAACAAGGAGGACACAGAGGTCTGCTCCTTGGGTCTAATCAAGACTGTTCTTGTCTCATCGGTGGCCCTGCCACTGCCATGAAGTGGTCTGGTAGACAGAGGTTCCCTGAAGAGCCAGGTAGGAGAGCCACTCACGCGTCCACTACGAAGTACAGATCAAAGGCACCCTCGCAGGATTTCAGCTTCTCCCAGCTGCTTTTGTGATGTCTGGTGCCCAGCTGGAAGCTTCTCGAGTTTGGAGGTTGGTGCAGGAATCTCCCTCGGCTAAGTGGTAGAGGCCGCAGCCCGAGGATCAGAAAGAGCATGGAGCCCAGCATCCCGGGCCCGACATTCCCCATTTTCTTTGGCACCCGCCGTGGTCCCACTGGCCCCGGGCCATCAGGCCATCGCAGGCCGCGGCATCTGCTGCCTCCGCTGGTTCCCAGGGGCCCCACGCCCCCAGCCCTTTCACCGAGGTGTGCTGGAGCTGCAGGCCCCCCTGATGTCTGCCCTGAGTGCAGAAGAGGCAAGAGGCTGGCCCCGGGGGGTGGTCCCACTCTCTGCACAGTCCTCCTCTGCCCCAAGGAGGCAGAGTTTGCTGTGATGCCCCTTATGAGGGGCAGGATGGTCGGCATGGCGACTTTGTGACCCGCAGGCCTGCTCAGTGTCCGGCCTACTGACAATCCCAGTAGGGAAGCATGGGGGGAAAGATGAAGCTTCTATTTGTTCTTTATCCCAGACATCCTCAGGAGGCATAATTCCTTCAGAAAGCCTGCCTTTTTGTCAACTGAAAGAAGGCAGCTGAGGTATTTACATAAGAACATCACTGTTGGGTCAAAAGTTGGCAGCCTGGAGTGCTGCGGTGGTTACTTGGGTGACCCAGTGGATGGAAGGGTCTAGAACGGGAAGAAGGCCTTCAAGGGATGTTAAAGTTCCTTGTGAATAAGGGACATTTCAGTTATCTTCTTCTGTGTAGCAAATCACCCCAAACTCAGTCACATAAACGAGAACTATTTTATTATGCTCCTAGCTTCTGTGACCAGAAATCAGAGAAGGTTGAGTGGCCATCAATGGCTTGTCTCTGTGCTATGTGGGCACACACAAGTCTAGGTCAAAAGTAATTAAAAAGCTAAGAATCTGAGTGTAAGTTTTAATAAATACCTTAACCAATTTATTTTATTTTCATCATTTTTATGTGAATAAAGAAAGAATGGTATATGCTAAAAATCCTTCTCTAATAAGTCTAGATCTTTCAATATATAAAATATACATTAGAAGTGATCAAAAGCATTTTGGGGGTGATATTTGAAATAACAGAATGTCTTAAATAAATGGTGTTTTGAAATTGAGGAAATCTGGGGTACTTCTCCCAATAGCCTGTTAGGTTTTCCTGGCTTCACATTCTTCATGACACTTGGTATTGTTGCCTTTTTGTATATTTTCCTATTGATTCAATATCTCTTTGTAGTCTTGATTTGCATGCTTCTCATTACTTATGGGATTGATTTTAGGTCCTTTCTGAAGGAGGCAACAGGTGATAAGACATTTTCCAATTAATTCTTGGATGTTTATATGCTTGATAAGCCTGGAATGTGGATGTACATGTGGTCAGCAGCCTTTTACAGAGAATGTTCATGTGTAGGAAACCCATGTCTTAGTACCCAGAGCCGAAGTCCCAGCCATTATTTTTCTTACACCTCTGTCCTCATCAGACACTTCTTGATGTTTCTGAGCTCATCTTGCTATCTTCTCCTGGAGCACAGAGAAGACATTAGTTATTGAGTTCCCGTGTCTTCACCAGGGGCCTGGTCTTGTGCTGAGTACTTTGTTGCCCTACTGCCATCTTCATGGCCAGCCTGCAGAGGAGACAATGTTATCCCCATCTTTTTAGCAAGGAAATTAAAGCATAGAGAGATTAAATCACTTGCCCCAGAGGTTAAGTAACAGGCAGTAATTTGGGACAATGGATCTTATTCCTATTTCAAAGACATTCTGGCCTCTTTTCAAAGAGCAGAATTATGCTAAAATCCCTTGTGTCCCAGCCCTTGGTGACAGATGAAGACAGGGAGTGAGACTCATCCATGTGCACATCTATAGTAACCAGGATGCTTTGTCCTGGCAGAAGCAGTATAGATATGTCTCACACAGCAGAGCAAAGCTCACCAGGTAACACACACTCTGGCTGATCAGCAACAAATCCCAACTCCTTTTGACTGTAACCAGGACTCTCTCTATATGTCTAGTTCAGTACACAAAGGGCTCTTAAAAATTTCTGGGTTTGGTGCTTTTGGGTGTTAGGCTATGGGGGCGGAAGTGATGAAGAGGGTCTGTAGAATTCCATGGCAGTGGGAGGAATCAGCGGCAGGATACTGGAGGGTGGCTGCGAGCATACAGGTGGAGGGTGGTGGCACCGTGAGCAGCAGTTGTTTAGAGGGAAGGTCTCCTGGCTGGGTTGAAAGCAGATCTTTGAACCATAGGGCGTCTGTTCACAGCGAGGCTCTGGTAGGCTAAGACTGCTGCACCTAGGCTATACAAAAGAGAAGGGAATAGGAAGTCACTCAGAAGACACTGGTAAATGGTGGTCTCCTCTACTCAAGGGCATATGGCTCACTACCCATCAGGACCCACAGTGTTGGCCTTTGTTGATGCCTTTTCTCTCCTTGGGAGCTGGCCTCCATTCTCTGCTTCTATTTGAGACTCTCTTCAGGCACTGAAAGTCTGCTCTGCCTTGCCCAGTAGACCTGGCTTCAGACTCTGGACTTCCTTTGCTCTGGTGTTGAACTTTTCTGTTCCCGCTTGGCTGAGAGCCTGGAGAGCAAGGATGAAGCTTGATTTCAGCTCCAGCATTGCCCAGGTTCTCTCGGTCAGTTGTGCTAAATGGATGAATTCTCATCGTGACACTCAGGCTGGACTCTGAGCCCACAGTGCAAGAGCAGATGGGTGCACCATGAGATGGGTGACAGGCAGGGGAGGTGCCAGCGTCACAGGCTGTTTAGGTTGGGAAGAGAATGAGTCAGGCCTTTTGGACAGAAAAATATGGTTGCAGCACCAACTGCCCCTGGCTTTCCTGTCATCTTTTCCTTGCCCCTATCTCCTGCTCAGCTGAGGACTCTTAACTGAAGGGCCCAGATGCCAGACGGGGTGGCCTGAGCACCTTGGCAGCTGGCACTCAGCTCCAGGAGGTGCAGACAGCAAGTAGGAAAGGCCTTCCACAATACCCTGTGAAGAAGAAAACCATCTGGTCTTTCCCGCATTCTCCAGCTCATTTCCAGCAGATGCTTCCTCAGTGACCAGTGCCCCTCTTTATTATTAGATTATTGACATATAATTGACATCCAATGTCATATTAGTTTCAAGTGTACAACATAGTGGTTTGACATTTATGTACATTATGAGATGATCACAATTGTTTACCATCTTTTATCATTTAAAGTTATTACAATATTATTCTATATTCTCCATTCTGTATATTACACCTCCATAATTTATTTTATCACTGAACACATGTGCTTATTAATCACCTTCTCTTCATTTGCTGACAAGATTTGTTAAGGGTTGGTCAATTTTGTTTATCATGTCAAAGAACTGGCTGTTAATTTCATTGAGCTTTTCTATTGCTATTTCAGTTTCTATTTTATTTATTTTCATTCTGATATTCTTCTTTAACTTTAGGTTTCGTTTTTAGCTTTTTCTAGTTTCTTTAGGCTCAAGGTTGGATTATTTACTTGAGATTTGTCTTATTTCTTAAACTAGGCCTGTATCATTATAAGCATCCCTCTTCATACTGATTTGCGGTATCCCATAGGTTTTGGAATGTTGTGTTTCTATTTTCATTTGTCTCAAAGTATTTTTTTATTTCTTCTGACTTCTTCTTTGACTCATTTAGAAACATGTTCAATCTCCATGTATGTGTGTGTGTGTGTGTGTGTGTGTTTTGTGCAGTTTTTTCCTTGTGTTTGATTTCTAGTTTCATTCCTTTGTGGTGCTTAATATAATTGCTTATTTATTTAAGCATATAAAATGATGCTGAATATAATTTCAGTCTCCTTAAACTTATTTAAGGAGATTACCTTATTTAACTTGTTTTCTGGCCTAATAGGTCACATCTCCGGAGAATATTTCACATCCTTTTGAAAAGAATGTGCATTCTGCTGTTTTGTATGGAATGTTCTCTCTATATGCATCTATTAAACAATGTGTATCTCATGCGCTGATCTCATGTGCTGTATAAGGCCGGTGTTTTCTTACTGATTTTCTGTCCGGATGATCTACCCATTGCTGCAAGTGTGGTGTCAAATCCTCTATTGCTACTATATCCCAGGTGGTGCTAGTGGTAAAGAATCCACCTGTCAATGCAGGAGACACGAGAGGGATGGATTTGATCTCTGGGTTGGGAAGATCCCTGGAGTAGGAAATGCCAAAAATTCCAGTATTCTTGTCTGGAAAATTCCATGGACAGAGAAGCCTGGTGGGCTACAGTCCATGGAGCCACAGAGTCAGATAAGGCTAAGCGACTGAACATGCATGACGATTTTACTGTTGATTTCTCTTTTAAGAATATGTCTGTTAATATTTGCCTCATATATTTAGATGTTCCTATGTTGGTGCATAAATATTAAAAGATTTACATTCCTTGTTGGACTGATCCCTTTATCATTCTGTAACGTCCTTCTTTGTCTCTTACTATAGCCTTTGTTTTAATGTTTATTTTATCTAAGTATTGACACTCTTTTTATTTGCATGGAATATTTTTTCCATTACTTTTGTGTTTCTTTAATATGACGTGATTGTCTTGTATGCAGTAGATTAAATAGTCTTTAAAAAAATAAATTCAGACTACATCTTTTGCTCGGAGCATTTATTCCATTTACATTTGAAGTAGTTCCTGACAGTGGGGTCCTTATTGCCATTCTGTTAATGGTGTGTGTGTTTCTATGTTCCTTTCTCCTCCTGCTGTCTTTTATTGTAATTTGATGGTTTTCTTGAGTGTTATGGTTGGATTTATTTCTCTTACTTTCTGTGTACCATTTATACATTTATGGTTTGTAGTTGCTCTGTGTTTTAAGTTTAACAACCTGTGTATCTAATAGTCTATGCTGATTGTCACTTACATTTGAATGCAATCTAAAAACACATCATTTCCACCCTATCAATGTGTTACATTTTTGACACCATATTTTACGTCTTTTTATTTTGTATATCCCTTGATTAACTGTATTTGTAGTTTATTTAAATTGTTTGGTCTTTTAATCTTCACACTATCTTTACATTCTTGGCTTTACCAGTGAGATTTAAAAAAATATATATTATTTCTACTTATGGTCTTATCCTTTTCATTTGTTATTTAGTTGCTCAGTCATGTCTGACTCCTTGTGAGCCCCATGGACTGTAGCCAGCCAGGCTTCTCTGTCCTTGGGGTTTTTCAGGCAAGAATACCGGATTGGGCTGCCATTTCCTTCTCCAGGGGGTCTTCCTGACTCAGGGATTTAGCCTGAGTCTCCTGCTTAGCAGGTGGATTCTTCACCACTGAGTCACCTGGGAAGCCCAAAGAAGGCCTGTTGTTGTTTAATCGCAAAGTTGTATCTGGCCCTTCACAATCCCAATGACTATAGCCTGCCAGGCTCTTCTGTCAGTGGAATTCCCCAGGTAAGAATACTGGAATGAGTTGTCATTTCCTTCTCTAACTTTTCACTTAAATGAGTCTCTTTATAACTTTTCTTGTGTGGTTAGCTTAGTAGTGCTGGACTCTTAGCTTTTGCTTGTCTGGGAAATTCTTTGCCACTCCTTCAATTATAAATGGTAAACTTGCCAGATAGAAAATTCTTGGTCATAAATTTTTTTCTTTTCAGCCCTTTGATTATAGAATTTCTGCTGAAATAGCGGTGCATGGTTTTATGGGGGTTTCTTTCCATGTAATTAGTTGTTTTTCTCTTACTGCCTTTATAATTTTATCTTTATCTCTGGATTTTGACGCTTTCATTATAAGGTGTGTTGGTGCAAGTATTTTCAGCTTAATCTTGCTTGGGACTCTCCATGATTCCCTGACTTGGATGTTTGTTTCCTTTTCTAGGTGAGGGAAATTTTCAGTCATTTCTTCAGGTAAGTTTTCTGTCCTTCTGTTCTTTCTTCTACTGGGAACTCTATGATATGAATGTTGTTATGCTTGAGGCAGTCCTAGAAATCCCTTAAACTATCCTGATTTTTTAGGATTCTATTTTCTTTTTGCTGTTCTGATTGGGTGATTTCCACTAATTTGACTTCCAGATTCCTGCTCCCTCCTTCTGCATCGTCTGCTCTGCTAATTTTATAGTGTATTTTTTTTTTCTGGAAACAAGTTTTATTTAAGTAAGGGTTTAAATATATTACATAACATTAAAACTGAAGGTGGGGGGGAACCCACCAAAACAAGTTTAGTTCACATAGCATCGGGCAGCTGCTGCTAGTAAGTTGCGAGCTCTACAGCCACAAGACTGATAAGATTGGTTTGAAATTTATTCCCTTGTCAAAAGCTTAACTGATAGAAGGTTGGCCTCACATTCTAGTTTGAACATGTCGATTAACTAGGACATGTCTGGTCAAAAATACCTTGGTGGCAAGCCAGATGTCCTGGCACCTCATTGGAGGGTAGCTGCTCTAAGCTCTGCCCATTGGGTCATGTTGGAGACATCAGGAGATCTTTCCCTGACCACTGAAGGTGCCCTCTGGCAGTACAGCTGCCTCACCCATCCTTCACTCTCTGCTTCATCAAGGGCTGTTCAGGTGGTGACATTCTCTCAGGGCAGGGACTCTGCAGAGAGACTGCCGAGGAGCTGCCGGACAGACATAGCCGCCTGTGACCTTGGGGCTCTAGACCTGGCTGAAACACCACTGTTACTGCTTTGCTTCAGGCTGGACACTGCCAGGTGCCTACTGCTTGACCTCTGTGTAAATGAGGGACCCCAAGACTAGACAGCATGTCTCTTTTCAGTTAATTGCATAAACGAGTTACACTAGCCCAAGTTAAAAGCAGACCCCAAATGGTTACATCATGAAAGCTGTGAGGTTTTTAAACTTGTGACGAAGGACAGAAGGGAAACTCCACTCATTGCAAGGAAATCCTCACTTAAGCTTCAGTGAGCCAAAAGCACCTAAAACCCCTGAACCTTCAGGGGTCCTTAGCCAGTTCAGTCTCTACCAGGAACTGGCATATGTTCTTGCACTGGTTACCCTGTGGCTGAATTACTTCTCCATATTCTGGATGCTCAATTACAGTACCATTGCAGATGAATTTCTTCTTAAATGCCTTACGTTTAAGAGAACTAGTTTCTTTTTATCAGAATCATCAGTGATCCCTCGGACAGTAGTAAGGGTCTTTCTGCCATTTCTCTGTTGAATTCTTATACGAATATAATCCTCAGTGCCAGCAGGAAGTAGAACATCACCCTTACTTGCATCAGCAAAGGGGTCGAAAGAGTGGAGGTTCTGGATAGCAGACACACAGTATGATTCCTTTTCTTTGGTGGAAACGGCCTGTGGAAGGTGGTGGTGGGAGAAGGTGGGCCAGGGGGACGGAGAGTCAGGAAGCGCACGGGCTCCAGCGTGAGGCTGCTGAGTCCGCAGCGGTGGCCCTGTGACTGGGAGGTTTTATGTGGCGTCCTTTTAATTTCAGTTATTGTACTCTTCAGCTTGTGTTGGTTCTTTTCCATATTTCACACCTCTATTTTGAAGTTCTTACTGTATTCACATATTTTCTCTAGTTTGATGAGCATCTTACTTTTAACCCTTTATCATGTTGCTTATTTATCTCTGATTCATTTAGTTCTTTGACGTTTTTCTCCTGTTCATTTTTCCCCTCTGTGCCCTATTTTGCCTAACTCTCTGTTTCTATGTATTACTGGATCAGCTACATCTTCTGATCTTGAAGGAATGGCCTTATGTGGAAACTTTCCTGTAGATCCAGAAGAACAGAGCTCCTTGATCTCCAGCATCAGGCCCTTCAGGGGTGTTTCCTATATGTGGACTGAGTATTCCCCCACTGTGGAGGTCTCTCAGTGCAGGAGGCATGCAGTGGGTGGGCCTGGACTTCAGGGTGAATGGTTGGTCGTAGTAGGCCTGACCACAAATTCAGGCACACTGGGGAGTGGAGCCTTGGTTAGGGATCTTTGACCTACAGCCTAAGGGGGCAAATGTTAAGGACAGAAACAGATCCCAGCCCACAGGGAGTATCCCTGTGCCCTGCTTACCACGTTCCTGGTCGGACACCACATCAATGGCGTCTGGTTGCAGCGCTGAACAAAGTCACACAAGGTGTCCAGTTTCCCCTGAAATATAAATGTGGTTGTGAGCAAACTATAAGCACAGATGCTGCCTTTATGGGGAGGCAACGGATCCTACCAAGGTCAGAGGCAGGACCAGGATTGGAGGGAAAAAGTGGGCAGAAGCGGTGGGCTCTTTCTTCCTCACACCAGCCACTCCAGGCCCTCTCTGTTGCTGTTATCTCTCACCCCTCTGCCAGGCTGGGATCCAGCTCCACTGACGGGAGCCACATAGTCTCTGGGAGAGGGAAGTATCCTCAGGCCCCCTCCTCCATGTGGTCCTTATAGCCCCGTCTCGGGGTCCACAAGGATGGTGCAGTGAGTTCTCTCTCTCAATGAGCAGACTTCGCAAGGGCAGCAGGTGCCCTAGGCACTTCTGAGTAGATTAATCACGGTAAGAACTTGGCTCAGAAATATTTTCCCTTGTGACCAGCATGAGACTCTTTGTCATTCAGTCTGTTTCACTCATCTAATCACTGTCCAGTGAAATCCAGGCCATTACTAAAGCTGATGACAACTTCTGTGAGAACCAGTGACTGGCCCGCTGTGAGCCAGCCACCAACATCCAGGGAGAGACTATGATGTCGGGACTACCTGGAGGTAGTGGGCTCCTGAGCCCTTATACCTATTGTTTTCCTCTAAGTGCCTAGGTTAGAGAGGCCTCCAGATTTTCTCTGGCATCATGTGACCAACATGCAGTGCCCATAAAGCTTATCTCCAACCAACCAGGACTTGGGGTCTGGTCTCTACTATAGGAACTGGCTTCCAGCTCCTCTGACTCCCCAGTCTGGAGGGGGTCATCCCTCCCTTCCTAAGGAACTTTCTCACCTCCATCTCTCTTAGCGTGTCTTCTTGGCACCCACCGCAGGAGACAATCACTCTGGTCTGTGCAGGGAATGGCTTCTAGAAAGAGAAAATAATTGTCTGAGTCCTTGTCTGGCAGCTCCTGGGTGCAGACGTATGACATCTGTTGCCCTGGCACCTGTCAAGTGTCGGCCACTCAGCAAATGTTTGTGGGAGAATCAAGGACAGGTGAGCAGCTCCCAGCACAGGAAGAGTGGCCTCCATGTGAAAACACACCAGCTCCATCTGGCTTACAAAGACACCTCCTCTCCAAAGATCAGCAAACTTCATCCTGTCCCCTTGGCTCCCAGAGGCGCCCCCGCAGGAGAGGCCGGGTGCGAGGCTGCGCCATGTGATGGCGGCTGTCAGGGGTGCAGCAGCAGCAGGGGACAGGGCTGCACTCACCCGCCTCGGGCAGACGCAGCCCCCAGGCCCCACTGCAGCCAGTGTTGATGCCAGCCCTGCAGAGACCCTGTTTGCCACTAGACATCAGACCCAGGTCTCCCTGGTTTGGGACACGAGCCCCTTGCTCTAACTGCTTCTTATGGACCCTGGTTTGGGTCTCCACCCCAAGTCTGCCACAGCATCCTTTCCTGACCCTTTGTCCCAGTGCTCATCTGGGCTGCGCCTCCCTCACAGCTCAGTGCCATCTAAGACTCTCTCCTCCTTCCTTAGCCCTCAGTTCCTAAAGGTTGACCCTGCCAAGACCCTTACTCTGACATGAACCAGGGGTGAAGATCAAGGCAACGGAGCCCAACACACACCAGTGCCTCGGGAGGGGTTCCAAGTGCCTGAAACCTGAGGATCCTTTTCCAAAAACTTGCCCGAGTACTTGAAGAACCATTTCTTTGTGAATGATAATAAGCCCATTGATTTCAGGAGGAATCATAGCTGTTTCTGAAACAGGCTTCCCCACATTGCTGATTCAGGGCTAAAGGCCTTGGATGAGGCCATGTTGGGAGTTGAGGAATGGTGTTATCTGGGAGACACTTTGAGTCTCACATCCTCTCTGGGCTCCCTCCCTGTCCCTCTGTCACCCTCTTCTTTATGCCAGTTCTTGCTGCCCCAGTAGGAGGGAGCTTGAGCGGCAGGAAGAAGACATCTCATGTAGGCAGCAGAGACCACTCCGAGCAGGGCAGTGTGTGCATCAGTCCTGCTGACAACATCAGGGCCAAACACACCACTTACCTTTGGGACTGGTTTTGGGACTGGTTTTGGCTCCTTGGAGATCTAGGATGTTAAAGAGATATAAACACAGCTGAAATTGGCATGGAGGTCTCCAGCTCAGTCATGCATTCAGGAGGGGATCCTGCTCAGCAGCATTGGGGGGACAAAACATGAGCATTGGGGTGGCAACCTAGGTGCCCAAGGCCTGAGCATCTGTGAGCAGCAAGGTTGCACCTCCCTGGGCCTCAAACTCCTCAGTTTTCAAAGGGAAATTGACACCTTCATGGAGGGTCAAGTGGGAAATAGGTAGACTAAGAACCCTGGACTTGATAGAGGCCCCACCTGGGAGTTTTTATCAGCGGCCCAGACATCAAATGAAGACGAGAGAAAACTCCTTACAGCCCTCCTCTCCTCCCCTTACCTCGCTCCTTGGGGTCAGACTCTGTCTTTTATCATTATCAGAAAACATGCCACACACACTCTGAAGGTGACATTTATCCTCAATGTCCCCCAGCTACCAATAACAGACCAGACAGCATACAGTGAGCTGCTGTGGGCAAAGGAGGTGGTTGCTTCATTTCTGCCCCTTTGTGTCCAGCATAGGCATGCAGATTCTGGTGATTTAGTGATGACTGATGAAAGAGTGATGGGAGGTACCAGAGATGGGCAGGGATCCATACTGTTTTCAAAAGCACAATCGCCCTGGAAGTTAGCATGCTCCAGGCCAGCCTCTCCCTCCCATCAGTGTCCCTGCAGACCCCTCTTCTTCCCTCAACAGCAGAGATTCCTGAGGCTTTGTTCACTTGAATCCTTCAGAAGCTTGACAGCTCTGGGGAAGTCCTGGTCTCAAGGATGTGGAGTCCCTTCTCCCCAGGGTCTGGGACAACCCATAGACCACCTCCCTGTGAAGATGAAAGCATGAGGCAGGTGGCTGTGTGTATGCCTGGGGATGGGAGGACAGAGTGCGTGCCTTGTTTGCTGGTGTGAACACCCCAGAGCTGATGGGAACCTGCCCACAGGTGGGGTTGTGAGCGAGACACATGCCCAGGCTCCTCAGGGGTTGGTGAAAACCTGGATTTCTATGCTGTGCAGGCAGAGCTCACTCACCCTTCTGTAGCACCAGAAGCAGAGAAGCAGCAATGAGATCACGGCCAGGAGTGGGATGAGTGAAAGTAACAAGAGAAGACTGCTGGGAGCCGGATACTCTGTGGGCACTGTGGGCACTGTGGGCACTGGGGGCTCCACCTGTGAGACAAACGTGCACTGGGGCCTCCTCCTATGAGACCCCCTCAGGTAGTGGGGCCTCCTCCTATGGACAACCAAGGACCTTATGGCCTCCTGAGAGACGAATGTGTGCAATGGATCTTTCTCCTATGGAAACATCTCAGAACTCAGATCCTGGTCACTGGGACAATGTTGGGCTCAAAAGGCTTATCCTATACAAGGCACACATACCAAGGTCCTGGAGTTGCCTTGGATGATCTCCTCCACTACCCACTCACCCCCTACCCATTTCCACATTGGCCTTCCCAGTCTACTCAGGACCACTTCCCCTCATGTTGCCTTATCTACAGGGCCCATAGTGGGGCTAGGAGATCATGGCTGGTACCCGGAGAGCCCCTGTGAAGACCTGGGCCACAGACCCCCACCGCCGACCCTGCTCAGAGGCTCTCCCCAGAGCCCTGTCAAGGAAGTTCAGTCCTCTAAAGAGTGACAGCCCAGCCCTCACTTCCTGCCTTGGCTGAGAGCACTGGGGTTTTGCGAGGACCGCAGAAAGCTGTCACACGGATGGGCGAGGGAGGGCTGGGGGGCCCCTGAGGAGTGGGGGTGCAAGAGAAGAGGCGGGAGACCTGATCACCTACCGTAGCTGCTCTTCCCTACTTCCCAGCTTTGCAACCTTGGGCAAAGCTACTCTCTGAGGCTCCATCTCACATCTGCAGTGAGGAAGTAAGTGGGTACTTGAGCACGTTGGACAGAGGCTATAGAAAGTCCCAGCACAGGCTGGGTCCACATGGGGGCTTAAAGAATGGGCTCTGTTCTCTTGTTCATAACCAAGGATGGTGTGCTGCGTACATGGACCTGCAGTGCCCAGCTCTTCCCCACATCAATAGCTCTGCTGGAGGGAAGCAGAAGGGAAGGGGGGCATGGAGAGCTTGTGCTCAGGAAACAGGGCTGCTGAAAGGAGGGGCCCAGTCAGGCTGAGGGTGACCCTGTGCTGGGCCTGGAGCCAGGTGTCCCCTGAGTTCTCTTGTCAATGTGCCTGTTGGATGGGTGATTCTCAGGTGGCAAGTCTCGTAGTGCAACATGTGGAGGTTCAGTCTCAGGTTCCTGGGAAGATGTGCAGGGAGCAGAGAAGGCAGGCGCAGTGGGGGCCGTCATGCTGAGGGAACGCTCACCAGCTGAGGCTGGACACAGGGGAGTGGCACAGGTGTCCCTCCTCCCAGAGAAACCTCACTCCAGGCTGACAGACTCTGTCACCCAGGTAGGGGTGGCCAGGCTAAGCAGCCTGGATGCCGTAGACCTGGGGAAAGCAGCCCCTGGGAGCAGCACTTTGTTCCCAGTTTCCTCCTCCTGAGCTGAGCCCCGCCCTCCCCACAGCCCTGCCAGCTCCCCAGGAACAGAGGGCAGAGCCCCCCTGCAGAGGTCAGAGCCAGCTTGCAGAGAGGGGCAGTGGAGGAGCATGAGAAAGGAGGAGAGGCAGAGGGAGGCTGATGACCTCTACAAAGTGACCCCCCGTGTTCCCCAAACAGACTTGGGAGGCCGGGGCTGTGACGGTCATGAGTGTGTTCAGGGCCCTGCCCGCTGCTTCACCCATGCCGTGAAGACACACGCTGACTGATCACGGCCACAGCTCTCCCGCCCTCCAGACTCCTGGGTCTGGGACCCCAGTTTGGAGGGCCTAAGGGTCTCAGAGGGCCTGGAATCTGTCTCCCAGTACAGTGTCCCAGCCTCTGACACTCCACCTGGATGGAATCCAGGCTGGAGCCTTGAGCTCCCCACCACAAGGCCTGGCCAGGGGCGGTGGCATGGTGGGTCCACGGTGGGCAGAATATCAACACCATACCTAGAACTGCTTAGAGCTTGAATTGGTATATTTCAAGTGCCTTCAGTGACACTTATTTTGCAGAGAGGGTAGAGTTCCTGCAAGGCTAGACAGATGCCCCAGGTGTCTTGTAAAAGACAAGCCTGAATTTCACAAAGCGAATGGGGAAACAACTTTTCAACAATGGGATATGGCTGAGAGGTATTGTTCAAGGGGCCTGTAAGCACAGGCTACTTGCTGGCTCTTGTGTGAGGATATTGTTCCTCTCTATTGATTTTCAGGGTGTCTTCCCTGCAGAGCAGGTATTCTAGACATGTCTAGAGGGAGGCTGCACCCCACCCACCCTGTCACTTACACAATCCTTGCTGGTAACTTTCAAGAATCGCTTGCTGTAGGTCTTGCCCAGGTCCAGAGAGTAATCAACAACAATCACTCTAAAAGAACAGAAAGGGCAGATGGAGCCCAGGAGACAGGATGGGTGCAGTTCTTACACGTGGCTCCATCTGTAGCCCAGCTCTCCTCTGAAGGCACTGACTATAGGAATTTGGGGTTACTGTGCTACAGGCAGCATGGGGAAAGGGAGTTCATCCCCAAACAACATGAGCTCGAGCTCTGAAATGAAAGCAGGTGAGGCAGCGAGGAGCCCTGCATGGGGTCAGGTGCCCTCATGACCATGGGCTGAGTGGCGAGGGATGGCTCCATGCGTCACCATCCCGACTCCTCTGTACGTACAAGCATGCTGGCTTTATCTGGAAACGCTGCCCGGAGGAGAGGTACCATCCGTGGGACACACCATCTCCCACATCCTGCCCTCCTCAGCAGAGCCTGGCCCACAGAAGATCCCTGAACACCCCAGGGGATTATCATCCAGGGCAGGGGTGGAGGATGCCTGAGCCCTCCTGGAGACAGATGTGTCTCACTAAACTGGGGCATCCCACACTCTGGACTCCTCATGGTGAGAAAGCTGCCCAAATGGCCCCAGAACATAAACACTTACTGTCCAGTCTTAGCAAAAATATGTCCTTGGCAAGTTATTTTTTCATTACTCACAGAGGCAGGTTCTTTATCTAAAAGAAAACCACACGGGAAGAACGTCAACAGGCTTGTCCATCCTTCCACCCCTCCCCTTCTGCTGCCCTCGTGCACTGAAGGCCGAGAAATGCATGGTCGACTGCAGAGGAGCTTTCAGCTCACTATTAATTGAGTAAACCAAATATTTCCATTGCCAATTTTAAAGACTTCTTTCTATAAAAAACATTATATACCAAAGATAGACAACACAAAACATGTGCAAATCTTGATTAAACATTAATTATTCCTTGTTATGCCTCTCTATACTTATTTAAATGGCTTCTGAGATGTTTCTTTTAGAGGAAAATGTAATTATAATCAACCCGGTCTGTCCTCACTGATGTATCGCTGCTCGGCGATGAACAGAGCCGCTCTGCCACTCGGATCAGCCTCCAACCACGCGCAGTGTGGCAGCCAGCGGAGCAGCCCCGGCCTGTGTGATGGGGTCTCATGTGTGAGCCTTGCTGCTGGCCCACCTCAGAGAGCAACACTGGTGAGTCAAGAGTGGGAAAGCTGTAGGGTCATAGACCCCAGGGGGTTTATCTAAACGCATTTCGTGGGGGATAGGCTGTATCTAGCCTTTCTATAAATCTGTTGTCAATAAGGTTGAAGGCCCAGTAGACACAGATGGGCAATTAGACCTCTGTGACTACGCCTACATCAGCTCTGCACAAAGGAATAACAATGGGTCTCTTTTGAGAATTAATTGTGATAGTGTGTGTAAGGCACTTTGCATGTTACCTGATAGAGTGGGTGCTCGATAAACATTAGCTCTCCATACAGATGATTTACTTAATGACACCCACTCCAGTGCTCTTGCCTGGAGAGTCCCATGGACGGGAGAGCCTGGTGGGCTGCAGTCCATGGGGTCACGAAGAGTTGGACACGACTAAGCGACTTCACTTTCACTTTTCACTTTCATGCATTGGAGAAGGAAATGGCAACCCACTCCAGTGTTCTTGCCTAGAGAATCCCGGGGACAGGGGAGCCTGGTGGGCTGCCATCTATGGGGTCGCACAGAGCCGGACACGACTGAAGCGACTTAGCAGCAGCAGCAATCACTCCTGAGAAAGTATAATTTCACACCCTGAGGTCATCTGCACACTGTGTAGAGTGGGAGTGTGGTCATGGCAGAGCCCTGCCCATCCTACGCGCCGGTGGAAGAAGGAGAGACGGCCCAGAAGTGTGCTGAGGGAGAGGACTTGCCCTGGGTTTTCCGGATGGCTTTGGAATGAGAACTCACTGAACATAAACAATCATATCCAATCAATGTATCAGGAGGCTAACCGGCAGAGTCGAGGAGGAAGAGGAGGTCCACCTGGCCCCGGGCACTCTGCGGGGGAGATCACGCCCACCTCAGTGATGAGGGCTCATCTCCTGCCCCCACTGTGGGCTTTCTCAGGCTGCCCCCCATTGTGGAGGAACATCTGGAACCTGAGGATTTTCAAATAGCAGCTTTACCTGCATGATAGGGCTTAGTGTATCCACCGCATCGGATCCATTATGTAGTACAGATAATAGAGACTGAGAACAACACACTCATTAGGTCAAGATCACACATGTAAAGTGGACCTCAGCCAGGATCCAGGGTCCAGGCCCGGCGACTGGCACCTGCTCTCAATCCCAGGGGACTCCACCCTCCTGGGAGAGCTCAGCACACCTGGAACAGACTGAGGGTCCTGGGGCGGCCTCCACTCCTCACCGGAAGAGTTGTGGGGTTCACATCTTTATTCCCAAGGGACGTGAAGGCCAAGCAAAGTGTGGGAGTGGTAGAGCAGGGAAGGCAGACCCAGCACCCCAAGTCCAGCCTCTCAGGGACAAGCCCTGAGCCGAGACGCTCTTGACGTGCTCAGGGCTGATTGCTCCCTGGCCTGAGCTGAAGGGCAAGGTGGCCAGCCTTCCCATCTAGGCCCTTTCTCCCATCGTCCACGCTGCCTGTATCCTCTACAGTGAAGGGGTTTGAAGCCTGGGTTTGCTATAATTACTGAAGAGCAGTGTGGGAAGTGTGTCGTTTGGAAGCACCAAACTGGGTACTTACTATAGACTTGGATCTCATCCAACTTATATCTGCAAGTATATTCTTTAATTTTGTCTGGATTTAGACCATGTGCATAAAAACCAAGTTGGTAGGATTCTGCAAAGACAATATCCATGACCGTGTTAGGAGGGGTTGAATGCTGACTTCCCTCTGATCTTACAGTTATAATAAGTCACCCCTTCCACCGAATTCCTTGGGACTCTGATGAGGAAGCAGTTGTGTTTGAATCAATGTTTGTTCACCTCTGGGCTTCACCTGGTTTCACTGAGGGTCTACTCTGAAGTGGTTGGGCACTTGCGGGCCTCTCACCACTGCCCCTACCCATCAAAGCCCATCAAGGTCTCATACCTTCCACAGGGCCAAACCTAACCAAAAGAGTCTCTCTCCGACTGATGTCTGAAGGTCTTCTCTGAGACATACCAGGAGTGCTCTCCATCTGGCCCTCCCTCACGTAAATGACAGCAACCAAGATAACGCAGGCTGAAGACAGCCCTGACTCTTGGTCTGAACCGAGCACACAAGCCTCGGTGCCCATGGGGTTTTCTGACACTTGGGGGTCTGGTCTTCCTCGCCGTGCGTCTCTGTGCTTATGGCAGGCTGAAGACCCTGGAAACAAGGCCTGGACCTGAGCGAGGCAAGCAAGGTGGTGAGGTCCTTGCATAAGAGAATCTCTTACGGAAGGCGAAATCTTGGCTTTGGTTCTGAAGTCTGCGGTGACTGCTCTTCCCCTCCCTCCCCTGACTCTTGTGTACTTCACGCAATCCCCCGCTGCCATCCCAGAGTTTAGCCAAGAACTTCTTTTGTCAGACTGAGAGACATTGATTTGCTGAGGTGCAGTTTTGGATCATAGCCTCTATGCAGGCTGCTGGATCCCCACTGGTGCTTCCTGACAACTGAAATAAATACCAGGGGATCCAGAGAGGGCAGTTAGTGCACCTGGCCCCTGGTGAGCTGGCCAGGTTAAAATGCAAGTCTTCCTGCTCTAAGCTCAAGGTCATTAGCCTTCACCTCTGTCTCCTGGTCAAGGTCAGCTAATTACCTAAAGTCAGTTAACTCTGAAGAACTTTCCTTAGAAATGTCAGCATAGCCTTGAACTTGGCAGTCCTCATTCCTCCAGGTCTTCCTGAAACTTCCATCAAAGTGAAGTTTACAAATTCTCTGCTTTGAAGCAAATAGATTCTTAGCTCATGGGTTGATGCTGGCTTGCTGACATATTTTCTTTTACGTTTTGAGAATATTGAAGCCCATGTAGAAAAGTCTGCATATTTTCTTGAATCCAATAGTTAAAACAATCTTGAGAAAGAAGAATGGAGCTAGAAGCATCTTGCTCTCTGTTTTCAGAGTATGCTACAAAGCCACAGAGGTCAAAGCAGAATAGTACTAGCACAAAAACAGACACATAAATCAGCAGACAGAACAGACAGCCCAGAAATAAACCCATGCATATATGGTCATTAATCTATCACAATTGAGACAAGAGTATACAATGAGGAAAAAAATCTCTTTACTAAATGTTGGTACAACTGGACAGCTCCATGTGAAAGAATGAAAAAAACCCATTTTCTCCCTTAATCTACACAAATAAAGTTAAAATGGTTTAAAGAACTAAATATAAGGGTGAAAACTTTAGAACTCCCAGATGAAAACAAAGAGCAATTGGACAATGACCGACTTTAACATGGGTGTGTCTTTAGTGTGGAAATTCGACTTCTCATTGAAATCTTAGTGAATTCCTTTCCTAAGCCCCCAGAGAGGTAACCATCAGGGAGGTCCTACATACAGTCTGACTTGTAGTATCCACTTATTAGGAACAATCTGTATATTGATTAAGGAAGACCAGTTAAATAAATTGGTCCATCCATACAATGAAATACTACGCAGAAGTTTGGAAAATATTGTCAGCAAATTTGGAACACTCAGAGTGGTCACAGGACTGGAGAAGGTCAGTTTTCACTCTGATCCCAAAAAAGGGCAATGCCAAAGGAATGTTCAGTCTATCGCACAATCGTGCTCCCTTCACATGCTAGCAAGACTATGCTCAAAATCCTTCAGGCTAGGCTTCAGAAATATATGAACCAAGGGTTTCCAGATGTACAAGCTGGGTTAAGAAAAGGCAGAGGAATCAGAGATTAAATTGTCAACATTGTTTCGATCATGGAGAAAAAGGAATTCTAGAAATGCATCTACTTCTGTTTCATTGACTACGCTAAAGCCTTTGACTATGTGGATCATAACAAACTGTGGAAGTTTGGGAATAACAGACCACCTTACCCATCTCCTGAGAAACCTGTATGCAGGTCAAGAAGCAACAATTTAGAACCAGACATGGAACAACCAACTGGTTCAAAATTGGGAAAGGAGTATGACAAGGCTGTATATTGTCACCCTGCTTGTTTAACTTATATGCAGAGTAAGGGGTAAGGTGAGGGTTAGACATTTAATCGTGTTTAACTCTTTGTGATCCCGTGGACTGTAGTCCACCAGGCTTCTCTGTCCATGGGATTTTCCAGGCAAGAATCCTGGAGTGGGTTGCCATTTGTGAAATGCCAGGCTGGATGTATCCCAAGCTGGCATCAAGATTGCTGGGAGAAATATCAATAACCTCAGATGTGCAGATGATACCACTCTAATGGCAAAAAGTGAAGAGCAAATAAACAGCCTCTTGATAAGGGTAAAAGAGGACAGTTAAAATGCTGGCTTGAAACTCAACATTCAAAAAACTAAGATCTTGGCACTAGTCCCATCACTTCATGGCAAATAGAAGGGAAAAAGTGGAAGCAGTGATGGATTCTTCTTTTTTGGGCTCCAAAATCACTGCAGAAGATGATTGCAGCCATGAAATTAAAAGACACTTGCTCCTTGGAAAAAAAGCTATGACCAACCTAGACAGCATATTAAAAAGCAGAGACATCACTTTGCTGACAAAGGTCCATGTAGTCCAAGATACGGTTTTCCCAGTAGTCATGTACAGATGTGAGAGTTGGACCATAAAGAAGGCTAAGCACTGAAGAATTAATGCTTTTGAATTGTGGTGCTGAGAAGACTCTTGAGAGTCCTTCAGACTGCAAGGAGATCAGAACGAAATCAACCTTGAACGTTAGAAGAACTAATACTGAAACCGATGTCCAATGCTTTGGCCACTTGATGCAAAGAGTCAACTCATTGGAAAAGACCCTGATGCTGGGAAAGATTGAAGGCAAAAGGACAAGCGGGCAGCAAAGGAGGATATGGTTAAATAGCATCACCAACTCAATGGACATAAATTTGAGCAAACTCTGGGAGCTAATGGAGGACAGAGGAGCCTGACATGCTGCAGTCCATGAGCTTGCAAAGAGTCAGACGTGACTTAGCAACTGAACACCAGACTGCATGATCCCATTAATGTAAAATACCCTTGTGAAGTATATTTAGGAAGGTATTTACATATGAAAGCTGAACTCTTTGTGGTTCTTAACCCTGGAGACAGAGGGATGGGACAAGAGGGAACCTTCATGGTAGAGGGACAGCATCTGCCCAGGTTGCAGGAGCAGCCCCGTCTGAACAATGGGTCCTGCCCGCATCCTGCAGTCCTCCTGCCTCACCCAGCCTGCCCCACCCACCCCCACAAAGGGTCTCCAGCCATGATGCAGAGCTCAACGCCAGACCTCAGAGGGAAGCCCTGCTCTGCCCCGTGTCTTACTGTGGCCTCCACTGCTGGCCCGCACCTGCTGTGCTCTCTGCAGACACTCACTCCGGCCCAGTTACACCCAGGAAAATGAGTGACTAGCCACCACCTTCAGCCTGCCTCCTAGGGTGCAAGCCTCGAGGAAACCCAGAAACACACAGATGGATGAATTGCCAAACAATGGCGCTGAGGGCTTCAGGCCAGACCACCTAACAGACCACCTTACCCATCTCCTGAAAGAGATTGCACTCATCCTTTGAGTCACTGAGAAGAGATTCTAAAGCAGCAAATTAGCCTGTGGAGGAAGAAATCAGGGAGTAGTTGCATCCAAGGGGTGGGGGCTGGTGTTGCCTGGGAAGCGAGCTGAGGAGACATCCTGGAGGCACCTCCAGTACTTTAGGCCTTCATGGGATCTGAGGTTACAGGTGTTGTATGCATTTGTCAGAACCCATCAAACAATATACTTGTCTGCTGCATTTCAAAATGAGAACTCAACAAAAATTGTTCCCCAGGTAAAGGTATGCAGAATAGGACTTTGGAAGCAGTATATTAGAGATAATAACTTACTTTGAAATGCATCAAGAAATAAGATAAATAGATGAAGAGAGAGAGAGAGAAGAAAGAGAGGGAGTTAGAGAAAAAACATGATAAAGGAAATATGGTCTGATATTAATTGAAAATCCAGGTAGTAGAGAGAGGGGTGCCCATTGTCCATTCTCTCTTTGCTATAGGTTTGAAGTCTTCCATAATAGAAGGTTGGAAGAGCTAAGCAGTAGTCATGATTCATACTGAGTGATGAGTGACTAAAAAGAGGAAGACACCAAGGGCTGTGATAAGCCAGGGGTGCCAGCTGACCAAGAAAGGCTTTGGCATTGAGGCATTCTGAGTGTCAAATCTCAAAAACTGGCCCTGTAAAGCTGAGGAAGGTTTTGCAGGAAGCCCAATCCCCTGACCCTGAAGCCTCTGCAGCAGGAGGGCTTAGAACAGAGGCTGGACCTTGGAGAGCCCAGTTGTCTGGCCTGGAGGCCTCAGTCTCCATGATCAGGTGGGTTAGGGAAGTCGCCTTCTCAGCCCCTTGTGCCCTGGGCAGAGCATGGGCTAGAGCACAGGCCTGGAGGCAGGAGGTCAGCAGAGGCCTCTGCTTCGTCCTGGAGAGAGACCAAGAAACTGAAGAGGCCATGTTCCTCATGTTCACCTGCTCCTGGCAGCCCCCTGCCCAGCCCACTGACTTGTTCAGAATGACTGCCTGATGAATAGACTCGTCTGCTTTACTGGGGTCCAAGTTCCTGCTTTGAGCTTTCCCTGCAAATGACAGTCATGCTATGTGGCAGCTTTTGACAAGATGACAGTGGTTGGACCAGGGGCAGCACCGCTGGGTCCCGCCAGCAGAGGGTGTGCAGCAGGCACCCGCCACCCCAGCTGGGCCTTCACAAGGCATGGACGACAGCAGGCATCCTCCCCTGTGGCCTGACAGGCCCGTGTGTGTCCTGGGGACATGGTCAGAGAATGGTTGTTGCGCAGCTGGGACGAGCAGGAAAGGACCCTGCCTGTGTGTGGGTCTCTCCCCACGTTCACACCTTGCCCTGCAGGTCACAGGGTCAGAGACAGGAGGAGTCAGGGTCAGATGGGACCCACAGAGGGCTTTCATTCTGGGTGTTCTCTGACCACTTCCCTCCTCATCCTGGACTCGGCAGAGGGGTGGGGTCAGCACCAGGGGCCAGCGATGGAAGCCTTAGCACCAGCTCCTGTTGGTGAGGGCCCCCAGCTTCCAGATCCTGTGCCGTAGCTGCGCCGCACCGCATCGATGTCCCATTGCATGGGCATTGCTGTTTCTGCTTCTTGGAGATGAAGCTCAACTGGCAGTTACTCAGCAATTTGCCCCGGTTCTCTGTCAGTGAGCAGCAGAGCTCAGGTATGAGCACTGCTCTGTCTGACCCCACAGCCTTCTGCACTGTGGTCTTGCAGTTCAGAGCACCACAGCCAGGACCGGCTTCCTGGCTCTGTATCTAGATGCATCCAGCTGGGAGCTGTTACCAGTGGGAACGTGTGCTTACTCACCCACCTCAGCTCTACAAATCCCAGTGATGTGGATGCACAAACTTGCACGCTCAGAGCTCACTCAGAGAGCGGGCTTCTAACAGAAACCCAGGGATCCTCCCAGGAGAGAGAGGGCATCCTTGTCAAGTTCCAGATCTCAGGGAGAGGCCGTCCTCATTGAACCACTGGGTGTAATGTCAGCTGTGAAAATTTGCATGGATGTCTTTATCAGGTTGCTCCTATTATGAGGCTGAACTTGAACTGTGTCCAACTGTTTGCTTCTCCACTGAAATAATCATTTCCTTTCTCCATTTTGCCGATGTGATACATTATATTGAAATTTCAAACACTAGATCAGACTTACATTTCTGGGGATTATATTAGGTGATCCCTAATTATTTTTGATGTATCGTCCTTTCTATGTGTTGTTGCATTTCATTTGCTAGTGTTATGTTCAGGGTTTAACACTAATCTTTTCTTATTTTTTAATTATAATTTTAGATTTGAGTTTGAGAAAGTAATTAGGCTAAACTTCCTGTAGCAATCATATCCCAATGCATGTATATCAAGTCATTTTGTGTTATACTTTAAATTTATACAAGGCAGTACGTAAATTGTTTCTCAAAACTGGAGGAAAAGGTAATACATATAAAAATCACACCATAACCTCTGACAGACATGCCTCACATAAAAACACACTTATATATTCAGGCACAATCACATGGCTGAAGAATTCTCAGCCCCTCCTATATGTACATATACACACCCCTCATATATGTACACACAACACACACTCAGGCATTATACTCATTCACCCCCAACACACACTTCACACTCATCCAAACACACTCACAACCTATACTCATATCATGCAAAGGTATAGACACACTCAGGCACATTCATACCACACACACAGAGAAATGCCATTCTGTCTAGAACAGCGACTCCAGCACGTACCTCCTACACAAGCATAGAATGTGTCCTTGCCCATAACTTGCTTACAGGAATTTCCCACAATCTGGAACAGAAGGACAGGGTCAAGGAGAGAGACAGGCGTGAGCATGCTGAGAAGCCAGCCAACCCCCTTCTCAAATTTAGCCATACTCACTGATCTAATAAAGCCTTCATCAATATTGGATTCATCCACACGGTACACCTGTCTCTTTCCTTGCACAATTTGAAGCAGCTAAACGGGAGAGAAGATGGCTTGGTAAACAGTGAGTGCTGAGGTCACAGCAAGTCCTGTCCTAGGAGAGAGACCCTCGCCTCCTGCCCATGTTGGACTTCAAGGGCCACACCCGGGCATCAGCCAGCGGCCCACCCACAGGGAGCGTAAAGCTTCTCCACCCGCACGTCGGGTGTGTAGGTTTATACAACACTTGCTATTCATCTGCTGTGGCTACCTGTTGTTGAAACACTTGGGGTCCTTTGGGTGACCCTGGGACAGCTGCCTTTGAAAGCTTTCCCCAGCTGAGCTCAAGAGTGGCACTTGGTTATTGTCTAAATTACCTGGTCTCTCTTATAGTCTTTTATACCCATTGCGTAAATCGTGGTCTTCATATTCCGAGCCTTGGTAGCCTAAGAGGAAGAAGGTTTTGAGTATAAAATACCCAAATACATGGAGCACAAAGCGGGTAACGATGGATGGGACTCACTTCACCCTTAGCATCCTGTAACGTCTCTGGCAGCAGTGGCCCAGCAGTCAGAGTGAATATCAGGCTGGAAGCATTCTTGTCTGCAGAAGAAGCAGGGGGTGGGCTGGTGAGCAAGGCACCTGGAGTGACTCGCCTCAGCCTGTCAAGCCTGCAGCACAGATCCTGCATCCTTCTCCTGGGGAGGGGCCACCCTGACCCCAGAACTGTCACCCAGAGCGCCTGGAGGGTCAGAGGACTTAGGCCAGGACCCACCTGACAGGTGAGGAGCGTGAGACTGGCTCAGAGCCCCTCTTAGTGGACCCTCACTAGGGCAAGGTGGCACAGCCTTTGCCCTGAAAGGGAGCTGCAGCTACTTCCCTGGCAAGGACAAGCCTCTCAGCTGAGCTCAGGGAGGAGCAGCCAGACTGACTGCCAGAGGCTTGGGCAGCGGCCCCGCCCAGCTCCCTGCCTTTCCCAGCCGCCTGTACTTCCTTCCTGATGAGTTTGCAGCCCTGTAGTCTACATGCCAATGGTTCTGGGCCGAGCACAGCCTTTCCCACTGTTGGGAACACCGACACAGGACGAGAGTCACCCACAGGGGAGAGGCTGAAGGGAAAGGGCAGAGCCAGGACCGTGGTGGACACAGTGTGGGCAGGCAGGGGGGCCTCTGCTCCCCAAACTGAACTCTGTCTCCTCACTGTCCCTGGAATTTCCCTTTTCTTTTTCATGCAGCCAAGTGTAGGTCAAGCAATGATATCTAGTAAGAACTACGAATGTGGGCTTCCCTGGTGGCTCAGATGGTAAAGCATCTGCCTGCAATGCATGAGACATGGGTTCGATCCCTGGGTCGGAAGATCCCTTGGAGAAGGGAATAGCTACTTAACTCCACTATTCTTGCCTGGAGAATTCCAGAGACAG
Organism: Ovis canadensis; assembly: GCF_042477335.2. Lineage (NCBI taxonomy): Eukaryota > Metazoa > Chordata > Mammalia > Artiodactyla > Bovidae > Ovis > Ovis canadensis. The sequence goes on from NC_091269.1 coordinate 59,384,039, forward strand.
AGCACCCTGGCAAGCTACAGTCCATGGGGTCTCAAAGAGTCGGACATGACTGAGTGACTCACACACACACACACACACACACACACACACATGAACTAGGAATGTAAAGCATTATGTCACGTGGTTCTCAGGAACATCCCTGGGGGAGCTTTTCATCCTCACGGCAGGGAGGGCAAGGAACTCGCTCCAAGAGTCAGCGCTAGGAGCTGGCCCAGGAGGGTCTGCACCAGCCCTCGCTGAGGCCCGGGCCTGGCTCTGTGCCCCCTGAGCACAGTGGCGTCAGCAGGCAACTTACTATTGGAGTAAACACTTTCAATCTGCTCATTTGCCTGCAACAGAATTTGGGGGAAGGCAGTGAGAAGACCCAATAATATTCTAGGAATTTGATAAAGCAGAATAAATTCTCAGAGCTGTCTTGTACCTTTTTCAATCCTTCCTGCATGTTTGCGGCTCCTGAAGGCACTATATTCTGAAGTCTTTTAAGACCATCTTGTATTTCTCTTCTAAAAAATATCAGAAAAGAGGGTAGAGGGGGAATGGGGGTTAATGGCTATAGAACAGCCCCCCTGTCCTGACACCATTCTGCCCTGTGTGGACCTGCCTGGACTGGAGAGGACACAGTGATCCTCTCATGACCCTTCAGCCCGTGCCTTTGACACCGAGAGAGCTAACCCTAACGCTTCCTCGTCCGCCACCCAGTAAGCATGGAGGATGCTGCTCTTCCGTCCCATAAGCAGGACCTGGCTTTCGATGCGCTCATCCCTGTCTCAGCAGGCAGACCTCAGGGGACTCAGCAAGCGGTGAGTCCGTGGTGAGAGGGGAGCACCCCGGATGGCACCTGTGGATCCGGCAACCCCAACGTGACTGTAGGTGCTGCTGGCACCCAAGGGGCCCCTGGTGAGGGCACATTATCCTCCAACAAGCAAGGCTGCGTTTGGTGAAGTCACTCTGCTGATGTTCCTGCCCTGTCCCCTGCTCCCTTGCTACAGACCCCTGAGGTGGCCTTGGTCCCTTCCAGCCACTTCCCTCATTGGATCGGTGTTAAAGGAAGTAGTCAGGCTGTTCCATTAGAGTCTAGGGCTCCTGGGCTTCATGTGCTTCTGAAGAAATAGACCAAAAGCTGGAAAAGAGGCCTGAGGGCTGTCCGCGGGGGTGGAAAAGCAGTGACTCCAGGCTGCCATGAGGACGGCATGTCATCCTCTGCTAAAGCAGGTCGCAGGAGATGGGACTGGGACACGCTGAGCAGGGCCTTGGACTCAGGCTTACCCAGTGTGAGGGGCTGAGCTGTCACAGCAGGTCTAAGGAGGACGTGGTCCCTGAAGGCTGGCTTCTCAGAAGAGCTGCTCATGTGCAATGAAATATCAGAGCCCCAGACCCACTCAACCTAGACCACGCGAAGAGACCCGGGACCTATTGCCAGGGCAGGCCAAAGCAGGCCTTGCCTAGTTGAGCAGAAACACACATCTTGGCACTTCCTGGAAGATTTCAATTTTGTTGTTTGAACCACAAAAATATGCTGGAACTCTCCGTGCTCACAGCCTCCTGCCCAGGACCCACATCGTCAGGCCAAGTTCTCACCCCAGTGGCTCTCTCTTCTGCTGCCCTTCCAGCTCTTCTCATACCGTGACGCCAGGCTCCTAGTACCCTCAGCAATCCCTCCTGCTCTTAAAGTATCCCGCTCATACGACAGGCGCTCCTGAACCTCTCCCCAGTTCTCACCCACCCCCACCAGCACACCCGAGGCTTCCTAGCCCCGTGCTGTCTGGCTTCTCCAGCACCAGAGCAAGCCCTGTGTGGACGGTGCCCTCTTAGCCTGCTCGCCCTAGTGGGTAGGGCTCAGAAAGCACCCGCCCTGGTCCCAGTCCTGCCCCACATTCTCTGCAGACCCATCAGAGCTGCACCTCTTACCAGGCTCCCTGAGTCACTCTGGACTCACCTTGTACAGCAAGACCCACCCCAGCCCTCTGCCACATCCTCCTAAATGCCTAGGCAGCTTTGGAAATGCCCAATCTCAGGTTGAGACCAGCTCCCATCAAGATTCTGTCAGGCCCTGTGCTGGAAGCATGAAGGCCATGGTTGATTTTGAGATGTCTTGGGTGTATCCCGGACTACATACAGGATTTCAAGTATTTCCCACTCCCCTGAGTCCCGCTCTTTCTCCTGAACCTACAGTCTTGGAAGACTTCCCCTCCTTTATTCTCCAGAGAAGACTGGGGATGGCTTCCATGAGCCTCAAGAAAGCTCTCTTCATCCAGGCCTTGGGCTCCATAACCTAGAAGAGTCAGTGATCTTTCTCTCCCCCACGGGCAATTCCTCTCCCAGAAGCCCAGGTCAAGCGCCTGCTACTTCTCTCTTATCCGCCTGCGAGAGTCTGCCCCCATGAACTTGCCTTCTTTCACCTCACGCCCACTCCAGTATCTCTTCTAAGCTTGAAACACACACATGAGCAAAACTATGCCTTCCCCAGCTCACAGAGTAGGAAGCCCAGTCCCTGCTTCTTCTGGGAGCCAGGCGTGAGGAGTGATGTCTCCATGCGCTGGCTCCCCCATACTCCCTCCCCCGCATCCCTGCTGCTCCGGCTCATCTGCTCCTCCAGGTTCTCTACAAGGTCCTGAACAGTGACCGTGTCTAAATCTTGGAGGCATCCAGTCGTAAACGTCCTCAACCTACCTTTGGTGCTTCACTCACTCTGAATTAGGTTCCAACTTTTGTATCCTTGAAATTCTTAACATAACAGCTACTCAGAAGCACCGCTCCTTCCTACCTCCACGCTTTTCGGCACACACCTGGGCCCGCCTCTGGAACTCCAGTCTAGTCTGGGGCTCAGAACCACATTCATGAGGCCATCTGTCTCAACCCCACCAAGAGCAAGCTCCCCTCCACTGAATCCTCTAGCACTCCAACACGGCCCATCCCCTATTCCTTAGGTATGACCATCTCCTCCTCACCCTCACTGACCCAGAGCAGAGATCAATACAAGCGCAGGTGCGATCAGTACAAACACAGGCCAGAGTTCATGAAAGACCTGCACACCTGTGCAGCCAGTTCAAGGAAATCCTCACAACAAGCTGAGTGTGAGAAAGTGGAAGAGTGCGGAGAGGACCGGACTGGTGGAGGGCAGGGTTAGAGGGGACGTAGGACAGGTGGAGGGCAGGGCTTAGGGGCGTGGAGGCGGTTGAGCAGCACAGGGGTCTCCTGGTCCCAGGGCAGCCAGAGATGAGCGGGAGCCAAGGCTGGGGGTCAGAGTGATCCATGAGGGGATCACCCAGCCTGTACACAATGGGTCCTCATCAGGTCTCTGAGAGCCCTCATTTTTTTTTTCTGTGACATCACCCGCTAGACTTGCTTTAGTGGATTAAATAGTACTTGCCTGTTCGAGGTGAGGTTCATGACCGTGTTGCCCTGTGTGGCATAGGTGATGAAGGACATTTGCAGTTTGGGGCTATGGAGGAAACACATGCACGTGAGCTCGGAACAATACCAGTGAGCAGCCAGGAGAGGGGTGGCTGGCAATTTCCCTCCACAACCCAGCGCTTCTGTTCAGGCTCTGCTTCTCAGACCCTGGAAATTCCCATTCCTTTTGCCAAAGGGTTGGGAGCCCTGTGAGATGTGCGATCTTGCTGAAAGTGATCACTGGGATGGCATCCTGGTCCATTTCTATATGCCCAACACTCCCAGTGTCTCTCTCTCTCTCTCTCTCATACACACACACACACACACACACACACACACACACACACAAGACTTCCCTGGTGTGTGTTCACCAGGGAACACAGAGTTCACCTGCTGATTCAGGGGACACAGGTTCATTTTCTGCTGTGGGGAGATTCCACATGCCATGAGGCAACTGCTGCTAAGTCGCTTCAGTCGTGTCCGACTCTGTGCGACCCCATAGACGGCAGCCCACCAGGCTCCGCTGTCCCTGGGATTTTCCAGGCAAGAGTACTGGAGTGGGGTGCCATTGCCTTCTCCGTGTGGCAACGAGGCCCATGCAAACCAAAGAAGCTTGCATGCCTAAAGCCTGCGCTCCACAAGAGAAGAAGCCACTGCAATGAGAAGCCTGCCCACGGCAGCAAAGAGTCCTTCATCGCCTTCTCTACATAGTTACCACTGTTATGAAGCTCACCTCAGACAGGCAAGTGCTGCTTTAATTCTCTAAAGCAAGCCTGGTGGGCAACGTCACAGGAAAAAACACTAGCCCCCACTCACTGCGACTAGAGGAAGTCTGTGTGCAGTAAGAAAGAGCCAGTGCAGCCAAATATAAATGCAAAACTAAACACAGAAATAAATTCAAAAATAACACACACACACAGACACGCACAGAGCCACATGCACACGCTCCCTGCACACACACAAAGGCGGGCACATGGAGGGGCGCCAGGGCCTCTCCCCGGGCCTCTCTTCTGGTGTAAAATTCTTTGGATCTTCCCACACTTCCCTCCTGTCTTGTCTTCCCTGTCCTCTTATCTCGGGGAAATTGTTCTCTCGGCAGTATCTCTCATATACATCCTTCCTTCTTCCCCGCACTGTTTTCTGGTCCATTGACCTTCATTCTCTTCTTGCAAAATTGCTATAATAGGTCCCTAGCCGGGTTCCCCACTTCTCCTGGTCCGTGTTCCACCTCATTTAACTTATAATTATCAGATTTTTCTCCTGGAACACAACCTTAACCATGTGAGACACCCTACCCCCCAGCCCCGACTCTAGGATAATCTATAGCTCCCTGTTGCTCAAGGAAATCCAGGCCCCAGGGCCTGGTATTATGAGCCCCATGGACTTGGCCTCACACTGTTCTGTCCAGACTCCTCTATCAGCCTTCCCCTGAGTTAGCCCTGCTTTCCAGCCTAACAGATCACTCACTGCACAAGAAATTTCCTTCATGGTTTTTATTAATCTGTCTTCTCATTCTTCAAGGCCTAGTGCAAAATTCCATATCCTCTAGGAAGCCATCCTTGCCTTTTTTCCCCCTCTAAGAGTACTTGCTCTTTTCCCTTAAATTTCAAATAAGTCCTTGAACCTTTGCTTTCGGCCCTTGGCACCATTTAACTCAGTATTTAGCTGTATGTTACTGGTCTGCCCACTTCCTAATCTGTGAGGTCTTCAGGCACAGACCGCGTTCCTCTACAGTGTAATCTTACTCCCAGGTAAGGGTCAAGAAAGCTGCCACAATCCAATGGAACCAATGTAGCGTCTTTCTTTCTGCTTCAGAACACTATCCTGGGCTCTGGGCACTGTGCTCCTGGCCCGAGGGACTTCCACGCCCACCACCTCTGAAGAGCTGTGTGCTCTGCCCGGCGGAGGGAAACACCAGCCGTACTTTGTGTACTTCTGCACCATTTTATGCACTAACTGGTGAATGGCCTTCCAGGAGTTGCCCATGCTGTCCGACCTGAAAACAAAGAAGGCCTGATTAGGAGGGATGGGGCGCCTCCTTGCGGTGGGCAGATTTTCTGCCTCTCCAGTTTCCAGCAGACTCTAGCAACTCTTCCCCACCCCGCGTAGCTGAAGGCCCTCATACTCCCTTAGCAACCTCACTGGGTCACCCTGGTGGTGACTTCCACCAGGGTCAGTGGTGGGGAAGGTGACCAACCTGACTCATGTCTTGGGGGTTAGGGACTCTGGGTGGCTAACGAGGTTGGCTGACACTCAAGGAATAAGGGAGGGTACAGCAATTGAAGAAGCCCGAGCAATTCTAATACATTTGCTCTCGTGGTCCCCCAGTTTTGACCCAACAATGAGAGCCCTGGCCTCAGGCAGGAGAAAGATGTTCTACTCAAACCATTTTATTTTACTACTTTCTTATGAGCCTGCAAAGCTAAGCCATTCTGGACACCGACGATCTTTTCTGGGAACGCTCATGGGGAGGATCTGAACTGGGGCCCGGACAGTGCAGTCCTAGCATCGTGCTGCCGCACCGTCAGGGAGAGCTGCAGGACTTTCCTATCCCCACTTCCAGTTTCTCACTGCCATTAGCTCTGACTTTAGTGCCTGAATGGAGATGAGGCGGCTAGAGGGCCTCATGACTCTTTCTGTTCAGATGGGAGGAACTTCAATGTGCCCTGCAGACCGGGGCTCAAAGGTCTTTGCAATCCCGCCCCTCTGCAGACTGCACTCCCGGGTTATGGAGGGCAAATGTGGGTTTCTTTAGCTAAGCGTTTTGTCATGGTTCCACACAGGGTAGGGATGAAAGGCTAGTGCCCTGTCATGGGCTCTTCCCCAGTGAATGTTGGCTCGTGTCTTTTATAAGGCATGTGAGTCAGAAAAACCAACCAGGAGTTCAACCTTCCACCTCAAGAGATCACCATGAGCCTAGACATCCTGAATATCATATGTATATGTGATTTTCTCCATTCATTTTCTCAGACCTAAGAGCATCCTTCTTTTCTCCACCATTCCTCTGCCTCTTCTTGGTTATATCTAGAACTGTCAGGAGGTGGTAAGGAAGCTAAAGATAGAGACTCTAACAGTTTCAGAATTATCGTTCACGGAACATGTATCTATCAGAAACTTTTCAAGCATTATTTACAATTCCAAAACAATTCTGTTATATCAGCATTATAAGCAAGATAATTCAGTTGTAAAAAGATTATTATAACTTTAACATATTAGTTAAAGTCCATATAATCATGAAGAAAATACCTATAATAGAATATGCACAAAAAAGTAAGAAAAGCAAAACCTGTCACTACAAAAAAAAAGTCTAGTAAACATATGAATAAGCAGAAGTGTTGACTATAAGGGACAAAAAGGCTAGAAGGCAAACGAAAACAAACTGCAAAATGGCAGAAGTCCTTCTGACCAACAGACATAGAGAACAGACTTGTGGTTCCCAAGAAGTGGGGGTAGGGGAGGAGTTGGGGATTAGCAGATACAAACTATTATGTATAGAATGGATAACCAACAAGATCCTCCTGTGTAGCACAGAGAAATGTATTTACTATCCCATGATGAACCACAGTGGAAAAGAATATGAAAAAGAATGTATGTTTATAAAAACTGAATCATTTGATTGTACAACAGAAATTAACATAACATAGTAAAGCAGTTATGGTTCAATTAAAATAAGTTTTAGGAAGGCAGAGAAGGGCATTACATATTCATAAAAGGGTTAATTTAACAAGAAAATATAATTTTTTAGACAGGGACCAAATATTAGATCACCGAAAATTTATGAGGCAACTGTAAGAATTTAAGAGAGAAATAGATTTACAATAAAGATTGGAGACATCAATACCAAATTTTCAATAAGGATAGAAGAACTAGACAAAATATAAGGAAACAGACAAATAAGGGAACACAGAACATGAACAACACTATAAACCAAATGTACTTGACAGATTTGCACAGAATTCTCTAACTAATAGCAACAGAAGGCGGATCTCCCTCAAGTGCACATGGAATATTCTCCTCAGTAGACCGTATGCTAGGTCATAATGCAACTCCAAACAAATTCTGAAGATGGAAATTGTCTAAATGTTTTTTCCAAGCGTAAATGAAGTGAGAATCAATAGTAGAAAGAAACATGAAGAAATGAAAAATGTATGGATATTAAACAATACAGTTTTAAACAAATAAAATAGATCAAAGAAGTCACAAGAGAAATTTAAGAATACCATAAATCAAATGAAAATGAGAAATCAACATATCAAAGCATTTGGAATGCAGTAAAAGTAGTGCCAAGAGGGAAAATTTATGGCCATAAACAAGCCCATTCTGATTACTGATTGATTTTAATAAAAATGGAACAACTCAGATTACTAAAATCAAAAAATGAAACACTACTATGACTACAAAAAATAAAAGGATTATAAGGTAATACTATGAATATTTCTATTAAAAAATTTGATAATCTAAACAGAATGGGCAAATTACTAGAAATAAACAATCAACCAAAATCCAACCATGAAAAATATGAATAGGTCAATAATTAGTGAAAAGATTGAATCATGAATAGAAAAATATCCCAACTATAGTGGCCAAGGACTAGATGATTTCAAGGGTGAATTTTACCAAACTTTTAAAGAAGAGTCAACAACAACTAAACTCTTCAAAAAATTGAAGATGAGGGAACACTTCCAAATTCACTCTGTGAGGGCTGTATCACATGATGCCAACGCCAAACACTGCAGGTGCAGAACACCAATTGTCCTTAATTGACTGGTGCACTAATCCTCAAGAAAGCACTAGGAAACTGAATCCAGCGGAATATTAAAATGTTTACATACTGTGACCAAGTAGGATTTCTACAATTCAAAAATGGTTCTACATACAAAAATCATATAAATGTAATATCCCACATTAATCAAATGAAGAAACCAAAATACACGATCATCTCAATTCAAGTAGGAAAAGAGTCTGATAAAATCCAATACTCTTTCTTGATAAAAAACACTCAAGTTAGGAATAGAGAAAACTCCCCAGCATGACAGAAGCTATATATGGAAAGTGTAAAACCATCACATCATGGCCAAAGACAAGAAGCTTCTATCCTGAAATCGAGAGCAACATATGGACGCCACTCGTGTTAATTCTATTTAACATAGCATTGGAAGTCTTAGCTAGAACAAGCAAGCAAGAAAAAGAAATAAAAATTATACAGATTGAAAAAGAAGATGTGAAAGTGCTTCTCTTCTTGGATAATATGATCTTACATGTAAAAACTCTCAAAAATTCTATTAAAAAACCTGTTAGTTAATAAAAAATATCATCAAAGTTTCAGTATGCAAAATCAAGCTATAAAAAATCATTGCCTTTCTATATAATAGCAATTAACATTCCAAAAAGAGAAATAAATTTGATTCCATTTGAAATAGCGTCTAACAGAAACAAAATTTAACCAAGAAGACAAAATATTTGTACACAAAAACTGTAACACATTGCTGAAAGAAATTCAAGAAGATAAATCACTGGAAAGAAATGGGCTGGAGACAATATTGTTAAGCTGAAATTACTAGTAAGGCTACCTACAGATTCAGTGAAATCTCTACCAAAATCTCAGTAGCCTTCTTTTGCTGAAATTAAACAATGCATTCTAAAGTGCATATGAATCTCAGAAGGCCTTCAAAGAGTTAGAAAAGTCTTGAGAAAGAAGAACATGATAGGAGGACTCATCATTTCTGGTTTTGAGATTTATTACAAATCTACAGGGATCATAATAGGGTGGAAATGCCATAGGAACACACATACAGAACAAAAAACTAGAACAGAGTTTCCAGTAACATATCTTTTAAATGCAGTCAATGATTTTGAAAAGGGTGCCAAGAGCATTTAATGTGGGAAAGGAGAGTATTTTTAGTATTTCTACATATTTTTACTGGATGTCCATATGCAAAAGAGTGCACCTTAACTCTTACCTTGCACATTTGCAAAACATATTTCAAGAAGGATCAAAGACCTAAATGTAAGCAGGCCTAAAACTAAAGGCATACCTTGGAGATATTGTGGGTTCTGTTCCAGACCACTGAAATAAAGCAAATATCGCAAAAAAGTGACTCACATGAATTTTGATTTCCTGGAGCATATAAAAGTTATGTTTATACTTTACTGTAATCTGTTACATGTTCTATTACAACCTATTACATGTTCTATTTCAACCTAGACAGCATATTGGAAAGCAGAGGCATTAATTTACCAACCAAGATCTGTCTAGGAAAAGCTATGGTTTTTCCAGTAGTCGTGTATGGCTATGAGAGTCGGACTATAAAGAAAGCTGAGAGCTGAAGAATTGATGCTTTTGAACTGCGGTGTTGGAGAACTCTTGAGAGTCCCTTGGACTGCAAGGAGATTCAACTAGTCAATCCTAAAGGAAATCAGTCCTGAATATTCATTGGAAGGACTGATGTTGAAGCTGAAACTCCAGTACTTTGGCCACCTGATGTGAAGAGCTGACTCATTTGAAAAGACCCTGATGCTGGGAAAGATTGAAGGCAGGAGGAGAAGGGGATGACGGAGGATGAGATGGTTGGATAGCATCACTGACACGATAGACATGAGTTTGAGTAGGCTCCAGGAGTTCGTGATGGACAGGAAGGCCTGGCATGCTGCAGTCCATGGGACTGCAAGGAATCAGACATGACTGAGCGACTCAACTGAATTGATTACATGTTTAATAGCATTATATCTAAAAACAATGTACATACCAGAATTAAAATATAATGCTGTTAGGAAAATTGAGCCAATAAATTTGCTCAATGAAAAATTGCCAAAAAACCCCTCAACTTGTAAAAAAAAAAAATGCAGCATCTGTGAAGAGTGACAAAGCAAAGCACAATAAAATGAGGTATGCCTGTATTAAACTCCTAGATGAAAACACAGGGTAAAGCTTCATGACATTAGATTGGTAGTGGCTATTTTTTAGATATGACAGCAAAAGCGCAGTGAATAAAGATATAAATAGATAAACCAAGTCAAAGCTCATGAAAATTTAAAACTACTGTGCGAAGGATACTATTAATCAAGTGAAAAGATAATCCACAGAATGAGAGAGAATACTCACAAACTGTATCTCGTAAAGAATTGATGTCCGGATATATAAAGAACAGCTACAGCTCAAGAACAATAACAACAAAATCCCAAAGGACCCAATTCAAAAACTGGGCAGAGGATTTGAATAGGTGTGTCTCCAAAGAACATATAAAAATGGGCAGTTATCAAGCACATAAAGATGCTCAGCATCACTGGTCATTAGGAAAAGCAAACAGAACCACAGGATACCACTTCACACTCACTGGGATGGCTGTTACCAAAAGAAAACAGCACACAACTCGAAAAATGAGTGCCGGAGAAAGTAGGAACTCAAAGAGATATGCATGTACTATGTCCCCAGCAGCACCATTCCCCAGAGTGAGAACAGCCCATGCACTCACCAACAGATGGAAAAATAAAGGAAATATATGTACAGCCACGTAAAGGAGCGAAATTCTGACACATGTCACAACACGGATGGACCTCAGAAACATTTTGCTACTGAAATAAATGAGACTCAATAGGCCAGTTATTGTTCGCCCCATTTATATCTGGTATCTTAGACAAATTCACAGATACAGAAAATATAACATGGATTACCAGGAACTGGGGTGAAAGGGGAGTTTTAAAAATATGTACCGTTTCTAGGAATAAAGCTCCCACATGAGCCAGCAATCCCACTGCTGGGCATATTCTCCCGAGAAAACCATAATTCCAAAAGACATGTACCCCAGTGTTCCTTGCAGCACTAGTTACAATAGCTAGGACATGGAAGCCACCTAGATGTCTATCGACAGATGACTGGATAAAGAAGTTGTGGTACAAACACACAATGAAATGTTACTCAGTCATAAAAAGGAATGACTTTTAGTCAGTTCTAGCAAGGTGGATGAACCTAGAACCTGTTGCACAGAATGAAGTAAGTCAGAAAGAGAAAACCAAATATCATATATTAATGCATACATATGGAATCTAGAAAAACAGTACTGATGAACCTATTTGCAGGGTAGGAGTAGAGACACAAGCATAGAGAACAGGCTTGTAGACACATGGGGGAAGGAGAGGGTGGAGGAATTGAGACAGTAGCATTGAAACATGTATATTGCTGCTGCTGCTGCTGCTAAGTCGCTTCAGGTGTGTCTGACTCTGTGCGACCCCATAGACGGCAGCCCACCAGGCTCCCCCTTCCCTGGGATTCTCCAGGCAAGAACACTGGAGTGAGTTACCATTTCCTTCTCCAATGCATGAAGGTGAAAAGAGAAAGTGAAGTCTCTCAGTCATGTCTGACTCTTAGCGACTCCATGGACTGCAGCCTACCAGGCTCCTCCGCCCATGGGATTTTCCAGGCATGAGTACTGGAGTGGAGTGCCATTGCCTTCTCCGGAAACATGTATATTACCATATGTAAAATAGCTAGGGGAAAGTTGCTATGTAACACAGGGAGCTCAGTTTGGTACTCTGTGACAATCTAGAGGGGTCAGATAGGGTTGGGGGTGAGGGGGGAGGTTCACTCAGGAGGGGACATATGTATACTTACGGCTGATTCATGTTGTTATATGGCAGAAACCAACACAACATTGTAAAGCAATTATTCTCCAATTAAAAAAAAAAGGATGGCTCAGAAAGAGGGATTCCAAGAGAGCTAAGGCCAGGCAGTTTTATGTGACTGTATTATATCTTAAGCAAGGTTCTGCCCCAGAGAGTCAGCCTTCAAACAGATGGTGATTGTCCTGGATGCCTCCGTGCCTGACAGGAGAATGATTCCGGTAACGCATTTTTCTGGATGCTTTCTGGATGTTAACTTTCCATTTATACGTGATGAATATGTGATGGAGCAATGAGCCAGGCAGCATGTGGTGCTGCCTCAAGGACTGACCCATTTCTACTTATTCAGTCTTTCTCTGCTAGAGGCATGCTCATCAGTGGAGAGCAAAAAGAGTGGGAAATGAGGATGAAAATAATGGAAGAATCTTTTATTCAATTCTTTTTTCTTAAAATATAGGTGGAATTCTGGGTATAGACCCAAAGAAAATAAAACGAGGATCTGGAAGAGATGTATCTGTCTGCTCTCATGCTCATTCTAACATTACTTGCAATAGTCAAGATACCGAAGCAATCTAAGTGCCCAGCAACATATAAAGAATACATGATATGCACATACAATAGAATATTATTTAGTCTTTAAAAAGAAATAAGTTTTTGCCTTTTGTGTCAACGCAAATTGACCCAAATGTTAAAGACATTAGCTTAAGTAAATAAGCCACACACAGAAGACAAATATTATACAATTTCTCTTTTTTTGTGTGTGGAATCTAAAATAGGCAAACTCAGAAGCATCGAGGAGAATGGTGGTTGCCAGGGACTGGGGGAAAGAGGGTTTGGGGAGATATTTGTCAAAGGCAAGAAACAGAGCTAACTTAAATGTGAAAAAAATGTGTACTGTTTCAATATGTGATGATGAAAACGTCCTAGAGATGAACAGTAGTGATGGTTGCACTGTGAATGTACATAAAAGGAAAGTTTTATATTGTGTGTATTATATTAAAAAGAGATTTAAAAAGAACAACTAATTCCATGTACCGTGCAGCCAGGCAGCCAGGAGTTGGAAGACCCAAGTCTGCATCTCCTGTTAGTCTCTGGAGCATGCTGCGTAATCTTGATGAGGCTCGTTGTTTAGTTGGTAAGTTGTGGCTGACTCTTTTGTGACTCCATGGACTGTAGCTCACCAGGCTCCTTCTGTCCATGGGATTTCCCAGACAAGAATATTGGAATGGACTGCCATTTCCTTCCCCGGGGAGCTTCCTGATCCAGGGAGCAAACCTACAACCTCTGCATTGGCAGGCAGGTTCTTGACCACTGAGCCACAGGGAAGCCCTCTGAGGCTCAGTTTTCCCTTCAGTGCTAACCCACCCACCTAATGGGGTTGGCTGTGAACTAGAAGAGGAGAAGAAGGGCTGATGCAGTTAGTATATAAAGCAGGTAACCATGTATAGTCACTAGGTCGTCTGAAAACAAAGGGAAAGCTGAAGGGACTGAGTGTCAGGTAGAAAGCACAGGGATAAGAAATACAGAGAAGGGAGAACTTTCAGCCTGGAGCAGGAAGTAATCTTGGGGAACACACAGTATTAAAAGAAAAACAAAACAAAGTAGAGAACAAATAATGCACTGTCAGTGGACCTCAGGATCCATTCTATCCAGATGGGGTCATTTTTGAGCTATATAATAATGTTACTGTTGCTCCATGCAAGGAAGTATTATCTAAAATTCAGTTATCTCTCCAAAAAGAGTGGGCTGGATCTATAGGAAGCGTGACCCTGGTCACTGGGTGCATGTAAGCAGGCAAAAACGAGTCTTTTTCCTAAAAGGGGACAGGTGAAAATTGGGCTTGATGATCTCTGAGGTCCTCACAGTCTAACACATATATTCACTCTAATAGCTGCAAACTCTGAAATCTAAGGAGCTAGAGAGAGAAGAATTATCTCCTGCCACCAGATTCATAGGTTGCCCACCCTATTTTCCTATATTCTAAATTTACCAGGTCAGACCACAGATGCCAAGGAGCAGGTGTAATGCATGGGGCTGCTAGAGTCCTGAGCATTTAGGGAAGAGGTTGCAGGATCCTCCTGAGCAGCAACATCTCCTGAAGAAGAGCCTGGGCACATGAAAAGATGCTCAACATCACTAATCGTTAGAGAAATGCAGTCACACTGGTCAAAATGGCCATCTTCAAAAAGTCTACAGATAACAAATGCTGCAGATGGGGTAGAGAAAAGGGAGCCCTCCTACACTGTAGATGGGAATGCGAATTGGTGCAGCTACTCTGGAGAACGGTATGGAGGTTTCTTCAAAAACTAAAAATCGAGTTACCATATGATCCAGCAATCCCACTCCTAGGCATATATCTGGAAAAGATGAAAATTCTAATTTGAAATGATACATATACGCTAATGTTCATAACAACACTATTTACAATAGCCAAGACATGGAAGCAACCTAAATGTCCACTGACAGTTAAACAGATAGAGAAGATATCACTTATGATATTGCTTATATGTAGAACCTTGGGAAGGATTCAGATGAACTTACAAAACAGAAACAGCCTCATCGACACAGAAAATAAACTTATGGCACCAAAGGGGAAGGGAGGAAGAGGGAATAAATCAGGAGTTTGGCATTACCTTATACACACTGCTGTATACGAAATAGATGAACAACAAGGACCTACTGCACAGCACAGGGAATTGTATGCAACATCGTGTAACAGTCTACAGTGGAAAGAAGATGGACATATTGAACCAGTTTTTTGTAGACTGAAACTCAACAGTGTAAGTCAATTATATTTCAATTAAAAATGGGGACCTTTGGACTGTCTGACAAGAGCTCGGAATAATCTTTTCACTGAAGTGTAGTTGATTTTCAATATTGTGTTTCAGGTGTACAGTATGGTGACTTAGTATTTGTGCAGATTACATTTCATTATAAATTATTGCAAGATAATGAGTATAATCCCTGGTGATTTCTTGTTGTTTATCTAGTTTATATATAGCAGTTGGTATCTGTTAATCTCATACCCTTAATTTTCTCTCCCCCATTTCCTCTCCCCTTTGGTAACCACAAGTTTGTTTCCTTTGTGAGTCTGTTCTGTTTTGTATATGGATTCCTTTGTATTATTAAACAATAACAATAATAAAAAAACAATAATAATCTAAACAGATTCTGCATGTAACTGATACCATACAATACTGTCTTTCTCTGTTTGACTTCAGTTCACATAGTATAATAATCTCTAAGTCTATCTATGTTGCTGCAAGTGGCATTGTTTCATTTTTTATGGCTGAGTGATATTCGTATGTTTATATATATATATATATCACAGGTCTTCTTAATCCAATCATCTGTTGATGGGCATTTGCTTTGCTTTCATGCCTTGTCAACTGGAAATTATACTGTTTATAAATGATGAAGGGCATCTATCTTCTCAAATTTATACCCAGGAGTGGGCTATATGGTAGTTCAATTTTCAGTTTTGTAAAGAGCCTCAATACTGCTTTTTCTAGTGGTTATTCCAATTTGCATCACCGCCAGCAGTGCACCAGAGTCTCCTCCTCCCCACATCCCCATCGTATTTTTAGACCTTTTGATGGTAGTCATTCTGACGGGTGAGATTGTACCTCATTGTGGTTTTGATGTGTATTTCTCCAACAATTAGTGATGCTGAGCATCTTTTCATGTGCCTGTTAGTCATCTACATGTCTTCTTTGCCAAAATATCTATTCAAGTCTTCTGCCCATTTGTTTTTTCAGAAAAGTGACATAATTTTATTACTATAACTTTTATTATTTATCTGCCTGACACAACTCTACAGTGTTTCCCCCTTCCTCTTTTCTCTGAATACTTTAAAAAAATTGAGATAAAATTTATATTTTATATGAAGTCACTGTGGTAAAGAATCCTCCTGCTAATGCAGGAGGTACAGGAGACACGAGTTTGATCCTTGGGTTGGGAGGATCCCCTGGAGGAGGGGATGGCAATCCACTCCAGTGTTCTTGCCTGGAAAATCCCATGGACAGAAAAGCCTGGCAGGCTATGGTTCATGGGGTAACAAAAGAGCTGGACATGACCGAGCACAGAATTTATTTAACATCTAGGTCACCGTTTGAATGGAGAAGGAAACGGCAATCCACTCCAGTATTCTTGCCTGGAAAATCCCATGGACCGAGGAACCTGGCAGGCTGTAGTCCATGGGGTCGCAAAGAGTCGGACACGACTGAGCGACTTCACTTTTACCATTTGAAAGACTACAATTCAGTGGTTTTCAGTTTAGTCACTATGTCATGCAACCATCACCACTAATTGTAAAAAATTTCTATCACTCCCCCGAAACTGTCATTCCCAGCAGTCAATCCCCACCCACCACCCCGCCGTCACTCCCCTGCCCCCACACCTTTCTATCCCCTGGGAGCATTCATCCATTTCCTGTCGCTATGGGTTCCCCATCCTGGACATTTCATTTAAACTGTATCGTACAGTGTGAGTACTTTGCGTCTGCTGTCTGTCACTTTGCATTCCTTCTGCCTCAGGAACAAGGGAGTCACAGAGGTCTGTCCTTGGGTCTGAGCAAGACTGTCCTTGCCTCTTCTTTCTCAGAGCCTGCGGTCCCCTTGGACCATTTCCTGCCATCAGGAAGGGTAACGACAGAGGTGCCTTGAGGGGGCACCCGGGGCCAGGTGGGAGGGCCACTCACGTATCCAAGACGAAATAGAGGTTGAAGTCACCATCACAGTCGTACAGCTTGTTCGACTTGCTCCTGTGCTGTGTGCTGCTGCCGTGGAAGCTTATCTCATCTGGGCTGAAGAAGCAATGAACATTTCCCCAGTCCTTGCAGAGGTGTTGGTGGGAATTTCTCCAGTCCAAGGCACTGTACTGGAGGCTCTGTGCACACAGCACTGGAAGGGGCAGCGACAGCAAAAGGAAGAGCCCGGGCATCCAGGGCCCACTGCTCTCCATTTAACTGGCCACTCCTGAGTTCCCACTTGATCCTAACCCCTCCAGGCCGCCTCAGGCCAGGGCCACTAGGGTCTCTACTTGTACCCAGGGACCTTGGCACGTCCAGTCCTCTGACTATAGTGCACTGAAGCTTTCCCCAGTACCTGCCCTGAGGGCGAAGAGGCAAAATGGTTGGCCTTGGGGGATAGCCCTTCCCCCACCCCAAGGAGACTGACTTCCCTGTGATGACTCTTATGATGGACAGGAAGGTTGGCATGGTGACTTTGTGACCTGCAGTTCTGCTCATTGTCCTCCTGTTGATAATCCCAGAGGGCGGGCAGAGAATCTTTGGAGGGGAGATAAAATGAGGGCTCTGTCTCTCATTCCAAACCTTCTCAAGCAGCCATTAAAACCAAGAGAAACCCTCCCTTTTTGTCAACTGAAAGAAGGCAGCTGAGGTGGCTTAGATATGGACAGCGCCATTGGGAGGACATCCAGGAACTGGGAGCTTGGAGCGTCCCAGTGGTCATTCTTGTGACACAGTGGATGGAAGGGTCTAGAAGGGAAAGAAGGTCTTGCAAGAGTGTCAAAGTTCCTTGTGAATGAAGGACATGCCCGTTATCTTCTGCTGTTTAACAAACCACCCTAAACTGAGTGACATGAAACAAGATCTTTCGTGTTGTACCCACAAGTTCTGTGACTAGAAATCAGAAAGGGCTGAGTGGGGATGGCCTATCTCTGCTCCATGGAGCAACACTGGGCATTAACAACCCTGAATCAAAAGTGTTTCAAAAACTCAGACTGTGAATGTAAAAATGTTTAGAAGTATTTTAGCCAAGTTGTTCCCTTTTGTATGTACAAAAGAGTGATATATCTCAAAATCTATTCTCATTAAATCTAAAAAGGTTATGGAACACAAGTCCATGTGCCCAACATACAGTGAAGCCAAACAATGTCGAAATGTCTGAGCTTGGAGCAGACAAAGGTTTATTGCAGAGGCTTTGCAGAGCAAAAAGACAGGTGATTCACGCCCTAAAAATCCCTGAACTCCCTGAAAGCTTTCAGGAAAGCCCTTTTATAGGAAAGGTGAGGTTGGGACATGGTTAGCTGTTGCAAATTTCTTGGTGTCAGATCCTTTGTTCCTGAGGTCAGGTCACAGTCAGGTCATGACATGTCTGTTAACCTCACCAAAGAAATGCTCTTTTCTGTTCTGACAGGAAAGGCAAGGTGAGGCATTTAATTCTGCCTCCTTGCCTCCTTGCCTCCTTTTGACTTTTAACACTTAACAAATCCCATAAACAAAGTGACATCATTACCCCTCATTTTACCTGCTCAAGGATCTAAGACTCAACTTTCGTCCTCTGAGGTCCAGTCCCTGGCTAAAAAGAGGGAGTCCGGATAGGGCTAATTTCCCTGCCCAAGGACTTTCGTCTGGCAGCCAGTCTGGATCCTCCCGCCGGTGTCCAGGTCTGGCTGAGGAAGCAGATCTCAGCTGGCGATGCCCTCAGACCCAGGTCTCCAGCCCCTGACCGGCTGTCATCACTGAGGGAGCCGGGAACCCAGGACGCTGCTGGCCCTCAGGCTCCCAAGGCCGCCCAAACGGGGACTGCGACCCACGGATGCTGTTGCCACCACTAGGCCGCAGAGGTGGGACGGGGGCGGGTTCGGCTGCTGCTTCGAAGCCTGGTCCTGGTCAGTGGGTGGCCGTGGTGAGGGCTCTCGAGCTCTACAGGATACAGCCCTAGCCTGCCTCCTGCCCCCAACTCACCTGCTGGCCTGATTCTGGAGGCCCTGGAGGGCCCCAGGGAGAAAGCCTGGACCTTCTTCTCACCATACTCTCTGCCACAGGGGTCTCTGTTAGGCTGACTGCTGGAGCAGCAGGACCTCTAACCGTGGGTGCTAACCATCTCGCAATAAGGTCTTGTGCTAACAGCCTTGCCCTAATGGCAGCGTGACACACCGCCACTACTATAAATACCTATAATGGAAGATACTATGTTAGCAATGACTGCTGTTCTTGTTTTCCGTTTGTTGTTGTTGGAATGATATTTAAAATAATGGAGCATCTTAAATATATGATATGATGGGATGATATGATGAGATACGGTATACTCCTGACACCATAAATAGGTTTTAATTATTGCACATTCTTCATGACATTTGGTATTGTCACATTTTTATATATTGTTTATTCAACTTCTTTTTAAAAAATTGAAGAGTATTCGTTTACAATGTGGTGTTAGTTTCAGTGTACGGCAAAGTAATATAGTTCTACTTTTCAGATTATGTTCTATTACAAGCTATTAAAGACATTGACTATAACCCTCTGTGCTCCACGGGAAATTCTTGTTGCTTGTCCGTATATGGACAGTCTTCTGCACTTGTAAATCCCATGCTTGTAATTTGTCACTTCTTCCCTTCTTGTCCCCTTTGGCAACATAGGTCTGTTTTCTATGTCTGAGAGTCTGTTGCTTATATTTTGTATGGTATCTTCCCTACTTAGTGTTTTTCTTTGTGTGTGTGTGGGAAGAAATTAAACCACTGATACAACTTTTAAAAACATTTACTAAGTGCTAATTGTGCCCCTCCTGCCAAATTAATAGATTGAGCCCTAATCCTTAATGTGACTGCTTTTGGGGCTTTAGGGACATGATTAAGGTTAAATGAGATCGGAAGGTTGGACCCTAATGCTACAGATCTGTTGTCTTCATGAGAAGAGGAAGGGTCACCACATCTATTTCTCCACGCAGTCACAGTGAAAAGGCAGTGGGGAACACCGCAGGAAGGTGGCCTCAGTACAGAAAGAGGTCCCATCAGAACCCAACCGTGCGGACACATTGATCTTAGGTGTCCAGCCTCCAGAACCCTGGGAAAAACAAATACCAGTCTGTGGTATCTGTGTGACAGTCCAAGCGGAATGACACCCTGGGTTACTGAGCGCTTCCATCTATCAGTCATTCAGATATCATGTTTCTCCTGGAATTTGATTATCTGTTCACATATACCGGCATAAAGTTTTCAACATGTTTGATTTTTATGTTTCCATCTGTAATTATACTTTCTTTATAATTTCTATTAGAACTTAATTATGTCTTTTCTTATTCTATGTATTCATAGCCGGGAGAATATGGCCCCAAGGAGGTGAAATCTTGTCTTAGTTTTTTGAAGTATGAAGGACAGTATACATAAAGAGATAAATATATATCAATGATACTAAAATTTCATGAGGGGGCTATAAGGAAAAAGATATTTTTAAAAACTCCTGTATAACACAGGAACTTGGCTCGATATTCTGTAATAACCTAAATGAGAAAAGAACTTGAAAAAGAATAGATTATAACTGAATCACTTTGCTATACACCTGAAACTTACCCAACATTGTTAATCAACTATATTCCAATATAAAATAAAAAATTTTTTAAAAAGGTTAGGAAACACTGCCATGTTCTATGATCAATTTCATTATCTATAATTGTAAACTTCTCAAATAAATTTAGGTTTCATTATTACTCCCTACTGAATTTTAGTTTTTCATTTGATTTATTTGTTCTTTCAAATCTTGTCCCTTTCACTTTCTTTGAGCATTTTGCAATTCTTTTTCTAATACATCTCATTCAATTATTGTCTTATTGATTTTCATATGTCACCTTTTCTGTTTGGGCTTCAAATATTTCTTAAATTTTTCTTTCACTGCATCTCATAGGTTTTAATAAGTAATAATTACTATCATTTGATTTTAAAAACATTTTAATTTTAGTTTTGATCTGTTCTTTGATTCATAATTATTTATATGTATGATTTAAAATTTTTGATTGTATGCATTTTTTCAAACTTTCTTTTTGTCATCAATATCCAAACCAATTGCATAATAATCAGAGAATATGGCCTTTTGATTATTTCTTTTACTTTCAATTTTTTTGGCCATTCCATGTGGCATGTGGGATCTTCATTCTCTGACCAGGGATGGAACCTGCACCCCATGCCTTAGAAGCACAGAGTCTTAACCACTGGACAACCAGGGAAGTCCCCATTTCTTTTACTTTTATTTGGGCTTATTTTGATACATGGCTGAATGGAAGATTCCTTATTATTAAATTATATATATATATATTACATTATATATCCCATTATTCTAAGTTTATTCTGTTGTTCAAACCTTCTACAGTTTAAGTAATATTTTGTCTTTTTAACAGACAGTTGTTCCAGTTTCTCAGTATAAAGTAGATTTGACAATTTCTGTTTATCAGTTATAATTTTTCTCTTGTAAATGCATGCTAGTTAAACAGTAATGTAGCTTTCTAAGAAATAAAATTTTACCATCAGGAACTTGCTCTCTTTAACCCTCATACTGGTTTTCATTACTGTTCTTGAAGACTCCAGCCTTCTTTTGGTTTGCCCAACATCGTGGCATATTCTTTTATAATCAACTTTTTAATGTTCTTATATATTAGATGTTTTCCTTTAAAAAGTATCTAGAATTAAAAAACAACTTGATGTGACTCTTCTTTAACTACTAAGTCAAGTTCATTTATTAGTGGGATCCATGAATTGTACCCCTCAATACTGCTGACTTGGGGAGCTCAGTTTCAGAAGGCTGCCAAGATCATTACTCCCTGAGCCCATGATCTAAGCACTGGGAAAAGCCTGGGTTATCTGGGATTGAAATCAGGCTCTTTCAACAGGAAGACAGTGGGTGGTACTGAAGGATGTCAGTGTGGCTCAGAGGGCTGTTTTGCTGAGCTCAGACGGAAAGACACAAGGAAAACAAGAAGAACCCCTTCACAGGACACGTACAATAGGGCAACAGGAGTAAATAGTATCAGGGAACAGGAGACCAAAATGAACTGAGGCTGTCGAGGGGCATGGAGTTCAGCAAAGTTCCTCTAATACTGGATGGGAGCAGAACAACAAGGGCTGCATAGACTCACTCACCGCCAGAACCGCTGGTGTCTTTGGAAGGAGAAAGAGGAGGGAGCAGCTCTGCTTTGCCTGATGATCGTCTGGACAGGGAACCACCCTCCAGTTGCAAAGGGTATTGGTAGGTCCACGTAGGAAGTGGGGACAGAGGCAGGACTGAGTGGCTGTGCATGTGGTCCCTGACCCAGAACTTACTGTCCAGGGCCAGGAGTGACCCAGAGATAACCTCACACGTCCACAGAGGTCATCTGAGAGGAGTTGGGGATCATACATGGTGCTTGTAGCCTGTGCCTCATCCTTGTAGGAGGACACTGGACAGGATGTTTAGTATTGCAGAACCTGGATCCTCCTCATCTGTGAAAGATGGTGATGACCCTCCAGGTATATGGAAGATGGAAGGAGGTGACATGTGCAGAACACATATCACAGACTCCTTTTGCCCAGGAGGGCAGGAAGCTATGATGCCTCTTACAGGTGGGGCAGGAGACAGGGCAAGAGTAAGCAGCTGAGTTGAACCCAAATGATGTCCCCTTGAGGAAGGAGCAGAGCTGTCCACTCCTTGGGGTCCTCCTGGGCTCAGGACACATATTTCTTAATGATAAAACTCAGAATACTCAGTGCAGTATGGTCTGGCAAATCTCTCACAAGCTGATGAAAAGTTCTTGCTGAATGAAAAGATGTCAGGATTCTTGGCCTCTGGAGGAGAAGAAATCAATCTGCATCCAGAGAGGAGGCTTGATCGCTCAGAGCTTTTGTGTAATGACGTTTTAAGTATAAAGGAGATAGAGAAAGCTTCTGACATAGGCATCAGAAGGGGGCAAAGAGTACCCCACTGATAGTCTTCAGCTGGATGTTATATAGTCACTAGCAGTCTATTAATGAAAGAAAGAAATGTCTTAAAACTCAGAATGGCACCAGGCCCCTCATCCATAAGATGTATTTTGGGATAATCTTGGCACCAGACAATTCATCCCGGGCCATAAAATGATTGACTTGAATCTTGAAGAAGGGCAGATTACCATACAAATATTTTGATTTACATAGATTAGGGGAACAATGTCTGAGTATAACATACTGGTTTGTCAAGTAGGTTCTGAGCAATTAGGTGGAACCCACTTGAAGACAGAGTTTGGGGTAAATGCATAGTACATTTACATAGCTTAAGACAAATATTTCCATAAGAAAAACTGGTTAACTCAAGGTTTGAGAATAGTTAACTTCAGGTGAAACCAGGTGTCATTATGGCAACACAGTATTTTAAGAGAAACCTCCTTTTAAATTTGTATAGAGAAATTCAAGGGACTCTCAAGAGTCTTCCACACCTACCTCTATAGAGAAGGAAAAATATCGCTAGTTTGTTTCCTCCTGCAGTTTAAGAGAGATAAAAATGTCTGACACTTGCAGCCTATTTCCTCCGTTTGGAGACCCCTGGCCTTCCTGCCTCTTACCCTCACACTGAGGAGACACCTGAAGATGGATCTGTGAGCTTCAAACTTGCTGGTGGAGCCATTCAGGGAAGGACAGGGATGAATGTCTCCCTATCAGGGTTTATGGTTCTCTCTTTTCCTGATGTCATTCGATGTGGAGTTGGGCAGAAATGCACAGGAGCAGGGCACCAGAACTACCGTACACAGCCGCAGAGGCAGTTCCATCTGCAGCAAGATATTCAACAGCCAAAACTAGTAAAAGAATTAGGAAGTTATGAGTTTGGGGGTATTGAAGGCAATGGCACCCCACTCCAGTACTCTTGCCTGGAAAATCCCATGGACAGAGGAGCCTGGTAGGCTGCAGTCCATGGGGTCTCGAAGAGTCGGACACGACTGAGCGAATTCACTTTCACTTTTCACTTTCATGCATTGGAGAAGGAAATGGCAACTCATTCCAGTGTTCTTGCCTGGAGAATCCCAGGGATGGGGGAGCTTGGTCAGCTGCCATCCATGGGGTCGCACAGAGTTGGACACGACTGAAGCGACTTAGCAGCAGCATTGCCTTTTAAAAATATATAATTTATTAATAGCTTACTTAATATGGCTTTCTATAATGGCTGTGTTAAAATAGCTGGCTCACAAAATTCTTGAAAATCCTACAAGGCCCTATGAGCTAGCTCCAGACCACTGCTGGCCACATGACACAAAAACCTCTTTGCTCAAAGAGAATCGAGGGCAGAGAGGACAATTTAGGGGGACAGAGTTGCATGAATGTGTCCCCTTAGCCTCTTTTTGTGGCCATCTGTACTCAGTGCTACAGTGACAGGTACTGTCTCTTGGTTCCCCTTCTACTTGGATTTCCTGCACTGTACGGGTAGGTGTAGAAGAAGACTCTTGAGAGTCCCTTGGACTGCGAAGAGATCAAGCCAGTCAATCCTAAAGGAAATCAACCCTGAATATTCATTGGAAGGACTGATGCTGAAGCTGAAACTCCAATACTATGGCCACCTGATGCAAAGAGCCTACTCACTGGAAAAGCCCCTGATGCTGGGAAAGACTGAAGGCAAAAGGAGAAGAGGGTGGCAGAAGATGAGATGGTTAGACAGCATCACTGACTCAATGAACATGAATATGAACAAACTCCAGGTGATAGTGGAAGACAGAAGAGCCTGGACTGCTACAGTCCATGGGGTTGCAAAGAGTTGGATAAGACTTAGTGACCGAACAACAACAAAAATAGTTGTGGTATTTTTCAGCTCTAGAGTCCAGTTGGTCTGTTGATAGTTTTCTTTCTTTGTTGAGCTTCTCATTTTGTTGATGCGTCTTCCCCCTGAATTTCATGTAGTTGTCTGTCCATGTTTCTTGCATTTCACTAAACTGCTTTAAGAGGACTGAATTCTTGATAAGAGAGTTCATAGATCTCCATTTATTTAGAGAGTTTTAGTCACTTCATCATCTCATGTTTACTTGACTCTTAATGGTCCCTTACTGGTTGCACTGGGATGTACACATTTGAGGTAGTAGCCACTTCTACTCATCTTGGACTCTTTGGTCCAGGGTATTGATCCATCTTCATAAATCTTCATAAATATATTGTGTGATCTTCACAATGAATTCTTGTCTACTGATAGTCCTCTAGCATGTAAGTGTGCAAGGAAGCCTGAGCATGTCTTCAAAGGCTTCTTCAAAAGGGACCTGGAAGATTGGGAGGTCTGTCTGTGTCATCAGAGGAGCTGATGGGAACTGGGAACCAGGAATTAACATTATGAGAAAAATAAAGGCACAGGAAGGGAACTCACATTTGTGAAGGACATAGTAGGTATAAGGACCTTTTCTGATGGTATCTTGGAGATTACATGGGTGGCGGCCTTGAATGTTAACCTATATGTGGTCACTAGAGAATTCTCATATGTGCCAACCCCTTGTGATGATATCCAGAGCTAAAAGCCCAAGTCATGACTTTTTCTAACATCTTTTCACTCACTGCATGCTTTTTGATGTCTCTGAGCTCATCATCATCTTCTTCCCTGGGGCGGGGGAGAAGACCTTAAAGACTGGGTTCCTGAGTCTTCACAAGTGACAGGGCCCTGTGATGAGCATGTTGCAGCAGTTACTGTCACCCTTGTGGCTCCTTTTAGAGGAGACACCACTATCCACATCTTTTCAGTGAGGAAATTGAAGCACAGTGAGATTAAGTAACTTGCCTAGGAGATTCAGTTCAGTTCAGTTCAGTCGCTCAGTCATGTCTGATTCTTTGTGACCCCATGAATTGCAGCACGCCAGGCCTCCCTGTTCATCACCAACTCCCAGAGTTCACTCAAACCCATGTCCATTGAGTCAGTGATGTCATCCAGCCATCTCATCCTCTGTTGTCCCCTTCTCCTCCTGCCCCCAATCCCTCCCAGCATCAGGGTCTTTTCCAATGAGTCAACTCTTTGCACGAGGTGGCCAAAGTATTGGAGTTTCAGCTTCAGCATCAGTCCTTCCAATGAACGCCCAGGGTTGATCTCCTTTAGAATGGACTGGTTGGATCTCCTTGCAGTCAAAGGGACTCTCAAGAGTCTTCTTAAACACCACAGTTCAAAAACATCAATTCTTCAGCACTCAGCTTTCTTCACAGTCCAACTCTCACATCCATACATGACCACTGGAAAAACCATAGCCTTGACTAGACAGACCTTTGTTGGCAAAGTAATATCTCTGCTTTTCAATATGTTGAGATTAAATAACAGCAAGTGAGTAATGGACACAGATTGTATTCACACATCAAAGATATTTTGGACTTTCTTGAAAGAGCATATTTCGGCTAACACCACATGTATTTCAACCCTTGGTGACAGTGGAGACCAGTCTTGGGGAATGGGACTCATCATGTCCACATCCACAGAACACCAGGGTGCTCGGTCCTGGTAGGCGTAGTACAGTTGTCTCATACAGAGGAGCAGTGCTCACCAGGTAAGAAATGCCCTTGCTGATCAGCAACAAATTCCAACTCCTTTTGACTGTAATCCAAAACACAATATATATGTTTAATTTGGTACAAAAGGGGCTCTTAACAGTTTGTGTTTTTGGTGCTTTAGACATTGGGCTATGGGGGTGGGAGTGGCAAAGGATTTTTGCAGAGCTTCTGGGCAGTGGGAGGGCTCCGCGGCAGGAATCCGGAGAATGACTGAGTGCATATGGGTTGGTGATGTTGCCAGTGGGAGCTACAGCTAATTAGGGGGATACACTCCTGCCTGGGTCGAGGGCAGATCTTTGGGCCACAGAGCATTGGTGCGCAGTAAGGATTCGTTAAGGTGAAGTTGGGGCATCTTCCCTGTGTGAAGAAGAGGAGAGAGAGAGGGTCACTGAGAAGCCTTGGAACTGGAGCAGAAGGATGCGATTTTCCTGGCTCAAGGGGATCAGATTCAGTACCCGTTAGGATCCCCAGGGTGAGCTTTTGCTGCTGCTATTCCTCTTCCTGGGTGCTGGCCTCAAGTCCGGATGCTTATTCCTAGACTGTCTTCAGGCCCTGGATGTATGCCCTCCCTCCCCCGGCGAGCCCTGTTGCTCTGACTCTGGACTGCCTTTGCTAGTGTTGAACGTGTCTGGTTGCCTTTGCACTGGGGTTGCCGCGGATTGCCACAGCAGCCCCAGCACTGCCCGGGCTCTCTTGGCGAGTGTGTGTCAAAAGGACGAGTCCTCCTCTCAACTCTCAACCTGGGTTCTGGACCACAGGGCAAGGGCAGGCAATGGTGCCATTAGATGGGGGATGGGCTGTTGAGGCAGCACCATGTACAGAACTTTTGTTCTGGCCACCCTTTGGGGCAGCACAATCTGTCTGCAGTACCAGCTGTCCCTGGCTTTTCTGTCATCTCCCACTAGTCCCCAGATGAGAGTCCTGTATGTGACAAGGAGGGTGGCCTGAGCATGCTGATTAGCTGACAGCATATCTGGGCATCTCTGGGCATCTCTGGATTGGATTTGCCAGTGGGACTCCAGGACCTCTGGACTCTGGGCTGTTTGGACTCATCTGGACATTCCCTTATCCTCAACAAAAAAGTAACCTAGCATTCTTGATAACTGCATTATAAATTCAGTGGTATTTTATTATTTTATCCCTGATTTTGAGATAAAAGTGTTAGGATTGGCGTGTTCAAGAAACTAGGTCAAGATCATAGACTTGGTAACAGGTTGAAGCCAGTACGTTCCTATGATCACTCTTGAAGATGGCAAAGGGATCTGTCCACATTCTTGCACAGCACCCCTCAACGCAGATTTCTGTGCCTTATATCATAAGATCCAAAATACTTCCTTGTTTCAGAGAAATGACCAAAAGCATCTACACAGAAATATATGTGACTGGACGTGTCCATTCATTCATTAATCACAGGAGGACTCAGTGCATGTGTGGACCACATGCAGTCTGGACTTGGTGCTCCTGTGATGCTCTGATCTGCTGGTGCTCATTTGTCCCCCACACACCATAGGGTGAAACTGGTAACCTGGAAATATCTTGACCATGGGATTGATGAGGACAGTACTCAATTTCCAGCATTTTGATTCTCCAAGCCTAACAGCCCCAGGGTAAAAGTACTGGATGTTTCCTCTGTTGGGAAGGACTTTGGATTTCCACTTCACCAACTCCTTTTTATCAATTATTTCTCAGCTTGTGACATGTCACCGTGTCACAGATTCTGAACTGGCCAAGCAGGCGCTCACTGATACATTCATGACTTTCAAGTCTCCAGAGAGCTATCGAGAGATACATGGAGAATGGGGCTTCTGTGAAAGCAAGGCTGGGCCTGAGGGCTCTATTCTGATCCACAGCCAGGGGCCCAGCTGCACTGGCGCCTCTGTCCCCAGAAGTGTCTCTGGCGGGCGTGAGCATGCGTCAGCTCTGTCCCCGACAGTGTCCAGAGGCTTCCAGCCTGTCCAGAGCTTCTAACACCCACCTGACCAGCCACCTGAGCCAGTGTTTGCCTGACTCAGTGAATCCAGTCAGTGCAGCCTAACTGCAGAGCCTGGAACCAGAACCTCCTCCAGGCCCCTGGCCCGGTCTGTACAAAAGGTCTGTGCATGAGAACACCCAAAATATGATGCCCAGGTGCTTCCCAGGTGAACCAGGAGCAGTACCTCTTTGAATCTGGAGGCCTGAGGAGGGGAGATCTCTGGTGGCGTGGAAGTAACCATCATGAGACCGTGAATGCTGAACTGAAAGGGGGCAGAGCAATGAGAATGGCCAGGCTCAGAATTCAAGTTCAGCTTTGTTCCTCCCAGCCTCTGTGACCTGGGTCACGTCACTCAACCTCTATGTGGGTCAGTTCCCCCTTGGTAAAGCTGGGATAATAGTTCAGTTCAGTTCAGTCGCTCAGTCGTGTCCGACTCTTTGTGACCCCATGAAGCGCAGCATGCCTGGCCTCCCTGTCCATCACCATCTCCCGGATTTCACTCAAACTCACGTCCATCGAGTTGGTGATGCCATCCAGCCATCTCATCCTCTGTTGTCCCCTTCTCTTCCTGCCCCAAATCCCTCCCAGCATCAGAGTCTTTTCCAATGAGTCAACTCTTTGCATGAGGTGGCCAAACTACTGGAGTTTCAGCTTCAGCATCATTCCTTCTAAAGAACACCCAGGTCTGATCTCCTCTAGAATGGACTGGTTGGATCTCTTTGCAGTCCAAGAGACTCTCAAGAGTCTTCTCCAACACCACAGTTCAAAAGCATCAATTCTTCGGTGCTCAGCCTTCTTCACATTCCAACTCTCACATCCATACATGACTATGGGAAAAACCATAGCCTTGACTAGACAGGCCTTTGTTGGCAAAGTAGTGTCTCTGCTTTTCAATATGCTATCTAGGTAGTATCTACTTATACAGTTACTGGGAGGATTAAAGCAGTGAAAACACTCTTGGTTTAGCAACTGACCCACAGAAAAGATGCAGCAAAATGATCCATCATTATTATTAATTTTGGAGAATAACATCTGGAATGATTTGGCTTCTCCCCATTGTCACAGACACTGACGCAAGGAGGGAATCTTTACAACCTGGTAAATGTAGTCAGTGTCGGCCAGACAACATTGGGGAGGGGGTGTCACCATGTCCTCCACCACTCCTGGTACCTGAGCGACCAGCCCAAGAGGGTCTCGTGGGTGGGGTACAGCCAGCAGTCTCACAGCAGTGGGTAGGTAGTGGGGACGGACGATGGATGGAAGGCCAATAGGCCTCTCAGCCCTTTTTTACTGAGGCTTAGAAGTTCTGGGCATTGTTCTGAAGAACAACGGATCTAATAGCCTTGGTGAGGATGCAGGGGAGATGCTTAGGTGCCATGAAGAACCATCTGGAGGCTCATGACCTCCAGGTCTTTCTACATCTTGGGCGTTTCTCTCAGCAGATGCTGGGACAGGGTTCCCTGATTCACAGTCCCAGGGAACAGTTTTCAAGGGCAAAACCAAGACCCCAGCCCACAGAGAGCATCCCGGTGTCCTGCTTACCATGTCCCTGCTTGGACACTGCATCAGTGGCACCAGACTGCAGCGCTGAAGAAAGTTATAAAAAACATCCAGTTTTCCCTGCAAAGCAGATGTGGTTGTGAGGAAGCTACAGGCACAGACGCTGCCTCCAGATGAGCAGCATCGCCTCCATCTCCCACAAGTCCCCAGGGCTGTGTCCCCACACCCCGGCTGAGGCGGTGCTGCAGGCTTCACCTGGGGCACAGGGCATGGAAACCTTTTGTGTTTGTTGGGAGACAGACTCTGCGGGTCACAGACTGAATTGGATTCTGGAACAAATCAGTGCTTTAGGTGTAGGAGGAGATGTTGGGGCTGCTTTTGAATTAAAAAAAAAAAAAAGTCAAAGGTTGGAGGAGGTATGCAGTAGCCAAGGAGAGGTCCTCAAGGAGAAACACGGTGGGCATGGGGACCGGGCAGGAGGTGAAGGAGGGGGAAGAGGGCCTGCATGTGAGGGCACAAAGGGAGAAGGCAGGGGAGAGACCCGCTCCCTGCTCAGGGGGAAGGGTCCCGATACGGGGGAGAAAGAGAAAGATGAGGAAAGCAAAGAACAAGCCAGAAAGTGGACCTGGTGGGGATAGGATGTGGGGCCGGTCCTCTGAGTGGGAACAAGTCCCTGGCAGGTGGCTTCCTCCCTCTTGGAAGGTGAGCTCTGGCTTTCCTGGGTCCCCACAGTGACTGTCAGGAAAGATGTGGGGCTGGCCTTTCAGCTACCATTTGAAGGTCCCAGGAGGAAGCAATGGATCCCACAGGGACAGAGGCAGGACCAGGTGGAGGAGGGCAAAGCTGAACCCGGAGATCGTGGTTCGTTCTTCCTCAAACCTGCCACCTGGGGCCCTCCCTGTCATCTCTCAGCCTCCTGCGAGCGAGGATCTTGGTCACTCAGGGGGAGGAAGTGTCCTCAGCTTCCCTCCTTCTGGTGTTTTCTGTCACCCCATCTCAGGCGCCACAAGACCCTGCAGTAAGGCCTTTGCCTCTCTCACTGAGCAGACGGGGGCTGTGGGCACTTCCCACAGCTATTTTAATGGTGGTAGGATCTTGGCCCAGAAGTTTCTTTTTCTTTTGCTTTTTCCCCCTGACTTGTATGTGTCTCTTTGTCATTGTTTCTTTCCTCTTATCCAATCACTCTCTGATGAAACTCAGGATATTGTCAGAGCCAATTACAATCCCTGTGAGAACTAGGAACTGGCCAGCTATGAGTCAGCCACCAACATCCAGAATCCTGGGCCTGTTCAAGGGGAACAGCTGGTGCTGGGACAGCTGGAGGCAGTGAGTTCATGAACATTCAACTCTTTGTCTCACCCTGAGCCACTAGGGTGGGAAGAGCTTCTGGATTTGCTCTGTCACCAAGTGGTGGGAGACCAGGGCCCATTAAAGCTCATGTCCATACAGGCCAGGTCTTTTAGAGCCAAGTCCGTGTGGATCGATCTGGCCCCCCTGCTCCTCCAAACCTCTAGCCTTGAGGGGGATCATTCTTCCCCTCCTATGGGCCTTTCTCACCTCCATCTGGCTTATCCTGTCTTCTTGGCACTCACAGCAGGAGACAACCACTGTGGTCTGTACAGGGCATGGCTGTGAGAAAGAGAAATAATTGTCGGCTTTCTCATCTGACAGCTCCTGGGTGCAGACACATGGCATCTGTTGCCCTGGCACCTGTCAAGTACTGCTGCTGCTGCTGCTGTTGCTAAGTCGTTTCAGTCATGTCTGACTCTGTATGACCCCATAGATGGCAGCCCACCAGGCTCCCCCGTCCCTGGGATTTTCCAGGCAAGAGTACTGGAGTGGGTTGCCACTGCCTTCTCCGGTCAAGTACTGGCCACTCAGCAGATGTTTATTGGAGAATCAAGGAGAAATGAGCAGCACCTGGCACATAAGACAGTGGTCTCCATGTAAAAACACACAAAGCCCATTTATTTTAGAAGATGGCTCTTCTCCAAAGATCAACAAACTCTGTCCTGTTCCCTTGTTCCCAGAGGCCGCCCTTGTAGGAGAAGCTGGGTGTGAGGCTGTGCTACGTGATGGAGGCTGTCCAGCGTGTAGTGTTAGCAGGTGGCAGGGCTACATCCGCCCACCTCTGGCAGATCCAGCCTCCCCAGGCCCCACACTGCAGCCAGTGCTGATGCCAGCCCTGGCAGAGACCCTGTTTGCCAGTAGATCTCAAACCCAGGTCTCCCTGAGTTGGGACATGAGCCCCTTGCTCTAACTGCTTCTTATGGGCCCTGGTTTGGGTCCCCACCCTGAGTCTGCCACAGCACCCTCTCCTGACCCTTTGACCCTGTGCTCATCTGGGCTCACACCTCACTGTCAGGTAAGATTCCCTCCCCCTTCCTAAGCCCCTAGTCCCCAAAGGCCAACCCCACCGAGACCCTCACCCTGAAATGAAGCGGGGATGAAGAACAAGGGAACAAAGCCCAACATACATCAGAGCCCAGGGAGGGGGACCAAGTCCCTGAAACCTGAGGATCCTTTCCCAAAACTTACCTGAGTCCTGGAAAGGACCATCTTACATACAGTCCTTTGGGAATTTCAAAAAAGCCCATTGATGTCAGGAGAGAATATAGCTGTTCCTGAAACAGGCTACCCCACATTGTTGAATTCAGTGCTGAAGGCCCTGAATCAGGCTGTGTTGGGGGTTGGGGAACAGTGTTGCCTGGGTGCCATTTGCATGAGTCTCACATCCTCTCTAGGGTCCTTCCCTTCCTTCTGTCGCCCTCTTCTTTCTGCCAGTTCTCTCTGCCCACGTAGGTGGGAACTAGAGGGCTGCAGAGGCCATCTCACCATGGGCAGCAGACGCCTCTCTGCGCAGAGCACTGTGTGCAGCTGGCAGGCTGAACAACATCGGAACCAATCCCATCGCTTACCTTTTCTGGTCTTGGGGCTGATGGTGGCTCCTTGATGACCTAAGATGTTAAAGAGACATAAATAGGGTGAATGGTGCATGAAGGACTATGGCTCAGCCATGCAGACAGGAGGGAACCCTCTTCTGCAGCAGTAAGGGGTCAAAACATGGGTTTTGGGGTTACAGCCTACGTTGCCTGAGCCACTTGGCCAACAAGTTCCACCTTCCTGAGCCCCAGGCGCCTTCATTTTCAATGAGAATTCATACCTCTATGTAGACTCAAGGGGGAGATGGGCAGTCTAAAACCCCTTGTCCCTGGTAGAGGCCCCAGTGGGAAGTTTTCATCAGCAGCCCTGACATCATATGAAAACAAAAGAACACTCCCTACATTCCTTCCCATCCCTCATCCCCCTGAGCCCACCCCCAGCCTAACAGCCCTCAGGGATGATGGTCCACTTCCATCTCACCAAGCTTTCTCTCCTCACTTCTCACTTTTTGCAGAAACCTGATCTCCTGGTTTCTATGCTGCTTTGCGTGTCCTTTCTCAGCTCTGCTTTTTTTCTCTTCTTCACCCAGGTCTGCCCTGTGCTCTTGCAAACCCGGCTGCCATCCCCTCTGTCTCCCCTCCTTCCCCAGAGCCACTGTCTATTCTTTTCATGACCAGGGCACCTGTCACGCCCTCTGAGGGTGACATTTACCCTCAATGCCTGCCCCTCCCCCCAGGTACTAATGTCAGATGAGACACCAGACAGTGAGGTCCTGTGGGCAAGTGTGGTGGGTGCTTCATATCTGCCCCTCTATGCCCAGCATAGGGCCCTGCACATCCTGGTGACTTAGTGAAGACTGGTCAAAGAGTGACAGAAAGCACCAGACATGGGCAGGGATCCATTCTGTTTTCAAAGGCACAGCCACTCCTGCAGACTCCTCTCCTTCCCCCAGCAGCAAAAACTTCAGGGCCTTTGGTCCACCTGAGTCCTTCGGAATCTTGACTGCTATAGGGTAGCCTTGGTCTCAGAGGGTCCAGTGTCCCCTCTCCCCAGGGCTGGGACAGCCCATAGATCCCTTCCCTTTGGATGTGAAAGCATGAGGCAGGCAGCCCCCTAAATGCCCAGGCTGTGTCTATGCCCAGATATGGAAAGACAGAGTCTGAGCCTTGTTTGCTGGTGTGAGGGCCTCAGAGTTGATGGGAACCTGCCAAAGAGCAGCATCATGGGGCAGGCATGTGTCTGGTGTCTCAGGGGGTTGGGGAGGGCTGGACGGGGCTGTTCTGATAGGGGTCACTCACCCTCTTGTAGCAGCAGATACAGATAATCACCAATGGGATCACAGTCAGTGAGGGGATGAAAGTAACATACAAGAAAGGACTGCTGGGAACCGGTCTCTGGGTGACAACTGTAGTCACAGAGGTTGTTGTCTTTGTGAAAGTGGTGGGGATTGTCGTCACTGTCATCGTCGTGGTTGTTGTGGTCGTTGTTGTGGCCACTGTTGTCACTGTCGTCATCATTGTCCTGCTTGTCCCGACAGTGGTAGGCGTTGTGGTAATCCTTGTCATCCTTGTTGTTGTTTTCCTTGTTGTTGTTGTTGTTCTAACTGTGGTAGGTCTTGTTGTTGTTCTGGTTGTTTTCTCTGTTGTTGTTGTCCTGACTGTGGTAGGCATTGTGGTCCTCCGTGTTGTTGTTGTTGTTGTCCTGACTGTGGTAGGCATTGTGGTCCTCCGTGTTGTTGTTGTTGTTGTCCTGACTGTGGTAGGCATTGTGGTCCTCCGTGTTGTTGTTGTTGTTGTCCTGACTGTGGTAGGCATTGTGGTCCTCCGTGTTGTTGTTGTTGTTGTTGTCCTGACTGTGGTAGGTGTTGTGGTCCTCCGTGTTGTTGTTGTTGTTGTTGTCGTCGTTGTCCTGACTGTGGTAGGCGTTGTGGTCCTCCGTGTTGTTGTTGTTGTTTTCCTTGTTGTCGTTGTCCTGACTGTGGTAGGCGTTGTGGTCCTCCGTGTTGTTGTTGTTGTTGTTGTTGTCGTTGTCCTGACTGTGGTAGGCGTTGTGGTCCTCCGTGTTGTTGTTGTTGTTTTCCTTGTTGTCGTTGTCCTGACTGTGGTAGGCGTTGTGGTCCTCCGTGTTGTTGTTGTTGTTGTTGTTGTCGTTGTCCTGACTGTGGTAGGCGTTGTGGTCCTCCGTGTTGTTGTTGTTGTTTTCCTTGTTGTCGTTGTCCTGACTGTGGTAGGCGTTGTGGTCCTCCGTGTTGTTGTTGTTGTTGTTGTTGTCGTTGTCCTGACTGTGGTAGGCGTTGTGGTCCTCCGTGTTGTTGTTGTTGTTTTCCTTGTTGTCGTTGTCCTGACTGTGGTAGGCGTTGTGGTCCTCCGTGTTGTTGTTGTTGTTGTTTTTCTTGTTGTTGTTGTTGTTTTTCTTGTTGTTGTTGTTGTCCTGACTGTGGTAGGCGTTGTGGTCTTCTGTGTTGTTGTTGTTGTTGTTGTTGTTGTCATCGTCCTGATGGTGAATGGCCCTATGGGCCTCCACGCTGTTGTTGTCTTGATGGTGAAAGGCCTTATGGGCCTCCACGTTGTTGTTGTCCTGATGGTGAAAGGCCTTATAGGCCTCCACGTTGTTGTTGTCCTGATGGTGAAAGGCCTTATGGGCCGCCATGTTGTTGTTGTTGTTGTCCAGACTGTGATAGGCCTTATGGGCCTCCACGTTGTTGTTGGCCTGACAGTGAAAGGCCTTATGGGCCTCCACTTTGTTGTTGTTGTCCAGACTGTGAAAGGCCTTATGGGCCTCCACGTTGTTGTTGTCCTGATGGTGAAAGGCCTTATGGGCCGCCATGTTGTTGTTGTTGTTGTCCAGACTGTGAAAGGCCTTATGGGCCTCCATGTTGTTGTTGTCCTGATGGTGAAAGGCCTTATGGGCCGCCATGTTGTTGTTGTTGTTGTCCAGACTGTGAAAGGCCTTATGGGCCTCCATGTTGTTGTTGGCCTGACAGTGAAAGGCATTATGGGCCTCCATGTCGTTGTTGTCCTGATGGTGAAAGGCCTTATTGGCCTCCATGTTGTTGTTGTCCTGACTGTGGAAGGTGTTGTGGTCCTCCGTGTTGTTGTTGTTGTCCTGACTGTGGTAGGTGTTGTGGTCCTCCGTGTTGTTGTTGTCCTGACTGTGGTAGGCGTTGTGGTCCTCCGTGTTGTTGTTGTTGTCTTGACTGTAGTAGGTGTTGTGGTCCTCCGTGTTGTTGTTGTTCTTGTTGTTGTTGTTCTTGTTGTTTTTCTTGTTGTTGTTGTCCTGACTGTGGTAGGTGTTGTGGTCTTCCGTGTTGTTGTTGTTGTTGTCCTGACTGTGGTAGGTGTTGTGGTCTTCCGTGTTGTTGTTGTTGTTGTTGTCCTGACTGTGGTAGGTGTTGTGGTCTTCCGTGTTGTTGTTGTTGTTGTTCTTGTTGTTGTTGTTGTCTTGACTGTGGTAGGTGTTGTGGTCTTCCGTGTTGTTGTTGTTGTTGTTGTCCTGACTGTGGTAGGCGTTGTGGTCTTCCGTGTTGTTGTTGTTGTTGTTGTCCTGACTGTGGTAGGTGTTGTGGTCTTCCGTGTTGTTGTTGTTGTTGTTGTCCTGACTGTGGTAGGCGTTGTGGTCCTTCGTGTTGTTGTTGTTGTTGTTGTTCTTGTTGTTGTTGTTGTCCTGACTGTGGTAGGCGTTGTGGTCCTTCGTGTTGTTGTTGTTGTTGTTGTTGTCCTGACTGTGGTAGGCGTTGTGGTCCTCCGTGTTGTTGTTGTTGTTGTTGTTGTCCTGACTGTGGTAGGTGTTGTGGTCTTCTGTGTTGTTGTTGTTGTTGTTGTCCTGACTGTGGTAGGTGTTGTGGTCTTCTGTGTTGTTGTTGTTGTTGTTGTTGTTGTCCTGACTGTGGTAGGTGTTGTGGTGGTCTTCTGTGTTGTCCTTCTAGTTGTCGGTGTTGTTGTCATGACTGTGGTAGGCATTGTAGTTGTAGTTGTCCTCCTCGTGACAGTGGTAGGCTTTGTGGTTGTCGTGGTAGTTGTTGGGACAGTTGTAGGCTCTGTAGGCTCATACTGTAGAGAGCACACATACCAAAGACCAGTGGTTGACTTGGGTGACTTATTCCTATGTACCCAATATGCACTTCCCACACTAGACTTCACAAGTCTCCTTCCCCTCAGAGTGGGGCTAGGAGATCATGGCTGGTACCCAGAGAGCCACTGTGCAGCCCTTGGCTAAATACCCTACCACTGGCCCTGCTCAGAGGCCCTCCCCAGAGCCCTGTCAAGGAAGCCCAGTCCTCCAAGGGGTGACAGCCCAGCCTTCACTGCCTGCTTTGGCTGAGAGCACTAGGATTTTGTGAGGACTGCAACAAACTACAATACACAGATGAGTAAGAGGGAGGCTGCAGGGCCCCTGGGGGTGGGGGTGCAATAGCAGAGACAGGACACCCAACTCACCTTGCCATAGCCTCTCTTCCCCATTTCTCAGCTTTGCAACCTCAGGCAAAGCTACTCCCTGTCTTAGAGCCTCGGTCTCACATCTGTGGTGAGGAAGTAAGTGGGTACTTGAGCATGTTGGACAGAGGTTATAGTCCAGTCTAGGACATGTCCACAGGGGGGCTTAGAGAATGAGCTCTGTGCTCTTGTTGTGCATGTTGGACAGAGGTTGCAGTCCAGTCTAGGACATGTCCACAGGGGGCTTAGAGAATGAGCTCTGTGCTCTTGTGCATGTTGGACAGAGGTTATAGTCCAGTCTAGGACATGTCCACAGGGGGCTTAGAGAATGAGCTCTGTGCTCTTGGTGTGCTGCATACACGGGCCTGTATTGACCAGCTCTTCCCCACATCAATGGCTGTGTTGGAAGGAAGCAGAAGGGAAGAGGGCAGAGAGAGCCTGTGCCCAGGAAACAGGGAGGCTGAAAGGAGAGGCCCAGTCAGGCTGAGGGTGACCCTGTCTTGGGCCCAGAGCCACAGGCAGCTTCAGAGTTCTCTTCTCAATGCACCTATGGACAAACAGCTGTCAGGTGGAAAGACTCTAGTGGGAAAAGTGGAGGTTCAGTCTCAGATCGACAGGAAGATATGCAGGGTGCGGGGGATACAAACAAGGACTGTCACACTACAAGAACACACACCAGCTGGGACTGGACACTGGGGCAGTGGCATTAGGCACAGGCATCCCCCCTCCCACAAACCTCACTCCAGGCTGGCAGGCTCTGTTGCCCAAGTCGGGCTGCCCAAGGTTAAGTGGCCTGGATATTGCAGAGCTGGGAAAGGCAGACTCCTGGGAGCAGCACTTTGTTTCCAGTTTCCTCTTCCTGAGCTGAGCCCTGCCCTCCCCACAGCCCTGCAAACTCCCTAGGAACAGAGGGCAGAGGGCAGAGGGCAGAGCTGGTTAGCAGAGAGGGGCAGTGGAGGAGCATGAGAAAGGAGGAGAGGGAGAAGGGAGGCTGGCGACCTCTGCAAAGTGACCACCAGTGTTCCCCAAACAGTCTTGGGAGACTGGGGGCTATGATCGTCATGAGTGGGTTCGGAGCCCTGTCTGCTGCTGTGCCAATACAATGAAGACACACTCTGAGTGGGCATGGCCACAGCTCTCCTGCCCTCCAGATCCTTGAGCGTTGCACCTTGATTTGAGCCAAGGGGTCTCAGGGCATCTGGACCCTGTTTTCCTAGTACACAGTATCCCATCCTCTCCAGCTCACCTCAGCTGGAATCCAGGTTGCAGCCTTGAGCTCCCCACCACAAGCCCTGGGTTAGGGGAGGTGGCATGGTGGGTTCAGGGCACACAGAGCCTCAGCACTGTTTCTGGAGTCTTCTTAGAGCTAGAATTGGTCCCTTTGAAGGGCCTTCAATGACATGGTTCCCAGAGAGAGCAGAGTATCTGCAAGGCCTGGACAGATGCCTAAAGTCTCAGTGCCCTTATAGGAGAGTTTACAGTGAATTTTGCAAACCTGGTGAAGGGATAGGGGCAACTATCTGGCAGTGAGGTGCTACCAGAGATGCTTGTCTCACTAGCTACTTGTTTGGCCTTTCTTGAGGAATTTGCTCCCCTCACCTCCTCTTCCCAGGATGCGCCTGCATCTTCTGTTTCTTCTTCCCAAGCTGCAGTCCACTGAGGTTCCCGCAGTCCCACCCTGTCATTCAAACAATCCTTGCTGACAATTTTCAAGTCTTCGCCTACAAAGCTGACACCATTGTTCAGGCTGTAATCAATGAAAACCTCCCTAAAGCACAGAAAGGCAGAGGGTAACCACCAGGTCAAAGAGACAGTTTTTTTTGGCTTACTCCATAGCCCACAGTTCTTCTCATGGTAATGACTTTGAACATCAGCCAATCAGGGTTAGTGGAGAGCAATCTGTAGGCCTAAGGGGAGTTTATCCCCAAGCACCATGAGATTGGCCTCTGCAATGAAGGTTATGAGACAATGAGGAGTCCTGAATGGGGTCAGATGTACTCCTGGCCATGAGCTAAATGACCAGGAATGGCTGTATTGTGTCACCATTCTGATTCCTCTGTATGTACAGAGTATGTTGGAATCCCTTGGAAAAACTGCCTGGAGGAAAGTTACCATCCCTGGTTGCACATCTTCCAAATCCTGCCCTCAGCAGAGCCTTAGTGGGTCTCTGAGCCCCTTGAGGGACCACCAGCCAGGCCAGGTGCAGAGGGTGACCTGAGCTGTCCTGAGAAAGACATGTGTTGCCCAGCAGAGGTGACTTCCTATATTCTTGGCCCAAATGGCCTCCCAACCCTAAATACTTACTGTCCAGCCTTGTCAAATATATGTCCTGGGCAAATTAACTTTCCTTGATTCATAGAGATAGGCTTTTTATCTAAAAGAAAACCACATGAGAAGAAAGTCAGAGGACATGTTCACTTATCTGTCCTTCCCATTCTGTTTGCTGTTGGCAGCAGAGCTAACACTTGGGCAGAAGCAACTTTTCTTCTCTTTCTTCTTCTGACATGTACCATGTACCAGACACTATGTAGAGCTCTGGTAGTTAGGTCTTTTTGTTTTCATTTATTTATTTATTTTATTTAAGATCACTTGATATACAATATTTCCTAGGTTACCAATGTACAATACTGTGATTCACAGTTTTTGAGGGTTGTACTCTATATAGTTGTTATAAAGGGCCTTGATTTTAAATGTAAACAAAGCAGACAGAGGCCCTGCTCTCAAGGGCCTGACATTTATGGGACTGGAGAGAGAGACAGACAATAAAGTAAGAAACAATGAACAAAAAGAGAGAAAAGTACTGTGATGTCAATAAACACAGGAAGGCATAAGGGAGGGAAGGAAAGGCACAGCTGCTGAGGAGTAAGTGACCTGTCCTGTCTTTTAGAGATCCAGGTTCTTTTTAGGAGAAACAGGACATGATGGGATATTTGGGATTTGCTTCTCAATAATGATTCAGATGACCATTGTATCTACTCCTGTGGGCAAGAATTCCTCAGAAGAAAGGGAGTAGTCCTCATAGTCAACAAGAATCTGAAATGCAGTTCTTGGATGCAATCTCAAAAACAACAGAATGATCTTGGTTCATTTTTGAGGCAAACCATTTAAAATCGCAGTAATCCAAGTCTATCCCCCAAACGCTAATGCCAAAGAAGCTGAAGTTGAACGGTTGTGTTAAGACCTATAAGATATTCTAGAACTAACACCAAAAAAAAAAAAAAAAAAAAAGATGCCCTTTTCAGCATAGGGGATTGGGAAGTCAAGAGATACCTGGAATAACAGGCAAGTTTGGTCTTGGAGTACAAAATGAAGCATAGCAAAGACTAACAGAGTTTTGCCAGAAGAACACACTGGTCATAGCAAACACCCTCTTCCAATAACACTAGAGACTACTCTATAAATGGGTATCACCAGATGGTCAGTACTGAAATTGGACTGATTATATTCTTTGCATCCAAAGATGGAGAGGCTCTATACAGTCAGTAAAAAACCAAAAACAAAAAAAGCTGGAGCTGACTGTGGCTCATATCATGAGCTCTTTATTGCAAAATTCAGGCTTAAATTGAAGAAAGTAGGGAAAACCACTAGGCCATTCAGGTATGACCTAAATCAAATTGCTTATGATTATACGGCAGAGGTGATGAACAGATTTAAGGGATTAGATCTGGTATACAGAATGCTCAAAGAACTAAGGACAGAGGTTCATAACATTGTACAGGAGGTGGTGACCAAAACCATCCCTAAGAAAAAATAATGCAAAAGGCAAAGTGGCTGTCTGAGCAGACCTTACAAATGGCTGAGAAAATAAGAGAAGAGAAAAGAAAAGATATACCTATCTGAAGGCAGAGTTCCAAAGAGAGATAAAGAAAGCCTTCTTCAGTGATCAATGAAGAAGTGAAATAGAGGAAAACAACAGAATGGAAAAGATGAGAGATCTCTTCAAGGAAATTAGAGATATCAAAGGAACATTTCATGCAAAGATGGGCTCAATAAAGGATAGAAATGGCAAGGACCTAACAGAAGCAGAGTAAGAAGAGATGGCAAGAATACACAGAAGAACTGTGCAAAAGAGATCTTAATGACCCAGATAACCATGATGGTGTGGCCACTCACCTAGAGTCAGACATCTTGGAGTGTGAAGTCAAGTGGGCCTTAGGAAGCCTTACTGTGAACAAAGCTAATGGAGGTGAAAGAAATCCACTGAGCTATTTAAAACCCTACAAGGTAATGCCATTAAAATGCTGCACTCAATGTGTCAGAAAATTTGGAAAACTCAGCAGTGGCCCATAGGACTGAAAAAGGTCAGTTTTCATTCCAATACCAAAAAAAGGCAATACCAATGAATGTTCAAACTACAGTGCAATTGTATTCATTTCACATGCTAGCAAGGTAATGCTAAAATCCTTCAATCTAGGCATCAGCAGTATGTGAACAGAGAACTTCTACATGTACAAGCTGGATTTAGAAAAGGCAGAGGAATCAGAGATCAAATTGCCAACATCCACTGGATCATAGAAAAGCAAGGGAATTCCAGAAAAACATCTACTTCTGCTTCATTGACTATGCTAAAACCTTTGGCTGCATCACAACAAACTGGAAAATTCTTAAAGAGATGGGAATACTAGACCGTGTTACCTGTCTTCTGAGAAACTTGTATCCAGGTTAAGAAACAACAATTAGAATTGAACATGGAACAATGGACTGGTTCAAAATTGGAAAAGGAGTACATTAAGGCTGTATGTTGCTATCCTGCTTATTTAATTATATGCAGAGTACATCATGACAAATGTCAGGCTGTATGAATCACAGGCTGGAGCCAAGATTGCTAGGAGAAATATCAACAACCTCAGATATGTAAATGACACCACCCTTATTGCAGAAACTGAAGAGGAACTAAAGAGCCTCTTGATTAGGGTGAAAGAGGAGCATGAAAAAGCTGGCTTAAAACTCAACATTCAAAAAACTAAGATCATGGCACCCACTCCCATTGTTTTAAGGCAAATAGATGTAGGGAAAGTGGAAACAGTGACAGATTTTATTTTTTTGGCTCCAAAATCACTGCAGGCAGTGACTGTAGCCACAAAATTAAAAGATGCTTGCACCTTGGAAGAAAAACTGTGACAAACCTAGACAGCATATTAAAAAGTGGAGACATCACTTTGCCAACAAAGTTGAGTATAGTAAAATCTATGGCTCTTCCATTAGTCATGCATGGATGTGACAATTGGACCATAAAGAAGGCTGAGTGCTGAAAAACTGATCCTTTTGAATTGTGGTGCTGGAGAAGACTCTTGAGGGTCCCTTGGACTGCAAGGAGATCAAACCAGTCAACCCTAAAGGAAATCAACCCTGAATATTCATCGGAAGAACTGATGCTGAAACTGAAGCCCCAATACTTTGGCCACGTGATGTAAAGT
The DNA here is from genome assembly GCF_042477335.2 of Ovis canadensis. NCBI lineage: Eukaryota > Metazoa > Chordata > Mammalia > Artiodactyla > Bovidae > Ovis > Ovis canadensis. The sequence continues at coordinate 59,426,497 of NC_091269.1, forward strand.
GCTGCTTCATTGGAAAAGACCCTGATGCTTAGGAAAGATTAAGGGTAAGAGAAGAAGGCAAAAGAAGGAGATGGTTGGATGGCATCACCAACTCAATGGACATGAGTTTGAACAAATTCTGGGAAATAGTGAAGGCCAGGGAAGCCTGGTATGCTGCAGTCCAAGGGGTTGCAAGGAGTAAGACAGGACTTAGTGGCTGAACAACAACAAGAAATCAACAGTGAGAGTATTGGCAAAATGCAATTGGTTGGGGTTGATAATTCCATAAGCCTCTTATCATTATTCATCAGGAGGCAGACAGAATGAAAACCATAATCACAGAAAACTAACCAAGTTGAGCATATGGACCACACCCTTTTCTAACTCAGTGAAACTAGGACCCATGCTGTCTGGGGCCACCCAAGACCAGACAAGATATGGTGGAGAGTTTTGACAAAACATGGTCCAGAGGGAATAGCAAACCACTTCAGTGTTCTTGCTTTGAGACATGAACAGTATGAAAAGGTAAAAATACTGGACACTGAAAGGTGAACTCCCCAGGTCAGTCAGTGCCCAATATGTTACTGGAGAAGAGTGAAGAAATAACTCCAGAAAAAAATGAAGGGATGGAGCCAAAGCAAAAACGATGCCCAGTTGTGGATGTGACTAGTGATGGAAATAAAGTCCAATCCTGTGAAGAATAATATTGCATAGAAACCTGGAATGTTAGGTCTATGAATCAAGGTAAACTGGAAGTGAACAAACAGGAGATGGCAAGAGTGAACACTGACATTTTAGGAATCAGTGAACTAAAATGGGCTGGAATGGGTGAATTTAATTCAGATGACCATTATATCTACTACTGTGGTCAAGAATCCCTTAGAAGAAATGCAGTAGCCCTCACAGTCAAAAAAAGAGTCCAAAATGCAATACTTGGGTGCAATCTCAAAAATGACAGAATGATCTCTTTTCGTTTCCATGGCAAATCATTCAATATCACAGTAATTCAAGTCTATGCCCCAAACACTAATGCTAAAGAAGCTGAAATTGAACAGTTCTATGAAGACTTACAAGAACTGCTAGAACTAACACCAAAAAAAGATGTCCTTTTCATAGGTGACAGGAATGCAAAAGTAGGAAGTCAAGAGATAGCTGGAGTAACAGGCAAGTTTGGCCTTGGAGTACCAAATGAATTGTATAAAGGCAAAGGCTAACAGAGTTTTGCCAAGAAAATGCACTGGTCATAGAAAACACCCTCTTCCAACAACACAAAAGACAATTCTACACATGGACATCACCAGATGGTCAATACCAAAATCAGATTGATCATATTCTTTGCAGTCGAAGATGGAGAAGCTCTATACAGGCAGCAAAAACAAGACCAGAAGCTGACTGTGGCTCAGATCGTGAACTCCCTATTGCAAAATTCAGACTTAAATTGAAGAAAGTAGGGAAAACCACTAGAACATTCTGGTATGACCTAAAGCAAATCCCTTACGATTATACAGTGGAAGTGACAAATAGATTCAAGGGATTAGATCTGATAGACAGAGTGCCTGAAGAACTATGGACAGAGGTTTGTGACATTGTACTGGAGGCAGGGATCAAGACCATTCCCAAGAAAAAGAAATGCACCTTGCTTATAGTTTCCTTTGTTGTGCAGAAGCTTTTAAGTTTAATTAGGTCCCATTTGTTTATTTTTGCTTTTATTTCCAATATTCTGGGAGGTGGGTCATAGAGGATCCTGCTGTGATTTATGTCGGAGAGGGTTTTGCCTATGTTCTCCTCTAGGAGTTTTACAGTTTCTGGTCTTATGTTTAGATCTTTAATCCATTTTATTTTTGTGTATGGTGTTAGAAAGTGTTCTAGTTTCATTCTTTTACAAGTGGTTGACCAGTTTTCCCAGTACCACTTGTTAAAGAGATTGTCTTTAATCCAATGTATATTCTTGCCTCCTTTGTCAAAGATAAGGTGTTCATAGGTGTGTCAGTTTATCTCTGGGCTTTCTATTTTGTTCCATTGATCTATAATTCTGTCTTTGTGCCAGTACCATACTGTCTTGATGACTGTGGCTTTGTAGTTGAGCCTGAAGTCAGGCAGGTTGATTCCTCCAGTTCCCTTCTTCTTTCTCAAGATTGCTTTGGCTATTCGAGGTTTTTTGTATTTCCATATAAATTGTGAAATTATTTATTCTAGCTCTGTGAAAAATACCATTGGTGGTTTGATAGGGATTGCATTGAATCTATAAATTGCTTGGGGTAGTACACTCATTTTCACTATATTGATTCTTCCGATCCATGAACATGCTATATTTCTCCATCTATTAGCGTCCTCTTTGATTTCTTTCACCAGTGTTTTATAGTTTTCTATATATAGGTCTTTAGTTTCTTTAGGTAGGTATATTCCTAAGTATTTTATTCTTTTTGTTGCAGTGGTGAATGGAATGGTTTCCTTAATTTCTCTTTCTATTTTCTCATTATTAGTGTATAGGAATGCAAGGGATTTCTGTGTGTTGATTTTATATCCTTCAACTTTACTATAGTCATTGATTAGCTCTAGTAATTTTCTGGTGGAGTCTTTAGGGTTTTCTATGTAGAGGATCATGTCATTTGCAAACAGTGAGAGTTTTAGTTCTTCTTTTCCAATTTGGATTCCTTTTATTTCCTTTTCTGCTCTGATTGCTGTGGCCAAAACTTCCAAAACTATGTTGAATAGTAATGGTGAAAGTGGGCACTGCTGTCTTGTTCCTAACTTTAGGGGAAATGCTTTCTATAAGCAAGGTGAAAAGACAGCCTTTGGAATGGGAGAAAATAATAGCAAATGAAGCAACTGACAAACAAATAATCTCAAAAATATACAAGCAACTCCTGTAGCTCAACTCTAGAAAAATAAACGACCCAATCAAAAAATGGGCCAAAGAACTAAATAGACATTTCTCCAAAGAAGACATACAGATGGCTACCAAACATATGAAAAGATGCTCAACATCACTCATTATCAGAGAAATGCAAATCAAAACCACAATGAGGTACCATTTCATGCCAGTTAGAATGGCCGTGATCCAAAAGTCTGCAAGCAATAAATGCTGGAGAGTATGTGGAGAAAAGGGAACCCTCTTACACTGTTGGTGGGAAAGCAAACTAGTACAGCCACTATGGAGAACAGTGTGGAGATTCCTTTAAAAACTGGAAATAGAACTGCTTTATGACCCAGCAATCCCACTGCTGGGCATACACACCGAGGAAACCAGAATTGAAAGAGACACGTGTACCCCCAATGTTCATCGCAGCACTGTTTATAATAGCCAGGACATGGAAGCAAGCTAGATGTCCATCAGCAGATGAATGGATAAGAAAGCTGTGGTACATATACACAATGGAGTATTACTCAGCCATTAAAAAGAATACATTTGAGTCCGTTCTAATGAGGTGGATGAAACTGGAGCCGATTGTACAGAGTGAAGTAAGCCAGAAAGAAAAACACCAATACAGTATACTAACACATATATATGGAATTTAGAAAGATGGTAACGATAACCCTGTATGCGTGACAGCAAAAGAGACACAGATGTATAGAACAGTCTTTTGGACTCTGGGAGAGGGAGAGGGTGGGATGATTTGGGAGAATGGCATTGAAACGTGTATAATATCATATATGAAATGAACCGCCAGTCCAGTTTCAATGCAATACTGGATGCTTGGGGCTGGTGCACTGAGACGACCCAGAGGGATGGTACAGGGAGGGAGGAGGGAGGGGGGTTCAGGATGGGGAACATGTGTATACCTGTGGTGGATTCATGTTGATGTATGGCAAAACCAATACAACCAATACCAATTAATAAAGTAATTAATCTCCAATTAAAATAAATAAATTTATATTTTTTAAAAAAGAAAAATGCAAAAAGGGAAAATGGTTGTCTGAGGAGGCCTTACAAATAGCTGAGGAAAGAAGAGAAGAAAAAGGCAAAGAAGAAAGGAAAAGATATACCCATCTGAATGCAGAGTTCCAAAGAATAGTAAGGAGAGATAAGTAAGCCTTCCTCAGTGATCAATGCAAAGAAATAGAGGAAAACAATACAATGGGAAAGACTAGAGATCTCTTAAAGAAAATTAGGGATACCAAAGGAACAATTCATGCAAAGATGGGCAAAATAAAGGACAGAAATGGTATGGACCTAACAGAAGCAGAGGATATTAAGAAAAGGTGGCAAGAATACACAAAAGAACTGTACAAGAAAGATCTTAATAACCCAGATAACTATGATGGTGTGATCACTCACCTAGAGCCAGACATCCTGAAGTCTGAAGTCAAGTGGCCCTTAGGAAGGATCACTACAAATAAAGCTAGAGGAGGTGATGGAATTCCAGCTGAGCTATTTCAAGTCTTAAAATATAATGATGTGAAAATGCTGTATTCAATATGCCAGGAAATTTGGAAAACTCAGCAGTGACCACAGGACTGGAAAAGATCAATTTTCATTCCAGTTCCAAAAAGACAATGATGAAGAATACTCAAACTACTGCACAATTGCACTCATCTCACATGCTAGTAAAGTAATGCTCAAAATTCTCTAAGTAAGGCTTCAACATTATGTGAACTGAGAACTTGCAGATGTTCAAGCTGGATTTAGAAAAGGCTGGGGAACCAGAGATCAAATTGCCAACATTCATTGGATCATAGAGAAAGCAAGAGAATTCCAGAAAAACATCTACTTCTGCTTTATTGATTGTGCCAAAGCTTTTGACAGTGTGGATCACAACAAACTGTGGAAAATTCTTAAAGAGGTGGGAGTACCAGACCACCTTTCCTGCCTCCTGAGAAATCTGTATGCAGGCCAAGAAGCAATAGTGAGAACTGGACACAGAACAACTGACTGGTTCAAAATTGGGAAAGGAGTACTTCAAGGCTGTATATTGTCACCTTGCTCATTTAACTTATATGCAGAGTATATCATGTGAAATGCGAGGTTGGATGAAGCCCAAGCTGGAATCAAGATTGCCAGGAGAAATATCAATAACCTCATATATGCAGATGACACCACACGTATAGTGGAAAGTGAAGAGGAACTAAAGATCCTCTTGATGAAAGTGGAAGAAGATAGTGAAAAAGCTGGCTTAAAACTCAATATTCAAAAGAAAATGAAGATCATGACATCCGGTCCCATCACTTCATGGCAAACAGATGGGGAAACAGTGGAAACATTGACAGACTTTATTTTCTTGGGCTCCAAAATCACTGCCGATATTGACTGAAGCCATGATATTAAAAGACATTTGCTGCTTGGAAGAGAAGCTATGACCTGCCTAGACAGCATATTAAATAGCAGAGACATTACTTTGTCAACAAAGGTCTGAATAGTCAAAGCTGTGGTCTTTCCAGTAGTCATGTATAGATGTGAGAGTTAGACTATAAAGAAAGCTGAGCACTGAAGAATTTATGCTTTTAAATTGTGGTGTTGGAGAAGACTTTTGAGAGTCCCTTGGACTGCAAAGAGATCAAACCAGTCAATCTTAAAGGAAATAACCTGAATAGTCACTGGAATGTATGAAGCTAAAGCTGAAGCTCCAATACTTTGGCCACCTGATGTGAAGAACTGACTCTTTGGAAAAGACTCTGATGCTGGGAAAATTGAAGGCAGGAGAAGGGGATGACAGAGGATGAGATTGTTGGATGGCATCACTGACTCAATGGGCATGGATTTGAGCAAGCTCTGGGAGTTGGTGATGGACAGGGAAGCCTGGCAGGCTGCAGTCCATGGGGTTGCAAAGAGTTGAATTCAACTGAGCCCGAACTGAACTGTACTGATAATAATGGAAAGTAGATGAAGACTGCTTCAAGGACTCTATATGATTTGTGCTACTTTTTCATGTTATTGAAAATTCCAATTAAAATGAAGTCTCTCCAAGGTGAGGTTCCTATTGAAACCAGATGAAGGGAAAGGCAGCGAAATGTCTGGGGAAGAGGGTGTGGGCTGTGGGTACCTGAACTGAGGCCTGAGACAGCTAGCTGAACTTGTTGATGGACAGAGGTGAACCGTGGGGTGATGTCATGGGCCCTGGGAAGGGGTGTGGGCTTTATTCTAAGCACAGTGAGCCTATTGAAGGACTGGCTGGGTCCATGTGAGTTTGGACACAGAGGCAGCAGGATCTGCAAGTGGACTGGATGTGGGATGAGAACAAAGTGGAGTCGAGAACGATGCGCAGGATTGTGAGCAAAGCGTCTGGGTGGATGTTGGTGCCTTTTATGGACACTGGGAAGCCTGCAGGGGAGCAGGGCCTCTGTGTTTGTGCTTGCTTTGTAGTTTTGTGGGAGCTGTGAGGTGGCCCTCAGAAGCCTCGGACAGTCCATAGCTAATAGCTGGAGACTTCTCTCTCCTGAGCCCTCTCTCTCCTTAAACCTCAACCGTGGTTACAGGTCAGGCCTTTCCCACAGACTGTTCACTTTCAGGTGACCAGCTTTTGGCCATGACTGAGTTCTCAGATATCTATGGAATTCGGAACTCTTTCCCCCTTCAGTGGTGCTGATACTGAGACTAATCACCAAGTGTATTTACAGAGAAGGATTAGTGTCTGAGGGGTAGGAAGGTTGGGATTAGTTGAAAAAACTCATAAGGAAATGTGCTGTAATCTCCTTAGTGTTCACACAGCAGGGACAGTGAGGTGACAGCAGGCACCTCACATAATGAAGACCAAGAAAATCATCATTGGCTGCAAAGTTTTCTCTCTCTTTTAATCGAAGTATTGTGGTTTTTTTTTTTTTAAAAACAATATTATACTCCTTTCAGGAGTATAGCATGTTGATTTAAAAGTTTTAATAGATTATACTGCACTTAAAGTCATTACAAAATATGGCTACATTCTTTGAGCTATACAGTATATCCTGTATTTTATTTATTTTATACATAAGTTTGTACCTTTTAATCCCCTAGCAAAGGACTTGCCCCTCTTCCCTTTTCTCTCCTGTCTGGTATCCAGCAGTTTGTTTTCTATATATCTGTTTCTGTTTTGTTATATTTAATAATTTTTTTAATGTTTTAGACTCCATGTGTAGTTAGAACACACAGTATTTTCTTCCTCTGTCTGACCTATTTCACTTAGCATAATACCCTCTAGGTCCATTCATGTTGCTGCAAATTGTAGAATTTCATTATTTTTTAATGGCTGACTAATATTTCCACGTGTGTGTTTGTGTGTGTGTGTGTGTGTGTATAAGGGTGTATACTACTTCATCTTTATCAGTTCATCTGTGATGGACACTTGGATTGCTTCCATATCCATAAACAATGCTGCTGTGAACATTGGGATACAAATATCTTTTCCAATTAGTGCTTTTGTTCTCTTCAGACATATACTCAATAGTGGAATTGCTAGAGCAATGGCAATTCTATTTTTACTTTTTTGAGCAATCTCCTTGCCATTTTCCTTACTGTCTGTACCAATTTATTGGTACAATACATTCTCACCAACTGCATACTAGGGTTCTGTTTTCTCTATATTTTGGCCAACATTTGATAATAGCCATTTGGACACATGTGAGGTGATAAGCGCACTGTGTTTTGACTTGTATGATTAGTGATGTTGAGCATCTCTTACATACCTCTTGTCAATTTGGATATCTTCTATTCAGGTTTTTTGCGCATGTTTTAACTGGGTTCTTTGTTTTTTTCAATACTGAAGTTTTTGAGTTATTTATATATTTTTGATATTGACTCATCAGTCATTATTTGCAAATATTTTCTCCCATTCAGTAGGTTGTCCTTTAATTTGGTCCCATTTGTTTATCTTTGATTTTTTTAGCCTTTGCCTTAAGAGACACATCCAAAAAGGTATTGCTACAATTTTTATCAAAGAATATTCTGCCTATATTTTCTTCTAGAAGTTGTATGGTTTCAGACCTTATATTAACATCTTTAATGCATTTAAAAAATTGGGGCATAGTTGCTTTGCAATGTTGTGTTAATTTCTGCTGTATAGAAAGTGAATCAGCTATATATACATATATATACACCAATAGCATATTAAAAAGCAGAGACATCACTTTGTCAACAAAGGTCCATCTAGTCAAGGCTATGGTTTTTCCAGTGGTCATGTATGAATGTGAGAGTTGGACTGTAAAGAAAGCTGAGTGCTGAAGAATTGATGCTTTTGAACTGTGGTGTTGGAGAAGACTCTTGAGAGTCCCTTGGACTGCAAGGAGATCCAACCAGTCCATCCTACAGGAGATCAGTCCTGGGTGTTCATTAGAAGGACTGATGTTGAAGCTGAAACTCCAATACTTTGGCCACCTCATGCGGGGAGCTGACTCATTTGAAAAGACCCTGATGCTGGGAAAGATTGAGGGCAGGAGGAAAAGGGGATGACAGAGGATGAGATGGTTGGATGGCATCACTGACACTATGGACATGGGTTTGGGTGGACTCTGGGAGTGGGTGATGGACAGGGAGGCCTGGCATGCTGTGGTTCATGGGGTTGCAGAGTCAGATATGACTAAGCGACTGAACTGAAGTGTAGGAGGGTTCCCTTTTCTCCACATCCTCTCTGGCACTTATTGTTTAAATGCAATTTTATTTATTTTTTGGTATATGTTGTGAGGAAATGTTCTAATCTCATTCTTTTATGTGCTGGTGTCCAATTTTCTCAGTATCACATATTGAAGAGACTGTCTTTTCTCCATTGTATTTTTCTTTACCTCCTTTGTCATAGATTAATTGACCATATGTACATGTGTTTATTTCCGGGATCCCTATGCTATGATTTATGTGTCAATTTTTGTTTTGATTACTGTAGTTTTGTGCTATTGTCTGAACACCAGAAGCACGATATCTCTAGTTTTGTTCTTTTTCAAGATTGCTCTGTTTGTGGTTTTTTTTTTTTGTATGTGTGTGGTTCTGTACTCATTCTAGGATTATTTATTCTGTTGTTGTTGTTCAGTTGCTCAGTCATGTCTGACTCTTTGCAACCCCATGGACTGCAACATGCCAGACCTCTCTGTCCTTCACCACCTCCTAAAGTTTTCTCAAGTTCATGTCCATTGCTTTGGTGATATCATCTAGCCATCTCATCCTCTGACACTCCCTTCTCCTTCTGTGCTCAATCTTATTCAACATCAGCGACTTTTCCAATGAGTCAGTTATTTGCATCAGATGACCAAAATACTGGAGTTTCAGCTTCAGCATTAGTCCTTCCAACAAGTATTCAAGATTGATTTCTCTTAAGACTGACTGGTTTGATCTCCTTGCTGTCCAAGGGACTCCCAGGAGTCTTCTCCAGCTCCACAGTTTGAAGGCATCAATTCTTCAGCTCTCTACCTTCTTTATGGTCCAGCTCTCACAACCATATATGACCACTGGGGAAGACGATAGCCTTGACTGTATGTACCTTTGTCAGCTGAGTAACGTCTCTGCTTTTCAACACACTGTCTAGGTTTGTCATCGCTTTCCTGCCAAGAAGCAAACATCTTCTGATTTCAAGGCTACAGTCACCATCTGCAGTGATTTTAGAGCTCAAGAGGAGGAAATCTGTCACTGCTTTCACTTTTCCCCCCTACATTTGCCATGAAGTAGTGGGGCCAGAGCCATGATCCTAGTTTTGTTTTTTTATATATATTTAGTTTTAAGCTGGCTCTTTCACTCTGCTCCTTCACCGTCATCACGAGGCTGCTTAGTTCCTCTTCACTTCCACCATTAGAGTGGTATCGTCCCCATGTCTAAGGTTGTTGATGTTTCTCCCACCTTTCTCGATTCCAGCCTGTAACTCACACATCTGGCATTTCTCATGATATGCTCAGCATATAGATTAAACAAACTGGGTTTGTTTATTTATTCTTGTTCTATTTCTGTGAAAAGTGTCACAGAGTTTTTCCTAGGAATTGCATTAAATTAGTGGATTGTTTTGGGTAATATGGACATCTTAACAATATTAATTCTTCCAATCCATGAATGTGGCCTTTCTTTTCATTTGTGTTTTCTTCATTTTCCTTCATCAATGTCTTATAGTTTTTAAGTGGATGAATTTCACCTCCTTGGTTAAGTTTATTTTTAGTTTTTTTTTTTTGATATAATTATAGATGGGATTGGTTTCTTAAATTCTTTCTGATAATTTATTATTAGTGTATAGAAATGTAACAGATTTCTGTATATTAATCTTATTTCCTAAACTTTATTGAATTCATTTACTGTCTTTGATGGTCTTATTGGTGGAGTTATTATTATTATTATTATTACTTTCTGTGTATAATATTATACATCTGCAAATAGTGAGACTTTTACTTTTTCCTTCTTATTTGAACATCTTTTATTTTTCTTTTCTGCTTACTGTCTCTAGGCGTTCCAATATATGTTCAATAGAAGCGATGAGAAGGGACATCTTTGTCTCATTTCTGATTTTAAAAGAAAAGCTTTCAGCTTTTCACTGTTGAGTATTAAGTCAGCTGTGGGTTTGTCATGAATGGGTTTCATTAAGTTGAGCTGTGCTCCTTCTGTACCACCTTTGATAAGGGTTTTTTTTTTTTAATCATGAATATATATTAGTTTTGTCAAAAGCTTTGTCTATTAAGATGGTCTATAACTTTTATCTTTTGTTAGTATGGTGAATTATATTCATTGATTTGTGGATGTTGAATCATTCTTCCCATCTCTGGAATAAATCCCACTTGGTTAAGGTGTTTGATCACTTTTTATATATTTTTGAATTCAGTTCACTAATATTTTGTTGAGCTTTTTTCCATCTATTTTCATCAGAGATATTGGCTTGCAATTTCTTTTTCTGTAGTGAAAAAGTTTTCACTTGTTTTCCTTTGGTAGCTGGGTAATGGTAGCTTTGAACAATGATTTGGGGAGTGTTTCCTCCTCTTCAATATTTTGAAATAGCTTGAGAAGGATAGGTATTAGTTCTTTTGTGTAAGTTTAGTAGAAATCCCCTCTAAAGACATTTCTCTTTGGACTTTTGTTTGCTGGGAGTTTTTTGATTACATATTCAATTTCAATACTAGTGGTCAGTCTTTACAGATTATATATTTCTTCCTGATTCAGTCTTGGAAAATTATGAATTTCTAGGAATTTATGCATTTCTTTTTCATTCAGTTTGTAGGCATACTGATTGTAGTATTTCCCTTGTGACTTTTTGTATCTCTGTGATACCAGCTGTGATTTTTTCTCTTTCACTTCTTTTTTTTACTTCAAGTCTATTTTTTCTTAATGAGCATGGCCAAAGGATTATCAATAATGTTTATCTTTTAAAAAAAGGTGCTAAGGAACATTATTCTAAATGGTGAAAAACTGAAAGCATTCTCCCTAAGATCAGGAACAAAACAAGAGTGTCCACTTTCACCACTGTTATTCAACATAGTTCTGGAAGTCTTAGCTACAGCAATCAGAGAAGAAAAAGAAATAAAAGGAATCCAGATAGGAAAAGAAGAAGTAAAGCTCTCATTGTTTGCTGATGATATGATACTGTACGTAGAAAACTCTAAAGATAGTATCAGAAAATTACTAGGGATAATCAGTGAATTTCGCAAAGTTGCAGGATACAAAATCAATACTCAGAAATCACTTGCATATCTATATACTGACAATGAAAAATCAGAAACAGAAATTAAGGAATCAATCCCATTTACCATTGCAACAAAAAGAATCAAATATCTAGGAATAAACTTGCCTAAGGAAACAAAAGAACCATACACAGAAAATTATAAGATGCTGATGAAAGAAATCAAAGGTGCATAAACAGATGGAGAGATATTCCAGGTTCCTGGGTAGGAAGAATTAATATTGTGAAAATGACTATACTACCAAATGCAATCTACAGATTAAATGCAATTCCTATCAAATTACCAATGGCATTTTTCACAGAACTAGAACAAAAAATTTCACAGTTAACATGGAAACACAAAAGACCCCAAATAGCCAAAGCAGTCTTGAGAAAGAAGAATGGAGCTGGAGGAATCAAAGCTTCCTGACTTCAGCTTATACTACAAAGCTACAGTTATCAAGACAGTATGGTACTGGTGCAAAAGCAGAAATATAGACCGATGGAACAAGATAGAAAGCCCACAAATAAACCCATGCACCTATGGGTATCTTATTTTTGACAAACGAGGCAAGAGTATACAATGGGGCAAAGACAACCTCTTCAATGAATGGTACTGGAAAACTGGACAGCTACATGTAAAAGAATGAAATTAAAACACTTCCTAACACCGTACACAAAGATAAACTCAAAATGGATTAAAGACCTAAATGTAAGACCAGAAACTATAAAACTCTTAGAGGAAAACGTACACAGACCCTCAATGACATAAATCAAAGCAAGATCCTCTATGACCCACCTACTAGAGTCAATGAAATAAAAACAAAAGAAAGCAAGTGGAACCTGATTAAACTTAAAAGTTTTTGCACAGCAAAGTAAACTATAAGAAGGTGAAAAAACAAAATTCAGAATGGGAGAAAATAATAGCGAGTGAAACAACTGACAAAAGATTAATTTACAAAATATATAAGCAGCTTATACAACTCAATACCAGAAAAACAAACAACCCAATCAAAAAGTGGGGAAAAGACTTAAACAGACATTTCTCCAAAGAAGACATACAGATGGCTAACAAACGCATGAAAAAATGTTCAACATCACTCATTATTAGAGAAAAGCAAATCAAAACCACAATGATCAAACCGGTCAGAATGGCCCTCATCAAAAAGTCTACAAACAATAAATTCTGAAGAGGGTGTGGAGAAAAGGGAACACTCTTGCACTGTTGATGGGAATGTAAATTGATACAGTCACTATGGAAGATGGTTTGGAGATTCCATAAAAAACTAGGAGTAAAACCACCATATGCCCCAGTAATCCCACACATAGGCACATATCCTGAGGAAACCAGTGTTGAAAAAGACACATGTATCCCATCGATCATTGCAACACTATGTACAATAGCTAGAACATGGAAGCAACCTAGATGTCCATCGACAGATGAATGGATAAAGAAGTTGTGGAAGTGGTCCTAAGATGGCAGAGGAATAGGATGGGGAGACCACTTTCTCCCCCACAAATTCATCAAAAGAACATTTAAACGCTGAGTAAATTCCACAAAACAACTTCTGAATGCCGGCAGAGGACATCAGGCACCCAGAAAAGCAGCCCATTGTCTTCGAAAGGAGGTAGGAAAAAATATAAAAGACAAAAAGAGAGACAAAAGATGTAGGTACAGAGCTCTGTCCCAGGAAGGGAGTCTTAAGAAGAGAGAAGTTTCCAAACACCAGGAAACACTCTCACTGCCGGGTCTGTGGTGAGCCTTGGAACCACAGAGGGCAATACAACTGGGAGGATAAATAAATAAATAAATAATTAAAACCGACAGATTACGTGCCCAATGGTAACTCCCCCAGCGGAGAAGCAGTGCAGATGCCTGCATCTGCCACTAGCAAGCGGGGGCTGAGCAGGGAGGCGCAGGCTGCATTGCTTAGAGTAAGAACCGGGCCTGAATGCCCCAAGGGCAATCTGAGGGAACTAACTTGGGCTAACAAACCAAACTGTTGGATAGCTACCACGGGAAAAGCCCTAACCTAAGACATCACCAAGCCCGCTCACAGAACAAAGGACTGACTAGAGCTACGCGAAAAGCCCTAACCTAAGACACCATCAGGCCTGTTCACAGAACAAAGGACTGAACAGAGCTAGCCAGCTACAGACCATCCCCCTCCAGTGACAGGTAGCCAGAGCCAGAAGGGGCAATCGCAGCCCCAGAGAGGCATTATCTACCAAACTGCAAGCAGGCTTTGCTAACTAAGACCTCTTGGGATTCTGGATGGTCAATATCCGCCTGAGAAGATGCACCGGTTGTACACCCAGAAAACTGAGCAGCAGGGATGGGAGAGGCAATAAGTCGCAGCGACTGCTCTCACCAAACACCTTATCACCTGAGCTGCTCGGACCTGGGAAGGGCACAAAATGCAGGCCCAACCGAGTCTGGGCCTCTGAGGACTACCGGAGTATCTGAACCTGAGTGGCTTAGACCTGGGAAGTGCATACAACCCAGGGTCAGCCTCAGACAGTTCCCGGCAGAGCAACCTAGAGCCTGAACAGTGTGGGCAGGGAGGGCACATGCACCGTGAGCAGGGGCAGGCCCAGTGTGGCTGAGACACTGCGAGCACACGCCAGTGTTATTTGTTTGCAGCATCCCTCCTTCCCCACAGCGCGACTGAACAAGTGAGCCTAAAAAAGTGTCCACCACTGTCCCCTTGTGTCAGGGTGGAAATTAGACACTGAAGAGACCAGCAAACAGAAGAAGCTAAAACAGAGGGAACTGCCTTGGAAGCGACAGGTGCAATAAATTAAAACCCTGTAGTTAGTACGAACTACATAGGAAGGGGCCTATAGATCTTGAGAAATATAAGCCGGATCAAGGAACTATCCGAACATGAACTAACCCCACACTGCCCACAACACCAGAGAAAGTCCTCAATATAATTTTACTATTTTTACTATCATTCTTTTTAAAATTTTTTAAATTTTAAGTCCTCTATTACTCCTTTATTTTCATTTTTATAACCTACTATTACTCTGCAAAAAAAAAAGAGAGGCCCTATTTTTTAAAACAAACTTCATTTATATATATTTTATAAATTTTGTGACTTTATTTCTTTTTCTTTTCTTTAATATTATATTTTTGAAAATCCAACCTCTACTCTAGACTTTTAATCTTTGCTTTTTGGTATTTGTTATCAATTTTGTACCTTTAAGAACCCAACCTTCAGTACCCATTTTTACTTGGGAGCGAGATTACTGGCTTGACTGCTGTCTCCCACTTTGGACTCTCTTTTTTCTCCACCAGGTCGCCTCTATCTCCTCCCTCCCTCTTCTCTTCTCTACCCAACTCTGTGAATCTCTTGTGTGTTCTGGATGGTGGAGAACACTTAGGGAACGGATTACTGGCTGGATCTGCCTCTCTCTTTTTGATTCCCCCCTTTTACCCTCCTGGCCACCTCTGTCTCCTTCCTCCCTCTTCTCTGAGCAACTCTGAGAACATCTCTGAGCGGTCCAGACTGTGGAGGGCACATAAGGAAGTGATTACTGGCTAGCTTGCTCTCTCCTCTTTTGACTCCACCTCATCTCATCCTGGTCACCTCTATCCCCCTCTTCCCTCTTCTCTTCTCCATGTAACTCTGTGAACCTCTCTGGGTGTCCTCACTGTGGAGAAACTTTTCATCTTTAACCTGGATGTTTTATCAATGGTGCTGTATAGAAGAAGTCTTGAGGTTACTGTAAAAATAAGACTGAAAACCAAAAGCAGGAGGCTTAAGTCAAAATCCTGAGAACACCAGAGAACTCCTGACTCCAGGGAACATTAATCGACAGGAGCTCATTAAACGCCTCCATACCTACACTGAAACCAAGCACCACCCAAGGGCCAAGTTCCAGAGCAAGACATACCATGCAAATTCTCCAGCAACACAGGAACATAGCCCTGAGCTTCAATATACATGCTACCCAAAGTCACTCCAAAGCCATTGACATCTCATAACTCATTACTGGACACTTCATTGCATTCCAGAGAGACGAAATCCAGCTCCACCCACCAGAACAGTGACACAAGCTTCCTTAACCAGGAAACCTTGACAAGCCACCCATACAACCCCACCCACAGCGAGGAAACTCCATAATAAAAAGAACTCCACAAATTGCCAGAATACAGAAAGGCCATCCCAAACACAGTGATATAAACAAGATGAAGAGACAGAGGAATACCCAGCAGGTAAAGGAACAGGATAAATGCCCACCAAACCAAACAAATGTGGAAGTGATAGGGAATCTACCTGATAAAGAATTCTGAATAATGATAGTGAAAATGATCCAAATCTTGAAAACAAAATGGAATCACAGATAAATAGCCTGGAGACAAGGATTGAGAAGATGCAAGAAAGGTTTAACAAGGACCTAGAAGAAATAAAAAAGAGTCAATATATAATGAATAACACAATAAATGAGATCAGAAACACTCTGGAGGCAACAAATAGTAGAATAACGGAGGCAGAAGATAGGATTAGTGAAATAGAAGATAGAATGGTAGAAATAAATGAATCAGAGAGGAAAAAAGAAAAATGAATTAAAAGAAATGAGGACAACCTCAGAGACCTCCAGGACAATATGAAATGCTCCAACATTCGAATTATAGGAGTCCCAGAAGAAGACAAAAAGAAAGACCATGAAAAAATACTTGAGGAGATGATAGTTGAAAATTTCCCTAAAATGGGGACAGAAATAGTCACCCAAGTCCAAGAAACACAGAGAGTCCCAAACAGAATAAACCCAAGGTGAAACACCCCAAGACACATACATATTAATCAAATTAACAAAGATCAAACACAAAGAACAAATATGAAAAGCAGCAGGGGAAAAACAACAAATGACACACAAGGGGATTCCCATAAGGATAACAGCTGATCTTTCAATAGAAACTCTTCAGGCCAGGAGGGAATGGCAGGACATACTTAAAGTCATGAAAGAAAATAACCTACAGCCCAGATTACTGTACCCAGCAAGGGTCCCATTCAAATATGAAGGGGAAATCAAAAGCTTTACAGACAAGCAAAAGATGAGAGAATTTAGCACCACCAAACCAGCTCTCCAACAAATGTTAAAGGATCTTCTCTAGACAGGAAACACAAAGAGGGTGTATAAACTCAAACCCAAAACAATAAAGTAAGTGGCAATGGGATCATACTTGTCAATAATTACCTTAAATGTAAATGTGTTGAATGCCCGAACCAAAAGACAAAGACTGGCTGAATGGATACAAAAACAAGACCCCTATATATGTTGTCTACAAGAAACCCACCTCAAAACAAAGGACACATACAGACTGAAAGCGAAGGGCTGGAAAAAGATATTCCACGCAAATAGAGCCCAAAAGAAAGTAGGAGTAGCAATACTTATATCAGATAAAATAGACTTTAAAACAAAGGCTGTGAAAAGAAACAAAGAAGGACACTACATAATGATCAAAGGATCAATCCAAGAAGAAGATATAACAATTATAAATATATATGCAGCCAACATAGGAGCACCACAATACGTAAGACAAATGCTAACAAGTATGAAAGGGGAAATTAACAATAACACTATAATAGTGGGAGACTTTAATACCCCACTCACACCTATGGATAGATCAACTAAACAGAAAATTAACAAGGAAATGCAAACTTTAAATGATACAATAGACCAGTTAGACCTAATTGATATCTATAGGACATTTCACCCCAAAACAATGAATTTCACCTTTTTCTTAAGAGTGCACGGAACCTTCTCCAGGATAGATCATATCCTGGGCCATAAATCTAGCCTTGGTAAATTCAAAAAAATTGAAATCATTCCAAGCATCTTTTCTGACCACAGTGCAGTAAGATTAGATATCAATTACGGGAGAAAAACTATTAAAAATTCCAATATATGGAGGCTGAACAACACGCTGTTGAATAACCATCAAATCACAGAAGAAATAAAAATATGCATAGAAATGAATGAAAATGAAAACACAACAACCCCAAACCTGTGGGACACTTTAAAAGCAGTGCTAAGGGGAAAGTTCATAGCAATACAGGCATACCTCAAGAAACAAGAAAAAAGTCAAATAAGTAACCTAACTCTCCATCTAAAGCAACTAGAAAAGGAAGAAATGAAAAACCCCAGGGTTAGTAGAAGGAACGGAATCTTAAAAATTAGGGCAGAAATAAATGCAAAAGAAACAAAAGAGACCATAGCAAAAATCAACAAAGCCAAAAGCTGGTTCTTTGAGAGGATAAATAAAATTGACAAACCATTAGCCAGACTCATCAAGAAACAAAGGGAGAAAAATCAAATCAATAAAATTAGAAATGAAAATGGAGAGATCACAACAGACAACACAGAAATACAAAGGATCATAAGAGACTACTATCAGCAACTGTATGCCAATAAAATGGACAACTTAGAAGAAATGGACAAATTCTTAGAAAAGTACAACTTTCCAAAACTGAACCAGGAAGAATTAGAAAACCTTAACAGACCCATCACAAACACGGAAATTGAAACTGTAATTAGAAATCTTCCAGCAAACAAAACCTCAGGTCCAGATGGCTTCACAGCTGAATTCTACCAAAGTTTTAGAGAAGAGTTAACACCTATCCTATTCAAACTCTTCCCAAAAACTGCAGAGGAAGGTAAACTTTCAAACTCAGTCTATGAGGCCACCATCACCCTAATACCAAAACCTGACAAAGATGCCACACACAAAAAAGAAAACTACGGGCCAATATCACTGATGAACATAGATGCAAAAATCCTCAACAAAATTCTAGCAATCAGAATCCAACAACACGTTAAAAAGATCATACACCATGACCAAGTGGGCTTTATCCCAGGGATGCAGGGATTCTTCAATATAAGCAAATCAATCAATGTAATGCACCACATTAACAAATTGAAAAATAAAAGCCATATGATTATATCAATAGATGCAGAGAAAGCCATTGACAAAATTCAACATCCATTTATGATAAAAACTATCCAGAAAGCAGTAATAGAAGGAACATACCTCAACAAAATAAAAGCTATATATGACAAACCCACAGCAAACTGTATCCTCAATGGTGAAAAATTGAAAGCATTTCCCCTAAAGTCAGGAATAAGACAAGGGTGCCCACTTTCACTGCTACTATTCAACATAGTTTTGGAAGTTTTGGCCACAGCAATCAGAGCAGAAAAGGAAACAAAAGGAATCCAAATTGGAAAAGAAGAACTAAAACTCTCACTGTTTGCAGATGACATGATCCTCTACATAGAAAACCCTAAAGACTCCACCAGAAAATTACTAGAGCAAATCAATGAATATAGTAAAGTTGCAGGATATAAAATCAACACACAGAAATCCCTTGCATTCCTACACGCTAATAGTGAGAAAATAGAAAGAGAAATTAAGGAAACAATTCCATTCACCATTGCAACGAAAAGAATAAAATACTTAGGCATATATCTACCTAAAGAAACTAAAGAACTATATATAGAAAACTATAAAACACTGGTGAAAGAAATCAAAGAGGACACTAATAGATGGAGAAATATACCATGTTCATGGATCGGAAGAATCAATATAGTGAAAATGAGTATATTACCCAAAGCAATCTATAGATTCAATGCAGTCCCTATCAAACTACCAACAGTATTTTTCACAGAGCTAGAACAAATAATTGCACAATTTGTACTGAAACACAAAAAACCTCAAATAGCCAAAGCAATCTTGAGAAAGAAGAATGGAACTGGAGGAATCAACCTGCCTGACTTCAGGCTCAACTACAAAGCCACAGTCATCAAGACAGGATAGTACTGAAACAAAGGCAGAAATATAGATCAATGGAACAAAATAGAAAGCCCAGAGATAAACCCATGCACCAATGGACACCTTATCTTTGACAAAGGAGGCAAGAATATACAACGGAGGAAAGACAATCTCTTTAACAAGTGGTGCTGGGAAAACTGGTCAACCACTTGTAAAAGAATGAAACTAGAAACACTTTCTAACACCATACACAAAAATAAACTCAAAATGGATTAAAGATCTAAATGTAAGACCAGAAACTGTAAAACTCCTAGAGGAGAACATAGGCAAACCCTCTCCGACATAAATCACAGCAGGATCCTCTATGACCCACCTCCCAGAATACTGGAAACAAAAGCAAAAATAAACAAATGGGTCCTAATTAAACTTAAAAGCTTCTGCACAACAAAGGAAACTCTAAGCAAGGTGAAAAGACAGCCTTCGGAATGGGAGAAAATAATAGCAAATGAAGCAACTGACAAAGAATCTCAAAAATATACAAGCAACTCTTGCAGCTCAATTCCAGAAAAATAAACCACCTGATCAAAAAATGGGCCAAAGAACTAAACAGACATTTCTCCAAAGAAGACATACAGTTGACTAACAAACACATGAAAAGATGCTCAACATCACTCATTATCAGAGAAATGCAAGTCAAAACCACAATGAGGTACCATTTCACACCAGTCAGAATGGCTGTGACCCAAAAGTCTACAAATAATAAATGCTGGAGAGGGTGTGGAGAAAAGGGAACCCTCTTACACTGTTGGTGGGAATGCAAACTAGTACAGCCACTATGGGGAACAGTGTGGAGATTCCTTTAAAAACTGGAAATAGAACTGCCTTATGACCCAGCAATCCCACTGCTGGGCATACACACCGAGGAAACCAGAATTGAAAGAGACACGTGTACCCCCAGTATTCATCGCAGCACTGTTTATAATAGCCAGGACATGGAAGCAAGCTAGATGTCCATCAGCAGATGAATGGATAAGAAAGCTGTGGTACATATACACAATGGAGTATTACTCAGCCGTTAAAAAGAATACATTTGAATCCGTTCTAACGAGGTGGATGAAACTGGAGCCGATTATACAGAGTGAAGTAAGCCAGAAAGGAAAGCACAAATATAGTATACTAATGCATATATATGGAATTTAGAAAGATAGTAATGATAACTCCATATGTGAGACAACAAAAGAGACACAGATGTATAGAATAGTCTTTTGGACTCTGGGAAAGGGAGAGGGTGGGATAATTTGGGAGAATGGCATTGAAACATGTATGATATCATATATGAAATGAATCGTCAGTCCAGATTTGATGCATGATACAGGATGCTCGGGGCTGGTGCACTGGGATGACCCAGAGGGATGGTATGGAAAGGGAGGTGGGAAGGGGGTTCAGGATGGGGAACATGTATACACCCGTGGTGGATTCATGTTGATGTATGGCAAAACCATTACAATATTGTAAAGTAATTAGTAATTATCCAATTAAAATAAATAAATTTATATTTTTTAAAAAGGAAGAAAGCTGAGTGCTTAAGAATTGATGCCTTTGAACTGTGGTGTTGGAGAAGACTCTTGAGAGTCCCTTAGACAGCAAGGAGATCCAACCAGTCCATCCTAAAGGAAATCAGTCCTGGGTGTTCATTGGAAGGACTGATGCTGAAGCTGAAATTCCAATACTTTGGCCACCTCATGTGAAGAGTTGACTCATTTGAAAAGACCCTGATGCTGGGAGGGATTGGGGGGCAGGAGGAGAAGGGGGCAGAGGATGAGATGGCTGGATGGCATCACCAACTTGATGGACATGAGTCTGAGTGAACTCCGGATAGACAGGGAGGCCTGGCATGCTGTGATTCATGGGGTCGCAAAGAGTCGAACACGACTGAGCGACTGAACTTCACTGAACTGAACTGATTCACTTTAAAGGATACCGTACTGTCTTAAGAAATGCCTTCAGGACACTGATGATGATTAACCTAGGATAACTTCTCTTAGCCTAGCTTTACCTCCTTCCCCTAATAATCAAAACTAAAACAGTGTGTGAAATAGGACAGATATAATGCCCTCAGATTACTATCTAAGAAGGTATTCATGTTGAAAATATTGTTATTATTCTTAGGATGCAATCTGAATCAGCTGTAGTCTAGCTCTGCCAGGTTAGTTGAGGAATAAAACATGGATGGAATCCACTAAAAGAAAAAAAAAAAAAGAAGTAGTAGTTGTGGTAAAAATACACAATTATTACTCAGCCATAAAAAGGATGGCATTTGAGTCAGTTCTGATGAGGTGGATGAACCTAGAACCTTATTATACCAGAGTGAAGTGAGCCAGAAAGAGAAAGATAAATATCGTATTCTAACACACATATACTGAATTTAGAAAAATGTTTCTGAAGAATTTATTTACAGGGCAGCAGTGGAGAAACAGACATAGAGAATAGACTTATGGGAGAGGGGAGGAGAGGGTGAGATGTATGGAAAGAGTACCATGGAAACTTACATTACCATATGTAAAATAGACAGCCAACGGAAGTTTGCTGTATGGCTCAGGAAAGTCAAACAGGGGCTCTGTATCAACCTAGAGGGGTGGGATTGGGAGGGAGATGGGAGGGAGGTTCAAAAGGGAAGGGGTATATGTACGCCTATGGCTGATTCATGTGTGTTAGTCGCTCAGTTGTGCCCGACTCTTTGCGACCCCATGGACTGCAATCCACCAGGTTCCTCTGTCCATGAGATTTTCCAGGCAAGGATACTGGAGTGGGTTGCCATTTCCTTCTCCAGGGGATCTTCTCAACCCAGGGATCAAACCCGGGTCTCCTGCACTGCAGGCAGATTCTTTACCAACTGAGCTACAAGGGAAGCCCCGATTCATGTTGAGGTTTGATAGAAAACAACAAAATTCTGTAAAACAATTATCCTTCAATAAAAAAATAAAGAAAATAAAACTGAAGAAAAAAAAGGTGCCAAGGGATTGATTATTTTCAGGATTTCCATATGAAGGGAGAGTTAACCAGGCTTCTAGCCAAGTCCCCCCTCCACATGTCAGTTTTGCCACTATCATTAAAGTGTCTACAGTGAGAGGGCAGTAAGAACTTTGAAGGCTTTGTTGGGTGAAGGGGATGCAGTGTGTTGTGGCATATTTCTTACTTGGAGGTATCAAGGGACTTACTTACCAAAGACTTTGCCAGAGCCCAAATGATATCTGCAAACAATTTCATCCTTCCTTTTCCGATCTAGGCCAGATGCAAAAAACGTCACTTCATAGGCTACTGCAAGAGTAACATCCAAAGGTCTGTGTTAGGAGGGGCTCAGTGCTGTCTTCCCTCTGATCTCACAGTTACAGAATTTCACCCAAAACTGAACTTCCAAGTGACTTCTACGAGGAAGCAGCTCTGTCTGAACCAAACTCTGGTTACCTCTTGTTGCAAGACCCTCACTGAATGTCCACTCTGAGGCTACTGGGCTGGGCTTTGAGACCTTGGGGTGCTGCTACAAATCTGTCTGAAAAGTTGAGCTAAAAGACACCCAGTCTCATACCCTCCACAGGGGTAAGTAAATCAAGACCCTGAAAAGCCACTCTCTTCCCTAAGTGGCATAGACAGTGCTGGCCACTGAAAATCACAGAGGAACCAAGACAACACAGGCTGAAGCCAATCCTGATCCTCGTCTGAGCTAGGCACACAAATCTGGTGCCTGTGGGGCTTTCTGACACTTGGGAATCTGTTCCTCCTTCCTGTATTTCTCTGTGTCTATGGCAGAGTGGTGACTCCAGGAGAAAAATCAGGTCCTGGGTGAGGCATGCAATGAGGCAAGCACCCTGCACAGGAGAATCCCCCGTGGAGGGTGAAATCCTGTCTTAGCTGTGGGTCTGATACAGAAATTATTACTTTATAGGCTGCAGTGACTATTCTTCCCCTCCTTCTTCCTGCCCCTTCATGTGCCTCACACAACGCACTACCCCCACCGCAGAGATTCACCAAGCTCTTCCTTTGGCCAGGGTGGTAGACACTGATATGCAGTCCGGTCCATAGCCCCTCACCAGACTACTGGGTCCCCAGTGGTGCCTCCTGACAACTGAAACAAATACCACAGGATCCAGAGAGGGCAAGTCATAGGCCTGCCCCTGGGGAAATGGCCAGGATAAATGCAGGTCATCCTACTGCAAGTCCATGGTCTTTAGCCTCCACCCCTGCATCCTGGCAAAGGTTGGCTAGTTCCAATTGCAGATCCTTGATTTACCCAAGGTCAGTTAACTTGAGAAACATTCCTCAGAAATGCCAGCACAGCCTTGGACCTGGCAGTACTGGTTCTTCTGGCTTTAGGTGTTCCTGCGGCTCCCATCAGATCAAGGTGGGGTTTGCAAATTCTCTTTTGAAGTAAATAGATTCTTGGCCAGTTGGCTGACACTAGCCTGCTAACATGTTATCACAGACTGTTTTAAGCAGAAACCCCCATAAGGGACCTAGCAATCCTAGCCTCATGGTGAAGGTTGAGCCCAGCCTCTTCCTCCACGTGGAAGATGTGGGAGGGCAGCAGCAGAGGTCAGGGCTGGCTGATAGCCCAGGGCACGGGCCACACTGGCTTTTGCCCTCTGCCTGGGTACCTTCCTTCCTCCTTGGGTCTCCTGCTGCCTTCAACCCAGCTCAGGTGCTGCTTCACCTCTGCAGTGGAGTTCCTCTGTCCCAGGCACTGCTGCTTTCAAAGGAGGGCTTATGAACTCTAGCAAGTCTCCAAAGTGGAAGACAGGGTGATGGTTTTAGTATTTTGGCAAAAGAGACTTAAAGGTAAAGGCCTTTTGCTTTATCCAGAAAGCTGCTCCTTTTGTTTCCTAAAGCCCTACCTCAGCACCCCAATCCCTCCAACAGTATCAACCACAGGATGAAAACGAAGTGACAGGAAGGTCTAAAATCAGCTTCCAGGGCTGCACTCGCTGCATTTCCACATGCAGTTCACTGCCCACCAGCTCTCACGTGGTAGAAAGACTGATAGGCTCTCGAAGGGAGACCCATCCTTTCTGGAAAGGAGAGCTTTCACTCTGAAGGAAAATGTATATACCAGGCTACCTGGAGGCTCCAATGAGAGGAGCTGGGAAGGCAGGCCTCTCCCTGAGAAGGCTGATGGAGATAGACATGAGCAGATGCCCAGGAAGAGGGCATCTGACTTGCTTGAGACAGACTAGGGTACACAGATGGACGTGACCTGCCTTGGGGAGGGCAGGTCTTGGAGCACCACATGCTACTTGGCACAGCCACTTTGAGAGAAACTCGACACAGACCAACTGTGACCTGGCTTTCCCTTATGGTGGCAGGTCAACTTCTGGTCCTTTCCTAAGCTCACAGAGAGGTAATTATCAAGATGGTCCTATAGAATAACCTCTGCTGCTGCTAAGTCGCTTTAGTCGTGTCTGACTCTGTGTGACCCCATAGACGGCAGCCCACCAGGCTCCCCTGTCCCTGGGATTCTCCAGGCAAGAACACTGGAGTGGGTTGCCATTTCCTTCTCCAATGCATGAAAGTGAAAAGTGAAAGTGAAGTTGCTCAGTCGCATCTGACTCTTCGTGACCCCATGGACTACAGCCTACCAGGCTCCTCCTTCCATGGGATTTTCCGGCAAGAGTACTGGAGTGGGGTGCCATCGCCTTCTCCGAGTATAACTTCCAGTATCTACCAATTAGGAACAATCTGAATATTGACCAAGGGAGACTAATGAAATAAACCGGTCCATCCATAAAATGAGATACTGTGTAGAAGGTTGGAAAACACTATGTACTACAAGATGCCATGAACGTAAAAATATCCTTGTAAAGTATACTTAGGTAGGAATTTACATATAAAAAGGCTTCCCTAGTGGCTCAGTTGGTAAAGAATCGACCTTGTAATGCAGGAGACCTGTGTTAGATCCCTGGCTTGGGAAGATACCCTGGAGAAGGGAATGGCTACCCACTCCAGTATTCTTACCTGGAGAATTCCTTGGCCGGAGGAGCCTGGTGGGATACAATCCATGGGGTTGCAAAGAGTTGGACAGAACTGAGCCACTAACACTTTCACAGAGGAACTCTTTGTGGTTAATTCTGGAGACAGTAGGATGGGACAAGGGGGGGCCATATCCTGGAGGAGGGGCAGCCTCTGCCCAGGCTGGCTGCAGGAGTGTCCGTCGGTGCCGTGTGTCCATCCTTCATTCTCAGGTCCTCTTGCCCCGCAGAGCCCGCTCCCACCCCCCCACCCCCACAGAGGGTCTCTGGCCATGATGCGGAGCTGGATGCGGGATCCCAGAGGGAAGCCCTGCTCTGCACTGGTCCTACTATAGCCTTCACTGCTGGTATTCTTGAGGACACCAGTCTGGTCTGGTCACATACAGGAAAAAGAGTAACCAGGTACTGTCTCTAGCACCCCTTCCCGGGGTCAAGGTCTGAGGAAACCTAGAAACACATAGGAGGGATGAATCCTCAAAGCATGGTGCCTAGTGCCCCCAGAACAGAGCCCATGCTTATCCCTTGAAAGTCACTGGGGAGAGTTCTAAAGCGCAAATTAGACTGTAGAGGACGAAATCAGGAAGTAGCTGCCCCTAGGGGGTGGGGGCAGGGATTGCCTGGGAAGGGGGCTGAGAGGACACTCTACTCTACAAATGTAATGCTCTGAGTCTTCGTGGGCTTTGCTGCTGTGTGCATTTGTCAGAACTCATCAAATGAAACACTTAGTTCTGCTGCATTTCAAAAAAGAGAAATCTTAATAAAATTGTCTCCCAATTAAAGATATGCGGTGTAGTAGTCTGATGATTGTAATTTATTTTGAAATGCATCAAAAAATAAGACAGACTGATAAAGAGAGACATAGAAAGAGCTAGACAGATTAATATGAAAGGGAATACAGTTAGATATTAATTGCAAATCCAGGTGATGGAGATTGGACTGCCCACTAAACAATTATTTCTACTTTGCTGGGGGTTTGAAATGATCCATAATAAAATCTGAAGCAAGAGAATTTACTGAATGATAAAAATAAAGATGTGGACATAGCCAAACAGAAGTCATGCTTCATACCAGGTGAGAAGCCTCTAATGAGAGGAGAGATTAAGCGCTGTGGGGAAACCAAGGGAGCCAGATGCAGAGGAAAGCCTTCTAATTAAGGTGCTCTGAGAGTGAAGTCTCAAAACCTGGGTGATCTGGATCCCGTAAAGTTAAACGAGGTTTTCCAGAAGGCCCAGGCCCCTACCTACCAGCCTCTGCAGCAGGTGAACTTAGAGCAGAGGCTGGTCCTTGGAGGGTCTGGTTATCCAGCTTGGGGGCCTCAGCCCCATGGTTAGGTGGGTTAGGGAAGTGGCCTTCCCAGCCCCTAATGCCCTGTGCAGAGGATGAGCTGGAGCACAGGCCTGGAGGCAGGGAGGCCAGAGAGGCCTCCGCTTAGTCCTGGAGGGAGCCTGAGAGGCTGAAGAAGTGCCATGTCTCATGCTCACCCCCTCTAGGCTTCCTCACACCCAGCCCACTGACTTACTCAGAGTGAGAGGTTCTACTTTATTAGGCTCCAGGTTCCTGCCTTGAGCTTTCTATCTTAGTGACAGTCATGCTGTGTGGCAGCTTTTGTAAAGATGGCAGCAGTTGTAAATGTTAGGGCAGTACCACTGGGCCTCACTGGCAGAGGCTGTGCAGCAAGCACCTGTCACCCCAGCTAGGCCACCACAGGGCGTGAATGACAACAGGCATCCTCCCCTGAGGCCTGCAGGCCCGTGTGTGTCCTGGGGACCTGCTCAGAGAATGGAGGCGCTCAGGTTGCTGCAAGCTGGGATGTGCAAGGAAAGACCCTGCACATGTGTGGGGTCTCCTTCCGTGGCCGCACCTTGCACGGGCCACGGGGTCAGAGGCAGCAGGGGTCGAGAGCTTCCACCCACAGAGGGCTCAGCGGGAGATGCTTTCATCCTGGGAGTTCTTTAACCACTTGCCTCCCCAGCCTGAGCTCAGCAGAGAGGTAGGGGAAGAACCAGGGGTCAGTGATGAAAGTCTTAGTGCCAGCTCCTGTAGGTGAGGGCCACCAGCTTCTAGATCCCGTGCAGTCACTGTGAACTCCACTGCTTCTGTGTCCCACAGCAGATCTGATAGTGGGTGGCGGGTGTTATTTCACCTTCTTGGAGATGAAATTGGAGCTGGTAAATATGCAATAATTTGTCCCGGTTTTGTACCCATGAGCAGCAGAGCTCAGATACGAGCACTGCTCTGTCTGACCACAGCCTTCGGCACTGTGGTCTTGCAGTTCAGAGAACCACAGCCAGGACCAGCTTCCTGGGTCTATATCCAGCTGCATCCAGCTTGGTGCTGTTACCAGCGGGAGCTTGTGCTTATCACCCACCTCAGCTCTACAAATCCCAGTGATATGGATGCACAAACTGGCATGCACACAGCTCATTCAGAGAGAGGGCTTCTAATAGAAACTCAACTGCACAGGGTCATTCCCACACTGATGGAGAGACCCTCTCGGGGGAGACATGGCTTCCTTGGATGCCCTTGTCAGGCTCTGTTACCAGCATGACATTGACCGTGAACTATGTCCAGTTCTTTTCTTTATCCACTGAAATAATCACGTTTTTCTTCTCCATTTATTCTGATGAGGAAAATCACATTAATATTTTCTATATTGAATCAGGCTTGCATTTCTGGTGTGAGCCCTAATTAATCTTGATGTGTTATGTTTTCATGGGTAGTTTGAATTCATGTGATAAGTATTGTTGGGAGTTTTAAGCATCAATATATATTTGATTTTTTAAAGAAACTTTTTGGTTTTATATTTTAAAAACTAAATTTATTTATGGTCACCCTTTTGCAATGTATGTATAAGTCTGTACCATTATGTGGTATACTTTAAAATCATACAGAACTATATGTCAATAACCTCTCAATCAATCTGTGAGATAAAAGTAATTACACACATCCACATCCACAGAAAACACCTGGCATACACATGTCATACAGTCACACATACATATATCAATGCATACTTCCATATTGGGCAGATTTCCATACAATTGTGTCATATATACACACACATCAGATACTCACACAATACTCGCATGCACACCACACACACATACCATACACAATCCACTCAGACCACATAGACACCACACACACAATCAAGCCACATACAGAAACCCACTAATACACATATGCCACAATCAGAACACCCATACCACCTGAATGCATCACAGACACACACACACAAGCACTTCTGTCTAGATTTGTGACTTGGCTCTTACCTCCTAAACAGACAAAGTGTGTGTCCCCAGCCATGGCTTCCATACACGAATTTTTCACGAGCTGGAACAGAGGGGTGGCAGGGTCAGGGAGACTGATAGCAGGGACATGGGGAAAAGACAGCCCACCTCCCCTCTCATGTTTGGCCCACACTCACCGATGTAACAAATGTTTCTGCAGAATTGAATTCCTCCGTCCCATACATTTGGTCCTTTCTTTCTACAATATCATTCAACTACAAGAGAGAGGAGATGGTTGTCACACAGCCAGGAGTTGAGAACACAGCAGTCTCATCTCAGGACAGAGACTCTTGCCTCCTGCCATGTTGGACTCCAAGAGCCACACCTTGGCGTCTGTCAGCAGCCCACCGTCAGAGAGTGGAAACTCCACCCACACCTCTGGTGTGTAGGTTTACACAGCACTTGCTGTTCACCTGACTACCTGTTGTCCAAATGTTTGGGCTGAGGTCGAGGGCCATTGTCTGGGCGATCTTGGGACAGCTGCCTTTGAAAGCTTTCGACAGCTGGGCTCAAACGTGGCACTTGGTTATCTGTTTTGAATTACCTGATCTCTCTCATAGTCCTTTACACCCACGCAGTAAACCTTGGCCCCCATATCCCGAGCCTGTTGAGCCTGAGAGAAAAAAAGTTTTGAGTGGAAACATCCAAATACATGGAGTACAAAACTGGTAATGGTGGACAGGACTCACTTCCTTCTTTGTGTCCTGTAATGTCCTTGGTAGCAGTGGCCCCGCAGTCAGGGTGATGATCAGGCTGGAGGTATTCCTGTCTAGAGAGGAAGCAAGGGATGGCCTGGTTAGCAAGGCACCTGGAGTGACCTGCCTCAGGCTGTCAGGCCTGCACCTCTGCTCCTGCACCTCCTCCTCCTGAGGAGGGGCAACCCTGACCCCAGAACTGCCACCAGAGTGCCTGGAGGGACAGGGGACTGAGCCTAGAACTTACTTGACAGGTGAGGAGCCTGCGACTGGCTCAGAGTGCTTCCTAGTGGACCCTCACTAGGGCAGGTGGACAGCCTTTATCCTGAATGGCAACTGCAGCTACTTCCCTGGCAAGGACAAGCCTCCCAACTGAGCTCAGGGAGGAGCAGCCAGACTGACTGCCAGAGGCTTGGGCAGCGGCCCCGCCCAGCTCCCTGCCTTTCCCAGCAGCCTGTGCTTCCTTCCTGATGAGGCTGCAGCCCTGTAGTCTACATGCCGATGGTTCTGGGCCGAGCACAGCCTTTCCCACTGTTGGGAACACCGACACAGGATGAGGGTCACCCACAGGGGAGAGGCTGAAGGGAAAGGGCAGAGCCAGGACCGTGGTGGATACAGTGTGGGCAGGCAGGGGGCACCAAGGCCTCTGCTCCCCAAACTGAACTCTATTTACTCACTCACTGTCCCTGGAATTTCTCTTCTTTCTCATGCAGCCCAACTGTAGGTCAAGCACTTGATATCTAGTAAGAACCAGGAATATACTGCATGACCCCATGTGGCTCTCAGGAACATCCCTGGGGGAGCTTTCCCTCCTCACTGCGGGGAGGAGGAACCTGCAGCACGGGGAGGGCAAGGAGCTCGCTCCAAGAGTCAGCACTAGGGGCTGGCCGAGGAGGGTCTGCACCAGCCCTCGCTGAGGCCTGGGCCTGGCTCTGTTCCCCGTGAGCACAGTGATGTCAGCGGGCAACTTACTTCCTGAGGTAGCTTGTTGAATCTGTTTATTTGCCTGCAACAAATTGAAAGAATGTTGGCGGATGAACCAATAATAGGCTTAAGAACTTGACAAAGCAGAATAAATTTTCAGAGCTGTCTTGTACCTTTTTCAATCCTTCCTGCATGTTTGTGGCTCCTGTAGGCACTATATCCTGAAGTCTTTTAAGACCATCACGTATTTTTGTTCTAAAAACATATCAGAAAAGAGGGTAGAGGGGGAATAAGGGTTGATGGCTATAAACAGCCCCAGCTGTCCTGCACCAGTCCTGCCTGGACCAGAGAGGATACAAGTGGTCCTGTCCTGACCCTTCTGCCCGTGTATTTGATGCTGACAGGACTAACCCTAATACTTCTTTGTCCCCTACTCGGTGAGTGTGGATGCTGCGGCTTTGCTGGTCCCGTGAATATGGCTGCCTTTCAACATGCTCATCCCTGTCTCAGGCATCCAAATCTCAGAGACTCAGCAAGGACCCTGCTTTGACTATCCACGGTGAAGGGGGACACCTACGGATCTGGCACCCCCATCATGACTGGCCATACTGCTGGCACCTAAGGGGTCCCTAGTAAGGTCATTCCAACAGGGAAGGCTGAGTTTGGGGAACTCACTTTGCTGATACTCCTGCCCTGTCCCTTCCTCCCCTGCCGCAGACCCCTGTAGTGGACTTGGTCCCTCCAAGCCACTTCCCTCACTGGATCAATGCTAAGGGAAATAGTCAAGCTGCTCTGTTAGAATCTAGGGCTCCTGGGCTTCATGTGCTCCTGAAGAAATAGACCATGAATGAGGAAGAGGCCTGAGGAGTGTCCATGCGGGCTGAAGAGCAGTGACCCCAGGCTGCCACAGGGATCTCTGTTGGCTTCTGTTAATGCAGGTTACAGGGGATGGGACTGGGACATGCCAGGGGGTGGGGCTTAGGTTCAGGTTTATCCTGTGTGATGAACCTGTCACAGTGAGTCTGAGAGAACATGGCACCTGAAGGCTGGCTCTTGCCTCAAGCAGAAGGGATTCTGCCATGAGCTGAGATCTGAGAGCCCCTGGTCCTGCCCTGCCTGACCCAGCATGGGAACTGAGGAGGCCTGGGACCAGGGCCAGTGGAGGCCAAACCAGGCCCTGCCCGCCCCACTCTTCCTGTCACTTCTGGGAGGATTTCTGTTTCGTTGATAACACCTGCAAATATGCTGGAACTCTCATCCACCAGCCTTTTTCTTAGACTACCCTCCCCACCACCTACTCAGTCTCGACTCCCAGCTCCATGCATGGAGAGGACACTAGCCTGCTTATGTCCCCACGAAGCCCTTACCTTCTTAAAACTCCATCACCCTTTTCCCGTCCCCTCATCCCCACTCCTCTTCTGACGCTTTCTCTTGAGAAAGACAGCCTCACGTCCACTCTCCCGAGAGGACTGGGAGCCCCTTAGAAGTCTCCCCCACAGGTCACTTTGTTCAGACTGAATCCTCTGCCTAAAGGAGTCAGCGGTCCTCCTCTCCCCCACGGGCAGCTCCTCTACCAGAGGCCCCTGTCTCTCTTTTTGCTACTTGCCTGACAACTCCCCACTCACTCGCTGCTTGCACCTCACACTCACTCAGGTCTCTCTCTCCAAAATGCAGACCACAGGGACACACAAAACTCACTGAGCAGGAAGCCCCGGTCCCCGCTTCTCCCAGGAGCCAGACCTGGGGAGTGCTGTCTCCGCGCACTGGCAGCCCCCACTCTCTGGGTTTCAGTCATTCGCATCATGAGCATCTTGAGCTCCATACTCATGAGCTCCCTATCTTCCACCTCAGGCCCTCGGGCACACCTAGGATGCTGCTGTGTCATGCTGCCCTCCTGATCCCAGCCCAGCCTGGTATTCAGAACCATACTCATGGGCTCCCTTGTCTCAGAGCCACCAAGGGATCGGTCCACTGAAGCTCTAGCACTTCATCACGCCCACCCCTGCCCCCGGTCTGATTCTGCTCCCCGCTTCCTGCACTGGCCCAGAGCAGAGACTGACACAGAGCAGGAGCCAACACAGGCCAGTGTTCATGAAGGGCCCACGCACCTGCTCCTCCAGGTCCCAGGGGTCCTCACAGTGAGCCAGTTCTAAGACACGAGAAGAGGGCTGGGAGGACAGGACAGGTGGAGGGCTGGGCTTAGAGGAGGTGGAGGCATCTAGCAGGATGTGATCTCTCAGTGCCAGCTCAGCCAGAGGCCAGTGGGGGCCAGGGAGCCAAGACTGGGGGTCAGAGTGGACACTGACAGTCCAGGATGGCCTAGTCTGCACCTAATGGGTCCTTATGATGTCTCAGGGAACCCTCAGTTCCCTGGTTTTTCCTGTGACCCCTCCACCATGCCTACCTTGGGGGATTAAACAGCACTTGCCTGTCTGAAGTGAGCTTCATGACGATGTTGCCCTGTGTGGAGTAGGTGATGAAGGACATCCGCAGGTCAGGGCTGGAGAAGAATTATGCAAATGAAGCCAATGAGGAGCCAGGAAGGGGGTGCTTGCCAGTTTCTCTGCTCCCATTCCAACTCTTTCGCTTTGGGGTTATTTCCTGAACCCTGGAGGTTCCTATAACTTAGTGAAGGATTCTGAGGCCTGTGGGGCCTTCTTGCTCCATCCCTATACTCCCACCCCCACTCCAAATCTCCTTCTGTCTCTCTCTTTCTCTCACACAGGCACCAGAAGACAGACACCCATCCACTTTTGCATGGTTCTCTCAACTGGCCTCTTTTCTTCTATAATAGTCTTTGTAACTTCACTCCTTTTCCCTCCTTGCCCACCTTGCCCATGTCCTCTTCATATCAAAGAAATTCAGTTCAGTTCAGTTCAGTTCAGTCGCTCAGTCGTGTCCAACTCTTTGCGACCCCATGAACCGCAGCACACCAGGCCTCCCTGTCCATCACCATCTCCCAGAGTCCACCCAAAACCATGTCCATTGAGTTGGTGATGCCATCCAACCATCTCATCCTCTGTCCTCCCCTTCTCCTCCTGCCCTCAATCTTTCCTAGCATCAGGGTCTTTTCAAATGAGTCAGCTCTCCGCATGAGGTGGCCAAAGTATTGGAGTTTCAGCTTCAACATCAGTCCCTCCAATGAACACCCAGGACTGACCTCCTTTAGGATGGACTGGTTGGATCTCCTTGCAGTCCAAGGGACTCTCAAGAGTCTTCTCCAACACCACAGTTCAAAAGCATCAATTCTTTGGTGTTCAGCTTTCTTTATAGTCCAACTCTCTCATCCATACATGACTACTGGAAAAACCATAGCCTTGACTATGGGACCTTTGTTGGCAAAGTAATGTCTCTGCTTTTTAATATGCTGTCTAGGTTGGTCATAGCTTTTCTTCCAAAGAGCAAGTGTCTTTTAATTTCATGGCTGCAATCAACATCTGCAGTGTTTTTGGAGCCCAGAAAAGTAAAGTTAGCCACTGTTTCCACTGTTTCCCCATCTATTTCCCATGAAGTGATGGGACTGGATGCCATGATCTTAGTTTTCTGAACGTTGAGCTTTAAGTCAACTTTTTCACTCTCCTCTTTCACTTTCATCAAGAGGCTTTTTAGTTCCTCTTCACTTTCTGTCATAAGGGTGGTGTCATCTGCATATCTGAGGTTATTGATATTTCTCCCGGAAATCTTGATTCCAGCTTGTGCTTCTTCCAGCCCAGTGTTTCTCATGATGTACTCTGCATATAAGTTAAATAAGCAGGGTGACAATATACAGCCTTGATGTACTCCTTTTCCTATTTGGAACCAGTCTGTTGTTCCATGTCCAGTTCTAACTGTTGCTGCCTGACCTGCATACAGGTTTCTCAAGAGGCAGGGCAGGTGGTCTGGTATTCCCATTTCCTTCAGAATTTTCCATAGTGTATTGTGATCCACACAGTCAAAGGCTTTGGCATAGTCAATAAAGCAGAAATAGATGTTTTTTCTGGAACTCTCTTGCATTTTCCATGATCCAGCGGATGTTGGCAATTTGATCTCTGGTTCCTCTGCCTTTTCAAAGAAATTATTCTACCTCATTTCAGCCTTTCAGACATCTCTGCCTTCTCCCTCCTTCCACTGTCTTGTGGTCCATTGACCCACATTATTTTAATTTTAGTTGCTACCATAGGTCCCTAGCTATGCTCCGTGCTGCTCTTGGTTTTTGTTACAAATTATTTTAACAACTGTTAGCAGACTTTTGTACCTGGAGGACATCATGCATCATATTAGACACTTGCTCAAGAATCAGCTTATAGCTCCCAAATGCTCAGAGCAGGAATTTTAAGCCCCTTGGCTTGGCATTATGAGCCTTAAAGGTTTTGGTCCCATGCTGTCCTGTCCCACCTTTCAACCTTCCCCATAGTTAACCGTACTCTCTAGTCAAACAGACCACTCATTTGACAAGAAATCTGCTATTTGCTCACGTTACCCTATCTTTCCCCATTCTTCAAATCTAGTCCAAAATTTCAGATCCCCTAGGAAGTCACACTTGACTTTCAGAAAAGAATACGTGCTTTTTCCTTAAAGTTGAAAGTAATTCCTTTGCACTTTTCTTTTAACCCTTGGCACCATTTAACTTGGTGTTTGGTTACTGGTTTGCCTGTTTCTTAATCTGTGAGGTCCTCAAGGGCAGACTGTGTGCCTCACAATGTGGCCTGACTCATAGGCAGGAGCCAAGAAATCTGTTAAGACCTGACAGAACCAGAGTGATGTGTCCTTTCTGCTTCAGAACAGCCCCGCTCCAGACTCTGTGCTCCTGAACAAAGGGACTTCTATGGCCACCAAATCTAGAGAGCTATGTGCCCAGCCCGGGAGAGGAAACCCCAGCCGTACTTTGTGTACTTTGTCGTTATTTCATCCACTAATTGGCAAATGTCCTCCCAAATATCTTTTGCCTTCTGTGACCTGAAAACAAAGAAGATCTGAGTCAGAGACATGGGGAGCATCCATCCAGTGGGTGGAGTTTCTGCCTCCCCAGATTCCAGGAGAAACTTGAGCAAATCCTTCCCATCCCAGGCAGTGCAAGGCTGTCACACTACCTCAGCGACCTCAGTGGGTCACCCTAGTGGTGACTTTCATCGCTTTGAGTGCTGGGGAGGGTGACCAGCCAGACCCACGTGCGGGGGGGGTGAGGAACTTTGGGTGGCAAACCAGGAGGGCTGATCATTTTACTTAAAGCTTTAAGACAAGGGACTAAGGAAAGATGCATTGAAAAGTTCTGCTATGTTGGCGTTCCTGTCCCTCACTTATGGGCATCCAACAGGCACCACGGCCTCAGGCCAGGGAGGGTGCTATAGCATTTTATTTCCATTTCTTCTCATCAGCTTTAAAGCTGAGCCACTCTGGACACTGAGGGCCTTTTCTGGGACCGCTGTCTGGGGAGGGGCTGAACATGGCCTGGGACACTGCTGTCCTGGCATCATGATACCCCACCAGCAGGGAAAGCCGCAGGCCCTTCCTGGTTCTTCTTTCAGTTGCTCCCTTTGTCTTTAACTTTAGTGCCAGGATGGAGACTGAGGACGCTTAAGACGGTGGGGTCTGAGGCATGTGCTGTGCTTTCAGATAAGCCTGGCCTATTCCACTGTAGCCATACTCTAGACTTACATCTCACTGACCCTCAGCTCCTTTCCCCATCTGTAGAATTCAGGATTCAGTCCTATTACTCTCACCAGCCTCTGGGCTACTTTATCCAATGTCTAGGCGGCTGCCCTCTTTCCAGTTGATTATAAATGCAAATACAGTCCCTACTCTACCTCCATATGTTTTAAAGATAGCAGATGTGCATTTAAGGAATTTGGGGACTGTAAAGTGCTTCAGTGATATTGAGAGTCATATCACTGTTACTACTGAGTGTTACTACTGAGGATAAAATTTATCCTCAGCCC
Source organism: Ovis canadensis (assembly GCF_042477335.2). Taxonomy (NCBI): domain Eukaryota; kingdom Metazoa; phylum Chordata; class Mammalia; order Artiodactyla; family Bovidae; genus Ovis; species Ovis canadensis. The sequence goes on from NC_091269.1 coordinate 59,462,625, forward strand.
TGGGCTTCCTTGATAGCTCAGATGGTAAAGAATCTTCCTGCAATGCAGGAGACCTAAGTTCAATCCCTGGGTCAGGAAGATCCCCTGAAGAAGGGAATGGCAATTCACTCTATTATTCTTGCCTAGAGGATTTGATGGACAGAGAAGCCTAGCAGACTACAGTCTATGGAGTCGCAAAGAGTTGAACACGACTGAGTGATGTGCACACACCTACACACACATCATCAGTCCCACAGAGGTGTTGAAAATGGAACCAAGGCAATCTCTCCAGTCTGAGGACCTGCCCCTCCCTTTCCTTCCTTGATTGCCAGAAGATACTTAATAAGAAGCCCATGTTTCCTAAGGTTGTAGGCAGACAGACCAAACTGTTCAGAAAGTGCACACAAGCATTCACATTGGTGTCCAAATTGCCAAAGAAAGCAGCAAAACATTTAGAACCTGCAAATCAAAGGACTTGTAAGCAGTGATACCATGAGAATGCTTAACAGATGACATGTCAATCTCTCTGGAGGCAGTAGAAATAGAAGTCACTGGGGTAAATAACAAAACAGAAACCAAACAAACCCAGAAATCACAGTTTCTCCCAAATGCTGAGAAGATAACACTTGGCAATCAGCTGCCCCTCCAGCTGATTAAGGGACATGCAGATCACAGATCCAGCTCAAGCTGATGGAGAGACTGACAGCCATCCAGAAACCCTATGGTGTTTTACTTTCTAAAATATAAATGTCCCTGGGGACAAAGGCCCAGGACACTCCTAACTCAGGAACAAGGAGGACACAGAGGTCTGCTCCTTGGGTCTAATCAAGACTGTTCTTGTCTCATCGGTGGCCCTGCCACTGCCATGAAGTGGTCTGGTAGACAGAGGTTCCCTGAAGAGCCAGGTAGGAGAGCCACTCACGCGTCCACTATGAAGTACAGGTCAAAGGCACCCTCGCAAGATTTCAGCTTCTCCCAGCTGCTTCCGTGATGTCTGGAGCCCAGGTGGAAGCTTCTCCAGTTTGGGGGGTGGTGCAGGAATCTCCCTCGGCTAAGCGGTAGAGGCCGCAGCCCGAGGATCAGAAAGAGCATGGAGCCCAGCATCCCGGGCCTGACATTCCCCATTTTCTTTGGCACCCGCCGTGGTCCCACTGGCCCCGGGCCATCAGGCCATCGCAGGCCGCGGCATCTGCTGCCTCCGCCGGTTCCCAGGGGCCCCACGCCTCCAGCCCTTTCACCGAGGTGTGCTGGAGCTGCAGGCCCCCCTGATGTCTGCCCTGAGTGCAGAAGAGGCAAGAGGCTGGCCCCCGGGGGTGGTCCCACTCTCTGCACAGTCCTCCTCTGCCCCAAGGAGGCAGAGTTTGCTGTGATGCTCCTTATGAGGGGCAGGATGGTCGGCATGGCGACTTTGTGACCCGCAGGCCTGCTCAGTGTCCGGCATACTGACAATCCCAGTAGGGAAGCATTGGGGGAAAGATGAAGCTTCTTATTTGTTCTTCATCCCAGACATCCTCAGGCGGCATAATCCCTTCAGAAAGCCTGCCTTTTTGTCAACTGAAAGAAGGCAGCTGAGGTGATTTCTATAAGGACATCACTGATGGATCAAAAATTGGCAGCCGGGAGTGCTGCGGTGGTCACTTGTGTGACCCAGTGGATGGACAGAAGGATCTAGAAGGGAAAGAAGGCCTGCATGGATGTCAAAGTTCTTTGTGAATGTGGGACATTTTCAGTTACCTTCTTCTGTGTAGCAAGTCACCCCAAACTGAGTCACATAAACGAGAACTATTTTATTATGCTTCTAGGTTCTGGGACCAGAAATCAGAGAAGGTTGAGTGGCAATAGCTTCTCTCTGTTCTATGTGGGCATACACAAGTCTAAATAAAAAATGATTAAAAAGCTAAGAATGTGAATTTAAAGCTTTTTGGAAATACCTTAACCAATTTATTTTATTTTGTTCATTTTTATGTGCAGAAAGGAAGAGTTAAATATGTTAAAAATCCTTCTCTAATAAGTCTAGATCTTTCAACATGCAAAGTAAACATTAGAAGTGATCAAAAGCATTTTTGGAGTGGTATTTAAAATAATGGAGTATCTGAAATAAATGGTGTTTTGGAATTGAGGAAATCTGGTATACTTCTCCCTATTAGATTTCCCTAGCTTCACATCCCTCATGACACTTGATATTTCATATTTTATATATTTTCTGATCAATTTAGCATCCCTTTGTGGTCATTTGTATTTCCCTCATTATGATGTGATTGGTCTTTTTGAGATTTAGTCTCCTGTCTGAAGGAGGTAACAGGTGCCAGAGCCTTTTCCAATTAGTTCTTGAAAGACTATGTGCTTGGTAAGCCTGGAATGTGAACCTACATGTGATCAGCAGCCTTTTACAGAGAATATTCATGTGTAGGACCCCATGTCTTAGTACCTAGAGTTGAAAGTGCCAGCCATGATTTTTCTTACAGCCCTGTCCTCATCGGACACCACTTGACGCTTCTGAGAGAGGACTTTGATCAGAAAAGCGACTACACAGGATCCTCCCCACCCTGCTGCAGGCACCTTCTCAAGGCAGAGATGGCTTCCTGGTCAAGTTTCAGATCTCAGAGAGACACCATCCCTACTGAGCACCTAGTGTTATGTTAGTTGTGAGAATGCATTTTGTGTGGCTGCCTTTTGTTAGCCTGTTCCTATTGTGATGCTGAGCTTGACCTGTTTCCAACTATTTTCTTCCTTTTTGAGATAATCATGTTTCCCTTCTCCATTTTGCCAATGTGGTAAATTATATCGATACTGCAAACCTGAATTAGACTTGCATTTATGGGGTGAACCCTAATTAGTCTTGATGTATTGACCTCTTTGTACTTTATTGGATTTCATTTGCTAGTGTTATGTTCAGCGTTTAAAATATATATTTTCTTATTTTTTAGTTTTAATTTTGAGCTTTGAAAAAAGTAATTACTCTAGCTTCATCCCAGCTCTAGTTATAAACTGGTAGATCTGGAAAGGACTGTGAGTACAGTTTAGCCCAAATTCAGCGTAATGATGAGAAATTCAGGCTGGGAGAGGTGAATGATCAGTTCAGGGTCACTCAGTACAGTGATGTGTCTGCCTTTGTCTCTCTTCAAGGAACATTGGCCAACACTAATCTTAGATGTCAATGGCATCCCCTTTGAGGAATCAGTTTTGAAATGATATTAGGAGAGGTTCAGATGCTGATGGTGGCATGGTTTGGATGTCCTTTCAGGATGACAAAGCACATGAGACCTAAAGACATGTATTTGGGTGTCCTATATTTCCTTAGGAGCTGTTAGAAGTGCAAGGAATTTAGACAAAGAATCTGACTTTTTCATGGAGTAAATAAATACTCAGAAGTTAGAGTTAAGGTAGGAAAGGATGCTTTAACTCTCAACATGCCCTCATTTGGAGTTTGGGTCACATGCTGCTGCTGCTGCTAAGTCGCTCCAGTCGTGTCTGACTCTGTGCGACCCCATAGATGGCAGCCCACCAGGCTCCACCGTCCCTGGGATTCTCCAGGCAAGAACACTGAAGTGGGTTGCCATTCCCTTCTCCAATGCATGAAAGTGAAAAGTGAAAGTGAAGTCGCTCAGTCATGTCTGACCCTCAGCGACCCCATGGACTGCAGCCTTCCAGGCTCCTCCATCCATGGGATTTTCCAGGCAAGAGTACTGGAGTGGGGTGCCATTGCCTTCTCCGTGGGTCACATGGTTGGTTTGCTATTCATCACTGGGGGCTCTGGGAGGGTAACACGGCCAGTGCAACCAAAGCAGGCTTTGGGGACACACACTTGAGTTTCAATCCCAGTTGCGCCTCCTCCTTGCAGGATGCTTAGTAAGGCAGGATCTGGGCCCTCTTCATCGTTGGAGGAGGATGATGACCCTTCATGTATATGGAAGATGGAAGGAGGTGAAATATGCAAAACACATGTCACAAACACTTGTTGTCAAGTTAGTGAGCAGGGCAGGTAGTTGTGATGCCTCTTACAGCTGGGGCAGGAGGCAGGGCAACAGGAAGAAGCTGAGTTGAACCTAAATGATGTCCCCGTGAGGAAGGAGCAGAGCTGCCCACTCCTCAGGTCCTCCTGCGCTCAGGACACATATTTCTTAATGATAAAAACTCAGAAGACTCAGTGGAGTGTGGTCCAGCAAACGTCTCACAAACTGAAGAAATGCTTCAAGATGGGTGTGCTAGCTTCAAGAACTTGCTTGTGGAGTTGATCAGGGAAAGGAAGGGATGAATGCAATGCCATCTTTAAAACAATCTTGACAGAGATTGCATTGAAGGCACAGACGGCATTAGGGAGTCTGGACAATTTACCAATATTAATTAGTCTGATCCATGAACATAAATCATCTTTCCATTTATTTATGCCTTCTGCAGTTTCTGTTATCAATGTCTTATAATCTTAATATACAGATCTTTCATCTATCAGTTAAATTTATCTTTAATTATTTTATTGATACTATTGTATATGGGATTGCTGTCTTTATTTTTTTCAGATCCTTCCTTGTTACTTCATAGAAATGCTAGTAATTTTTCTATGATCTTTTTATTCTGCAACTGTACTGAATTTGTTGATCATGTCTAATGTTATTTTGTGGAGTCTCTAAGATTTTCTGGCTCAGTGGTAAGGAATCTGCCAGCAATATAGGAGATCTGGGTTCGATCAACATCAAGGTTGATGTTAATTGGTGAACTGTCATATATGGACTTTTTTGTGGAGGTGTGGTCCTTCTGTACAGCTGTTGAAACTTTTTATCAGTAATGGATGTTGAATACATTTAAATGCATTTTCTGCATCTACTGACATGGACATACAACTCTCTTCTTTCAATCTCTTAATGTGACATCACATGTATTGTTTGGTGTGTATTGAACCATATTTCCCTTCTACTAACTTTGTGCTCATTTAGTTCCTTAGGCTGAACTGCTTCTTTTTCCTTAAAATAATAATTTACTTCTATAAATGTCATCCTTAGAAATGTTTTTGAGGCATACCACATGATTTTTGTTTATATATTGTCTTTACTTTTTTATTTTTCAAGATATTTGTCTATTTTTGTTTTGAAAAAGTCTCTGATCCATTGGTTACAGATGTGTGTGGTATGTAATTTTCATGTGTTTGAGAATTTTTCAGCTTTCCTCATGATATTCATTCCTAGTTTCATACCACTGTGTTTGGAAAAAATACATGCCATGATTTTGATCTCCTTAAATTTATCAAGAATTACCTGGAGCCTAAAATATGATCTACTTTAGAAAATGGCCCATAGGTGCTTAAGAAAATTGTGTAGTTTGCTGCTATTGGATGAAATATAATGTACATGGCTTTTAGGTCTGGTTTTGTTCAAATCGGCTACTTCCTTATCAATTCTCTATCTGGATGATTTTTCCATTGTTTAGAGTGGATGTTAAAATCTCCAACTTTTACTGTATTATTTATTTCTCTTTGCGTGCATGCTGGGTCACTTCTGTCGTGTCCGACTCTTTGCGACCCTATGGACTGTAGCCTACAGGCTCCTCTGTCCATGGGATTCCCCAGGCGAGAATACTGGAGTAGATTGCCACGCCCTCCTCCAGGGGATCTTCCCGGCCCAGGGACTAAACCTGGAGCTTCTGCATCGCAGGCGGATACTTCACCGCTAAGCCGCTGGGGAAGCCCTTATTTCTCCATGTGTTCGGCTAATAACTGCTTTATATACTTAGATGCTCTGATGCTGGGTGCATAAATGTGTGCAACTGCTGTTTTCCTGATAGACTGGCTTTTTCTTTTTAATCATTATACAATGACCTTTTTCCCTAGAGCATTTTTAGCTTAAAGTCTACGTTCCCTGTAAGTATAAGGTATAGGTATTGACGTTGTCTTTTGCTTACCCTTTGCTAGAGTCTCTTTTCCCATTCCATCACTGTTAGCCCTTGTGTGTCTTTAAGGCTAGAGTAATTCTCTTATGGGCAGCATATTTCTGGACCTCTTTTTTTTTTTTTGGTCCATTAAGCTATTTTATGTATTTTTAATTGAATTTACTTTATGTTTCAGTAATTATTGATATGTAAGTACTTACCATTGCCATTTTGTTAAATTTTTCAACTGTTTTCTAAATCCATTTTTCTTAGCTTCTTATTGTGCTGTCTTTTGTTATTTTATAACTTTTAGTAGGGGGTATGCTAAGGTAGCAATTACTTTAAGTAAATACTCTTACTTTAGACTTTAAGCTAAAAATGCTCTAGGGAAAAAGGTCATTGTATAATGATAAAAAAAAAAGTCAATCTATCAAGAAAACAGCAATTGCACACATTTATGGAGTAACGCATGCAATTGCAATTCGGACCCCCCTGGCGGCTCAGACGGTACAGCGTCTGCCCACAGTGTAGGAGACCGGGTTCAGTCCCTGGGTTGGGAATGGCAACCCACTCCAGTATTCTTGCCTGGAGAATCCCACGGACAGAGGAGCCTGATAGGCTACAGCCCACAGGGTCACAAAGAGTCGGACACGACTGAGTGACTTCCCTTTCACTTTCATGCTAAGATCACTCTTTCATCTTTGGTATATCTACCAGAGGTTATTTCTTTGTGGTTATCATGAAGCATACCTAAAATATCTGATATTTATAACGTCCTATTTTAAGCTGATAGCATACCTAAGTTTTTCCTTTCTTTCTTCCTCCTTCATGTTAGGTTATCAAGATGACAACTCACATACTTTATGTTTTGTGTCCAGTAAGAAGTTATTGTAGTTATGGTTGTTTAATATATTTTTTAACCTTTTAACTGGTGTTCTGAGTGAACTATGCCCTGAAAGTGGAAGTGAAGCCACTCAGTCGTGTCCGACTCTTTGTGACCCCACAGACTGTAGCCCACCAGGCTCCTCTGTCCATGGGGTTTTCCAGGCAACAGCACTGGGGTGGATTGCCATTTCCTTCTCCAGGGGATCTTCCCAACCCAGGGCTCGAACCCAGGTCTCCCACATTGTAGACAGACGCTTTACCGTCTGAGCCACCAGGGAAGTCCAAATTATGCACTATTATGACAATATCACAGGATCGACCATTACTGGTGAGTTTTACAAACTTCCTACCTTTTCATGGTACTAATTATTATTCATTTATTTGTGCCTGATGAAATTCCTGCAGCATTTCTTATACAGCAAGTTTTCTGGTGGTGAACACTTTCAGCTTTGTTATTTCTTTGGTATGTTTTCATTATCTCTTTCATTTCTGAAGAGTAGATTTCCTGGATACAATATTCTTCCTTGACAGTTTTATTTTCTTTCTATATTTGAATACATCATCCCTCTCTCCTGGCCTGCAAAGTTTCTATTGAGAAGTCTCTCTTGAGTGTTATGATGATGTCTTACATGTGGTGACTTTTTTTTTCTTGTTGCTTTAAAAATTGCTTGTGTCTTTGACCATAGACTATTTGACCATAGACTATTTCCTCACAATGTGATTTCCTGTAACCATTGCAGGCTCAAGCTATTTGGGATTCTTTGGGCCTCATGAATCTGGATGTATTTCTCATTCCATGTTTGGTAAGTTTTCAACCATTTTGTTTCCAATAGACTTTCTTTTCTCTCTCTCTCTTCTCACATGGGACTTCCATATTTCACTATTGTTTCTACTGATAATGTCCCAGAGTTCATTGTCACTCTTTTTAATAATTTTTTTTCTTTTCACTTCTGTGGCAGGATAATTTCAAATGATCTACCTTTTAGTTCACTGATTCTTTCTTCTGCTTGCTTGAGTTTGTTGCTGAAATACTTTATTATATTCAATACAGTAATTCAGTTTTCAGTTGTTCTTTTGATTGTTTTCTTTGTTGAGCTTCTCATTTCGTTCATGCATCTTTCCCCTGAATTTCATGTAGTTGTCTGCCCATGTTTCTTGCATTTCACTAAACTGCTTTAAGAGGACTGAATTCTTTGTAAAGGAGTTCATAGATCTCTATTTCTTTAGAGTTTTAGTCACTTCTTTTCATCATCTCATGTTTACTTGACTCTTAATGGTCCCTTACTGGTTGCACTGGGATGTGCACATTTGAGGTAGTAGCCACTTCTACTCGTCTTGGACTCTTTGGTCCAGGGTATTGATCCATCTTCATAAATATGTTGTGTGATCGTCGCAATGAATTCTTGTCTACTGATAGTCCTCTGGCATGTAAGTGTGCAAGGAAGCCTGAGCATGTCTTCAAAGGCTTCTTCAAAAGGGACCTGGAAGATTGGGAGGTCTGTCTGTTATCAGTGGAGTTGATGGGAAACTAGGAATTACCTTTATGAGAAAAAATTAAGGTACAGGAAGGGAACTCATGTTTGTGAAGGACAGAGTAGGTGGACCTTTTCTGATGGTATCTTGGAGATTACATGGGTGGTGGCCTTTGATGTTAACTTGCACGTGGTTAACAGTTTTCAGAGAATTCTCATGTATGCCAACCCTTTGTCATGGTATCCAGCGCTTAAAGTTCCAGTCATGACTTTTTCTAACATCTTCTCACTCACCACACACTTCCTGATGTCTCTGAGCTCATCATTGCCTCCTTCCCTGGTGAAGGGGGGAAGACCTTAAAGAGCTGGCCCCTGAGTCTTTACAAGTGCTGAGCATGTTGCAGCAGTTACTGTCGCCCTCTTTTTAGAAAAGACACCGTTATCCACATCTTTTCAGTAAGGAAATTGAAGTACAGGGAGATTACGTAACTCATCCAGGAGATTAAGTAACAGCAAGCGAGTAATGGACAGCAGACTATTTCCATATATCAGCTATTTTGGGCTTTCTTGAAAGAGCGTATTTCGTCTAACACCCCATGCATCTCAACCCTTGGAGACAGATGGAGGTCTGTCTTGTGGGAATGGGACTCATCATGTCTACATCCACAGGATACCAGGGTGCCTTGTCCTGGTAGATGAGTACAGTTGCGTCTCATACAGAGGAGCGGTGCTCCCCAGGAAAGGAACTCTCCTGCTGATCAGAAACTAATTCCAGCTCCTTTTGACTGTAATCCAAAACACAATATATGTATTGTATTATATATATATATATATATGTATGTCTAATTTGGTACAAAAGGGGCTCTTAATTTTCAGTTTTAAGTTCTTTAGATGTTGAGCTATGGGGGCGGGAGAGACATAGTACTTCTGTAGACCTCTGGGGGAGGGATCAGCGGTAGCATCCTGGACGGTGGCTGAGAGCATATCGGCGGGGGATGTTGACAATGTGAGCAGCAGACATCGAGGGGGAGGCACTCTTGACTGGGTTGAAGGCAGGTCTCTGAGCCATAGAGCATTGGCATGCAGTGAGGATTCACTAAGGCATAGTCGATGCACCTCCCCTGTGTGAAGAGTAGAAACAGAATATCAGTGAGAAGCCACTGGACTTGGGAGCAGAAGGCTGTGGTCTCCTCAGCTCAAGGAGATCAAGCTCAGTGCCCCTCAGGATTCCCAGGGCAAGCCCTCGTTGATGCCGTTCCTCTTCCTGGGTGTTGGCCTTCAGTCTGTGCTCCTATTTCTAGACTCTGTTCAGACATTGGAATCTACTCTCCCTTTTCCCATGGAGCCCTGTTTTTCTGACTTTGGATCCCCTTTGCTCTGGTCTTGAACTTGTCTGCTCCCCTGTGCACTGGGAGCCTGTGGAAGGATAAGTGCTGATTGCCACCGCAGCCCCAGCATTGACCAGGCTCTCTTGGTGACTGTGTGCTCGAAGGATGAGTCCTCACCACAACCTTCAGTCTGAGCTCTGGGCCCACAGGGCAAGGGCAGACGATGGTGCCCTCAGATGGGTGATGTGCTCTTAAGGCAGCAGCACATACAGACCTTCAGTTTGGGTAGAGACTGCCATAGACCCTCTGGGACGGCATAATCTGCAGTATCAGTTGCTTCTAGCTTTGCCATCACCTCTCACTAGTCCCCTGCTAAGGGTCCTGGATGTGACAAGGAGGGTAGCCTCAGCACACTGACCAGCTGACACCAACTCTAGGCTGCTGAGGATGAAGGCAATCAGATTAAAATCTTTCTTGGAACAATTTAGGCTATCATTTCTAAGTTATCACACAACCTAGAGATAATTGGCTATTATCTCTCTTTGGAGTATCCTTCCTTCCCGGGTTTTCCTAGCGAGCTCCTAATCACCTTTTAAGAATCACCCTAAGCCCTACCTTTTCCATGAATCCCTGTAACTATCCCCTTAACTTCATTTCCAGCAAATACTTCCAACTATTCCCACTCAGTCCATCTTATAAACCCTGCATGTTTCTTTTCCAGCAAGATGTCTGATCTCCAAGATTCCTTCATTACTTGTCTGTCCCTGGAGTGTTGTGACAACGGGGGAGTGGGCGAGGTTGAGCTCCTGACATCTGACCTGGGTGGCCCACAGGCCGATGAGAGGCCTGTCACAGTGACCGCTGGACCACACGGTCCAGTTCAGCAAAAGACTGGCCCACGATGTGAACCAGTTTCCTGCGGAATAAATCCCCCCTCATTACTTGTCTTCTTGTTTGCACTTATTTTAAGCCACAGGTTTGAGACCATTATGTCTTTAGCACAAACTGGGCCTTCGCAGGAAGCCTTCTGAAGTATACTGGAAGGCTGAGGCTCATAAGTCCATCCTTACTTTGTCCATCCTCCTTGTTACTCATCACCCTCAAAGCAGTAATTGATTAAGCATGTGGGGGAGGTACAGTAAGAGCCAGAGAAGGGTGGGTCCTTATTGTCCTCAACTTCTTCCCAAGCAGCAGCAGGGTCTGTGAGGATACTGAGAGGAGACCACCTGTGCTAGCCATTGTGTGAGGAAGAGGAGGTGACAGCTTGGACTTCAAGGGTCCAGGGGACTTGCTAACTGCTGGCCACTCCACCTCCCCCCATGGTTTCCACTGAGCACAATGCCAGGGCTCCGTCTCCTAGTTACCACCTCCTTCCAGACATGGTCCAACTCAGACCATGATTTTTCCATTTCCTTCACTTTTAAGATTCTCTTCCTTCATTCCCACGAGCCCCACATTCTTTTTCACGCTAGGCGCTTTCACACACCATATCTTGTTTTATTTCTTAGGAAAAAGCCCTACAGGAATATAGGCTGAGATACCACAAATCAGAATATAATGCCTGGTGATGGAAGACTTTTCTGGGGTGGGAGCTAAGTTGGTTCCCTTTCCCACTGTGAGGAGGGAGGGTACGACAAGGTGGGAACCCAGAGGGCAAGTTCTTCTCCAGAATGGGAGGCAGGGAGTGGATCCCTTTCTCCAAGCACTGAGAGGACATGGGCGTCAGTGAGCGTGGGAGATTTTAGACATGCTGCTGTTCTCCTGGAGTTCGTGTGAGCTAGAATGGGGAGCCAGAGTCACCCCTGCCTATAAGGATACCACGGTGGTAACTGCTACCAGATGTAACGTTTGCTAGGTAGCCATGGATCAGATTTGTCAATAGAACTCCAGGACCTCTGGACTTTGGATTATTCAGACTCACCTGAATCCTCCCTTGTCCTCACCAAAAATAGACCTAACATTCTTCATAAGTGCATTATTGTTGGTTTGGCGGTATTTTATTATTTTACCCCTGTTTTGAGATATAAATGGTAGGTCTCGGAGCATTTAAGAAGCTAAGTTTGCAGACTTAGTAGCAGGTCGAAGTCAGTAACTCCAGAAAAGGCCGCAGGGATCTTTCTTCATCCCTGCACAGTGCCCTGCAAAGCAGAGATCTGTGCCTTATTTCATGAGATCCCCAATGCCTATGCATGCCAGAGAAACGGACGAAAGCATCTACAAAGAAACACAATGACTGGACGTGTCCATTCATTCATTCACTACCAGAGGACTCAGTGCGTGTGTGGACCACACACAGTCTGGACTTGGTGCTCCTGTGACGCTCTGATCTGCTGGTGCTCATTTGTCCCCCACACACCACAGGGTGACACTGGTAACCGGGGAATATCTTGACCATGGGATTGATGAAGACAGTACTCAATTTCCAGCCTTTCGATTCTCCAAGCCTAACAGCCCCAGGGCAGAAGCACCGAACGTTTCCTCTGTTGGGAAGGACTTTGGATTTTCACTTCACCAACTCCTTTTTATCAATTATTTCTCAGCTTGTGACATGTCACCGTGTCACAGATTCTGAACTGGCCAAGCAGGCGCTCACTGATACATTCATGACTTTCAAGTCTCCAGAGAGCTATCGAGAGATAAGTGGAGAATGGGGCTTCTGTGAAAGCAAGGCTGGGCCTGAGGGCTCTATTCTGATCCATAGCCAGGGGCCCAGCTGCACTGGCGCCTCCGTCCCCAGAAGTGTCTCTGGCAGGCGTGAGCATGCGTCAGCTCCGTCCCCGACAGTGTCCAGAGGCTTCCAGCCTGTCCAGAGCTTCTAACACCCACCTGACCAGCCATCTGAGCCAGTGTTTACCTGACTCAGTGAATCCAGTCAGTGCAGCCTAACTGCAGACCCTGGAACCAGAACCTCCTCCAGACCCCTGGCCCGGTCTGTACAAAAGGTCTGTGCATGAGAACACCCAAAATACGATGCTCAGGTGCTGCCCAGGTGAACCAGGAGCAGTACCTCTTTGAAACTGGAGGCCTGAGGAGGGCAGATCTCTGGTGGCGTGGGAGTAACCATCATGAGACCATGAATGCTGAACTGAAAGGGGGCAGAGCAGTGAGAATGGCCAGGCTCAGAATTCAAGTTCAGCTTTGTTCCTCCCAGCCTCTGTGACCTGGGTCACGTCACTCAACCTCTGTGTGGGTCAGTTTCCCCTTGGTAAAGCTGGGATAATGGTACTGGCACAGTTACTGGGAGAATTAAAGCACTGAAAACATTATTGGTCTAGCAACTGACCCACAGAAAGGATGCACTATTATTATTCATCATTATTAGTAAATTCCAAGGATGACAACTGAAACAATTTGGCTTCTCCCAATTGTCACAGACACTGACGCAAGGAAGGCATCTTTACAACCTGGTAAATGCAGTCAGTGTCGGCCAGACAACATTGGGGAGGGGGTGTCACCATATCCTCCACCACTCCTGGTACCTGAGCGACCAGCCCAGGAGGGTCTCATGGGCGGGGTGCAGCCAGCAGTCCCACAGCGGTGGGTAGGGACGATGTATGGGAGGCCAATAGGCCTCTCAGCCCTTTTTACTCAGGACTGGAAGTTCTGGGCATTGCTCTGGAGAAAAAATGTCCTGACATCCTTGAGATGACCATGCAGGGAAAATGCATGGGCTTCATGTTGAGAATTATCTGGAGGCTCATGATGTCCAAGCCTCCATGTTTTGGGCCTTCCTCTTAGCAGATGCCCCCACAAGGCTCTCTGAACGACAGTCACAGGCAGTAACTGTCAAGACCAAAGACAAGACCCAAGCCCATGGGGAGCACACTGTACCCAGCTTACCATGTCCCTGGATGGACACCACATCAACGGCACCAGGCTGCAGCGCTGAAGAAAGTTATAAAAAACATCCAGTTTTCCCTGCAAAGCAGATGTGGTTGTGAGGAAGCTACAGGCACAGACGCTGCCTCCAGATGAGCAGCATCGCCTCCATCTCCCACAAGTCCCCAGGGCTGTGTCCCCACACCCCAGCTGAAGCGGTGCTGCAGGCTTCACCTGGGGCAGGGAGCAGGGAAACCTTTTGTGTTTGTTGGGAGACAGACTCTGCGGGTCACAGACTGAATTGGATTCTGGAACAAATCAGTGCTTTAGGTGTAGGAGGAGATGTTGGGGCTGCTTTTGAATTTAAAAAAAAAAAGTCAAAGGTTGGAGGAGGTATGCAGTAGCCAAGGAGAGGTCCTCAAGGAGAAACACAGTGGGTGTGGGGACTGAGCAGGAGGTGAAGGAGGGGGAAGAGGGCCTGCATGTGGGGACAGAAAGGGAGAAGGCAGGGGAGAGACCCGCTCCCTGCTCAGGGGGAAGGGTCCCGATACGGGGGAGAAAGAGAAAGATGAGGAAAGCAAAGGACAGGCCAGAAAGTGGACCTGGTGGGGTAGGATGTGGGGCCAGGCCTCTGAGTGGGAACAAGTCCCTGGCAGGTGGCTTCTTCCCTCTTGGAAGGTGAGCTCTGGCTTTCCTGGGCCCCCACAGTGACTGTCAGGGAAGATGTGGGGCTGGCCTTTCAGCTGCCATTTGAAGCTCCCAGGAGGAAGCAATGGATCCCACAGGGACAGAGGCAGGACCAGGTGGAGGAGGGCAAAACTGAACCCAGAGATAGTGGTTCTTTCTTCCTCACAGCTGCCACCTGGGGCCCTCCCTGTCGTCTCTCAGCCTCCTGCGAGCGGGGATCTCAGTCACGTAGGGGAAGGAAGTGTCCTCAGCTTCCCTCCTTCTGGTGTTTCCTGTCACCCCATCTCAGGCGCCACAAGACCCTGCAGTAAGGCCTTTGCCTCTTTCACTGAGCAGACGGGGGCTGTGGGCACTTCCCACAGCTATTTTAATGGTGGTGGGATCTTGGCTCAGAAGTTTCTTTTTCTTTTGCCTTTTTCCCTGACTTGTGTGTGGCTCTTTGTCATTGTTTCTTTCCTCTTATCCAATCACTCTCTGATGAAACTCAGGATATTGTCAGACTGATGACAATCTCTGTGAGAACTAGGAACTGGCCAGCTATGAGTCAGCCACCAACATCCAGAATCCTGGGCCTGCTCAAGGGGAACAGCTGGTGCTGGGACAGCTGGAGGCAGTGAGTGCATGAACATTCAACTCTTTGTCTCACCCTGAGCCACTAGGGTGGGAAGAGCTGCTGGATTTGCTCTGTCACCAAGTGGTGGGAGACCAGGGCCCATTAAAGCTCATGTCCATACAGGCCAGGTCTTTTAGGCCCAAGTCCATGTGGATCGATCTGGCCCCTCTGCTCCTCCAAACCTCTAGCCTTAAGGGTGTCATCCTTCCCTTCCTATGAGTGCTTCTCACCTCCATCTGGCTTATCCTGTCTTCTGGGCACTCACAGCGGGAGACAATCACTGTGGTCTGTACAGGGCATGGCTGTGAGAAAGAGAAATAATTGTCTGAGTCTTTGTCTGGCAGCTCCTGGGTGCAGACACATGACATCTGTTGCCCTGGCACCTGTCAAGTACCGGCCACTCAGCAAATGTTTGTGGGAGAATCAAGGACAGATGAGCAGCTCCCGGCACAGGAAGAGTGGCCTCCATCTGTGAACACACCAGCTCCATCTGGCTTACAAAGACGCCTCCTCTCCAAAGATCAACAAACTTCATCCTGTCCCCATGGTTCCCAGAGGCCTCCCTGGTAGGGTAAGCCGGGTGCGAGGCTGCGCCATGTGACAGCGGCTGTCAGGGGTGCAGCAGCAGCAGGGGACAGGGCTGCACTCACCCACCTCGGGCAGACGCAGCCTCCAGGCCCCACTGCGGCCAGTGCTATCCCAGCCCTGCAGAGACCCTGTTGGCCACTAGACATCAGACCCAGGTCTCCCTTTCTTGGGACATGAGTCCCTACTCTACTTCTTATGGGCCCTGGTTTGGGTCCCCACCCTGGGTCAGTCACAGCATTTTCTCCTGGCCCTTTGTCTCTGCATTCATCTGGGCTGTGCCCCCCTCACAGCTCAATGCCAGGTAAGACTCCCTCCTCCTTCCTTAGTCCCCAGGCCCTAAGGGCCAACCCTGCCAAGACCTCCACCCTGAAATAAGACGGAGAAGGTCACAGAGACAGCACAACATGCATCACGCGCGGGGAGAGACCAAGGCCCGGAAACCTGAGGACCCTTTTCCAAACACTCACCTGCGTCCCGGAAGGACCATCCTACAAACAGTCCTTTGGGAACTGACAAAAAGCTCATTGACTCCGGGAGGGATCATAGGTGTTTCTAAACAGGCCACCCCACATTGCTAATTCATTGATAAAGGCCCTATATCAGGTGGTGTTGGGAACTGGGGAATGGTGTTTTGCGGGTGACAGGTTGTGAGTCCATTTCTCATCTACATCCCTCTCTGCCCCCTGTCACCCTCTTCTTTCTGCCAGTTCTTTCTGCTCAGATAGGTGGGAGCTGGAAGGGTCGAGGGGCACAGCCCTGTACACATTAGTGGGCCTCACTGTGCAGGGCAGTGTGTGCATCGCGTGTGCTCTCAACATCAGCCAAACACGTCACTCACTTTTTTTGGATTCTGGGCTGATGGTGGCTCCTTGATGACCTAGGATGTTAAAGAGACATAATTAATGTGGAAAGGGCATGGACAAGTCTGACTCAGCCATGCAGACATTGGAACTCTGCTCTGTAACAATAACTGGTCAAAAAACAGGCTTTAGGGTATCTCTTAGGTGCTCATGACCTGTGACTATCTTCCTAAGCCTTAGACTTCTCAGATTTCAAAGGGGAATCAATACATCCTTGTAGGGTCAAGGCGGAGAAAGGCAGGTCAAGGCCCGTGGTCCCTGGCAGAGGCTGCACATGGAAGTTTTCATCAGCAGCCCTGACATAATATGAAGACAAGAGAACACTCCCCACACGTCTCCCAGCTCCCCTTTTCTCCCATCCCCCTGTAGCCCTCCCTGCCTCCCAGCCCTCAGGGATGATGGTCCACCTCCATCTCCCTGTGCTTTCTCTCCTCACTTATCTCTTGCAGAAATCTGATCTGCTAGCTTCTATGCTGCTTTGCTTATCCTTCTCAGCTCTGCTGTTTCCTTTTCTTCACCGCTCTGGCCTGTGTCTTTGCAAGTCCAGCTGGCCATCCCCTTTGTCTCCCCTCCCTCCCTAGGGCCAGTCTCTACTCTTTTCATTATCAGGGCTCCTGACACACCCTCTGAAGGTGATATTTACCCTCAATGTCCCCCAGGTGCCAATACCAGACCAGACACTGGACAGTGAGCTCCTGTGGGCAAAGGTGGCGGCTGCACATCCTGGTGACTTATTATGGCTGATGAAGGAGTGACAGAAGGTACCAGAGATGGGCAGGGATCCATGCTGCTTCCAAAGGCACAGCCGCCTCTGAGTTTAGCCCTCTCCAGGCCAGCATCCTTCTCCCTTTGGGCCATCAGTGCCCAGGCAGACCCCTCTCCTTCCCCCAAACAGCAGGGACTCCAGGGGCTTTGGTCTACCTGAGTTCTTCAGGAGTCTGACTACTGTGGGACAGCCTTGGTCTCAGGGGTCTGGACAATTCATAGGCCCCTTCCCTGTGAAGTTAAAGCATGAGGCAGGTGGCCCCCTAGAAGCCCAGGCTATGTCTATGCCCAGAATGGGAGGATAGAGTCTGCACCTTGTTTGCTGGTGTGAGGGCCCTGGAGCTGATAGAAGCCTTCTCACAGGCAGGGTTCTGG
This sequence comes from Ovis canadensis, assembly GCF_042477335.2. NCBI lineage: Eukaryota > Metazoa > Chordata > Mammalia > Artiodactyla > Bovidae > Ovis > Ovis canadensis. The sequence continues at coordinate 59,479,855 of NC_091269.1, forward strand.
GGCCAGCACGTGCCCAGCCCCTCAGGGGGTTGGTGAGGGCTGTGCAGAGGCTGTGCAGGCAGGGGTCACTCACCCTCTTGTAGCAGCAGATGCAGATAAGCAGCAACGGGATCACGACCAGGGACGGGACAAGTGTAGGGTACAAGAGAGGAACCGGGCTCGGGGTGACAGCGATGGACACTGGCGGCTCTGGGACAGCTGCACTTTCTGTGGTTGTGGTGGTCGTCGTGGTGGTGGTGGTGGTCGTCGTGGTCGTCGTCGTGGTAGTTGTCGTTGTGGTTGTGGTAGTTGTCGTCGTTGTCGTTGTCGTAGTTGTAGTCGTCGTCGTCGTGGTCCTTGTCGTCGTCGTCGTCCTCCTTGTCGTTGTGGTTGTTGTAGTCGTCGTCGTCGTTGTCCTTCTCGTTGTTGTCGTTGTCGTTGTGGTTGTTGTCGTTGTTGTCCTCCTCGTTGTTGTTGTTGTCGTCGTCGTTGTCGTCGTCGTCGTCGTTGTCGTCGGTGTTGTTGTTGTCCTCCTCGTTGTTGTTGTTGTTGTTGTTGTTGTTGTCGTCGTCGGTGTTGTTGTTGTCCTCCTCGTTGTTGTTGTCGTCGTTGTCGTCGTTGTGGTTGTTGTCGTTGTTGTCCTCCTCGTTGTTGTTGTTGTCGTCGTCGTTGTCGTCGTCGTCGTCGTTGTCGTCGGTGTTGTTGTTGTCCTCCTCGTTGTTGTTGTTGTTGTTGTTGTTGTTGTCGTCGTCGGTGTTGTTGTTGTCCTCCTCGTTGTTGTTGTCGTCGTTGTCGTCGTTGTTGTCGTCGTCGTCGTCGTTGTTGTTGTCGTTGTCGTCGTTGTCGTCGTCGTTGTCGTCGGTGTTGTTGTTGTCCTCCTCGTTGTTGTTGTTGTTGTTGTCGTCGTTGTCGTTGGTGTTGTTGTCCTCCTCGTTGTTGTCGTTGTCGTCGTCGTTGTCGTCGTCGTCGTCGTCGTCGTCGTTGTTGTCGTCGTCGTCGGTGTTGTTGTTGTCCTCCTTGTTGTTGTTGTTGTTGTCGTCGTTGTCGTCGTCGGTGTTGTTGTTGTTGTTGTTGGGATAGTGGTGGGCTCTGTAGGCTCATACTGTGGAGAGCACACATGCCAAAACCCTGGGGTTAGCCTGAGCGACCGCTTCTTATGCACCCAAAATGCACTCCTCACGCTAGACCCCACAATTCCCCTTCTCCTCAGGTTGCCTCATCTACAGGGCCCATAGTGGGGCCAGGAGACCATGGCTGGTACCCGGAGAGCCCCTGTGGAGCCCTGGGCCACAGACCCCCACCGCCGGCCCTGCTCAGAGGCCCTCCCCAGAGCCCTGTCAAGGAAGCCCAGTCCTCTAAGGAGTGACAGCCCAGCCCTCACTGCCTGCCTCGGCTGAGAGCACTGGGGTTTTGCGAGGACCGCAAAAAGCTATGACACACGGATGGGCGAGGGAGGGCTGGGGGGCCCCTGAGGAGTGGGGGTGCAAGAGAAGAGGCGGGAGACCTGATCACCTACCCGTAGCTGCTCTCCCCCACTTCCCAGCTCTGCAACCTTGGGCAGAGCTACTCTCTGAGGCTCCATCTCACATCTGCAGTGAGGAAGTGCAGGCACTTGAAAGCATTAGAGAGAGGCTTTAGAAAGCCCAGTAGTACAGGACATGTCCACATGGGAGCTTAAGGAGTGAGCTCTGTTCTCTTGTTCATAACCCAGGGTGTGTATGCTGCATACATGGGCCTGCACTGCCCAGCTCTTCCCCACATCAACAGCTCTGCTGGACAGAAGCAGAAGGGAAGGGGATAGAGAAAGCCCCTGTCCAGGAAATAGGATTGCTGAAAGGAGAGGCCCAGTCAGGCTGAGAGTGACCCTTGCTGGGCCTGGGGCCACAGGCAGCTCCAGCATTCTCTTCTCAATGTGCCCGTGGACAGACAGCAGTTGGGTAGAGGGACTCCTGGTGGGAAATGTGGAGGTTCAGGCTCAGATCCTCAGGAGGATATGCAGGGGGCAGCAGAGACGGACACACAAGGACCATCACATTGAGGGAACCCACACCAGCTGGGACTGGACACAGGAGCAGTGGCATTAGGTACAAGCATCCGTCCTCCCAGAGAAATCTCACTCCAGGCCGACAGGCTCTATTATCCATGCCGGGCTGCCCCAGGCTAAGCAGCCTGGATGCTGAAGAGCTGGGGAAAGCAGCCCCTGGGAGCAGCATTTGTTCCCATTTCCTCCTCCTGAGCTGAGCCCCGCCCTCCCCACAGCCCTGCCAGCTCCCCAGGAACAGAGGGCAGAGCCCCCCTGCAGAGGTCAGAGCCAGTTTGCAGAGAGGGGCAGTGGAGGAGCATGAGAAAAGAGGAGAGGCAGAAGGGAGGCTGACGACCTCTGCAAAGTGATCACCTGTGTTCCCCAAACAGACTTGGGAGGCTGGGATTGTGAAGGTAATGAGTGGGTTCAGAGCCCTGCCTGCTGCTGCTGCACCCACGCAGTGAAGACACACTCTGGACATGGCCACAGCTGGTCCCACCCTCCAGACCCCTGTGCTTGGGACTCCAATTTGGAGGGCCTGGGAGTCTCAGAGGGCCTGGATTCTGTCTCTTAATATGCAGTGTCCCAGCCTCTTAGATTCACTCCAGCTGGAATCCAGGCTGGTGCCTGGAGTTATCCACCACAAGTCCTGGGCCAGGAGAGGTGGCAACGTGGGTCCAGGGTAGGCAGAAGCTCAGAACCATTTTTGGAGTTGCTTAGAGCTTGAGTTGGTTCCTTGCACATACCTTCAATGATACTTGGTTCACAGAGAAGGCAGTTTCTGTAGGACTTGGATAGCCAGCTGCACCCCAAGAAACTCATAGAGGCATTCCAGTGAATTTCACAAACCAGAGTTGTGCCAGCTCCCTGATGAAGAACTCAGGCACCAAACTGGCTGTGAAATGCTACCTGAAGTGCTTGTCTTCACAGATTACTTGCTGGCCCTTTCCTAATGGTGTTATGCCCCTGTCCTGCATCCCTGGTTGTCTCTCCCTCCCAAGCAGGTTCTCTTGCAGCCCAACATTCACTCACACAGTCCTTGCTGGTAATTTTCAGGCTTCGCTCACTCCAGGTATTTTCCCTGTTCAGAGAGTAATCAACGACGACCACCCTAAAGCATAGAAAGGGCAAATGGTGACAAGGGGACAATGACAGTTCTTGCACTTGTCTCACTCTGTTCTCCCCAGATGTCTTTATTGTAATGACTTCAAACATAAGGCATTTGGAGCTTCCAGGGAGCAGGAAGCATGGGCAAGGAAAGCTGATGCCCAGACAACATGAAATTGACCTCTGAAACGAAGGCAGAGCTGGCAGTGAGGACCCCTGCCCAGGGTCAGATGCCCTCCTGACACGGACTAAGTCACTATGCGTCACCATCCTGACTCCGTATGTACACAGCCTGTTGGCTTCGTCTGGAAAAGCTTCCTGGAGTAAAGGTACCATCCCTGGGACACGCCATCTCCCACATCCTGCCCTCCTCAGCAGAGCCTGGGTCACGGCCCGCAGCGGATCCCTGAACGCCTCAGGGGATTATCAACCAGGACAGGGGTGGAGGACACCTGAGCCCTCCTGGAAACAGACGTGTGCTGCCCTCAGTAAATGGGGCATCCCACACTCTGGACTCCTCACGGTGGGGAAACCTGCCCAAAGAGCCCCGGGTCATAAACACTTACTGTCCAGCCTCAAGAAAAACATGTCCTAGGCAGACTAGTTTTTCTCCAGTCACTGAGTCAGGTGGTTTAGCTAAAAGACAACCATATGAAAAAGTGTCAATGGACTTTTCCATCCACCCACCCCTCCCCTTCTGCCTGCCCTTGGCAAGCAGAGCTACCGCTCTGGCAGAAGCAGCTTCTCTTCTCTGCCCTCTTCTGACACCCTACCGTGCACCAGGCGCGGTGCAGGGGCTCAGGTGTTTAATGGGAACAAGGCGGGCAGAAGCTTGCTCTTAAGGGCCTGACATTTGTGGCTCTAAAGAGGGAGACGGACAATAAAGTAACAAACAATGAAATGAATGCCAGAAAGAAAAGCGCCATGATGTCAATAATCAAGGGAAGGAACAGGGAAGGGAGTGGAAGGAGCAACTGCTTAGTCTTTTAGAGACACAATTTCTCTTTAAGAGAAAATGAAATATTTACACAGGGCATGATGGGATATCTGGGATTTGCTTTATAATAGTCGATGGTGAAAATATGAGCGAAATCAGATCGGCCAGGGTTGATGATTATTGAAAGCAGGTGGGAGATCAGCCCTGGGATTTCTTTGGAAGGAATAATGCTAAAGCTCCAGTACTTTGGCCACCTCATGTGAAGAGTTGACTCATTGGAAAAGACTCTGATGCTGGGAGGGATTGGGGGCAGGAGGAGAAGGGGACGACCGAGGATGAGATGGCTGGATGGCATCACGGACTCAATGGACGTGAATCTGAGTGAACTCTGGGAATTGGTGATGGACAGGGAGGCCTGGCGTGCTGTGATCCATGGGGTCGCAAAGAGTTGGACACGACTGAGCGACTGAACTGAACTGAACTGAAGTTTATTGAGGGGGAAGGATTTGTGTCTGAGGGGTAGAATGGTTGGGATTAGGGTGAAAAAAAATCACAAGAAAATGTCATATAATCTCCACAGTGTCCACACAGCAGGGAGAGTGAGGTAATGGCAGCCACCTCATATACTGAGGGTCACAAGAACAGCATGTTTAAAAATTTCTTAATATGTGAAATCATGACACACTTATGAAAGACAATATAAAGCATACAGAAATGTTGGTTTTAAAATTAATCTTTGTTATGCTTTTCTGTATTTACTAAAAAGTTTTCCCAGATGTTTTAATCAGAGTAAAATATAAGGAGAGACTACCAAATGAATCCTCATTGGCGCTCATGGCAATAAACAGTGCTGAGCCACCACTTCTGGTCAGCCTCTAAGCACATGCAACGTGGCAGTCAGCAGAGAGCCCAGCAGGGATAAGCTCTCCCATGTGAGACCTCTGTGCTGGTCCACCTCAGAGAGAAACTGATGACACCATGGGTGAGGAAACAGTAATAGCCACCAAACCCAGAAGCAGTGTCTGAACACATTTATTGGATGATAGGCTGTTCCCAACCTTTTTCAAGAACTGTCGTCAGCAAGGCCAAAGACCCAGACCAGGCGGTCAGATCCGTGTGTCTGCCTTCCAGCTCTCGCTGCATCAGCTCCACACCATTGGGCCTCATTTGAGAACCAACTGAGATAGTGCATATAAGCCACTCAGCGCATAACCTGATGTAGCAGCTGCTCAATAAACATGAGTTCTCCATACAAATGATTGACTCGGTGCCAGCCACTCCTGAGAAAGTGCAGACCAAGGGAAATCTAACCCCTGAGGCCATGTACACCCTGCATGGTGTGAGAGTGTGGAAATGGCAGAGCCCTGCCTGTTCTGTGCACCCATGTAAGGAGACATGGTCCGGAAGTGTCCTGGTGGAGAGGACTCGCTCTGGGTTTACCAGATGGCCCTGGAATGAGGAGTCAGAGAACATAATATAATCATATCTGATTGATGTATCAGGGGCTGACTGGGAGAGTTGAGGAGGAAGAGGAAGTCCAGCTGCCCCCAGGCACTCTCTGGGGGAGGTCAGACCCACCTCAGTGATGAGGGCTCACCTCCTGCCCCCACTGTGGGCTTTCTCAGGCTGCTCCCCCATTGTGGAGGATATTTGTGCCTGAATATTTCCAAATAGTAGCTTTATGTATATGGTAGGGCTTAGTTAGTGCACCTACCCTACTGACCCCACTTTACAGTACAGATAATAGAGGCTGAGAACAGAACACTCATTAGGTCAAAATCACACATGTAAGATGGGCCTGAGCCAAGGCCCCAGGGCCCAGGTTGGCATCCTTTCTCAATCCCGGTGACACCACTCTCCTGGGAGAGCTCAGTGCACCTTGCACAGACTCAGGGCCCCGGGGCTGCCTCCACTTCTCACCAACAGACGCATAAGATTCAGGTCCTTTCTCTCGAGGGGAGGGAGGGCCAAGGAACTCATGGGAGGATGTAGCATGAGGGCAGAGCCAGCGCCCCAAGCAGGGCGGAGCCTTGGCAAGGGATAAGCCCGGATCCAAGGCTTTCTTGACTTGTTGGGGATTGCTCACTCCCCAGCCTGAGATGAAGGGCAAGGGGGCCAGGTTTCCTAGCCAGGTCCCTACCTCCACTTGTCCCCACTCCTTCTGTCCTCAGACTGTCTGAGGGAATGGTAAGGAAGGGATCTGATGGCTTGGTTGGCTGAGGGGATGCAGTGTGGTGGGGAAAGTTTGTCACTTAGAGGCACCAAGGTGGGTTACTTACTGTAGACTTTGCTTTTGTCCAATGTATATCTGCAAGTATATTCACTCATTTTGTCTGGACTCAGTTCAGGTGCATAAAATCCGAGATGATAGGGTTCTGCAAAGGCAACATCCAAATTTCTGTGTTAGGAGTGGTTGAGTCCTGACTTCCTTCTGATTTCACAATTATTACAGGTCACCCCATAACTGCATTCCCAGGGGACACCCGTAAGGAATCAGGGTCTGAATAACCCATTTGTCCCCTGGGCTCATCTGTTGTTACTGATAGTCCACTCTGAGGCAGCAGGGCTGGGCTTTGAGAACTCAGGGGGCCTCTCACTACTTCCCCTGACCCATTAAGTTCATTAAAGGCACCCAATGTCATCCCCACCACAAAGGCAAATCCAGTCACGGGTTTCTGACCCATTTGTCCCAGGGTCTTCCCTAGGAGTTGCAGGCAGTGCTCTCCACCAGGCGCTCCCTTACACAAAGGACAGGAACCAAGACAAAGCACGCTGAAGATAGATCTGACCCTCGTTTGAGTTGAGCACACAAGCCTGGTGCTTGTAGGACTTTCTCTCACTTGGGGTCTATTCCTCCTCCCTGGGCTTCTCTGTGCCTATAGCAGGCTAGAGACCCCAGGAGCAAGGCCAGGACCTGGGTGAGGCCAGCAAGGAGGAAAGGACCCTGCATAGGAGAATCCCCCATGGAGGATAAAACCTCGTCTTAGATGTGGTTCTGAAGTATTCAATGACTGCTCTTCCCTTCCCTCTTCCTGACCTTTCATGTTCCTCACACAATGCCCCCAGGGCTCACCAAGCACTTCCTTTTGCCAGGGTGAGACATACTGATACGCTAACGTGAAGTTCTGGGCCATAGCCCCTCTCCAGGCTGCTGGGAATTTGTTGTCCCAGAGGCAAATACCAGGGGACCCAGAGAAGACGGTTTCCCTGGTGGGTCAGTCGGTAAAAAAATCCACCTGCAATGTGGGAGACCTGGGTTCAATCCCTGGGTTGGGAAGATCCTCTGAAGGAGGGCACGGCAACCCACTCCAGAATTCTTGCCTGGAGAATCCTCATGGACAGAGGAGCCTGGCAGGCTACAGTCCCTGGTGTTACAAAGAGTTGGACCTAAGAGGCTAAGCACAACCACCTGGGGAGTTGTCCAAAATAACATGCAAGTCTTCTTGCTCTAAGCCCCAGGTCATTAGCCTCCACCTCTGCCTCCTGGCCAAAGGTGGTGAATTTCAATCCCAGATGCTTCATTTGTCCAAGGTCAGTTAACTTGAGCATTCCTCAGAAATGCCAGCACAGACTTTCATCGGGCAGTCCTGATTCCTCCTGCTTCAGGTATCCCTGCAGTTCCCATCATATCAGGGCTAAGTTTGCAATTTCTCTGCTTGCAGGAAATATATTCTCAGCCTGTGGGCTGAAGCTGGCTTGATGGTAACTTTTTTTTAGGTTTTCAAGGGTTCTCCAAAAATTGCACCCCATGTTTAAAGTCTGCATACTTTTTTGACACCAAATAAACAAAAAATTTTGGAGAAAGAACAGAGCTGGAGGTATTATGCTTCCTATTTTCAGACTATACTCCAAAGCTGCAATAACCAAAACAGTATGGTACTGATACAGAAAGAGACACATAGGTATAGAGAGCCCCAAAGTAAACCCATGCACACATGGTCAGTTGAACTATGACACAAAAGTCCAAGCACCTTCACTGCTCACCAAGACATGGGAATCTGTATTTGTCCCGGAAAAAGCAGTTGTGACTGTGTCTTGCACATACACCTTTGCCAGCACAACTTGGTCCACCTGAGCAGGGCAGCTCCCCCTCAGTCTCAAAGGGGATTGCCTGCAATTTACATTTTAGGATTACTTTTTGCAAAGAAGCATAGCTCTAAATGAATAAACGATATTGTAAGTAGATACAGGGAGAGAAAGGAAACCTTAACTGCCAGAATATGGAGAGGTCAGGCTCTAGATGAGAAAAAAAATAGACGGTGTAGCCTTCCTGCCACAAACAAAAAGACAAGAGGAACCAGAAGTGGGGAAATCCATGCAAGGCACTACCCACTGTGTTCATTCAAAATGATGTTCTCCACAAGCAAGCATCCACAGTGCGCCTAACAATCTTTATACTTCTTCCTTTAAGTCTCCTGAATCCACAAGGTACACATGATCTACTACCCCCAATTTTACAGAGAGTGAAATTGGAGCTAAGATAGGGCAAGAGGTACCCCCTACCCCCTGGCAGGTACAGGGCGAGAATCTGAGCTCAAGTACCTAACCCAGCACCCACTTAAACCGCTTCTGCTCCTGTCTCGAAGTGAAGTGCAAGTCGCTCGGTCATATCCGACTTTCTGCGACCCCATGGACTATACAGTCCATGGAATTCTCCAGGCCAGAACTGGAGGGGGCAGCCGCTCCCTTCTCCTGGGGATCTTCTCAACCCAGGGATCGAACCCAGCTCTGCCGCGTTGCAGATGGACTCCTCACCAGCTGAGCCACCAGGGAAGCCCATTCCTGTCTTAATTCTGAACATCTATCACACTCCTTTCCAGGGACACATCCTCTCTGACACTCTGATAGCGTGGATTTTTCAGCTCGTTGGACTGAGTTGGAACCAGAGAGGACCTGGCAAGCCCTAGCTCATGGTAAAGATTGGACTCTGCCTCCTCCTCCATGTGGGTGACAGGAGGGAGGGCAGCAGCTGAGGGCAGGGCCAGCTGACAGCCCAGAGCACAGACCATGCCGCATCCTCAGGAGCAGTGCACGCCGCCCTCTGCCTGGGCGCCTTCCTTCCTCCTCGGGCCTCCTGCTGCCTCCGGCCCCGCTCAGGTGCTGCTTCGCCTCTGCAGCAGGGCCCCTCTGTCCCAGGCAGTACTGCTCTCAAAGGAGGGCTTCTAAACTCTGGCAAGTCTCCAAAGTGGAAGGCAAGGTGATGGTTTCAGATTTTTGAGAAGAGAGTTCAAAATAAACGACTTTTCTTTGCCCAGGCAGCAGCCTCTTCTGTTTCCCAACACCCCATATCCTAATTCCTCTTAACAGTTAGCCCCACAGGATGAAAATGAAGTTGCAAGAAGAACTGAAATCAGCTCACAGGGCTTCATTTCCCATGCACAGTGCAGCTGCCCACCAGAGGCAGAAGGACCAACAGCCTGAGGGATCCTGATCCATTGTGGAGGAGAGAGCTTTCTCTCTGGAAGAAAAGTTACACAGCAGGTCACCTGGGGCCGCTAGACAGGGTTATGGGAAGGCAGGCTCCCTGAGAAAGCCAGATGGAGAGGATTTGAAGAGGGCATGCAACCTGCATGAGACTGACCAGGCTGCACGGATCGAGGTGACCTGCCTTGGGGAGGGCAGATGGCGGAGCCCCACATGCAGCTTGGCACAGCCATTCTGAGACGAACTGGACGCTGCCCACAGTGAGCTGGGTGGCCCCTTAAGGTATCAATTCTACTTCTGGTCTTGATCCCAGGGATACTCTGACCCAAGAGGAGTAACCATCAGGACAGTCCCTGCAATGTGACTTGTAGTATACTTATTAGGAATAATCTGAATATTGACCGAGGAAGACTAATAAATAAATCGGTCCATCCACGTGATGGAATACTGTGCAGAAGGATGGAAAACACTATGTGCTGCAAGATCCCATTAAAGGGAAGTATCTTTATAAAGTCTATTTAGGTAGGAATCTACATACAAAAGCGGAACTCCTTGTGGCTGTTAGCTCAGGAGACAGTAGGATGGGACAAGGAGGGACCTGGAGGAGGGGCAGCCTCTGCCCAGGCTGGCTGCAGGAGTGTCCGTTGGTGCTGTGTGTCCGTCCTTCAACCTCAGGTCCTCCACCCACAGAGGCTCTCTGGCCATGAGGCGGAGCTGGACGCGGGACCCCAGAGGGAAGCCCTGCTCTGCACGGGTCCTACTGCAGCCTTCGCTGCTGGGCTTCTTGCAGACACGCACTCTGGTCTGGTCACATACAGGAGAAAGGGTGACAGGGGGGCCGCCTCCAGCCTGCCTTCTGGGGTCAAATCCCAAGCAAACCCAGCAACACACAGGGTGGGTGAATCCCCAAACCACAGTGGCAAGTGCCCGGGGCCAGATCCTGTGCTCGTCCCTGTGAGTCACTGAGGAGAGGTTCTAAAGCAGCAAATTAGACTGTAGAGGAGGAAAGCAGGGAGTAGCTGCCTCCACAGGTAGGGGAGGGACTGCCTGGGAAGGGAGCTGAGGGGACATTCTAGGTGCGACTGTAATGCTCTGAGTCTTCGTGAGGTTTGGGGTTACACGGGTGCTGTGTGCCTTTGTCAGAACTCATCAAATGATGCACTTAGCTCTGCTGCATCTCAAAAAGAGAACTCAACCAGAAACAGTCACCAGGTAGTCATGCGCAATGAAGGGTCTGGAGGCGAGGTAACCCCATGATAAATGATAATAGAAATGCCGTCAATCCAGGTAGCGGAGACAGGAGTGTCCACTGTACATCTGTTTTCACTTTGCTATAGTTATGAAAGTTTCCATAATAAAAGGTAGGAAAAAGTGAGGTGAATGATAAAAAATCAAAAAAATAAAACCATGGACACAACGAAGCGGAAGTCATGGTACATAAGTGACAAATGACAGGAAAACATCAAAGCTGTGGGAAGCCGGAGTGAGCAGCTGGCCAGGAAAGGCTTTGGGACTGAGGCACCAGGAGAGTAACATCTGAAAGGGTGGTAAGCTGAAGCCTGTAAAGCTGAGGGAGGTTTTTCAGGAAGCTCAGTCCCCTGACCCCACAGCCTCTGCACCAGGTGAGCTTACAGCAGAGGCTGGTCCTTGGAGAGTCTGGTTATCCAGCTTGAGGGCCTCAGCTTCTGTGGTCAGGTGGGAAGGGGAGTGGACTGCTCAGCCCCTCGTGCCCTGGGCAGAGGAGGGCCTGGAGCACAGGCCTGGAGGCGGGCCTGGAGCACAGGCCTGGAGGCAGGCAGGCAGGCAGAGGCCTCTGCTTAGTCTTGGAGTAGAGTCTTAGTCCTGAGAGGCTGAAGAAGTGACCTGCCTCATGCTCACCTCCTCCAGACTTCCTCACACCCGGCCTACTGACTTATTCAGAGTGCTAGCTTCTATTTGTTCCAGGGCCAGGTTCCTGCCTTGAGCTTTCCTCCAGTGACAGTCATGCTGTGAGACAGCTTTTGGCAAGATGCCTGCAGTTGTAAAGGTCAGAGCAGCACTGCTGGGCCTCCCTGGCAGAGGGTGTGCAGTGAGCACCTGTCACCCCTGCTGGGCCAGCACAAGGCATGAATGACAACAGGCATCCTCCCCTGAGGTCTGACAGGGCTGTGTGTGTCCTGGGGACATGATAGGCTGTTATACAGCTGGCAGCAGCGACACCAGAGAAGCAGGGAAGACCCTGCACATGTGTGGGGGTCTCTCCTCACCTCTACACTTCACACTGCAGGTCACAGGGTCAGAGACAGGAGAGGTCAGGGTCAGACGTGACCTACAGTGGGTGCAGCTGAAGACGTTTTCATCCTGGGTGTTCTTTAACCATATCCTTCCCCAACCTGGGCTCAGCATGAGAGTCGGGGCAGAGCCAGGGGTCAGTGATAGAACCCTCAGTACCAGCTCCTGCTGGTAAGGGCCACCAGCTTCCAGACACTGTGCCAGTCACTGCGAATCCCACTGCGTCTACATCTCACTGCAGATGTGACAGTGGATGTTTGTTATTTAGACTCTTTGAAGATGAAATTGGAGCTGCCAGATACTCAGCAACTTGCCCTGCTTTTGTGCCTGTGGGCAACAGGATGTGAGCACTGCTCTGTTTGACCATAGCCTACTACGCTGTAGTCTTGCAGTTTGGAGTACCGCAACCAGAACCAGCTTCCTGGGTCTGCATCTAGCTGCATCCAGCCGGGAGGTGTTTACCAGCGGGAGCTGGTGCTTATCCACCCGCCTCAGCTGTACAAATCCCAGTGATGTGGATGCACAAACTGGCTCACACAGAGCTCACAGCGGGCTTCTAACAGAAACTCGACTGCGCAGGATCCTCCCCATGCTGAGGCAGGGACCCTCCAGGGGAGAGAGGGCATCCTCGTCCAGCTCAAGACCTCAGAGAAAGGCCATCCTCATTGAATCACTGGGTATAGTGTTGGCTGTGAGAATTTGTGTGGTTGCCTTTGTCCGACTATGGTCCTCTTATGACTTGAACTTTGTCCAATTCTTTTGTTCATCCATTGAAAAAAATCACATTTTCTTTCTCCATTTTGCTGATGTGGTAAATTACACTGACATTTCAAATACTGAGGTGATCCTTCATGAGTCTTGATGTACTGTCCTTTTCATATATTGGATTACATTTGCCAGTGTTCCATCCAGAGTTTAAAAACAAATTTTATTACTTAAAATATATTTCTTATTAATCTGCGCTTTATTTTTCTTATATCTAAGTAAAACTCTTTAGTTTTGAATTTTAAAAAGGTAATTACACTAATCTTACTAGGGTACTTATTTCCCAACACAGGTATGTGAAGTCGTTCGGTAGTAGATACCTCAATTTATATAGAGCTGTATGTCAAGTATATCTCAATAAAACCAGAAGAAAAGGTAATTACACCCAATATCTACACCATAATCCATGGCAGACATGACTCACACAAACCACACTTACTTAAGTACTCAATGCACAATAACATACCTGACATATTTCTGTAACAACACTCCATGCACACACACAGCACATACTGAGACACCACACAACACACACACACACACACACACATACACAGACTTCACACTTACACCAAAGACACACACCACACTCAGACTCAGGTACATTCACACCACGCATACACAAATGTCATTTACTCTCCAACAGTGACCCCAGCACGTACCTCCTACACAGGCGTAGTAAGTGTCCCCACCCATGACTTGCTTACAGGAATTTCCCACGAGCTGGAAGAGAGTATAATAGGTGGTAGGGTCACGAAGAGAGACACGCGTGAGCGTGGTGAGAAGCTACCCCAACCTCCTTCTCACATTTATCCCACACTCACCGATATAATAAAGCCTTCCATGTCCTCGGCATTGGGTACCTCATATGCCTGGGTCTTTCCACCCACAATTTCAACCAACTACGAGGAAGAGAAGATGGCTTGGCAAACAGCCCAGGGTTGAGAACACGGCTTTCTGTCCCGGGAAACAGGCTCTTGCCTGCTGCCATGTTGGACTCCGAGCCTGGCATCGTCAGCAGCCCACCCTCAGGGCGTGGAAAGCTCCTCCACCCGCACCTCTGGTGTATAGTTTACACAACACCTTCTGTTCATCTGCCGTGACTACCTGTTGTCCAAACACTTGGGCTAGGGTAGAGGGACGTCCCTGGGTGATGCTGGGACAGCTGCCTTGGAAAGTTTTCCCCAACTGGGTTCAAAAGTGGCACCTGGTTACCTGTTCTGAATTACCTGGTTTCTCTGAGAGTTTTTCATAGCTATGGCATAAAGTTTGGTCTTAAATTTCTTCAACCTGTTGGACTAATAGAAAAAAGACTGTGAGTAGAAAATATACAACTAGATGGGACACGAAGTTGGAAATGATGGCCTGGACTTACTTCTCTCATAGCAGCCCACACTGTCCATTTGTCCAGTGGTCCAGCATTCAAAGCATAAACCATGCTGGCAGCTTTCTTGTCTGCAGAACAAGCAGGGAGTGGCCTGGTCAGCAAGCACCTGCCTCAGGCTGCCAGGCCCACAGTGCAGCTCCCACATCTCCTCCCTGGGGAGGGGCCACCTGACCTGAGTACCCACCACCCAGAGCATCTGCGGGGAGAAGGAGCCTCAGTCTAGGACCCACGTGACAGATGAGGAGCCGGGCTCAGAGTGCTTCCTAGTGACCCTCACTAGGGGCAGGTGGACAGCCTTTATCCTGAATAGCAACTGCAGCTACTTCCCTGGTGAGGATAAGCCTCTCCTTACAGCTCAGGGAGGGGCAGCCAGACTGACTGCCAGAGGCTTGGGCAGCGGCCCCGCCCAGCTCCCTGCCTTTCCCAGCAGCCTGTGCTTCCTTCCTGATGAGGCTGCAGCCCTACAGCCTACATGCCAATGGTTCTGGGCCGAGCACAGCCTTTCCCACTGTTGGAAACATGGTCACAGGATGAGAGGGGAGGGGCTGAAGGGAACGGAGGCAGAGCCAGGACCGTGGTGGACAGAGTGTGGGCAGGCAGGGAGCACCCAGGTCTCTGCTCCCCAAACTGAACTCCATCTTCTCACTGTCCCTGGAATTTCTCTTTTCTTTTTTTATGCAGCTCAACTGTAGGTCAAACACTTGATATCTAGTAAGAACCAGGAATGTAATGCATGATCCCATGTGGTTCTCAGGAACATCCCTGGGGGAGCTTTCCATCCTCACTGTGGGGAGGAGAAACCTGCAGCACGGGGAGGGCAAGGAGCTCGCTCCAAGAGTCAGCGCTAGGGGCCGGCCAGGGAGGGTCTGCACCAGCCCTCGCTGAGGCCTGGGCCGGGCTCTGTCCCCCCTGAACACAGTGACATCAGCAGGCAACTTACTAGCAGACAAAACTTTCGCAATCTCATCACCTGCCTGAAACAAAATAAAGGAAAGTTGGGAGAGGACAGTGAGATGACCCAATAATTCTTTAAGAACTTGACAAAGCAGAATAAAGCCTCTGAGCTATAGAGTCCATACCGTTTTCAATCCATCGTGCAATCTTCTGGTTCCTGAGGGCTTTATCCCCCGAAGTCTTTGAAGAGCTTTTTTTAGTTCATTTCTGAAAACAATTCGAAAGGAGTGTAGAGGAGGAATGGGGGTTAATGGCTATAAACAGCCCCAGCTGTCCTGGGACCCTTCTGCCCTGTGCAGACCTGCCTGGACCTGAGGGGACACAAATGGCCGTGTCCTGACTCCTCTGCCCATGTCTCTGCCACTGACAGGACTAGCCCTAACCTTTCTTCATTCCCGACTCAGTGAGCACGGAGGGTGCTGCTTTTCTGTCCCGTAAGTAGGTCCTGACTTTCAATGTCCTCATCCCTGTCTCAGGCGTCCAGACCTCAGGGGACTCAAGAGCCCGGCCTTGACCACCTGTGTTGAGAGGGGAGCACCCCGGACGTGCACCTGTGGATCCGGCACCCCCAACGTGACTGGCTGTACTGCTGGCCCCTAAGGGGTCCCTGGTGAGGGCGCATTATCCTCCAACAAGCAAGGCTGCATTTGGCAAAGTCACTCTGCTGATACCCCACCCTGTCCCCTCCTCTTCAGCCACAGACCCCTGAGGTGGACTTGGTCCCTCCAAGCCACTTCTCCCTCTGGGCCAGTGCTAAAGGAAGTAGTCAAGCTTCTCTGTTAGAGTCTAGGGCTCCTGGCCTTCATCTGTTCTGGTCCTGAAGAAACAGACCATAAGCTGGAAAAGCGACCCGAGGACTGTCCATGGAAGGGGAAAGAGTAGCGACTCCAGGCTGCATGACAGCCTCTGTCCTCTGCTAAAGCAGGTCGCAGGGGATGCGACTGGGACACACTCGGGCGTGGGGACTTATGTTCAGGCTTATCCAGTGTGATGGGCTGAGCTGTCACAGCAAGTCTAACGAGTACGTGGTCCCTGAAGACTGGCTTCTCACTGTAGGCAGAGGAGATGCTCAATGCACAGAGAAATATGAGAGCCCCAGACCTACTCAACCTAGCCCATGAGAAGAGGAGACCCGGGACCCATTGCCAGGGCAGGCCCAAGCAGGCCTTGTCTAGCTAAGCAGAAGCACACATCTTGGCACATCCTGGAAGATTTCAGTTTCGTCATTCACACCTCAAAATATGCTGGAACTCTCCGTGCTCACAGCCTCCTGCCCAGGACCCACGTCGTCAGGCCAAGTTCTCACCCGAGTGGCTCTCTCTTCTGCTGCCCTTCCAGCTCTTCTCATACCGTGACGCCAGGCTCCTAGTACCCTCAGCAATCCCTCCTGCTCTTAAAGTATCCCGCTCATACGACAGGCGCTCCTGAACCTCTCCCCAGTTCTCACCCACCCCCACCAGCACACCTGAGGCTTCCTAGCCCCGTGCTGTCTGGCTTCTCCAGCACCAGAGCAAGCCCTGTGTGGACGGTGCCCTCTCAGACTGCTCACCCCAGTGGATAGGGCTCAGAAAGCACCAGCCCTGGTCCCAGTCCTGCCCCACATTCTCTGCAGACCCATTAGAGTCACACTTCTTATCAGGCTCCCTCAGCCACTCTACACTCACCTTGTACAGCAAGACCCACCCCAGCCCTCTGCCACACCCTCCTAAATGCGTAGGCAGTTTTGGAAATGCCCAAGCCCAGGCTGAGACCAGCTCCCAGCAAGATTCTGTGGGGTCCTCCTGAGCTAGAAGTATGAGGGTCATGGTTGATGTTGACCTGTTTTCCTAGGTATGTATTCCCCTCCCCATCCAAACCACACACCCCCACACACACACACACACAGAATTTCACTTCTTTTCCCCTCCTTTGAGCTCCATTCCCTCTCCTGAACCCTCTTGTCATCAAAGATTTCTCCCCTTCGCTTTCCAGAGTGCACTATGGAGGCCCTCCATGGGCCTCAGCAAGCCTCTCTTGGTTCGGGCCTCGAGTGCCATGCCTTGGAAGAGGCAGTTGTCCTCCTCTCCTCCATGGGCAGCTCTGCCCCCAGAGGTATGTTTCCAGTCCTCACTGGACACCTCTCTGCCACCTGCCAGTATCCCTCCCCATGGACTTTCTCCCATGTCAAATCCACTCTGCTCTTTCTCTCTTCTAAACTCAAACATGCACAAAACCACACCTTCCCCAGCTCAACTGAACAGGAAGCCTGGTCCCTGCTTATCCTGGGAGCCAGGCCTGGGGAGTGCTGTCTCCATGAACTGACACCATCGCACTTCCTCCCTGGAAACCTTGCTGTCCTGTTTAATCTGCAGCTTGTGGCTTCTCTCCAAGGTCCTGAAAAGGGTGCTGTGCCACAAATCCTGGACCCACTTAGCTCTAAATGACCTTAACCTCTTTTTGGTGTTTCACCCACTGAACTGGGCTCAGCGCATCAGGAGCATCTTCACCTCCCTGCTACAAGAAGTGCGTCTTAACACCTCCAGGCTTTTTGGCACACTTAGGATGCTGCTGTGTCGTGCTTCCCTCCTACACCCAGCCCAGCCTGGTACTTGGAACCACACGCATGGGCTCCCTTGTCTCAGATTCACCAAGGGACCAAGCTCCCACACAGTGAAGCTCCAGCATGTCAGCAGGCCCATCCCTGCCTCCCGGTTCTGACTCTGCCTGCCCTCTTCCCCCATGGCCCAGAGCAGAGACTGACACATAGGGCAGGTGCCCAACACAGGCCAGTGCTCACAAAGGGCCCACGCATCTGCTCCACCAGATCCCAGAAGTGAGCCAGTTCTAAGAAAAGTGAAGAGGGCTGGGAGGACAGGATGAGTGGAGGGCGGGGCTTAGAGGGAGTTGAGGTGGTCCAGCAGCACAGGGGTCTGCTAGCGTCAGCACGGTCAGGGGTCAGTGGGAACCAGGGAATCAGGCCTGGGGTCAGAGTGGGCACTCAGGAGAGCCCAGGCTGGCCCAGCCTGAACCCAGTGGAGATCCTCCGCTCCTTGGGCCTGTCTGTGACCCTGCCCACCAGGCTACCTTGGAGATTTAAAATGACACTTACCTGTCTGAGGTGAGCGGCAGAAGGATATTGCTGACTGAGGAGTAGGTGATGATAGAAACCCTCAGTTTAGGGCTGGGGAGGAAGCAAGGGCTCATAAGAAGCCATGAACACTGGTCAAAATTAGTATCAGTGAGCAGCCAGAGAGGCAGCGGTGCCTGTCGATTTCTGCCCTACCCATCCCAGCTCTTTTGCTTTGGTGTGTGTTTCTCTAATCCTGAAAGCTCCAATACATTTGTGAAGGGTTCAGAGGCCTGTAAGATGTACGATCCTGCTGAAAGTTGGTATTATGTCATCTTGGTCCATTTCTATGTCCCCCTAACCCAAGCCCCCAAAGTTTCTCTCTCTCTCTCTCAGACACACACACACACACACACACACACACATGCAGGCACACACAGAATCATGCGCATACTTCCTGCATGCACAAGAAAGCAGGCACTTACGCACTTGTGCATGAGGGCCTCTCCACGGACCTCTCCGCTAATGTAAAATTCTTTGGACCTTACCGCCCTTCCTTCCTCTCTCCGTCTTCCGTGCTTGCTTTTTATCTCAGGGAAATGTTTCTGCCTCTCAGCAGCCATTCACACCCATCCTTCTCTCTTTCCCCACTGTCTTCTGGTCCATTGACTCATCTTTTCATGAAATAATTACCTAGCTGGGTTCCCCACTTCTCCTGGTTCAAGTTCCATCTCATTTAATCCATAATTATCAGACTTTTCTCCTGGAGCACAACCTTGATCATGTCAGATCCCTGCCCTAAAATAACCTATAGCTCCCTATTGCTCACAGCAGGTAATCATGAACCTGGCAGTATGAGCCTCCCAAACGGTCCTGTTAAGCTTCATCTCTCAGTCTTCCCTTGAGTCAAGCCCGCTTTCTAGCCAAACAGACCACTCACTACAGAAGCGGTTTCCGTTACCCTGTCTTTCCTCATCCTTTAAGATCTAGTTCAATATTCCACAGTCTCTAGGAAGCCAAGCTTGCCTTCTTCTTTTTCTAAGAATACTTGCTTTCTCCTTAAAGTTCCAAGTAACTCCTTCGTTCTTATCTTTTGGTCTTTGGCACCCTTTAACTCAGTGTTTAGGTATGTGACTTGCCTGTTTCCTAATCTGTGAGGTCCTTAAGGACAGAGTGTGTCCCCCACACTGTGACCTGATTCCCGGCAGGAGTCAAGAAAGATGTTGCCCATGTACTTAGTTGCTCAGTCGTGTCTGACTCTTGCAATCCCATGGACTGTAGCCCTACCAGGCTCCTCTGTCCATGGCATTTTCCAGGCAAGAATACTGGAGTGGGTTGCCATTTACTTCTCCAGGGAATCTTCCCAACCCAGGAAATGAACCCAGGTCTCCTGCACTGCAGGCAGACTCTTTACCGACTGAGCTATTGGGACCTGGTAAGATCAGTGTGATTGGTAATTCTTTCTGCCTCAGAACACCACCTAGGGCTCTCTGCTCCTGAAACCGAAGGACTCCCACTTTCGCCGACTGTAAAGAGCTGTGTGCTCTGTCTGGCAGGGAAAAACACCAGCCATACTTTGTAAACCTCTTCAGCAACCTTTCTGTTAAATCACAAATTTCATTCCAGGTGTTGCCTTGGCCGGGCGACCTGAAAACAAAAAAGGCCTGATTAGGAGGGATGGGGCGCCTCCTTGCGGTGGGCAGATTTTCTGCCTCTCCAGTTTCCAGCAGACTCTTCCCACCCCGTGTAGCTGAAGGCCGTCATACTCCCTTAGCAACCTCACTGGGTCACCCTGGTGGTGACTTTCACCAGTGTCAGTGGTGAGGAAGGTGACCAACCTGACTTATGTTGGGGATGAGACACTTTGGGTAGCAAATCAGGTTGGTTGACACACAAGGAATAAGGGAGGATACACTGGTTGGAGAAGTCTGAGCAATTCTAATACGTTTGCACTCCTGGTCCCTTAATTTTGACACAACAATAAGAGCCCTGGTATCAGGCAGGAGAAGGATGTACTACTTAGATTATTTTATTTTACTAGTTTCTTATCAGCCTGCAAAGCTGAGCCACGCTGAACCCTGAAGGCCTTTTCTGGGAACGCTCATGGGGAGGGCAGCACTAGGTCCAGGGTGCTGCTATCCTGACGCCGTGATGCCGCACCATCAGGGAGAGCTGCAGGGCTTTCCTACCCCCACTTCCAGTTTCTCGCTGCCATTGGCTCTGGCTTCAGTTACCTGAATGGAGAATGGGGAGGCTGGAGAGCCTCACGACCTCTTACGTCTAGGTGGGAAGAACTTCCATGGGCCCTGCTGGCCTTGCAATGCCACACCTCTGCAGGCTGCACTCCAGGTTATGGAGGGCAAATGTGGGTCTCTCTGGCTAATGGTTTTGTCAAGGTTCTGCACACGGTAGTAGAGAAACTGAGGCTGGTGCCTTGTTCTGGGCTCTTCCTCGGTGAACGTTGGCTCGTGTCTTTGATATGGATTGCGAGTCTGAGAAAACCCCCAGGAGCTCCTTCTTTTTACCTGCAGTGATCGCCATGCCCATAAACACCCTGAGTATCATGTTTAAATGTGTAATTCTCATATACCCAAGAGCATTTTTCTCCTCTCTACTATTCCTTCTGACTCCTCTTGGCTGTATCTAAAACTATTAAGAGACGGTGAGTAAACTAAGGGTATATAATTCTAACAATACTGTAGTTATTATTCATGGAGTATGTATATATCAGACACATTACATGCATGATTTCCAATGCTAAACACTTCTATGAAATCATCATTATTTGCATTTTACAGATGACAGAATGGAAGCGCTTATAGATCAAGGAATTTGCCAACATTTCCATGGATGTGAACCGTAAGAACCAGCTGTAAACCCCATGATTTACCTCCTCAACTTAGCAGACCTGGGAGACACTGCTGCGTGTGACAACTGCGGGTGCCAAGTATGAGACGGTCAACCTGCCCACAACATACACTTTTTCTTGGGAGCTCCTAAACTGTCAGTGCAAGGCCACTCTTTTCCTAACTATCCATACCACATTCTGCCTTCCCTCTCATTACTCCTCTCCACTGTGTCCCCCTTACGTAAGAGGATCTTCCAAAGAAGATATAAAGGAAACTTAAGTCTTTAACCCACCCGCCTACTCTGGAAAAGGTTTCTGTGTGGGATTATTGTGAATGAAGCATTAGATTCTAGAATGTAGGAGAACACCAGTGTTTATGGCAGTGGAAACTATGACAGGGAGTTTCGGGTCCCTAGGAAGGAGGCACTCTGGAGCCGAACAGCCACACGGGCTTCTGCCAAACCAAGTTTCAAGCATGACTAGTGCCCTACTCTTAAACGGGAATGGAGAGACAAGGACCACCAGCAACTGGAGGAGAGCTTTCATATTACGCTTGAGACCAAAACATCCTACTGAGAGAACTATGATGGGACACTGGAAGTTGTTGGGGCAGAGTCATGTAGGAGAGCTGACCTATAAGAAAGCTAAATTTTCTTCCTCCCCTAATAGAACTCAGTAGAGAAGGTGTAAACCTCAGAAAGCAAGAAACGGTGGTCAGTACAAGCACAGCACTGGAAACGTGATCATATCATCAGAAGGAAAATCTGCAAGATTTTTCTTGGAAGTGAGATCCCTTGGCTGCCTCTCGGAAGTGAGATCAAAAATGGGGAGGAAAGGGTTAGGAACCTCAAGACTTTTGCTGTGAACAGTAATAGTGCTTGATTTAAAATTTGTGTTCAAGTAGTTTCTCCCAAATGTGAAAATAAAATTGCAAACAAAAACTTATAGCATGAAGGATGTCATCAAAATGGCAGATTCTGAAAATCTAAGCCTTCATTCCCCTAGGGACACATTGAACAAACAACCATACCTATCAGCATCAGCTTGCTGCTGCTGCTGCTGCTGCTGAGTCGCTTCAGTCGTGTCCGACTCTGTGTGACCCCATAGACAGCAGCCCACCAGGCTCCCCCGTCCCTGGGATTCTCCAGGCGAGAACACTGGAGTGGGTTGCCATTTCCTTCTCCAATGCATGTAAGTGAAAAGTGAAAGTGAAGTCGCTCAATTGTGTCGGATTCCTAGTGACCCCATGGACTGCAGCCTACCAGGCTCCTCCCCCCATGGGATTTTCCAGGCAAGAGTACTGGAGTGGGGTGCCATTGCCTTCTCCCATGTTGACCTTACTTACAGATTATTTTGTAAAACACCTTACCTGGCTGGTGTCAATTAGGATGTTTAAAATCAGCTGTGGGCAGAGGTGAATTTAGCAACAGACACATATGCGCAGCCCAAGAGAGCGATCAGGAAAGCCTTGAGAAGACTGTAAGTTTTCACCACGGGCTGGTCCCTAGGCTCAGTGGGGGTCTGGCTAAGCGCTAAAGAAATGTCCTAATAAAGAAACATTCTACAAAGACTGGAAGAGATGGCTTCTCCCCGCCGCTCCCATGCCTTTTTACAGTTTTGTAATGATTTCATGTTTGTTTCAGATCCTGGCATTTGGGAAATCTCTGTCAATACATTCAGTGAATAAGAGTTATAGGAACAGAAACTCTAGTGATCACATACAACAACAAGGAATATTCTTTGCAAAAATAGTTTGGAAATGTTTCAGAATAAATGGACTATTACATGAGTCTATATTAGCAGATAAAAGCAAATACAACCCAGTGAGCTATGGTGAATTCTGCTTTCTAGACGCACCACATTATAGTAATAAAAATCCTAGTTTTCAACAAAAATAACCGTAAAAAATACAAAGAGACCAGACCATTGTTCAGTCAAAGGAAGTAAATAAAATTATAGAAATCATTCCTGAAGAAGCCAAGGCATCAGACTTACTAGAAAAACACTTAAAATCATCTTAAATATACTCAGATGGTGGGAAAATAAAGACAAAGAAATAGAGGAAATCGGGATAGTGATACATGAGCAAAATAAAGATGAAGGACAAATTATTAACAAATCAAGGAGGAATTTTGGAGCAGAAAAGTATAATAATAAATTGAAAAAATCACAATTATGGTGGTTCAATAAAAAATTTTACTAGGCAGAGAAAGGAATAAGCAAAGTGGAGGACAGGACAATTGTTACTGTCTAGTGGAGAATCCCAGGGACAGGGGAGCCTGGTGGGCTGCCGTCTATGGGGTCGCACAGAGTCGGACATGACTGAAGCGACTTAGCAGCAGCAGCAGCAGTGTTAGGAGCATAAAGAAAAAGGAACGAAGAAAGGTGGTCAGAGTCTGAAGGACCTGCAGGACACACTTAAGCAGAACGGTATACATACTGTGTGAATTAATGAAGCAAAAAAAGAAACAGAAATATTATTTGAAGAAATAACATCCAAAAATGCCAAAATTAGATAAAATATACAATCCTATAATTCCAAGGATCTTAGGTACAAATGAAATAAAAAAGAGATTCGCATCAAGACACATTATAATGATACTGTTGAAGACAAACACTAAGACTCTGGAGTTCAGATTCTGGATCTGTGTATTCTATATTGAGGCTGTGGTAGGTCATTCATCCCCAGGCCTTGAGC
Organism: Ovis canadensis; assembly: GCF_042477335.2. NCBI lineage: Eukaryota > Metazoa > Chordata > Mammalia > Artiodactyla > Bovidae > Ovis > Ovis canadensis. The sequence goes on from NC_091269.1 coordinate 59,503,294, forward strand.
AGCCTCCTTGCCTCATGCGTAAAATGGAGATAATAATATTTTTTCACATTATGAAGAAGACATGGTGAAGAAACTGCTTTCCTCTCCTACCCCTGTCTCCAATCTAGCAACACACCTGGCTCCCCCAGCTGCCTATCATCCACACTCTCTGGAACCCTGTAGCCTCTGATTTCAAAATAGCTCCAGAATCTGTCCACTCATCACTGCCACCCATATCTACTGGTCCACACTACCATCATCTCCTCCCTGGATTCCTGCACCAGACCCCTCACTTAGAAGGCTCTATTCTTGGGCCCTGCATCTGTGACTCTTTTAAACCCAATCCATGGGTTGCCTACTCTGCGCAAAAGTCATCCAAGTCTTCTTGACACCATCTCAGTCTGTCACTAGAGTCTTTCCTGGGTACCTCTTTAGAACAGTCCCTCCCCCAAACTTCTCACTCTCCTGTCCTGATTTTCCCCCTGGTGTTTATCTCCATCTAATACCCTAGCTCCTCTTTGATTTATGTCTTGCCTCCTAAAATGAAAGCTCTAAGAGGAAAAGGACTTTTCAAGTTCTGCTGTGTTTGCTGCCTTATCCCCACTGCCCCAAACAGTGACTGGTATGTAGAAATTTTCCAGTAATTATTTCAGTGAGTGGATGAGCAAGGGAACGAGGGAGTGGATAAGACTGCTCACCAATGGAGGAAAGATCCAGACAACTCTGGGATTGTCACCCACAGAAGTCTGATCCGCACCCCGCCTCCCCACAAAGGGCACGTGGGAGAGAGTGAGCTAGGGAGTCAGGGCTGGATCAGGGGCCCCTGCAGTGCTGGGGAGTTCCCAGGGTGTATGACTCTGCCTTCCCTTTATTTTATGCTCATCCTCCATGTCTTCATCTGACACATGCTAGGAAAACTATACTCCCAAACTCCCAAACCAGACTCCCAAACCAAACAACTCCCATTCATCCTCATCACGACCTGGTGAGGTAGGTATGAAAATCCCATTGTACAGATGGGGATGCTGAGGCAGAGAGAGGTGAGGCGACTTGCCCAAGCTGCATGACTGATGAGTGGAGTCTGCTTGACTGCAAAACTGGAGCTGCCTCCTCAGTGGTCATTATTCCCCTCTCCCCAAGAGTAGCAGGAAGTAGCCACAGGAGGATGGCTGTCCTCATCCTCCAAATATTCTCATCAAGATGGCTTTGAAGCCACCAAGGCTTTCTACAACTGGACTAAATGAGCATGGTTCCCAGGGAGAAAAGGTTACATGAATTTGCTGTGGTTTCAGACAAGCCTTGCCTGGCCCACTATAGACATGCTCTAGGCTTATTCTTCTTACTCTAATGGCCTAAGGCTGGGGAATGGGTATGTAGGTCCCTTTCTTGGACACCCTCTTCTTCTCCACCCATTTGCAGAATCCAGCAGGATTTGGTCCCGGCACCTCCACCAGCCTCTGTTATACCTCATCCAATCTCTAGGAGTCCATTTCCCTTTTCCAAGAGATTGCATAGGCAAATATATTCCCACTCTGTCTTCCAGGATTGTCTTGAGGATGACAGATGCCAGTGATAAGCTTTGGAAACTGTAAAACGTTTCAGTGATACTGAGAATCAAGCCACTGTTACTACTAAATAAGTAACGTTTATCCTCAGTCTCACAGAGGAGTTGAAAATGGAACCAAGGCAATCTCTGCAGCCTGAGGATTCACCCTGCCCTTTCCTTTGAGGGTCAGAAGGTACCTAATGCACAGCCCAGGTCTCCCAGGGCCACAAGCAGACAAACCAAACTGTTCTTAAAGTGCACACAAATTAAAACGTGGTTCTCCAAGCTTTCGAAGAAAGCAGCAAAACAGTTGCAACCAGCAAAGCAAAGGACTTTAAGCAGAAACACTACAAGAATGCCTAACAGAGGACAGCAATCTCTCTGGAAAGAAAACATAACCAAAACACACTGTGAGCTTCTTACAACTGCTGAGAAGGCAGCGCCTAGCAATCACCTGCCACTCTAGGTGTTAAAAGGTCATGCACGTGCCTCACAGATCCAGGCCAAGCTGAAGAAAGAGAGACAGAGCCACTGGGAAACCTTATGGGGCCCTTTTTCCTTTCCAGAAGTAGACATTGCAGGAAATGCCTGAGGCTTTCTTTATGTCTAGGAACAGGGAGGCCACAGAGGTCTGTTCCTTGGGTCTGACCGAGACTGTCCTCACCTCTTCTCTCCAGGGCCTGGGGACCCCTTGAACCCCTCCTTCCCGTCAGTGACCTTGGTGACAGAGGCTCCTTGAGAGGCACAGGGGACCAGATGGGAGGGCTACTCACGCATCCAAGACCAAATAGAAGTCGAAGGCGCCGTCACAGTCATGCAGCTTGCTCGCCTTGCTCCTGATGCTCCTGCGGGGGCTTCCCCAGTCTGGGCTGAGGTAGCGGTGAATGGTTTCCCAGCCAGAGTCAAGGTGGCGGAAATTTCTCCAGTTCAGGACATCATGCTGGAAGCTCCCTGCACTCAGTAGTGGAGGGAGCAGCAACAGCAACAGGGAGAGCCCAGGGCTGGGTACCCAGGGCCCACTGCCCTCCATTTACCTGGCCATACATACAGCCCTGCTGGACCCTGGCCACTCCAGGCCCCCTCAGGCCACAGCCCCCACAGCCTCCGCTGCCCAGGGGCCTCCACCCCTCTAGCCCTCTAACCACAGTGCACAGTGAGCCTCCCCGGTGCCTCCCCTGCGGGGGAAGAGGCAAAGATGGTTGGCTTTGGGCCCTTCCCCCACCCCAAGGAAGCAGAATCCCTTGTGATGACCCTTACAATGGACAGGAAGGTTGGCATAGTGACTCTATGACCTGTGGTTCTACTCAATGTCCTGCCTGTGGACAATCCTGCGAGGAGGCAGGGGATCTTTGGAGGGGCAGTAGGGTGAGACTTCTGTCCCTCATCCTTCTCAGGGGGCCTCTAAAATCCTGGAGAAACCATACCTTTTTGTCAACTGAAAGAGGGCAGCTGAAATGGCTTAGATGAGGACATCACTGTTGGGAGGAAGTCTGGAAAGTGGAAGTGTAGAGCGTTTCAGGGGTCATTCTTGTGACTCCGTAGATGGAAGGATCTAGAAGGGGAAGAAGGTCCTTGCAAGGATGCCAAAGTACCTTGTGAATGAAGGACATGCCAGTTATTTTCTGTTGTTTAACAAACCACCCCAAACTGGGTGACACAAAGCAAGAGCTATTTTATTATGGGGTTTCCCTGGTAGCTCAACCTGCAATGCAGGAGACCCTGGTTTGATTCCTGGGCCAGGAAGATCCCCTGGAGAAGGGATGTGTTACCCACTCCAGTATTCTTGGGTTTCCCTGGTGGCTCAGGCAGTAAAGAATCTGCCTGCAGTGTGGGAGACCTGGGTTCAATCCCTGAGTTGGGAAGATCCCCTGGAGGAGGGCATGGCAACCCACTCCAGTATTCTTGCCTGGAGAATCCCATGGACAGAGAAGCCTGGTGGGCTACAGTCCATGGGGTCACAAAGAGTTAGACATGACTGAGCAAGTAAGCACAAGTTTTTATTATGCTCATAGTTTCTGGGACCAGAAATCGGAAAAGGCTGACTTGTGTCTCCATAGGCCAACCTTGGACATAAACAACTCTGAGTCAAAAGTGTTTCAAAAACCCAGATTGTGAATATAAACATTTTTAGAAATACTTTTACCAATTTATTTTATTTTCTTTTGTTGGCACAAAAGAGAGAAATATGCTGCAAGTCATTCTGCAATAAATATACAATAGATCTTCAAATATGTGTAACAAAAATACAAAAACTACAAATGTTTTTGAATTGTGTTGGAGATTTTTGTAGTTCTTGTTGTTCAAGTGGTGTTTTAAATAATGGAATATCTTAAATAAAAGATATTTGGAATTGATGAAATCCAGTATACTTCTCCCTACAGCTTATTAGGTTTTCTTTGCTTCATATCCTTCATGACACTTGCTATTGTCATATTTTTATATATTTTTATATTGATTCAGCATCTGTTTCAGTCTGAAGGGACTGATGTTCTGTTCAACAGATTTTGGGTCATTCATTTTCCATCCTTTGTGAAATGCCTGTTTCTGCATGTATCCATTCTCCAGTTGTTTCTCTTTCATATTGATTCCCTAAAATTTCATTTTATGTAGGATACTAATCTTTTATCAATCGTTGCAAAGATCTTCTTCAGTGTGTGGCTCTTTTTTCACTCTATTTAATGCCTTTTAACAAAACAGAAATTTTTGGTTTTTATAAAAATGAAGTATAGTTGATTTGCAATGTGGTAGTTTCAGGTATAGAGCAAAGTGATTTATATATGTAAATATATGTATTCCTGAATCAGTATGTGTGTGTGTATAGTGTGTGTATATGTGTGTGTGTGTATTCTATGCATACATATGTACTCTTTTTTAAGTTCTTGATTTTAATGTAGTTAAATTTGTCACTTTTTAGAAGCTGTTAAGTTTTGCACAGCTTGTATCTTATTTAATAAATTCTTCTTTGTTAAGGTGAAAGAGGTTTTATCTTAAAAGTTTTAAAGATGTGCCTTTCAGACTGACATCTTGAATCCACCTAGAATTAATATATAAGCGTGATTCTTGCTACGGATCTGATTTCGTGTTTCCCATATACAGAGCAAATTGTTCCCACATCATTTGCTGTCTGTTCTATTTTATCCTCCATGATTCACACGTCACCTCTGATGTGTTCAAAATCCGTACAGTTGTGGGCCTGGTTCTGTGCTCTCTGTCCTATCACCTGTATCCATCTATTGGTTTTATCGAGAGTGTTGACGCCACACTGTCTGAATCACCATCATGTGAATGATTGTATTACTGGTTTTCCCTCTCCCTTCCTCTTGTAGAGGGCTGCTTCCCTGCCATACTCACGGCAGACTTGGACTTGAGTCCACCGAGGAAACATGAATGGAAGTTACATGTGCCACTTTCGAGCAGAAGCTTTAAGAACCCAGCTGCGACTTAAGTGGAACTAACAGCCTAGTAGCTGAGTAAGTGAGAAGTGCTGCTCCCTCCTGGGAATCTGGGATGGACATGTATGTGCGCAACAATGAGACATATGAGTGAAATATACTTTGTGCTTTTCAGCTGATAAGATTTGGTGGGGTTTGTTATAATCTGATATACACAGGGTTCAATTATTATACCTAGCCTAACATACACAGAGAGCTAGAGCGAGCCTTGCCAGTACAAGGTAAATCACCCATCGGATTTTTCTTAGGGTAATTGTTGGCCAGTTGTTTGTTCATGCACATTTTAGAATCAACCCTTGATTTTAGAATTGACTCTCTACTCCACCAAAACCTTCTTAAGATTTGTTTATGATTCATTTTGAGGTATTCGAATCTGTAATCGGGACTCCTCTTCTCCGTGAACACAGGGATGTCTTCATTCATTTGGGTCTTTCTCAATACCTTCCATTTTCCTGTGAAGATCTTCACTTCTTTTGTCAAGTACCTTCTCTAAATAACATTATTTGCTGCTAGTGTAAGCGCTACTTTAAATAAAATTTTAAGCTGTGTAAGTTTTAAGGTACTTATTGATTGATATAGTCACTCAACTTGCTAGGCTCTCTTATTCTAAAAATTGAACTATCAAATCCACTGGGTCAGCATAAAAATAAAAAGCATTGTCCTGACTACTCCAAAGAGTAGAGCTATGATGGAGGCATTCTTGATTTTTAAGAGAATGCCTCTAACACATCACCATTAAGAATGATACTTACTGAAAGCTTTTGGTAGAAATACTTTATCAGATAAAGGTATTTCACTAATACTCTTGGTGTGCTAGATATGAATGGATGCTGAATTTTAACTAAAATTTTTTGTATATTTTGTGAGAAACACATATTTTTCCAGTAATCTATTAATATGGCTAATTAAATTAATGCAGCTGAAACAACATTAACATATTGTCAATGGATTCAAATTGGCCATGATATTTTTTAACTGCTGGATTGAATTTAGTATTAGCTCAGATTTTTTTTGCCTATGCTCATGAGAGAGGCTAGTCAGTAATTTCCTATTTTTGTGCTGTTCTTATCTGGATTTGCTATTAGGTAAGACTATTATGACCAACCTAGATTGCATATTAAAAAGGAGAGACATCACTTTGCCAACAAGTTCCATCTAGTCAAGGCTATGGTTTTTCCAGTGGTCATGTATGGATGTGAGAGTTGGACTGTGAAGAAAGCTGAGCACCAAAGAATTGATGCTTTTGAACTGTGGTGTGGAGAAGACTCTTGAGAGTCCCTTGGACTGCAAGGAGATCCAACCAGTCCATTCTGAAGGAGATCAGCCCTGGGTGTTCATTAGAAGGACTGATGCTAAAGCTGAAACTCCAATACTTTGGCCACCTCATGCGAAGAATTGACTCATTGGAAAAGACTCTGATGCTGGGAGGGATTAGGGGCAGGAGGAGAAGGGGCTGACAGACGATGAGATGGCTGGATGGCATCACTGACTCGATGGACATGAGTTTGAGTGAATTCCGGGTGTTAGTGATGGACGGGGAGGCCTGGTGTGCTGTGATTCATGGGGTCGCAAAGAGTCAGACACGACTGAGCGACTGAACTGAACTGAATCCTTAATGGGACTGCATTTAGATGTTGGGTGTTTAGGGAGGTGACTAAGGTTAAATAAGGTCTTAAGTATTGGGCCTAAGTCTAGTGTCCTCATAAGAAAAGGAAGAGACACCAGAGATGGGCTTCAGGCAGTCACAGTGAAAAGGCAGCGTTTGGGACACAGAAGGTGGCTGCCTACAGTTCAGGGAGGTTTCATCAAAAACCAACCCTACTGACATCTTGATCTTGGACTTCCAGTCACTGTTTCTTGAAACTCTCTCCTTTCTTCTGGGTTCCGTTTCCTTCCTTCTGAAACACATTCTTTAGTAGTTCTTTCACCAAGGTTGTGAGGGTGTTCAATTCAGGGTCTGTACCCCTGAAAATATCTGTGTTGTGCTCACTCTTGAATAACAGTTTGGTTAGATACAGAATTCTAGGTGGACAGATTATTTTTGAGGTTGTCCTAGAAGTCCTGTAATTCCACTAAGGCTGACTGAGTTGCACATTAGAGATTTGATTTCTCGTGTCCATATTAATTAGTGGGCTCTCTTCACAGAAGAAGAGTTTGGCTTTGGGGACCGTTACCAGAACTTTAATGTCTGTTCTGAATTTCACTTTGCCCACCTCAGACTCATCATAATTTTGTTCCTTTATAATCTTGCCTTGTGTAACAGATGCTCCCAAATCTTTGAGAAAAGCACAGAACTTTGTCACCTTATGAACCCACACTCTCCTTTCAGGGGCATCCAGAACAGTTACTGAGTGACTGAAGGAAGGAAGGTTCCCTTTAGCCCCTCAAGGATTCTCTCTTCCCGGACCTAATCTGCTCTGCCTTCTGCTGGGCTCAAACAATGTGACCCACACACCCGGATGCCACTGCAACCATTCAGGTTACCTGAGACTCTACCCTCGTCTCCTCTCACCCTCACTCCAGGGATATGTCCTAATCAGTCCACGATCTGGCATGAATGCAGTCACTTAGAAGGCATTTCCTCTTGTCCCCAACCCTTTAGGCCCTGGCCTCTCTCACCCTCCGTGGGTAATTAAGTTCCCTGACAGTTGTGCATTCTGTGAAGTCACAGAACTCACCGTTATCTGGCAAAACGCTGCCATTTCACAAGTGAGGTGGCTCGGGAAAGGCTGAGAGGCCGAGGGTCAGCTCCAGTGAAGTGCAGGTGATTCTCGGGGACGCCCCAACTATGGAGCCTGCACGGCCGCTCAGCCTGGAAGGGGAGTCCATGACGCTGATGGGGGTCTCTGGGCAGCGCACGGAGGGTCTGCAGCCGCATGGCACGGACCGTCTGTACTGAGTGTCTGTCGCCTGGGTCTCGGAGACCTAAGAGGGTAGAAGTCGCAGCACGCGGATCAGGTGCAGCCTCTGCCAGTCCAAGCGCCACCTCCAAAGGCAAGCCCGCGCGCCAGGGCACCCTCCTCATCCTGAACTTGCGAGGCATGGGGCAAGACCTGAGCCAGCGGGGACGGCCGGTCGAGATATGCGGAGCTGGGCTCGCGGGCGGGCCAGGCCCGGCCAAGAGGGCTAGGTGAAGCCGTGCGCTGCGGCGAGCGGGTCTCCTGGGCGCCGCTTTCTGAGCGCTCAGCCCTCTCGCAGGCCCTTCCCAGAAACCCCTCTGCCCGCGGCGGGCGGGGCGGGGCCCGAGGCCCGAGGCCCCGCCTCAGAGGCGGGGCAGTCCGGGAAGGCGGGGCCCCGCCGGCCCCAGGGCTCGCGAGCCAAGTTCCGAGCCGCGTGTCACGGCCCCGACCTGGAGGCGGCCGGGGCTGCCAGCGCGTCCCCAGCGCCGCGAGAGAGCCGAGGTGAGACGCGCTGTCCTGCCCCCGGGACGGGGCCACGAATGGGCGTGGGGGTCGGGAGTCATCTCACTTCTCCTGGGCTTGCCCCGGGGCGGGCGCTCAGCCCTGCCTTTAGCTGCCCGGGTCTTCCCTCGCCAGCAGCCTCCGTCGCTCCTCTCTCCCCGCCCCCGCGCTGCTTGCTCCTCTCCCTGCCCTCTGCCTCTGTCTGGTCTCCTTGCTTCTTTCTGTATTTCCCTCTCATCTGTCTCACCTTTTCTTGTCCATCGTTGTTTACCTCGTCCTTCCTTTTCTCTCTTCTTCTTTCTCTCTCTCCTCCTCCCTTCTTCCCCTTTTCCTTCCCCCATCAAGAGTTCCACCTTGGATTTTTTTTTTTTTTCTCCTAGGTTGACTTTTTGTGCTGCGGTTCATTTAGTTCATCCCTTCAGCCGTTCACCCATCCTCTGCCGCTCCGTTATTAGCCAGAGTTTGTTCTGGGTACTAGGGTAATAACGATGCATTTGTTCCAGGTCCTTTCTCCAACTGATTATATCAAAGATCTAGGCATGTAACCTGTTCAGTGTCTGTTGTGGGAAAATACATCAAGGATCAAGTTATAAATCTCTGAGTTTTCAGGGTGAGCTGAAAGAAATACTTAGAAACAAGGCATTGATTGAATCCTTTTCTTGGTATTTGGCCTTTAGACGCAGACATCACCAGGAAGCTAAATTTTGCAGGAACATTAAGGGAACATGGGGGCCTGTACCATCCTTCTGTGCAGGCAGTACAAGGCCAGATTGCTGGGGAGGGCCAGGGTGGGATTCAGAGAGCAGTTGTGGGAAGACAATAGGCGAGAGCTTTGCATGGGAAACATTTGGGTGAGAGTTGAAACAGGAAGTTAACTATAAATTTATAAAGTGTATACTTGTCAGTGCTGGTGGTGTGCAGAATTTAGGTTTCATAATTACTGTCGAATGATCCAGCCTTTTTATAACAATTATTGTGACATTGGAGAGTAATGTTTTTGTGTACATGAGGTAAGATCACAGTAGAAAGGTTTCATTTCCTTATCCAAGATACTAAGTGAAGAAATACAGAAAAACAAATCTGATTCATTTTTGAGAAATAAAATAGAAAGTATTATATAGCAAAGCAGTTTTCTGCTTCTTAAAAATTTAATCAGACATGATTTCATTATTTGATATTTTTATGTCATGTATAGTGATATGTTCAAACATACACATACACATACATTATAGATATATGTAAAAATTGTAAAAAGGAAACTTGTTTGGTTTTAAAGCTGCTAATTACTGCCCAACATTTGAGGCTTTTATTTTCATAATTAAGTTAACCTGCTCTTTAAATTAGTTATGATTTTTAGTGATAATTCAGCTTATTTGACTTTTGGCTGATACGCAAAAGCAAATTTGTCAGTAGATAAAACACAGAATTGAACAAAAATTAAAAATGATGGAAGAAGATTTCAGTGTGTTTATTGAAAGAAATTTTTTTTTCCACTTTATGTCAAAGAACATCGGACACTTTCGTAGGTATAAGCATGACACTTTGATTTGGGAGACTGTTTTCTGATCTGAAGGGTTAAATTGTCTTTTGCAGCATTTAACCTCTGACTTCCCAGGTATTAGAATTTGGGGAGGGAGAGGGAAGGGATGCTTTTCCAATGATATAGAACTATCATGTCTGCTCTGGTTAGCAGATTTCTTTTTCAAAAACCCTAAGAGGTGACAACTTTTCTTTAAAACAGATGATCACATAATTTTTTTATTCTAGGCACAATCTTGAGCTGCAGTGCTTTTGAATTTCTTTTCCTTCTCCAGTAGACTGCCTCTCTTCTTCTTTCTAGCCAGTGATGTTCTTGTAGAGTCTGACTGTGCAGTCTGTCGTACAAACCATGGGCTTTTCCTCTGAAGACTGCCACTGGCACTGGCCAAGCTGTGTTAGGCCTGCAGCTGACCCCACAGTGGGCCTGGGGGCTGGCTGCATCCTGGGAATCCTGCATTTGGTTCTGCTTGATCATAGCAAGCATTGCTGCTAGAGGGATGTAGGCATAACTGAATGCGGAGCCTTCGAGGGCTGGCTGGGAAGTCCTTCTCTTCTTTCCCACCACTGCATGGCACCAGCAGCCAGCCTCCAGGAAGGCCTGGACAACTCTGCAAGTTTTCATTTTCTCAGGGTTCTTTGGCTAGAGGATATCTAGAAAACATGTATGTTTCCCTTTAGGAAAACCCAGCACCACACAAGCCACATATAGCAGATGTAGATAGAGGATTATCCTTAGAAATCTTCCAAAAAAGTATGAGAGGCATCTCCAGAGTCTGAGGAGACCAAAGTCTTGGGGCCCAGAAGACTTTTTTCTGTTCTCATTTGTTTTAGCTGAAGAGGAAGCAGCGGAGAAAGGCACTGTCAGTTCAGATGGTTTCACTGAATAAGACCTAGTTTCTCAGCTGCAACTTGGGACAATTGGAGGCTGGCTGGCTAGCTTGGGGTGGTGAGTATGTTCAGATATCTGCAACTTGCTATCATTCAGTTGCTTGAGAAAGAGTTCTTTTTCCTATAAATGGAGGGGGAAGGTGGAAACTGCCCAGGCCATTTGGTCCCTTATTAAACACTATTGTGTGCTGGTCCCTGGCAGGGAGGGGCATGAGTGGAGGGAAGGCAGCCCTGAGCTTGTGTTTAACCTTCGGAACTAGTATGATAATAAATTACTAGTATGATGATAAACCTGGGCTTCCCTGGTGGCTCAGACGGTGAAGAATCTGCCTGCAATGCAAGAGACCCAGGTTCGATCCCTGGGTTGGGAAGATCCCCTGGAGAAGAAATGGCTACACACTCCAGTATTCTTGCCTGGAGAATTCCATGGCAGAGGAGCCTGGCAGGCTACAGTATATATAGGAAAACCCAGCACCACACAAGCCACATATAGAAGATGTAGATAGGGGATTATCCTTAGAAATCTTCCAAAAAAGTATGAGAGGCATCCCCAGAGTCTGAGGAAACCAAAGTCTTAGGGCCCAGAAGACTCCAGCAAAGAGCTGGACACGGCTGAGTGACTAACATTTTCACTTTCACATTTATTGAGGCAGGCTCTTTAGCACTCTAGGTATGTTAATCCACTTAATCTTCACAACCACCTCATGAAGTGGGCACTAAGGTGATCCACAGTGAGACACCAGAGGCAGGGAGAGGATCAGCACCTTGTCCAGGGTCATGTGATTGGCAAGAGCAGAGCTGTATTTGACCCAGGCATTCTAATCCTAGAAACCCACACACTTAAATTCCCTGTGAATGTGAGGCTGGAAGGTTCCTGGGACCGCCGGGTTAGAACCTGAACAGAAAGTTAGAGTGTGGCCGGTGCTGCTCAGATGAAGGAATGATTGGAGTCTGCAGTGCCCCAGCAGTAGGTAATAAACAGAGAAACACGCGCTTTTACACTATGGGGCAGGTGAGGCTTCTCCTCTCAGAAAACCTCTTGTTTCGGTCAGTAGAACCCTGGTTGGTGGCCCAGAAGGACTGACTCCTGAGGGAGAAGTATTCCCAGTGGGAGGGGAGGACAGACATGGTCAGACCGACTCTTGACTTGGGAGGCTCAGTTTCAGAAGTCTGCCAAGATCATTACTTCATCTAAAGGCTGGGAAAAGGTTGGAGAGTCTGGGATTGAAGTCCGATTGTTTCAGTAGGGAGACCACAAGGGTGTAAGTGTTAGTCGCTCAGTCGTGCCCGGCTCTTTGTGACCCCGTGGACTGCAGCCCACCAGGCTCCTCTGTCCATGGGACTTTCTAGGCAAGGATACTGGAGCGGGTTGCCAATTCCTTCTCCAGGGGATCTTCCCAACCCAGGGATCGAACCTGGGTCTCCTGCACTGCAGGCAGATTCTTTACCATCTGAGCTACGAGGGAAGCCAGCACTGAATGATGTCTGTATGGCTCAGAGGTTTGTCTTGCTGAGCTCAGACTGAAAGAACCAAGGAAGGCAAGAAGAGTCCCTTCCCAGGACACACACAGCAGAGTGACGAGGATGAGTAAATAGCGTCGGGGATCAAGAGCCCGGAATGGACTTAGGCTACTGAGGGGTGTGGAGGACAGCAAAGTTCCTTTAATACTGGATGGGAGGGAAAAATCAAGGGGTGCATAGATCCGCTTGCTGCCAGAACAGCTGATGTCAGTGGGAGGAGAAAGAGGTGGAAAGCTCTGCTTTGCTCAGCAATCATCTGGACAGACAGCCACCTTCCAGTTGCCAAGGGCATTGGCAGATCCACGTAGGAAAGGGGGACAGAAGCAGCACTGAGCGGCTGTGCCTGTGGTCCCCTGACCCCGGACAAGCCACAGCAGACTCATGTCATTTTCATTTGAAAGACTTCCTTCTGGTAATTGCTGCATGCAGTGGACCGAGGTTAGACGGGGCCCCAGAAGGAGTTTGGTGGGACATTCTCTGCACTTGCCTGAGTGACCTTACCCGGTGGTGCTGGTGCCTGTGAGAGCGGTGGCCCTCAGGGAGGGTGGGTGGCATGCCAAGGTCTCCCATCAGCTCAGTACCTTGGTCTCCACCTTTTCTTCCTTCTCCTTCTTGTTCTCATGATCAAGAGTTGGATGATAACACTGATGAGTGATTTTGGGTGGATTCAGTAGTTGACAGAATCCAGATCTAGAAGAGTCTCAAAAAGCTGGAGCAGCACAGAGTTTATTGATACGGCCTCTGTAAGTTGTAGATGAACACATTTGGATTGAGGCCTGCAACATTCCTCAAGTAGTTGTGAAAATCCCATGACATAAGATGTGTTAAGCTCTTGGCATCTCTGGTGCGTGCATTTATGTAGTCAATAAATGGTGAGATGTATATTTATATCATGAAGCATTCTGGTAGCAAACATTCCAGCCTGCAGGAAGACGGCATGTTTCAAATTTTATAGCTGAGAAGGTCGTCTCATCTGTTGTTCAGAACACTGGAAGTTCTGTCAAAGGGGTCTGCATGTCTGTGTTTGGATAATGTTGCCCGAACTGTGAGGGCAACACAGTGGGGCTACGTGCAGAGGGGTACAGGGGTGCAGCCAGACCTCGGTCAGCAAGGCAGCCTCCTGCCCAGCTGTGGGAAACATATCAGGTGGCTCTAAACTGTCATCTGGTAAACAGTGAGGGACACAGAGTGAGAGAGAGAAAAAGGGGGAGTTTGTGCGAGGGTGTATGTGCATTTGATTGTGTAATAGTGTGTATGTGTTTGAGTGTATGTGAGTATGTACGTGAGAGTGTATACATGTGAGACTGTGGGTGTGTATGTATTGTGAATGCATGTGTATGTGAGGGTGTGAGTGTGCCTGGGTGTGTGTGTGTCTTTGTGAGCTCATGGAAGCTCAGCAACAGGGTTCAAGCAGAGTGCTTATTCTTTGACAAAGAGGGAGAAGTGGCTTCATCCCAACTGGAGTCACGCATGGTTAGATCTGGAAAGGACTGTGGAGATAATTCAGTCCAACCCCAGTTGACGGGAAATTGAAGCCGAGAGAGGTGAGAAGGACAGCTCAGGGTCACTCGATGCAGGGACATGGCCATCTCTGCCTCTTCAAGTAACATTGCTGCTGCTGCTAAGTTGCTTCAGTTGTGTCCGACTCTGTGCGACCCCACAGATGGCAGCCCACCAGACTCCGCCATCCCTGGGATTCTCCAGGCAAGAACACTGGAGTGGGGTGCCATTGCCTTCTCCAATGCATGAAAGTGAAAAGTGAAAGTGAAGTCGCTCAGTAAGTGTCTGACTCTTCGTGACCCCATGGATTGCAGCCTACCAGACTCCTCCGTCCATGGTATTTTCCAGGCAAGAGCACTGGAGTGGATGCCATTGCCTTCTTGGCTGGCACTAATTCTGATGCCAATGGCATCCCCTTTGAGGACTCAGTTTGGAAAAGATATTTGGAGAGGCTCAGCTCCCCCTGGTGGCCCATCTTGGAAGTCCTTTCAGGACGACCAAGCAGGAGACTGGAGTCTCTCTGGATGGGCTGAAGGGTGGGGCTGGCATGGGTTTCCTCACGAACTGTTCAAACTTCACAGGTTAGACAAAGAATCTGATTTCTTGATTGGGTAAAAGCTTGGGAGAAATTGGAGAGAAGGCCGGAAAAGGAAGCTTAAACATTTTATAGACGCCCCTTTGGTATTTGGGTCACATGGTTGACTTGGCTGTTCATCAGTGGGGACTCTGGGAAGGCGGCCTGGCCAGTGCAACCAAGCAGGCTTTGGGGGCACACACCTGGGTTTCCCCAGCTGCGCCTCCTCTTTGCAGGGGACATTGGGCAGGATGCTTAGTATTGCAGGACCAGGGTCCTCTTCACTCATAGGCAAAACACATGTCACAGACTTCTGTCACCAAGACAGTGATAAGGAGGGCAGGTATCTGTGATGCCTTTTCCAGGTGGAGCAGGAGGCAGGCCAAGAAGAAGAAGAAGCTGACTTGAACCTAAATGATGTCCCCGTGAGGAAGGATCAGAGCTGCCCACTCCTCACAGTCCTCCTGGGCTCAGGACACTTATTTCTTAATGATAAGAGCTCAGACCACTCAGTGGAGTATGGTCCAGCAAGCTGAGGAGACAGGCTGAGGAGACACTTTAGGATGGTTGAGCAAGCTTCAAGAACTTGCTGGTGGGCTGATCAGGGAAGAGGGATAAATGTCTCCCCAGCAGGGCTGATGGCTCCCTCTCCTTCCAGGTGCCATCACAAATGGCCATTGTGTGTCTCCCCTGCGCCATGAGCACCTTGAGGGCTAAGCAGAGGCTGATTCCCCTGTTAATGCCAAGTAGGTTGGCACAAGAAGACCTCTGACAGTTGGCAGGTGAGCAGAGGACAAGCAAGTGTGTGAAGAACAGGTGTAGTCAGGAGAGGGGAGAGGGGGGACCCACACTTGCTGCAGGGTCAGGGCCTGGTAGGAAGGCGGCTGCCCCCGGGCGTGGGAGCAGGGCCAGGAACGGCCCCGGACCCAGCCTGCCTTGCCTGGGTGCTTATTGTCCAGCTTTTACCCTCTGGTCACGTGTGCTGCAGAGTGCTTGAAATGTCCTGGCGTGTGTGATGATTTGGAAGAAAAATTAGCACATTGAGCAGCAAGGAGCAAAAACTGCTGTATATCAGGGTGCGGAGGTGTTAGAGTGTCAACTAGGTCACAACTGACTGGTGGAAGCCCTATGCCGCTGTTAACACAGCTGCTGCCTGGATGCTGATAGATGCAGGGCAGTACTGACTCTGGCCTCTGGGTGGCAGCATTGTGCGCTGTGGTCCTTCCTCTCTGATGGAGATCGGGGTGAAAACGTGCTCTGAGTCAGGGTGAGTTGCTGCAGCTGTAGCAGTCAGGATGCTTTGGATGCAAAGGAGGAAAACCATCTCTGGTCAAGTTAGCTGAGAAGATTAATTAGAAGGGTAGCTCGTCTAGCATCACACAGCTGAAGGTTGGCAGAGTTTGGACTCACATGGACACTTGTCTGCCTTCAAGTTCATGCTCTTATCAGCAACTGGCCCAAGATGCTGAGGTCCCGGGTGAGGGGAGGAGGTCTGTAAGTTCCTGCAGCCTGCATGCTATGATATGTGCCTGAGTGAAGAGCACACGTTTCATGGCCTGTTGCTTCCTCTCTCTGCAGAGCCCTGTGGTCCAAGTGTGCTGGCCCAGGCCCCAGGGGAGCCCTTCAATCTCACAGCCACTCCCCGGGCCAAGCCGTCCAGAAACTCTGGGGGCTGACAGCTGCTGGAGGATCCACCTCACCCAGCTGGCTCAGGCTCTGTGGCCCCATGGCTACTGGGAAGGGAGTTCTGCGGAGCCCTTCAGCTGGAAACAGATGGCAGCTTGTGAATCTGAGCAGGGCTGGGGCCGGAAGCTGGTGCTACTGGAGAAAATGAACCACCTGGGCTCTGAGACTGCCCTGGGCGGCAGTGGCCAGGATGAGGCCTGTGCCGAAATGGTACTGTCAGTGGTCCCAGGCAAGCCCAGGCTGGGAAAGCTGATGCCCCAGAAGACTTGGTGGGAACAGAGGCAGAGCGCCTTCACAGAGGTGCCTCGGCTCAAGAAGAGGCTCGGGGGCGGGCAGGCCCAGGACAGAGAGCACAGTGGCCCTGTAGGCCAGCCTGGCCCCCAGCAGCTGACCCTCAGTATCCCCAGGGACCTAACTGGCAGCACCTGCATCTCTGTGTGGCCCAGCGGAGCCTGCAGGGAGCAGAGAAGTGCCTTCAGCAAGCCAGCCAGGGGTCCAGCAGGGAGACTGGGACCAGCCTGTGTCTTTCAGGCCGGTGAACCTGCAGATGCCCTGGGAGAGCTGCTGGGACTCATCAACACGGTTGATGTCACTTGCTGGGGTCGACTTTCCAACTCCAAGCTTTTGGTGGGTGATTTCTGGAACCTGCAAACAGTGCCACCAAATGCTCCTCTCTGCGGCACTTTCCTGGGCGCCCCCACGCTGTGGCTCAAGCACGCCACGGTCCAGATCCCCACGCCCCCATCGTCGTCCTCTACCAGCTCTTGGGCCCTGCTGCCCCCTACGCTCACCTCCCTGGGCCTGTCCACCCAGAACTGGTGTGCCAAGTGCAACCTGTCCTTCCGCCTGACCTCCGACCTGGTCTTCCACATGAGATCCCACCACAAAAAGGAGCGTGCGGGGCCCGACCTGCATTCTAAGAGGCTGAGAGCAGAGGCCCTCACGTGCCCCATTTGCCAGGAGTACTTCCGCGAGCGCCACCACCTCTCCCGGCACATGACTTCGCACAGTTAACAGGTGGTTTGGAGCAAGCGCTTGGCCGTGAGGCCAAGATGGCTCACAGGGCCTTCCTCTGAAAAGGCTGGTCACAGTTGTCTGCAGGGCTGTCTCCTGGGGCATTTGAGGATGAACAGCTCAGTCATAATTGGAAAAAGACAACCAGCCCCCATACGTGTTTTAAAGGAAATAAAGTTGTGAAACAATGCACTTTGCTAATCACAGGGTATGGTGAAGAATAGGCACCAAGCGCTTCTGGCATTTTCAGGAGTGGGGGCTCTTCTGTACGCATAACTTCTGCTCCACATGGAAGCAAGTTTGGCACACCACATGGGCTTTGGAGGCAGACAGACATGGATTGGAATCCTGGCCCTTTCACATACTAGCCCTGAGCTTGGGCAGGCTGCTCTGACTGAGTCCCAGCATGCTTCTCTGTAAAGTGGAGATGGTGGTACCTGTGTCTGAGGGATGTTGTCAGGATTATGTGGGAAGATGTGTGGCAAATGGCCAGCACATGCCTGGCAGTGTCACCACTAAGCAAAGAGTGCGATTGTCGTGGTCCAGATTAGTCAGCTGTTGTTCACTGGCAGAATCTCAGTGGCAAACAGTGCAGGCCCCTGTTTCTCAGCGCTGGGTCTGTGAGTTGGCTGGTGTCGAGCCGGGCTTGCCTGATCTTCGTTCCAGGTTGCTTTTTCTCTCAGGACTCACGCTTCTCTCGTGGTTATGCCAAGAGCACAGAAGGACAAGTCCAAATACACAAACACATTTCAAGCCCCTGCTTCGGTCACTTCCACTAACATCTGCTTGGCCAAAACAAGTGGATGGCCAAACCCAAAGTTAAGGGGTGAGATGTGCATGGGGGCCAATAGGGAAGTCATGAGTGCGTGTATAATCCTACAGGGGCTGGAGGAATTGGGACCAATAATTCAACCAACACCTGGTCCATGGTTATTCACATTCTGAATACGTGCAAATGGGAAAATGAAACAACACCCCCTCCCCTTTTAGTTCTCTGGAAGCGACCATAAAACCTTAAGGCGTGGAGCACTGTGAGGACAGGGAGAGTTGTGGATGCTATTTATCGTATAATGCATGTCGTTTCAGTACCTGTGCTGTTCATCCCCATTTGTCCTTATTCCTAATAATGCAAAATTCAGATCATAAACTCTGCTGAAACACAAGCTAGTTTGTGTGAAAGCCGTTTGTTGGAATTTCTTTCAAAGCGCAGTTTTGTTTTTTTTTTTCAATTGGTTTCCACTTCACGTTCAAGATTTTCTCATTTGACCTGCAGACCTCAGTTGCAGAACTCAGGCTTGTGGATAGAAGGGAGCTGGTGGGGGTCTCGGCTGGCCACCATCCATCTAAAAAACCCCAGACTCCACCTCTCTCCATCGCCATGTCTGGCTCCTGCCTTGCCCGAGGCAGCTGCTTGTCCCTCCTGCCCACCCTGCCCCATCCCTCTCGTTCCCACTCCCCGTACTTCCTACCTGCCCTCCCACCCACTCTCCATAGCCACCCATATATTCATTCATTTCTTGACCTCCCTGGGCATCTGGGCTGTGCCAGATTGTGTGCCAGGCCCTGTATGGCACAATGAGTTCAACCCATGGGTAGGGGTGGGGGTGCCCCTACCCTGCGGGGTGGGAGTGTAAGCTGAGCTGCAGAGTCCAGCAAGAGCTGGTGATTCAGAAAGGGCAGGAAATGCTAGGGAGAGCGTGTTCCTGAGATATAGGTGTCTGAGGCTGCTGCAAGGCACAGAGGGGCAGAGAGAGAGAGGATGCGACTCTTAGAGATGCAACGGTGGGAAGGCATTGAAGGAAAGGAGTTTGAGCTAGGGTCCTGGAGGGCGGGCTCCGAGAAGCCCTTCCAGGGGCCTCTGGCTGCAACAGATAAAGTGGGCTGGAGGAGTGAAGACGTACCTCCTGAGCCACTGCCTCTCCATCTGGAAGGAAGAAGCAGGTTTCCCTAGAGCCACCCAGGAAGCACCCCCCGTTTCTACAGAGAGGCTTGGAGCCCAGGGGCCCTGCAGGCTGAGTCCCTTTGGAAATTGCATGGAGCTAGAATTTGCCCACAGGGAGTTCTGCCCAGGAGACTGAAGCTTTGGGGAGTCTCCCCCGCCTCCTGTCCCATGCGGGGCAGGAAAGGACAGCTCATGAGTTGGAACCTGAGACTCCACATCGCGCAGCAACATACATTATGTCATTTAATTTGCATGATATGCCCTGGAGATAGACACCTAATTCCCATTTTACAGCAGAAGAAACTGAACTCCAAGAGGTCAACTGATTTTCCTAAGACTGTGGGTTCTCGAGAAGCCGTGCGAGAACAAGAGCCCAGACTGCCCCACTTGTGCTCATCCTTCCCAGCCTGCCACACGTCTGCTCGGCCCAGCTGGGCCACGTGGCATTGTGGGCAGGTGAAAAACTGGGGCTTAGGACCAGGCGTCGACTCCCTGTCTAAAAATTCAGCTGCCCCTGCCCTCCCCAGCACTTTCTGTTGCCCTTCTCTTGAGCACTCCATTTCTTGCATACTGTTTTTTCTGAATTGTCTGGTCTATTGTGTCCCCCATCACTAGAATGTAAGGAGTATTTGCTGTGTTTTTCACTGCTATGTCCCCAGCAACTAGAACAATGGAGGCGAAAGCAAGTGTTCAACAGACCTTTGTAGAAGGATAGAATCAGATGCCTGGTCTGGCCTCACCCCTGACAAGCCAGCTTCTCACCAGGGTTTCGACATCTGTTAAGCTGCACGCACAGCTGTCCTCCTCTGGCATGTTGGATTACTCCATACTTTCTTTGAAATCAGTTTGACATAAGTACACTAAAATAAAAAATGATTTCTAAGTAGAAATTTAGAATTGTAAGGGATCCTGCATTTCTGGTCCATCCCCTCACTTGATAGCAATGAGCAGTGAGGTCCACCAAGAGCTGATGTTCAGAGTGATGCAGGGGCAGGAGGTGGTGAGGTCAGGGCTAGGACCCTTTAGATGTCTAGACCAGTGTGTCTTCCCTGGCCCACCCATACTCCTCTGGGAAACTTGGCTATGGTTGCAAACCAAATGATGACTGACAGTGACCACATCACTCGTAAGCAAGAGAAACATTTTGGAAAAAAATTAATAATTTAATGAAGAAGCACAAGAACACATCTCCCAACTTAACTTTTTAAGACAGAGTTCATTGTGGTAAAAACTGATATTGATGCAAGCTATTTTGCTGACGTTCAAATTGACCGACTCCGAGGTGACTTATGGAGGTGATGCCTTACAGTTTATTAATGTGGCATTTCCTCCTTGCCTCTAGGCTGGGTTCCAAAGTCCCCATGGCAGCTGAAGACTGTCTCCCCCCTTTTCTCTCCCACCCTCCTGTATCTGCTGGAGAGCAGTCACTTTTAATCACAACTTTGCTCACACTCTCTCTGCCACCTTCCATCCTGGTTAAGAGTTGGCGGGTGAAGTTGCCACAAAACATCACATCAGCAGGTATGAATTTTACTTGACAATTCTGGAGTAAGAATTGCCACATTCCTTAAATTCTCTTTATATAATTTAATCTGTTCTTCACGCCAATCCTATTCTGGTAGTATGGGTTGTCTGTCTTTTTAAAATCCCTCCCCTGTCTCTCCAGTTTACAGAAAGTTCCCCAGCACCTCACAACTGAAAATACCCTCTCAGCATCAAACAGCCTCCCCATACTGTGTCGGGGTCTTTGCCTCCACCCTCCAATGTGCTATGGATCTTCTCCCTGGATCTCAGCCCTGGCGGTTTTCTGGCAATGCCAGCATTAGGCAGGTAACACAGGAACCACTGAGCCAATAAACAAAGTCTTGGCTTCCTTTTTGGACAATGGAAGGGAAAATACCTATAGTGGCTGGAATAAATAGCAAATTATATTTTAATATGTGATCTCCCAAGTAGCAGCCATTCAATTAAGGTTTTTAAAAGTCCCCCAAGTGCGCTAATGAGGCTAAAATAAGACATTCTGAATTCACATCCATTTTAGTTCTCAATTTTAACCAAGATCTGGTTTTCTTTCTGCTTTTCTCTGGAAGAGAAGTAAAATCTTAACAAGGTCAAGGTCCCAGATTTCTACTTCTGGCCAGTTCCTGAATCCTAGACCAGGGAGTCTAGTCAAATGGCTATAAAATTAGGTTAAAGAAAGTGAGTGAAGCCCGTTGGGCTTGGGGGAGGGTGGCAAGGGAAGAGGAGGTTAGGGAGGCCCTGAAACCTAGAGTGCATGATCTCTGGATGAGGGCTCCTTAGGGCCAGGCTGAACACAGGCCTCAAGCGAGGCCAGAAATCAGGACTGTATGTGACATTAGTTACCATTTATCCAGTTGTCTTTTAAAGGCTGATGGTCAGAATGGTACAGGGTGAAGGAAGCGCATTAGAGGCGGCGGCAATGGGGAGGGGCAGGAGCCACCAGATGGAGACCTTTACCTCTACCAAGATCCCAGTCTTTGAATCGACTAGGTGCTGGCCCCAGCCTTGCAGCCTTGCAATACCGCCCTGTTCCTCTGGCTGGAGGGAGAGGCCCTTACAGAGGGGTGAAAGTCAGCAGGAGCTGTCTGAAGGTGAACCCCGGATTCTTTCTTTCCTTGGGAGGGGCTGGTGCCCCCTGGTGGCAGCAGGCCTCCCCTGCAGGTCACTTCTCTTAAGAGCCTATTTGTATAATTTTTTTTTTTTCCTAGTAGAAGTCATGTGGGCGGTCTAAAGATCATATAGTAAGATATGAAAGCAATAGAATGAAGCTTCTATTTAAAAAACAAATTATTCTCCAATGTGTTTTGATTTGTGCCACGTCCTAGAAAAGAATTTTGGAAGGCAATTTTGAATAGGGGTTGGGGGAGTTAGTGCTTTCTGAAAGGAGCGTTGCCTTTCTTTACGTTTAACCTTTTGTTCCCCAACCATCTCATGTTTTCCTGGAACTGGAGACAGGAAGCCAGTGGCCTCTGATACCCTTATTCTAAGCTGCTTGGATTATGCAGCTATTTTCACTGCCAGCCACCCTGATCTGCAAGGTAGTAAGGAGGTCCTTAGGCCAGGTGGCAGCTAATCCTGGAGAAACCAGGAGGTGGGAGATGGGTGCCCTCCAGCGGGGACCTTGGAGACAGGTTTCCTGGCTCATGACCGTGTTTACGGCTACATCCTTTTACTTTCTGAACTGTATCCTCTCATTGCATTAAAGCTGTGTGGGTGGGCATGACCCTCCCTGAAACACAAACGTGTCTATGTGCTTTGTGTTGGGCTGCTTGGCAGATGCAGGCACACAGGAAGCAGGGGGGTGAGATGGGAGAGAAGCTGGCATCCTATCCTCTGGTGCTTCAGCATGGTGCCTGGGAGCTGGGCCCAGCAAACATCCTGATGATGAAGGTCCAGCACGTCTGTGACTGGGTATGTCTTGGGAGAGAGGTACACAGCCTCATCTAAACCCTCTCACGGCACATCAGTGGGTGCCTTGAGGGGCTCTCAAGCAGCGGGAGATGTGAGAAGATTGTACGGCTACAGGCCGGGATACAGAAGTGGAGCAGAAGGCTGGTGGGGATTCAGGCACTGAGCCAGGACCTCAAGGCAAGGGAGGGGAGGGATGGTGCAGTTCATTGTACAAAAACAAAGTCTGTGTATGGTTGAAGCAGAAAAGGTTGTCTTGAGAGGGGCCAGGGCTTCACCCAGTGTTGGGTGGGCAAGCTGGAGGCCCAGGATGAATAGTAAGCAGAAGCAAGGAGCTGCTCAGCAAGACCTCAGCTGTGGCCAGGCACAGGAACTGCCTCTGGAGGGCACTGCTGCTGCCCCTGGTAAGCTGGGTCGTGGCCGTGCTGCCCTGCACACGTGACATCTGGCCGTCGCTGCCACTCAGCCTCCCTGGGTCACTTGCTGCAAAAATTAAAACAAAACAAAACATCCTATACAGGGGCCTTTGGCCCAGGCAGGAACACATGTCCAACAGAGAGCTGGAAAAGTGCACTTCCAGGGTATCTGGTTTCATGGTGGAGGAATGGTTATAGTGGACATTGGCCAAGCATGAGATTAACTCGTTCAATGTTCCCATGCCCAAAGGTGCTAATATCTTGCCCATCGCATGGAAGAGGAAACTGAGGCACAGAGATATTAAGTAAGTTGCCCAGAGTCACACAGCTGGCCTTCCCGCCTGGGCAGGCTCAAGCTGGGACCTGGGCTTTCAGCCACTTCTCTGCTTCTGAGTGAGCCTGTTTCCCACAATTCTCTGAGCACCCAAGGTGGGTGCAAGTGCTGGTGGCCTAAACGAGGGCGAATAGCCACTGTGCTGAATGTGTGGCTGCCAGTGAATAGCCGCTGACGTCTACGGCTCCGAGGCAGAGTCGACTCTGCGGAGACGGTAATAATGGGTGTCCAGGGTGTGAAGCTTGGAAGGGAGATCTGCATATGTCATCCACCCCAAGAACTGCTCCACCCCTTCCCCTATGTAAGACGTTCAAGACCCACCAGGATCTTCTCCATCTGTGGACCCCACAACACCTACAAGACACCTTGAACAAAATAAGCTATAGTAAACGTCAGTGGTGCAAATCAAGGAAATCCAAATGACGTACATGGAAAACTCATAAAAGATAACCAACTGCTAATGATCACTATGATAGTGACTCAGATATAGAATTTATTTCATCTTATTATATTTTTGGAATAATGCCTGCTGCATCTGGAAATAATGACATATGCTAATCATAGGAATTTAAGAAAAAGAGAAAGTATAAAGAAGAAAGTTAAACTATCACCCCAAATACTACCATCTAGAAGAAACCATTGTTTGCTTTAGGTACTCATCAGATAGCTATATATATAATATATATGCATGTATATATATGTGTGTGTGTGTATGTGAAAGAGAGAGAGAAGAGGGAGGAGGGAGATTCCTAGAGTGTAAGCATAGAAGGTGATCATACATTTTTCTGGATGGCAGTAGGTCTAATGAAGAAAAAGGTCAGATTACAGGATGTATGTTACTACTAAAATTCAATCATGCCCTGAATCCCTCTTGAATTTAGCAGGAGGAAAAGGAGCTGGAGTAAGATTTTGCCTTCCATGGGAGCTTTCCAGGGCTGGTTTGAGGTCTTCTAGCAGAGAAAAACCCTAGGGATTGGTGGTGGCCCAGATTCCCCAGATCTCTGAGGTCTGGGAGGGGAACTGATGAAGTCCAAGCTGTTCCTAGCCCCCTGAGGAAGTCACTGTGGCAACCACAGCCTGGACTCACCAGAGGGCCAGGCAGAACTTCATCCTCAGCACACAGTCCTGGAGCCTGGGATTCCAGGAGCAGGGAAGGGGCATGGGGGCTCCCTGTCCTTCTGGCCTTGCCCTACCACAACTTTGAGCAGGGGCTTGGAGGTCTCTTATTTTTGGTCCCTGTGACTCTAGCAGAGCAGGGTTGCCTGGTGCCAGGACATCAGCCAGAGATGTCTCATTTCCCCAGGCCACCCCTGGGCTCCAGGCCTCCTCCCACGGCTGGCCCAGATCCAGGGGAGGAGATCTTGGGCTCTGCCTGCCTCAAACTTCTCACCCTGTTAGGAGTCAGCTTGGTTGTCAGAGATGGCAGAGTGACAGGCTGCACTTGGCCGAGTTGGGCAGGTCCCCATGCTGCCACCCAGGGCCACTATCCCCTCTGACAGCAACACTGCATGGTGGGAAGCTTCGTGGCATCAGAGCTCACTTTCGGGTCCTTGGCAGAAGCAGGAGAGGCGGTCAGGGGAGGAATGTGAAGGAAAGATAGACTTATCGTGTACAATTGGATTGGGAGGGTTTGGGGCAGAGAGGAGAGGATTACTAAGCGAACCTGAAGTTGTGTTCGCATGTCTGAGAACAGCTACCTGGAGGAACACGTAGCTTTTCAGCTTGATAGGCATGTGTGTTCATTGCATACCCACGGCCTGTGTCAGGCGCCATGCCAGCTGGCAGCAATAGGAGATGAGATGAGCAGGACATTCCTGTCCCTGAGTGCAACATTGCATGATGGGGACAGACGTGGTCCCAGGGCAGAGGGAGAGAGGCGCTCTAATGGGGAAGAAGCAGGCGCAGGGAGGACAGAATGGGGACAGTGTGGAGAGGGAGTGGGCGCTCTGGACCTCTGGGCCTGCACTGTCCCACGTGGGGGCCGCCAGCTGCAGGTGGCTGCTGTGAGCTGGACTAATGTGACATGTGCTGATGGGCCACATACCTGATCTCAAAGACTTGGTGCAAAAGCATCTCAATTCATAATAATTTTTATACTGAGTATACATTGAAATGATATGACTGTGAATATAGTGGGTTAAAGTACACTATTCAAAGTAATTTTACCTGCTTCTCTATACTTTTCTTAAACGTGTCTACGGAAAATGTACATGTGCCTAGCATCTGTGGCTCACATCATGATGTGGTTGGGCTAAGGTGGTATGGCTGACAGCGTGAGGACCAAGGGTTGGTGATTAAGAAGCATGGGTGGGGATAGATGTGGGCTTCACTTCCCTGCAGGGGATGGACTTCGAAGGGGATGAGCTTCCTGGCCCTAGGTGTTCCAACAGAAAGGATGCTGGCAGTTGGGAAGAGGCCAGATGTATGAGCTCCAAGGGTAGCTGTGATTCTAAGCCTAGCCAGAGTGCAGCAGGCCCTGTTTCTGCCCACTGGGGGCCTCAGTCAGGACCTCATGCCTGACTGCCCCTTGGTTGCGGCCCAGAGATCCCGCCCTTCCCTGGCTCTGCCTATGGTGGCCCTTGCCACGGCCACGCAGGCGTGGGCTGCGCCTCGCCCTTAGCGGAGCATGCTGGAGCATCTCCTTGGCTCTGGCAAGGGCGGCATCTGCAGGAACAGCCACGTCAGGTGCCACGCCCACCCCTTCCCATGAGCGGCCGTCTGCAGCCCCCACTGAGCGGGCGGTGGGGATGGTGATGTACAGGTCCGTGTCGTCCACGTGGTAGGTTTGTGGTGGCTGGCAGCCCCCGCTGGTCGCCTCCCCGATGACCAGTGCTCGGCCCAGCCTCTTCATGATGTAGGTGAATTCCTCTGCGGCGCCGGCAGTCAGACTGCTGGTCAGAATGACCATGCTCTTCTTGGAGCCATAGCGTTCACCTACAAGATACAAGACCCTTCAAAATAGGGAGTCAGATCCCCACTGGGCACTGGTCTTCTCCAGACTGCCTCGACTCCGATAGAGGAGGGTTGGGTCTGTATCCTCATGTCTGCATGCGATTCACTCCACCTTTCTAAGCCCAGTTTCTGCATCCATAAAACGAGGATAAGGATGCCTGCCTGATCCTGAGCAGGCAGGTGCTTGAGAGTTTTTTCACCAAGTGATGGGAAAAGGCTTAACCGACTTACCTGAGAGAAGGGCTAACCTGACCAGACTCTCTTTTCACTCTGGACCCCCAGAAGAGCCAAGTTTGTGATTTAATGATGAGAACCTCTAGGATAGTGATGTCCAGTGGGAATGCAACATGAGCCTAAATGTAAGCCACTGATGTCATTTCAAGTTTTCTAGAAACCATGCTAAACAAGTAAAAGGAAATTGATAAAATGAACTTTAACACTGTTTTATCTAACTCCATGAATCCAAAATATGCTCCTCTCAAATTTTTTGAACAATAAAATTATTGAGATATTTTACATCATTTTTTTCATAAAAAGTTTTCAAAATCTCGTGTGCATGTAACACTTTACACATTCCAATCCATGTGGGGCACGCGGCTCCCATATTGGACATGGCAATTCCCAGGCCCCACGGTCTGCAGATCTGGTTTTACCTTCCAGTCTTGAATATCTATTTAAATTGAGCATTCATCTGGTCCTGATTTTTACTTACGTTTTGTAATATTATTGAATGGATATCTTGGAAGATTGCCCCCACATGCTTGTGTGATAAGAAAATGGCAAATGAAGATTGCAGAGTGCTTTTCTGATTAGATGCACAACCTCTGTTGGTTTCCCAGCCCCTTCCTGTCAGATGGGCATCCAGGTTCCTTGGTTTTGCAAGCTAAGCAAGGGAGACAGAGCCAGGCTATCCCCTGGGATGTGAGTGGGAGGCCCGTGGTTCTGTAAAGCGTAAGGCCTGTACTGCCTCCTCCAGCCCCTGCTCTGGGCCCAGGGCAGGTAACAGAAGGTTCATTAGAGTCATGAACTTTCTTTAGACAGATGTGCTGGGCAGCTGCTGAGAATTCAGATAAGGTGGAAAGCCACTGGAAACCCACTGGGATTTGCTTATGGGCAGGGGATCCTTCCAGCTCTGCATTTGTCTTGCAGACTGATGCCTGCCACGGCAAGAATGGCAGGCATTTTGGTTTTAGACAAACCAGTGTTCAAATTACTATCATTAGCTGAGTGACCTTAGACAAGATAGCTGACTTAGAACTCATTTTTCTCATCTAGAAAACAGGCATAATGGTAAATGTTTTGCAGGGATTGAAGGTCTCATGTACAGAGTACATGGACTAGGACAGGGGTTTTGTATTCTGGCTACAGTTACTTTTACCTGAACCCAAAACTGTCTTTCCTGGATTTCTCAGGAGCTTCTACAATAGTAGGAAGGAAAGCCTTCTGCACGCACCTTCGAGCTGAGTAAGGGTCCAGAGCTCACTGACGGAGTCACTGGGCCGGTTGTAGATTTTGTCCAGCAGAATAGGTGGGCCTTCGTCGAAAAAGTAGGAGCACAGGGCAGAGATGGAGGAGGTGGGGCCACCAATGTTGAACCTGAAGGAAGGGAACAGTTGCCCGCTAAGGGGCGGAACCCACGGGGAAACCCTCGATGCCCCTAGGGGGCCCAAATCCTTGCCCTGCTCTTAATCCCAGGCAGCCTAAGCATGGTGCCCTTTCCTTATCTTACAGAATTCTTTGGTTGGCATTTCCCAGAGTACAAGATTCTTGAGAATATGAGACTTTGTGGTCAAATTCTTTTTAAAAAATACTACCTAACAGACCCATTCTTTCTGTTCATGTATTGATACATTATGTGATACATACTGTATGTTATATTAAAGGCTCTGACGAGTCCTGCAGCTTGGAACTTGTTGATAAATTTCCTTAGCTTACTGACCATGGGTTGCTGCCTGTGAGTGGAGCACATTTTGAGAACACTGTCTTCCCAGTTCCATGCTGGCTAGTTTCACAGTACCCACTAGGCGTCTTAGCTGGGGTGTCCTAACATGGCACTCAGTGTGGTGGAGTCTGTCCTTGACTGGTGGAGTGTTCAGAGCTGTGGGACTGCGCTGGGGGTAAGGGAGCCTGTGATCATTCCAGGCCATTTGTATATGTCCCATTGTATGACCTCTCTGGCCCCTGTCTCCTTATCTGTGAAACAAGGAATCCAACAAGGGATGCCAGCAACTGCGCGGGCAGTGTATTAGCAATCTCTTCCGGTTGATGGTCTAGGATGGCCTGGGTGGGCTCAGTGCCCATGACTTCAGCATCTGAACCTCCAGACTGTGGTTTGGAAGGATCTTTAAGCAAAGCACACCTGTGGGCTGGGTCTCCTCTGTAAAAAAAAAAAAAAATGTGGACTACACTGTTAAGAGGGTGAAGGACGGGAGGCCTGGCATGCTGCAGTCTATGGGGTGGCAAAGAGTCAGATACTGAACAACAAATACAGTTAAGCAGGAAGAGATTGAGCATGAGGGTCATTTGGATGTTCAGTAGAGCCTTTGAAGGATAAAGTCATTAGGGATGGCACAAATAAGTTCTGACATACCCAAACCCAAGCCCTGGGAGTTTCTCTTCCAGGGAGGGGAGCCCACCTCTGAGATCTAGCGCCACCTAGTGACAATTAAGAATCATAACAGTATTGTAAACCAGCAACTAGAGTTCTCTTTTAGTCAATCCAGCCCCTGGGGATGGGGGCAGTGTCCGTTTCCCTGGGGAGCAGACTTCCCTCCTCCCAGTGCCCGTGGAAGATGCCCAGGGCAAGTCCACTGATGGTCCTGGAAGTGAGGAGAGGGCTGGCCACTACACACGGGCATTCTTCTACCCATTACCCTCCTAACTCCCCTCCCCCAGCTCTAGGAAGGAAACTCACCTTGTATGAGGCATACCTTCACAGAAGCAGATGCTGAAAGCATCCCCTCAGCAATCATTTTGTGCTGTAAAGAGTTCTTTTTGCAACAATAGTGGCTGAACTGTAAAATTCTGACTGGGCCATTGGGTTTATGATTCTCATCACCAGGGTTGTCCTGAGCTGATTTTGTAAGATAGGAGACTCAAGCATAGGAGAAGGCCTAGCTCTCCCAAACACGGCTGATCATCAGAGTCACTTGGATGATGCTTGTCAAATATGCTAGTCACTGGGTCTCACCCCTGGGGCTTTGGATTCGCAGGGATTTGAATTCAGAAGGACCCTGGAGTCGGTATTTTTAAGGTCACCCTTCCCCTCTCTCCTCACTTAATCCTATGACCAGGGACATTTGGGGACCACCGGACTAGTCCAGTGCTTCTCAGCCTAGAATGCACATTGAGGCCGTCTGAGCTTAAAAAACTACCAGTAGTGGGGCCCCACCCAGCCAATTAAACCAGAACCCCAGCTAGCTAGCCAGGCTCCCCCCTGGTCCTGTGCTGTGCCCCAGAGTCCTTTCTTCCCTACCCTGCTCACGGCTTAGACTGTCTACAGCAGCTGCCCAGGCCCACTGACCTCATGTCGACAATCAGAGCATCCGTGTGTACAATCTTCTTCCAGACGTGCTCCACCAGCAGCTCGGAGACCTGGGTGAGCAGCTCACCGTCCCCAAACATGTCAAACCTCAGGTAGCCAACATTGCCCTCCAGCACGTTAGTGTGGAAGGAGAACTTGATCAGGTCTTCAAAGGCTTCAGGGGAAGGGATCTGAAAGAGGGGGAGGTCAGCTCCATGTCAGGAAAGGAGAGATTTGAAAGCTCACTTTTTTTTTTAGGGTTTTGATTATTTCTTTCCTTCATTACTGATCATGGTACTTAAATGGACAACCACCTCTGCGAAAGAAGAAAGTCCACGTCCAGCTCTTCTGTGGCTGTGGCTCTCTGTTCTGCCAAGCCCCACCTGGCACCTACTCCCTGTCACTTCTGCCAGATACAGTGAAAGCTCAGATTTGAAAGTGGGTGCCATGGGGTTCCTTTACATCATGAGAAATATTGATGGCATGGGAAGGGAGCTAACATTTTGTAAGGAAGTAGTAGGTGCCAGGGCCTTTCCTGATGGTACCTGGAAAGTTAAATGGGTAGTGAGCCCGGGATGTGAATCCCATGTGTGATCAGCAGCCTCCTTACAGGGAATGCTCACGCGTGCCAACTCCTCAACCTGGCATCTGAGTGGAGAGACCCAGGCACAGTCTCCACTCTGACTTGCCCGAGCTCCCCAGATACTTTTTGACTCTGAGTTTATCATCCTCTCCCTCCCCGAGGCAGGGAGGGAGGGCATGAACTACAGGGCTCTCGAGTCTTTCCCAGGGATCCGGACCTGCCCTGAGCACAGTGTAGAAGTCACTGTAGAGAAGACACTATTATCCTCATCTTTTAAATGAAACAAAACAAAACAAAACAAAAACACCAAAGCACAGAGTGGTTAAGTAACTTGCTCGGGCTCATGTAGCCAGTAAGTGGTAGAGTTCAGGGCCCCTGCCGTCCAGACCTTGAGCTGACCTCAGTCACAAGTTCCTTGGCTCCAGGCCACTCTCCCGGGTGCTCCTCCAGGCCTCAGTCCCCCTTTCGGTAAAATGAGATAACAGTCCTGTAGTAGATGCTTTCGGTGCCTCAGCCCTCTGGTGTGAGCCACAGCTGACAGGGCCCTGCCTCTGGCACCCTTGCCTTTTTCTACTTCAGGATCTTCTCCAGGCTGCTCCAGAGCCTGAGCGAGTTCGTGTTTGGGGTGACTTTCAGCTAACAGAGGATGGAGCTACTGAGTCCCGTCTGCAGAGGGACAGCTCCAGAAGGCACACTTCACTCTTGTCAGGGTGCTTCTGGACTCTTCAGAAACAACAGCCTCAATAATAGACTCACCAGCTGGACTCCATCCAATTCACCCTGCTCCCTCACTCCAGCTTCAGCAAACATCTCCCACATCAGCTGCCCGCACACAAGCCCCTGTCCAGGTCCTGCCTTCAAAGGAACCAGGACGAATGCTCCCTGCCTAAGCGCTGTGGCCATGAAGTGAAAGAGAAGATGATAAAGGCCGTGGAGAGGTGTTGTAAAGCTGTTCTGATGGAGCTCTTTGTTGAGGTGTTGTAAAGCTGTTTTGATGGAGCTCTTTGTTGACAGGAGAGCTTGCCGAGTCTTGCTGCGTACTTTGGCCCCTGATCTGCAGAATTTTTCTCTTATTCACCCTGCAGCAAACCTCCTTAGCCTTGATTTACCCAGATCTGCAATGCTGACATCAAATATTTTGACCACACAGCTTCGCTCAGAATTTCCCATTCTGTTGGCCCTTGTATCTAGGTGCATACTCACCCAGCGTGACACCTTTAGGAGACAGTACTTGGCACTGGGGGAGGGGAGAAGGCAGTCAGCGCCCCACCAAGGCAGCCTCACCTCGGGAGTTGTCTAGGCTGGGCGCCAGCACCCCTGGGCCTGTCCCCAAGCTCCGTGTTCTAGCTCCAAGGCAAATGTGAGGCCAGGGCCGCTGCCTGATTCCCTGTCTCCATCCCCCTGACTCGTCCACAAAACCTGCAATTCCCCCAAGGCAGACAGGTGACGTGGATGGACACTAACCCCACATTTCTAGGAGAGGAACTCATGGGGACCTCATGTGACTTAGCAACCTCTTTCTCTAACACCAACAAAGGGAAGTTCTGCAAGCTCTTGCCTTCTACCCGGACAAGAGGGAAGCTCCTTCTGTACTAGCATTTTCAACCTGAGCTTCTGTGAGTACCGATGTTCTACAGAGGTGCTCAGGGACCTCATGGGCACAAGGAGTGGAGGACAGGGTCAGAGAGAGGAAAAGATTTGACTGGTGAAAACTTTAACATGAAAACAAGTCTGGAAGCCATTGCCTTGAACCCTGCACGGAGCCCTGGATGTGTGGACAGTTGATTGACTCCCTCGTGGGACCACGTGGGACCAACTCCCGCTTGTGACTCACCTGCATGGGTACAATTCCAGGAATGCGGTCTTTGGCATCCTCAGGGATATGGGCTGTCTTCAGGTGTGGGTCCCCAGACAGCGCCTGCAGGTCGGCCTGCAGCAGCTCGGCAAGGGCGGCTTCTGAGGTCACCCTGGCATAGCGGCTCTGCAGACCACTCAGTTTGGCTGCCATCTTGACTCCCAGCTCAGGGGAGGCATAGTTATCTGCTACGAGCTTCCCAGCTGTCTGCAGCACAGTGGGCACCTTGGCACGCAGGGTCACTATGTCCCGGGCTGTGGAGAGGGCCACGCTCATGGGCACAGTGATGTCCGGCTCCACCCCAGCCAGATCCCAGGCCTCGCCGGTGCTGGCACTCATGGCCATCTGCGTGGGCATGGAGGCATATAAGGAGCTGCTGCCCACCTGGTAGATGCCCACGGAGAGTGCCCCCCCGGCCGTGGGCTCCCCGATGATGGTGGCTCGCTGCAGATCCTGCATGGTGTGAGCGAAAGCCTCAGCTGCTGAACCGCTGGTGTGGCTCACCAGGACGTAGAGGTCCTTGCGGGAGCCGTAGCGCTGGCCTGTGACGTGGGGCAGGGTCCACACCTCTGTGACCCTCGACGTGGCCCTGTCAAACACAGAGTAGAGGTGCTGGCGGGGCTCTGCCTCGAAGAAGTAGGAGCAGAGGAGCGGCACAGCCGTGGAGTAGCTGCCGGGGTTGTAGCGCAGGTCGACCACCAGCGCGGCCGTGTCCACCAGCTTCTGCCACACCAGCTGCACCAGCTGCGGCCCGATGGCTTTCACCGTCTCCAGCTCAGCCATGGCGTCGAAACGCAGGTAGCCCAGCTGGCCGGGCAGCACCTCAGTCTTGAACAGGGCCTCGATGAGATAGGAGAGCTCCTCCGGGGAGGGGACGGCGGGAGGAGGTGGGGGCACTTCCTCAGCCACCATTTCACCAGGGCTGTGGAAAACTAGCAGACGGTGATCCCCAGACATCTCCTGCAGGTCAGCCGTAAGCTGGGAAGCCAGCGACTCCAGGTCCACCGCCGTGCGATAGGCCCCCTGGGCCAGCTTGGCGCGCAGCAGGGCACCCATCTGCCCCACGACCTCTGGCCGAGCGTAGTGGGCCTCCAGCAGGTGCCCCGTGCCCTCCACCAACTCCCCCAAGCTTCGGTGGAACTCCAGCACCTCCTGGGCCCTGTCTAGGGCTTCCTCGGCCAGCACGATGGCGTCGGGGACCACACCGCCCCCCAGCCAGCACTCGCCATGGTTGTCGACGAAGGTGAGCACAGGCACTGTGAGCGCCAGGCCGCCCTTGGGCGTCTCCAGCAGGGAGACGGTGTGTGTGTGCAGCAGGC
Organism: Ovis canadensis; assembly: GCF_042477335.2. NCBI lineage: Eukaryota > Metazoa > Chordata > Mammalia > Artiodactyla > Bovidae > Ovis > Ovis canadensis. The sequence goes on from NC_091269.1 coordinate 59,536,747, forward strand.
TGCCCGCGGTGATCTCGCCCACCAGCGTGGCCCAGCCCAGCGACTGCATGAGGAAGGCCAGCTCCTCGGCCGCGGTGGCCGTGCGGTGGCTCGTGAGCAGGTACACCCCGCGCTGGCTGCCGTAGGGCCGGCCCAGCAGCTCCGTCTGGCTGAAGTGCTCCTGGGTGACGTTGGTGCGCCGGTCGTAGGTGGTGAAGAGGCGCACGGGGCTGGCGTCGGGGCTCTGGAAGTAGGACAGCAGCAGGGGCACCGCGGAGGACGGCCCCCCGGGGTTCTGCCGCAGGTCCATGATGAGGTGCTCCGTGTCCTGCAGGGGCTCCCACACCTGGCGCAGGATGTACGGGCCCAGCACCTCCAGGACGGAGGCATCAGCAAAGCTGTCGAAGCGCAGGTAACCCACGTTGCCCGGCAGCACAGACACCTGGAACACGGAGTCCACCAGAGCCCGCCGAACAGCCTCGTCCTCGGGCACTTCGGGGACCGTCTCTGGAGGTTCTTCAGCCTCCTCCTCAGGCCCAGAAGAGGCTTCTTTGGGTCTGACCACCTGCACCTGGAGCCTGGGGTCCTCAGACACAGCCTGCAGGCCAGCGTTGAGCTTAGTGACCAGATCCTCCTCGGAGACCACCGAGGACAGGTCCGTGGTGGCCAGGTGGCTCAGCAGGGCGGGCACGCGGTCCACCAGCGTGTAGTACTCGCGCAGCGCCTCCTGAAGGCGCTGAATGACTCCTGGCAGGGCCCGGCGCAGCCTGAGAACGGCCAGGGCTTTCTCCAGGGCCTGCTCGGCTGGCGTCCCCACACAAGGCAGCACCCCGCTGCCCTCCCACGTCTGGCTGCCCTCACCCAGGGGCCCCAGGGATCTGGACACAGGCACTGTGAGAAAGAAGTCGGACTGGCCTATCCTCAGCTTCTGGAGGTCCAGAGCCCCCCCAACAGTCCGCTCGCCCACCACGATGGCCCTGCGCATCTGTTTGAGGATGTAAGCAATGTCCTCAGCCACGCCCCCTGTGCGGCTGCTGGTGAGGACCACCACATCCTTGTCGGCGCTGTACTTCTCTCCCAGGGCTTCAGGCAGGGTCCAGATCTCAGTGGTTGTATTGGAGGGGCGGTCGTAGATGGTGTCCACATGCAAGATTGTGTTCCCCGGGTGCAGGTAGGAGATGACGTAGGGGATGCCAGAGATGTGTCCCCCAGTGCAGTGCCGGAGGTCCAGCACCAAGGCGGAGGTGTTCATGAGCTTCCTCCAGACGTTGGCCACCAGGAAGCTCCTCAGCTTGCTCATCACCTCCTGGCCCGGGATGTTGTCCACCCGCAGGTAGCCCACATTGCCTTCCAGAACCTCATGGCGGAGGCCATCCTGCAGCCCTGCGATGATTTCCTCTAGTGTGAGGTTCGTGAATGCTGGAGCTCGCGGGGGCACCTCGAGGGTGCTGGGCTCATAGGAGATGACCAGGCGAGGGTCATTCAAGGAGCTCTGCACCCCAGCTGTCAACACATGGGCCAGAGTCTGAGGGTCTGAGATAGACAGAATCTCATGACTTTTGATGGCCTGCTCGATGGCTTCCTGCATCCCCATCAGGTTCTCTGGGAAGCAGTAGTTATCCAAGAGGACCTGGGCCATGTCCAGCACCAGGCTTGGCTGGAAGAGGTGTGCGGGCCCAGCCAGGCTGCAGAGCAGCATGGGCAGGAGCAGGGCCCATTTTCTCACCATGGGGACGCAAAGGGAGGGCTGGCTCCTGCGCAAAAGCTCTCTTGACACCGTACGCAAGGCAATAGCACTCCCCTGTGCAGCTGCCTCCCTCGCTCGTCCTTCTCAGCTGGCGGACAGAAGGTCTGGGGCTAAATGCAGGAGTTGGGGTGTAGCTTCCAGCCCCAGTAAGCCTTTAATCCTATCTAGTTCAAGCTCATCAGCCCTGGGGACTGGGGAGAAGGGGCGGAAGTGGCTTGACCCAGAGGGTGTGTGGAGGTCTCAACTGGCTGCACCACCTCTGGTAGAATAACATGAGTAACTTCCGTGTGAATTCCGGCCACATGCCAGGATCTGTGCCCCATACTTTATACGCAGACGGTTTCCATCCTGCAAAGGAGAGTTATTAACGTGCAAGTAAATAGCATTTCCCCTCTACACTGGGTGACCCACACCCTGGAATTAGGGAGAACTCACTGGAGATCTGGTCCTGCCGCCCTCTACTCTGTGGCCTTAGGGAAGTGTCTTATTTATTGTATAGACTAAGTGAGAAAACATGGGTAAGGTGCTTAGCATCAGGCAAGAAGGAAGCACTAAATTACCGATGAGGTTTCCGTGTTAGATTGTCTCTCTATTTTGTAGCTGAATAAACAGAGTTCAGTAGCTGCCAGAAGCCCGCCGTCCTAGGTGTGAGGGGGACGTGAGAGCAGCTGGAAGGAACCAGGGGGGCCGTAGTCACTCAGATCACGCCGAGGCTGAGTCTAAGCTTCCATCTACCTCACGGCTTGAAGTTGTTCCCTTTCCTAGGGAACTGAAATGGTGCCCCATGACAGCTCTCATGTGACAGGAATGAAATGTCTGGACTTCATCACGGGGCATGGGGAGTGGGATTGGCGATTCCAGGGCAGGAGAAGTTAGCTCTGAGATATAACAAGTATCCATTCTCCTGACTAAAGAAGATGCCCCTCCTGGTTGAGGGCCCAGCCCACAACCCTCTGCTTGCAAGGAGAATTGAGTTGGAGGACTTGGGTCTCTGAGGTCCAGGCCCCACAGGTATCCAAATCATCAGTCCCCAGCAAACAGCTGGACTTCTGCTCCTTTGCATAGAAGTGACATGGGTCCATCTTCTGACTGATTTATCGCAGATTTCCAAGAATACCTACTACAGAGCCTAGACCCTGGAACCCCTGCTTTATGCCCCATCCCTCTGGGAGTGGGCATTTCCTTCACGTGACAGTCTGGCTGATTACGGCTCAGAGTGTGGTCCACATAGCGAAGGAGAGTTGCCAGGCTCCACTCTCTTCCCTTAGCCCCGTTACCGCCAGTATACCCTCCCGGGACCAGGTACGTGTGTGCCTCAGGCAGGCACGTGTGTGCCTCAGCAGGCAGCCGGAGGAGGTGGTCTTGGGGCTGGGGGCCCTTCTCAGCACACTTGAAAGCCACAATCCGCTCTCTGGAAATCATTATCTGAGGATGTTTACCAAGTGGTTGATGAAGGCCAAAGAGGTCAATTAGCTAAACAAACATATTCTTAGCTCATGAGGATTTGTTTAATGCCCAAGTGACATATGGTCACATCACTCCACCATTTGCAGCCAATCAAGTGAGACTGATTTATTATAATAATAAGGCCTCCTTAGTCCTCACTGGGAAGGCTGAGCCCTCTGCTCCACCTCCACTTGGGGATTCACAACTCAGCCTCATCCTCTAAGGACACTTTTCTATCATTGCTTGAGCCCAAGTAGAGCCTCTGGACTAGGAAAGGCGGGGATGATGAGCAGAATTAAGAACCTTTTTGGAGAAAATGTTTCCCCTGAATTCTTATTAAAATGAAGTCTTGAAAAGGGATACCTGGAGCTGGTTCCGGGCTGTGATTTGTGCAGATGGCCCAGAGCCTCAGGGAGGACGCAGCAACTCCTGTGGCCCCTGGAGTGCTGAGTTAGTGCCTGCGAGGGGACGTGACGTGTCTTCCCGTGGATGTGGCCTGAAACCAGTGGGATAATTCTGCCCCCAGAACTTCACAAACTCTCCAAGAGGAAGGGCTGTCCGGGCCCCCAGATAAGGGAGATACAAGCAGGTGGTAGTGGGCTAAGGTGAGCATGTGGGAGCCGGGAGATCTTCCCATCCAGCCCCTCCCAGCTTTTGGCCCAGGGGCTACAGAGAGTCCTGGGGGTGGTCTCTGGGGCTGTGTTTGGAATTGGGATGCAGTTATAAGCCTCTGCCTCCCCCTCACTTGTACAGCACCCATGTGAGCAGACTGGTCAGGAGTTATCCCCAAACCCTACTGCTTTCTAAAGTATAGACCCCGATTAGGTGACCTGACTGGTTTTTGCCCTAGCTTCCTCAAAAGGGAAATAAGACAAGAAGAGACCCTCAGCATTGTGATGAGAGTCAGCACACGTAACAGAGAAGTCGAGGGGGCTGTTCTTGTCTTGTTATTGATCAAGGAACTATTTTGGCGATTCTAAACGTCTTTGCCTGATGTATGTGCTGCTAATTTTCCTCCTAGTCTGTGGCTTGCCTTTTTTTGACCTTAACGGTGTCTTTTGAAGATTAAAAGTTCCTATTTTTGATAGATTCCAATTTATCAATTTTTTATTTTCTGATTCTTACCCTTGGTGCCATATTTAAGAAATCCTTGCTTATTCGAAGGTCACCAGTTTTTCTTCAGTATTTTCTAGAAGTTTTAACATTTATAATCCTTTTTGAATTAATTTTTTTGTAGAGTGTGTTAATTTTATTTTATGAGGAAGGGGTCAAGATTTATGTTTTTCCATGTTGATATCCAGTTGATCCAACACTAGTTGTTGAAAAATCTTCCATATTCCATCGAATTCCCTTGGCATTAAGTCAGTGATTAACCACACACGTGCGGGCCTATTTCTGTACTCTCTGCTCTGCTGCCTCCATTTGTGTGTCTTTCCACCAGTGCCACGCTGTCCTGGTTGCTAGAGTTTACTGTATGTCTTGAAATCTTGTAGTGTAAACCCTGCAACTTTGTTATTGTCCATCAAAATTATTTTCGTTATTCTAGTTCCATTGATTGGAGAAGGCGATGGTACCCTACTCCAGTACTCTTGCCTGGAAAATCCCATGGACCGAGGAGCCTGGTGGGCTGCAGTCCATGGGGTCGCAAAGAGTCGGACACGACAGAGCGACTTCACTTCCACTTTTCACTTTCATGCATTGGAGAAGGAAATGGCAACCCACTCCTGTGTTCTTGCCTGGAGAATCCCAGGGATGGGGGAGCCTGGTGGGCTGCCATCTATGGGGTCGGACACAACTGAAGTGACCTAGCAGCAGCAGCAGCAGCAGCACTTACACTGATTACCCATATAAATTTTAGATTCTGATAATTTTATTTTTAAAGAATCAGACAATTGATTTGAATTGAACTGAAGCTATAAATCAGTAGGGGGAACAATTGACATCAAAACTGAGACTTCCAGTCTATGAAAATGGTATATATCCATTTAGGAGAACTGAGAATAGGAAAATTCTCTTATATTCCTAGTATTTCAAGACTAAAAAAATAATGAACAGATGTTAAATATTGTCAGATGCATCTATTAAGATGACCATGAGTTTTGTTTTTCAGTTTGTTAACACTAAACAAACTAGTGGTTTGTTGATTACACTGATTGGTTTTCTAATGGTTAACCAACCTTGTGTTTGTGAGATAAGCCTCCGTTGGTCATGATGTATTATTGTGTTAAATGCTGTTGAATTCAATTTTGGAGGATTTTTGCACGTTCATGAAGAATATCCGTATGTAGTCCTTTTTATTTGGCTCTAGTTTCTAGGTAAAGCTGACCTTATTAAATGAGTTGAAAAACATTTCTATTTCTTAATTTTTCTATTTTGTGGAACAGTTCATGTAGTATTAGTATTATTTTAAGTAATTAAGGCTCTAAGAAGTATTTCTCTAGATAAGGAAGGAGGGCTGGTTCTGTTTATTCCTTATCCCCACTTCCCAACAGAGCATTCTCACAGTTTTGTGCCATGACAGGGAAACTATAACTGAAGTCTCAGGATAAATAATCACTCCAGCTGTTAATCACTTGCATAAGAAGTGTGCACTGCCCCCAAACAACATTGCCCGATGGGAAGGCAGAAGAGAACCAGAGTAACTGTGGGTGCAGCTCCCATGGTCACCTCCAGGGGGCGCTGTGTGTCAGGCTATGAGCCTGGCGGGGCCAGGTGCGGTGGGGGAGGTGATTTGAATTGGAATTCGTTCGGAGGTGTGTGGGGGGTGGGAGGGGAAGGTTCTCAGAGTGACCGAGGTCCTAGGAGCAGTGGGATATCACCCACATGCTTTCTCTGCAGTCAGGGAACCTCTAGGAAGCAAGGCTGTCTAGCCTCTTCCCTGCATCAAATATTTTCTGTGCAGTGCGGGCAGAAATTCAAGTTTATAGACAGCCAGAGCAAGTTGTGGCTGAACCCGCCTAGAAACTGTGCAGGGCCTAAAGAGGTTCTGGGAATGAATGCTTTTCTTTCTTTCTTTTTAGTTTTTCACAAATAAGTAAGATTTATTTTAAATTAAATCCGCACCGAGTCTATGCCTAAGCAGTCACTGTTATCAGAGGTAAAACCGTGAGAGCAGTGAACAAGCGTCAAACGGGCTTCTTGCCGCCCTCAGTCGGCGAGGCCTCGTGCAGCATTTGCTCATGATGATGCCTTCACTCACAGGTCTTGTTCACATCCTGCTTCTAAGACGAATTCTCCTAAACCACTCTTTCTCCTGTTTTATGGGGGAGGATGCTGGGGCTTGGAGGGATAATGGGACTTGCCCAGAATCACAGCACTCAGGAGCAGTGGATTGACTGACGGAAGGGATACTGTCGTCCTCTGAAGATTCTGCACACGCTTACCTGGGCTTTGGTCATAATCCCAGGCGTGGACTTGTGGTGGGAGGTGGGGGCTAGGAACACGATCAAGGCCTAGATTCCCTCTGGCTTTGGTAACTCCACCAATGCCATGTCTCCGGAACTCCAGGGCAGTCTGCTGGAGGCTTGGGTGAAGCTTGAACCCAGCAGGGGGATCACCATCCCCTATTCCATGGGAATCCACAGGATAAGATGGCGTGACATAGATGAATGGGAACGGTGAATGGAACATAGCCTTGGAAATCTAAGAGCAGATCCACCTGGCAGGCCTGGGAACAGGTTGCAGGGCACACCTTGGAGGGCTTGGGGATCTGCTCAGGTTACTCGGCTCAGCTGTTCCCAACCTCTGGTGTCCCCTGAGCATATCTTTTCCCAAAGAGGGCTGCCTCCTGCCCTCTCCTGTTCATTCCTCTCTCTCTCTCCTCCTATCACCTTCCCAAGCCACTAAGCAAAGATTTTCCTTTTAGCTCTCTCTGGGAAGGCTTGGGAGCTAGCATCCTTCATCTTACAACCCTATCGGCTTTTGCTCTCAGTGGTGCTCTTTGGCCTGGTTTTCCTGTAGTCTATCCTTCCCAGGACATCTTGCCCGGGGGGGCCTCACCTTGTGTCTGGAGTCACCAGTACATTGCTGGTGAGAAGGGCCTGCCCTCCAGATGCTGACCTCACTTTTCCTCCATGACTTAACCATTCTTGCATTTTCCACCTAGGTTCACGAGACATGTCATTACATGTATAAGCCCCAATGATTAACAGGTTTCAGGATTTTCTCCATGAGACCCCCTGGGTCCAGGCAAATCAAGGAAGTAGAGAGTTGTCTTTGCAGTTCCCAAATATATGGTTACATTTCAGGTTTGAGTGCCCAGCACCAGGGGACCTCTGGTGTGTGCACCTGGGAAGAGGACATGCAAGGAGAGGTGACTCTTGCTTCCAACCCAGGCATAGGCAGGAAGGCCAGAGATTGGCAGAGCACGGGGAAAAATGAAGAGGGGGCATTGAAAAGACAACGAGGAAAGAAATGGAGATTTCAGGGTGAAAGAGAATAATAGAAGGGAACGGAGTGGCTCTAATATTTTTCTAAGCATTACTCAGAAAGAGAAGCAAGACCTCAATAAACTTTTTCTAAGCACCCGGGGAGCATTTGCACTTTGGGGGTTATAAGCAAGGACATAAAGACTCAGTGGCCACTGAAGTGACTGTGAACCAGTGAGTGACCTGGTCAGGACGGGAGCCCAGGGTAGGCAATCCCACACCTGGTGTGCTCCCAGCCACCCTGCTACTCCTGACTGTCCTCTGCTATTGGGCCCTCAGATGTCCCTGACTGTGGATATCATATGACCTTTCATCCAAATAGGAGCCCTAGTTATATGTGGATAACATGGATTAACCAGGGCCATCCCAGGCAAACCAGGGTGATGGTTACTGAGCCAGAGGAAGAGGCTGGTTAAGCAGCATCTGGCAGGAGCATTTCCAGGCAAAGGAAGGACAGTCTGGGCACCAACCTGGATGACCCCAAAGGCACTGGAGGTGGAGCCCTGTATGGCCCCCAGAATGCAAGCGTGATACTGGGGTCTTGAGAGGACCATGGAGCTCATACCTGTCCAGCAGAGGCTTCATTCACTCATGCCCACCCCTCTGTGCCCCTCCCCTCCACCTCCCCCCAGGGAAAGAGGGGCCTGGAGGAAGGAATGGGCAGGGTGTGAGGCTAGGGGACCATCAGGCCCAGGTCTCACACTCAGGAAAGGCCACAGATTAGACATTTGACTTTATTTCCAAGTGAAATTTTGATGCAGGCACAGAAACACCCCACAGGGACTAAAAGATGTCTGTCATCCATCCTTATGATTGAGCAACACTGTCATACTGGGAATTAGTATTTTCTGTAACTCCAGTAATTAAACAATAATGTTTTATTGTGTTTTTGGTACTAAAGCTGTTCATTGGTTCCACGTAAACATTTAACACAAGCCATTAAAAAAATATTCTGGGAACTTCAACCAATGGGAATGACCTGGGTCTCTCCAGGCCTTTTATGGGCTCTGCTCTGGCCAGCAATCAGAAGGGCCATGGAGTGGAATCTTCACCACTTCCAGAACCTTCCTGCTCCGCCCTCTTCCATGTGTGACTCTGAGAATCAGAGGTCCTCTCTTGCGGTCAGTGGGGATGAAGTCTGGTCCCAAGGCCCAAGCCCAGGACCGGAACTGGATGCACATTACTCAAAACAGCCAGTGAGTGCGGCCAGAGTCAAATGTGGCCAATAAGGACCTGAGTTCAACAATGGCGGGAGCCCTCACCCAGGGAGACTGGCTGTCAGCTCCTGAGTACCTGGAGTAAAAGCAAGGATATTGCAAATTCCAAAGCAAGAATGCATTTATTTCAACAAATTCAAATCCAGGTCTTGTCATCCATGGAGTCCTTGTCAGACGGTAGCCCATGGGTTTGTGATGGTGGTGAGCTGGTTATGCTAAGTTACTGCAGAGACACAGGCCATGGGCTGCCCATCCCTCCGGGTAAACTCAGTGCACCCCTGCAAACCATCCTGCAGTCTGAGTCCACGGCAGCAAGGGGCCCTGTATGAACCACTGGTCACACAAGCTCTGTGCCAGTGGGTCAGAGTTCCTCTGGCCACAGCGTACACTGCAGCCTGAGGGCATTCGTCCTGCATTTGCTCCATCCTGCAGCTGGTTTACGGGACAGTTCTCAGTGACTCAGGGGTATCTTCAAACACACTCGGACACTGAATCAACACAGGCGCAGAGCAGTCAGAACGTACCCTAGATGTGACAAGTAGCCCAGTCATCCTGCTGGGTACTGGTCGGACTTAGTCCAGCTTGTCCCCAGTCCCCACCTCCCAAAGTCTAATTGTGTTCAGTTACCAGGTGACCTGCTAAACTGCAGCAGGGTACTTGGGGAGGTCCTCGGCTTTGGTGACCGACGGACCTGTGGAGATCCCCGGATTGGAATCATGCCGTTGACTGTTGCTACTTGAACTGTTGCTATTTGGGCTACTTGAGCCGAAGTTTTGGCTCCCATACGTGTGAATTGGGAGTCATGACGCCCATCTCATGGGTTGTGGGAATAATGTGCAGTGGGTATGGCACACGGCCCATTCCTTTCGCCTTTGTTCACTGTGGTTATTGGAGTAAATCCTGTCCCTCTCACTTGCTTTAATTTCCATTAATCTGTGTGCATCTCCCGTTTAGACTTCTCGGCCTCAGTTTTGCTCAGTTTTCTGCTGACTCTGGATTATTCTTTCTCTTGTCCCCATTTCTTCATCTCCCCTCCCACCCCAGCAACCCTTCCAGGCTTTCCTCTTCTCCCCAAACCCTACTGCCCATTGGCATCCCCTCCCCTGTAGTTCAGGCCAGTGGCGTGTGCTTGGGGTGGGCCCCGAGAGGGAGAGCAGGTCTTTACCTCAAGGACCTGGTGGCTCCCCTTCCTTCTCCAGACTGGCAGGCAGGTGGACTTGGTCCCTGTCATGCCCAGCGGGACACAGGGCCTGTCACTAGGAGCCTGTCCACCCTGCCTCCCCCGCCCACAGGCCAGCACTACCTACACCCACACTCTGCCACGCTCATCCCCTCATAGTGGTACTTGAGGGTGGGGACCCCCATGTCATCCTTGTAGAGGATGGAGATGGGGCTCAGCTTGGTGGGCACACAGCAGGCCTTGCCCACCTTCATGGGGAACTTGAGATGCACCAGGGTCTTCACGATGGCATGTTTCGTTGGGGTCACATCGTCAGCCAGGGGGAAGAAGCAGCCACCTTTACATTCAAAGGCATCATACTCCTTGGGCGCAATGATCCAGCTGTCCCAGCCGATGTCCTCGAAGTTCACCCGCAGGGAGGTCTTTTGACAGTGGCTGTTGACCCCAGCACTCCTCTTCCGTCTGACCAAAGATGCTGCCGTGGGCACGTGGCCTTGCACATCCTGCTCCTCGTCTTTGTTCTCACCTGCCTCCACCACAGTGTTCCTGGACAACTTCTTGATCACACTCTCCTGCTCGTGGCTGATCATCTCCCTGAGCTCCAGCCTGGTCTCCTTGGTCCCGTTGCTGCGGTCATTGGAGAAGACGACAAAGAAGGGCAGGTTTTTGGACCCTGGGGGGACGCTGATATCCAGCTTGTCACAGCCCTTCCTGTGGCTCTCCACTGTCACTTCCAGTTTATTTTTGCTCTTGGTGGAGTCTGCCCGGACCCACCGCTTCACGGCACTGGACACCTCAAAGGTCTCCCAGCCCTCATCCCGGATGTCCTGAGACACCAGGAAGGTCTTGGTCCCCCCAGGAGCATCCCAGACCTCAGCTCCATCCAGAACGTCATAAATGACCATGTTTCCTTTCAGCTCGTGAGAGGAGTCCACGTGGCTCTGACAGGAGACATAGAGCCGGAGCTCAGCCCTGGTGATCTGCTCATGCCTGGGAATGGAGATATTGAAGAGCAAGAAGTGCTTCTGGAAAGGGAAGTCTTCTGTGGTGGCTAAAGAGACAGCATCTGAAATGCAAATACACAGTTGTCGGCCGGGAGGGTCTGTTTTCACAATGCCAAACCTGAGACTCGTGGTTTCCATGAAAGGGCACTGGGCATGACACCATCTATCTCTAACAAGTCTCTCTTTGGTTTCCCTCAAGACCTTAATGTAGTAGGGAATTTAAAAGATAGATCTGACATCTTCCAAAGAAAAACAAAGGCAGGAGATGCCTTGCATTGAAGCTGACAGCTCCAGCTGTTTACTGGGCACCTACTATGTGCCCACCTTTGCATAGTTTACTTGTCTCTTCACACTGACCCAGGGAAGAAGATCTAATTATTATTACACTTTTACAGATGTAGAGACTTGGATTTAGCGTGTGCAGCTGCCAAAGTGCACACATCCTGTAAAGATCCTCACTTAAAAAAAGAAAAAGAACCAAATAAACAAAACATCAAAGCACACTATCAGCCTCAGAGTGCAAATCCTGAGCATACAATAGTAAAGGAGCAATCCTAGGAGGGGATGGAGAAATTTTATTACTACAGTGTTAAAAATATCACCTAAATCACGTAGGAAGTCATTCAGAATGGTAACTTATGAGCAAAATGAAAGTGGTGTTTATTTTTTTTTCAATGTGTGAGGAAAAAATAGATTAACCTCGATGGCTTGGCCATGTTAGACATATATGGAGCTTGCCTTCTAGCCACACAACTGTCTCTCTTCCCACTTCCCTGGCTGACTCCCAGCCATTAGCACATCTCTGTTATACCATGGCCTGGTCACAGGAGGGAAGACAAGTTGTGTTTCCTGAGCATCTCCTATGTGCCAATATGAGGAGGGAATGTGCTGTCATGAAACCTGGCAGCATCTGAAAGTCTAAAATTCCAATCCTTACTCTCCCTCTTCTAGGCTTATAAGCTGGGAGAAGTCCTGAGTCTCTCTGGGCCTTAGTTTCCTCATCTGTAGAATGGGGCTCCATCCTACTGCCTCCCCAGGGCTGGTGTGAAGCTTTGACAAGAAGGCACATGAAGCCTCCCCAACGCTGTCCCTGGTTCGCAGCAGGTGCTCAATCAGGTACTTGTATGTCTGCCCCAGAAACTGCGCCTGCTCCACCGCCCCCAGCACATGGCCTTTCACACAGCTCTCTGTGCGCCCTCCCCCAGCCTGGACGAGCTGTTCTCGTTCCCGTACCGTGTGTTAAGCCCGCCGTGTCATACGCGAGTAGTGAGCGGGATCCACGAGCAGTGCATTCACTGCTGGCTGTGCTCTGTGGCACGCCTTGAAAATTGCCAAGGGGCCGCTTCAGCTATCTAGAGAGCAAGTGCTCTCTCTGCCCGAGCCACACTCAGGCTGTTCATGATAATGATCACTGCCTCCACAGCAGCACTGGCCACAGGCAGAGCTGGGATCAGATCAGAACACCTGCTTCTGGGACACAGACAATGCTGGGGGGAGGGGAGCAGGGCGGGGTCACCCCACTGCTGTTGGGAGATGGCTCCCAACACTGGACTCCCAGACTACAGGATTTGGTGATTAGGGCCAGCCAAAGAAGCTCAGCCTTTCCCTAAAGCAGGGGTTACAGACATGTCCCATGGGCGTAGTGTGATGCTGCCAGTATCTATATTACCTGCAGACTGCATTAAAACAAATTAAACCCATCTTTTAGAAACAGGACAGGTCCACATTAAATCTAGACTTTTGTTTTCTTTTGGGGCCATCAGGGGCCTTCCTGGTGGCTCAGATGATAAAGAATTCGCCTGCAATGCAGGAGTCCTGGGTTTGATCCTTGGGTTGGGAAGATCCTCAGGAGGAGGGCATGGGAACCCACTCTAGTATTCTTGCCTGGAGAAAGCCCATGGACAGAGGAGTCTGGCAGGCTATAGTCCATGGGGTCACAAAGAGTCAGACATGAGTGAGCAGCTAAGCACAGCACAGGGGCCATTGGGAATACAGCTTTGCCAGGCGCGCAGCATGACCACAGCATCTTTGAGCTAGGGCATATGACTAGGAGTCTGCAGGCCTCAAGCTCAGGAGGGAAGAAGTCCTGTGTGCCTGGTTGGTTAGAGGCTGCAACTGCGGAAAAAGCCTGAGCTGTGCAAACAGATGGGACTGGGTCAGAATCCAGCTGCTTAACTAATATGTGAACCGGGAAAGTTCCCTCAGGGTCTGCAAGCCTTGGCTCACTGCTCACAAGATCATGTCACCTACGTGGTGTGAATTAGAGGACATAAGCCCTAAGTTGACATTCGTTATCTTCTAGTCCTACTAAATCAGGGAAATTATTTTATACTTAGAAAATAATTACCTTGTCTTCCAGTGTTTCTCAGAGGAATTTATCTGAATTTTAAACACCTTTTGATGAGTGAGAAATGCAGTCTTTCAGTGTTTAAAAAGACGCCTGTTAGTCAGAGGCTAAATAAGTTGTCTGTGTCTAAGTAGGAAGGAGACAGGATGGGAAGGGAGGGGAAGGGAAGGGATGGAAGAAAGCGAGCAGGCATTCCTTCAGCACCTACTGTGTTAATGTGGTGCTGGGCCCAGAGAGGGAGAATTTTCTAGAGCAGAGATGTCTGGTAGAACGTTATGCAATGATGGAATTGTTCTATAGTCTCCATGTCCCGTAGGGTAGCTAGGCGTGATTGCTGAGCACTTGCCCCCAAGCTACTGAAACTAACTAAATAATTAACTTTATTGCATTTAAATTAACCTAAATTGAAACGAAGAGTCCCGTGTCTCAAGTGGCCGCCATATCGGGCAGCGCGGCCTTGAACCCACCACTGAGTCCCCCCGCCCCCGCCCGGGGCGCCCCACGGAGCCGACTCTACCTTCCACGCTGAAGCTGCGCACAATGTTTGACGCAGGGGTGGACGTCTTGTCGGTGGTGTATCTGTTGTATAGATCAATCATGTACTGTGGTGGCTCGGCTCGGGTTCTGTCCTGAGAAGGGACCCCACTCAGGTTGAGGTTGCGCAGAAAATCCACCTTCATGTTCTCCAGGAACATCCTCAGGTCGAAGGTGACCCCCTCCTGCTCACCGCCGGGCCCCCCTAGCAGGCGGTGGGCATCTCTCCCCGTGGACGGCCGCCCCCGGTTCTCCAGTGGCTTCCCTAGGGCGGAGCAGGCCAGCAGGGAGAGCACAGGCAGAGCCATCCGGAGTGCCCCACGGCCCATCTTGGGATGCTCTCGCCCTGGTCTGGAGACTGCGGCGGCCGCGGTGTGTTAGCGGGTGCCGGGAGGAGCCCGGAAGGAGCCGGCCTGCATTGTCCTGCCCACAGCTCTGTACGGCGCACCCGGGCCAGTTCACAGGCTCTCACCCTTCTGCTGTCCCCGAAGTGCCCTCCACTTGTTCTTATCTGGCCCTTGATGCTGTTCAGGCCTCTTATCTAAGGGGGCTCTCTGTTAATGAAGGCTCTATAAACATCTGAGAAACACACAGGGCTAATGGGAAGGACACGGACTGCTGCAAAGAATCCGAGTTTCCCCTTGGGGTTATCGCCCCCTAATTAGGATGGATCCTCTCTCATTTCCTTGCCAGCTCTCAGAAGAATCTTGAGGCAGGGTGACATATGCTCCATCTCCTGGGCCACCGAAGCAAAGAATCCAGGAAAGAAATAAGACCCAAAAGTCCTCCAAATATGGAAACAACAGCACAAAACTCCCAGAAGCCCCTGGGCTGGCCGCTGGGGTGGGGATGGCGGGTTGGTGAGAAGCCTGGTTCCTGTGGAGCTGGAGTGTGCACCTGTGGCTCAAGTACTCGGTGCCTCGATTTCCCATTTGTCAAGTGCAGTCCTGAGTCTTAGAGGTCGTGGGTAAAGGTGGCACATACAGTTTAGTGAGGCGGTAGAGACTTTGGAGTCAGACCGGATGTGGGTTCAAATCCCAGCTCTCTTAGCTGTTCTTGCATGCATGACCTGGAGCAAGCTGTTTCACCTTTCTGGCCCTCCACTTCAGAAGAGGGCAGTGAGGACTTCAGCTAATAAGTGCTGAACATCATGGCAGTCACCGCAAGCCCCAGTCGGCTGGGTGGTTGCTTTCTGGCTACAGCTTCTCTACCCTGGGTCTGACTGAATGGGAGCTTGGGAGGAATCCCCAGAGGCCCTGCACCTGCCTGGCCTGCTCTCTAGAAACATCACTTACACAGCAAGGCCTCCTGGCCCTGGAACCCAAGTACAGCTCTGTCAGTGGTCTGGGGGTGACGGTGAGGTCTTGATTCATCCGGGTGGTTGCCTGGGCCACACTTGTCAGTCAGGAGAACCATGTAATCTGGGAGGCAATGGAGCAGGGAAGCACTGAGTCCAGGGCATGTCCAGGAGACGTTTCCCCTGCCTGAAGAAGCTGAGAAACTGCGGCCCAGTTGAGCCCTGCTAGGCTTCAGGGTCTGTGTTATTTTAAGAATGGCAGCCCCACACTTAGATCTGTCCATTTCCATTGCATGTGGGTTTGACCATAGCAAAGAATAAGCATAAAATATTCTGGGAGTCTACTGTGAGGAGGATTTTAATGTGAGGTTTTTCCAAGCTGGTGAGGCTTCTGGGGGTGAGGGGTGCAGTGAGCTAAGCAGATTCAGGAAGATGGACAAGGGGCCAGGGCAGGCAGGGTCAGAGATCCCGGGTGTGCATGCAGCTTTTCCCCACCCCTTGTGAGGGTGGGCTGAAACCAGGAGTCCCCAGTGGCCAGGCCTGGACAGAACTTGCTGTCCCTGTCCTTTGGGGACACTGCCAAGGAGGATGGATGGGAAGGGTGCCGTTTCAGAAGGCCTGCTTGCAGAGCGGATAGGAAGCATGCGGGGCTTTGAGCCAACTCAGCTCAAGAACTCCGAGGCAGGGGAAAGATGAACGGGTGCACGGCCCCCAGAAGCGGGGCTGCAACTTCCCAGCAGGGAGCGGGCGGGGAGGAGCTGGGGAACTAGGCAGACACCGCCCCCCCCAACCCCCCCCACCCAAGCTGCTCCAGTCCCTGGAGGCAGCCCAGAAGCCTGTCATGTTCAGGAAGCGGAGCCGGGGGACTCCGGGGGCAGGGGTGGCCTGAATGTGCTTTTGAAGCCGGAGGAGCTGATCTTCGATGTTTTGTTAAAAACATGGCAGATTGCTATTCTGATGATAAGAGTATTACATATAGTGCAGATAATTTTGGAAATGCAAAGCATTAGAAAGAATGTAAAAATAACCTGCAGTCTCACCATTCTGAGATACATGCAGCTCCACAATCCCCTATTTAAAACTCTTGTAGCCAGGAGGGTTTTGAAGTTCAGGAAGCTTCAGATTTGGGGAGGTAAATACATTATATGGAGTGTGTACTGTCATATCCCCAGTGGGGACAACATATTGGTATTTCTGCAGTGAAACAAATAAAAACACAAATCTCCTTCCAGGTCAGGTTTTGTCTTGTAAGATTGAAATAAACTTCAGCTTTTCTGATAGTTTTGGATTTGGGGATCTCGGATATGGGACTGCAGACCTGTTTACGCATGGGGTCATCACATCCGGTCATGGAGGCTGCACTGTCTGGAGGTCCCGGTCACATAGACTGTGATGAGGATGGTGCCTGCAGACCTGTGCCTCTGTGTGGAATGATCTGCCCCACAAGCTCAGAATATCAGTATGTTCCTATCTCTTTCACTGGTTTCAAGTAATTGTACGAGACCTCCTGATCCACATTACTGGAAGTTCTGCTTTTCTTGCTCAGAGCATCCCTTTTCTGAATTGCCCAGGAGCTCTATAGGTTCATTTAGTCCAAAAGAGATGGAGAGGGGATGGTATCAGTCCAAATTCTAAGGCTGGAAAGGGAAATAAGGCTGGGCTAGAGGTCCTGGAGGGTCCCACCCGCCGTTGCTTCTCACTGACACACAGCTTTGCTGTTGGGGTGGGTCCCGCACAGTTTATAGCTGCTGGTGCACAGCTGCTGGGATGGCCTGGCAGATCCTCGTTTCTGCTCAGGTCCCCACGATGTCTCCGATTGGGCACTAAGGTGACAGTTTTCTTAAACATCCTCCCAGGCTTACCCTTTCTCCAGAAGGCACTTGGGGAGGTGGGGCAGGTGGCTGGGTGGAGAGAAGAAACCAGCTGTGCTCACACTCTCATCCCATCCTACCCTCTCCCACAGATTTCTAGGTTCTTATGGGGGAGTTTCAGTTACCAGCCTGGACTCCCATTTTCCTCAAGGTGAGTTAGAGCCCTTACTACCTCTCTGAATGAACGGGCCTTGGTTCCTCTGGACAGATTCCCTTGACTCTGGGTCTTAGGGAACAAGGTTTGGGTCTTGTTTTGTCTTTCCCAGATGACAATCTAGGATTGTAAATCAGATCCTCTCTTCCTGTGTCAAAAGGGCCCCCTCTCCTCCCTGCCACCTGCTTGCCTCAGGGAAGGGCTGCCTTAACTGCACCACAATGATCTTATTTCTGCTCCTCTCTCCTTTTTCTCTTCCCTCAAGCAGTTTACTCTGTGATCTAGCAATTCCATTTCTGTATATATAGCCAAAAGAATGGAAAGTAGGGTCTCAAAAAGATATTTGTAAACACATGTTCATAGCAGTATTACTCACAATAGCCAAAGGGTAGAAACAACCCTAGTGTCTATTGATCCATGAATGGACAAACAAAATGTAGTACATCCACCCAGTGGAATATTACTCAGCCTTAAAAAGGAAGGGAATTCTGACACATGCCACCACATGGAGGAATCGTGAAGATTTGCTAAATAAAATAAGCCAGTCACAAAAGGATAAATATTGTATGATCCCACTTATACGAAGTACTTAAGAGTAGTGAAATGTATAGAGATTAGAGAGTAGAATGGTGGTTGCCAGGGGCTGGGGGTGGTTAACTGCGATACAGCTGCCTCCAGGGGGTCAGGAGCCCCTTCCGTCACAAGAGGCTTGACCTCTCAAGTTCCACACACTCACTTATTGCTCAGAGGTGTGAAAACAGCCCAACTTTGAGGTTCTAAGGAGAGAGCATGAACCAGGCAGAGCAGCAGCTCTGTCACTTCCCAGCTCCACGCCTCAACTTCTTGAGATCCTGTTTACTCCTGGCACTTTGAACTGTGCGCAAGTGGTCAGCAAATTTGTTAGAACAGTGGTTCTTAAAATGTGGTCCCTGGACCATTGCAGTAGCAGCACCTGGGAACTGGTTTAAAAATGTGAAGTCTTTCCCCAAATCAAAAGCTCTGATTCAGCCCAGCAAGCTAGTCAAGCTCTCCAGGTGATTCTGATCATTCAAATTTGCACATTGGCTTTGATAAAAGAGGAAATTCATATGAGCCTTCCAAGAGATCAACATGTGTATACTGCCTGGCATTTGGCATGTAGTGGATGCTGAATAACCAAGTGAAGAAACAGTTCATTCATTTCTCTGCTCACCCACCCTCTACACACGCAAACAAGACTGCCAGGAGAGATCGGAGGAACCTAGGATTGGATTAGGCTTGAGTAAGAAGGAAGAGTGGTCCAAAGCTTGAGAGAGCACCATCATCTTAGACAGTAGAAGAGAGGAGGAGAGTTGGAAATCTCAGAAGCGCCAGTTTATCAGTGAAGGAGATTTTATGTTTCCCCATTTTGGTAAAAGGAAATAGCTTTTGGCTCTAATTTCAATATTTTGGTGCACAGCTTGGAGTCAGAGCTGCCAAAGTGGTTCTGCCCTCCTCATTTTCCTGCAGAAACCCACTCCAGCCCTCCTTGGCACATGCTGCCATTAAACACAGTTTGCACAAGCTGCTGCTTCAGCGGCTTTATGCCACTAGCTCAGTCCACTCTCCCATCCCGGTGGAGCCACCGCTGCTCCTCTCCACTCCTCTTCCCCTGGAGTCTCTTCCTCACTCCCTCACCCAGACTTCTTCAGGCTCTTCATCATGGTCCCGTCTCTGTCTTGGCCACAGAATGAGCCTGAGTTACAGACTATAGCTCTGCTGACATTTTAAGAGTGATTTAGACATACAGAGGCACCTATTGGGATGCCTCAGCAAGACATCTGGTAGCATCCAGACTCACTTTCCCCTCTTTTATAAAAGGGTTGTACCAGAAGTTTTCCAAAGGTTTCTTCCAGCGCTACTATTTTCAGCTCACAGCTGTACTGTCGTTCGGTTGCACAGGAACTAAGGCTCTACTCTTTCAGAGGATGTATAACTTCAGGATTAGGGCTCAGTGGCAGCCTACCACATTGCTCCCTCCAGACAGACCCAGGTGTAGTTAAGTGAATTCAAGGACTGTGCACATCTGGGCTGTGTGCTAGGAACTCTTGCTCCTGTGATCATGGGATGTTGATATATATAGAGAGAGAGGGGAAAAAGTTTTCATATTTACGTTTCTTTTTAAACCTTGCTTTATTGTAAGCCCACTCAATACCATTGAGACAACCCTAGTAGGCTGGAGGTGGAGGGGTGGAGGGGCACCACTGGCTGGGAAGCTGGGGAGCAGCACCAACCACGTTGGCCTTGAACCTGTCAGCCTTGCTTGCTGCTAAGTCACTTCAGTCGTGTTCGACTCTGTGCAACCCCATAGACGTCAGCCCGCCAGGCTCCCCCGTCCCTGGGATTCTCCAGGCAAGAACACGGGAGTGGGTTGCCATTTCCTTCTCCAATGCATGAAAGTGAAAAGTGAAAGTGAAGTCACTGACTCATGTCTGACTCTTTGCGACCCCATGGACTGCAGCCCACCAGGCTCCTCTGTCCATGGGATTCTCCAGGCAAGAGTATTGGAGTTGGGTGCCATTGCCTTTTCAGGTCAGCCTTGCATATCAAAGCCTGTATCACCTGTGATCTTGCTAAGACATTGGTGGCCATATTACTTACCTGTTTTGAGCCAGTTTTTCTGAAGCACCAACTGGGGAGTCAGTTGCAAGGTTGCCATGTGGCTGGAGATACCCTATCCAAGCTGCACGGCACTTTGTGAACATGAGGGGTCCCTGCTGACCCTAGTTCCTTTCATCCCACAGCAAAATCATCACCACTGGGTACCATCCATCCCGGCCAAGCACAACGCCCCTGTCCATGGCTGACACAGGGCCGAGCCTCCCAGCCTTCTCCCTCCACCCCTGTAATCCAGAAATGAGGGCACAGGGAAGTTGCAGGCTTTCACAGTGACCTCAGAGATCTCCCAGAAACAACAAATGCCAGAAAGAGTAAGATAGAAGTATTACGCTGCTGCTACTGCTGCTAAGTCGCTTCAGTCGTGTCCGACTCTGTGCGACCCCATAGACGGCAGCCCACCAGGCTCCCCCATCCCTGGGATTCTCTAGGCAAGAATATTGAAGTGGGTTGCCATTTCCTTCTCCAATGCATGAAAGTGAAAAGTCAAAGTGAAGTCGCTCAGTTGTGTCCGACTCTTAGCGACCCCATGGACTACAGCCCACCAGGCTCCTCTGTCCATTGGATTTTCCAGGCAAGAGTACTGGAGTGGTATTATAGGACACCCCAAATTTCCTAAGAAATGGTATAGAACACCCCATCTTTCCTAAGAAATGGAAAGGAGGCAGTTGGATGAGAAAAAAAAATGATGGGGAGAAAGGAAAAGGAAGACTCTAATATTGAGGGGAAAAAAAAGGCATTTGGAACTTTATCAAGCCCTAATGTTTTTACTTATTTTGCTAGTAATTTATATCCTGTCATATTTCAAAAAGGATTAGACATGGCAAACCAAGCCATAACCAATTTGCAGGCCAGTTTGAGACATCCCAGCCATCCAGTGAATGAATCATTTAGTCCCAGCACAAGTCCTGCAGGAATAAGGCAGTGTGTGCCTTAAGGACCACCCCCTTGCCTCACCTGATCTCTGCCAAGAGGTAGGGCCACGTGCCCAGGGCAGCTGTTCACACACATGTCCCACGGCCATTTGGAGCACCTCAGAGTGGATGCTCAGCAGATGCTGCTGGGCTCCAGCCAGGTGTGTCCAGTATTTTCACTAGTAAACATCTTTGCCGCAAGCAGCTTTGCAACACAACTAATTGGCCGTAAGGCCATTTTGCCTTAAAAAAAAAAAAAACTGCTTGACAGTTATATTACACTAGAAAATGATAACACATCGGTTTTTGCAAACTCTTGGTTGAATTAATCTAAGCCAGATTTCATTAAAGATTTTCACCATTTTCCAAAAACTTCTACTCATCAGGAATCACATAAAAATCTCTTTTGTGGAGAGGGATAGGAGGAGCTTGATTCTTCTTTTGCCTCCAACTTCTAACACTGCATGATAAATTTGGCAAAGATGGCCTGAGAGAACAAGCTGTCATATCTAAATTAGCTAAAGAATCCATCATTAATGTTCTCGAAGACTGTTGTGAATTAGTAGCTGCCTCCTCTATATTTTTGAAAGCTTGGCAAACTTTTGTTTTTGGTGTTTTATTTTTTGCAGGTTTTTTAAACTTGATTTTATTGGAGTATAGTTGCTTTAAATGTTGTTGCTGTACAGCAAACTGAATCAGCTGCACGTATACCTATGTCCACTCTTTTTAAGATTTCCCTCCATTTAGGTGGACACAGAGCATTGAATAGAGTTCTCTGTGCGATGCAATAAGTTCTCATTAGTTATCTATCTTATATATAGCAGTGTCCCCACATGTAGTCAACACTAATCTGCTAATTCAGCCCACCCCCCTTCCCCCCTTGTAACCATAGGTTTGAGCTATATATCTATGACTCTATTTCTGTTCTGCAGATAAGTTCATCTGTACCATTTCCCTAGATTCCACATAGTAAACTTTTGGTTTTGATGGGTGAGAGGTATGACGGCTCCCAGAAGACTCTGTACAAACTCATCTATTATTCACTGTAATGGAACTGCCACCAGCTATTTTATCTTCAATGGCAAAATGGTCTCATGGCCAACTAGCTGTGTGGCAAAAATGCTTTTGAAGAAACTGCTTGCAGCAAAGATATTTACGGGGAAAATACTTGGACCCCAACCCAGGTACCCTCAGCCCCTCTTACCTGCTCTATATTCTCTTCAGTGTAGGTGGATTTGTCTCCAGTGGCTGTGGCTGCAGCCTTCTTCAGAGGCTCCCAGGCTTCCTAAGCCACCATGGCTGATTCTGCAGAGGGCCAGAGAACTGGGACTTTCCACCTCTCCACCGGCGGTAGGGTGGGGTGGGGGTCTGAACGTCCAGCCTCCTGGCCTCAAAGCTGGACTGGCACGGAGGTCTAGCTTAAAGATCCAGGCAACGGCCAGGTGCCTGGCTGCTTGCCCTCCTGTCCCACTCTACCCAGTCCTCACCTATTGCCCGTGGGAGTACATCCCTTGCCCAGGAACCCTGACCTCAGGAGCCTGGGCTCCTTTCTCCTTCTAAGTTCCCTCTTGGAGAACTGCTCATAGGTTTTCAATCTTCTCCAAGTAAGACTGGGACCATGCCATCCTTTTAGTTTCCCACCAAGGGACTGTTATACACCTGCCCCCAGCTGGACCCAGTTTCATTCCATGGACTACAGACCACGGGGTCTCAAACAGTTGGACACGACTGAGCGACTTTCACTTTCACTTTCTCTTTCACTTCAGAAACGCTAGTCAGTCAGCGCCACACACTACAACCATAAGGCAATGTCAACTCGGGGACAAGGGAGTCACTTGGGGGAGGCTGTTTGGGACAGAGATGCTGACAAGGGGGCAGGCAGGAGCAGACATTTCAGTCCCTCAGGAGCAGCCCCGGAATCTCCAGAAAGATCCCTGACTCCTGCTGAGTCTCTTGCTTGAACTACTCCAAGAAGACCTCTGAGCAGGCTACCATAGATGTTCCTTAAATATCTCAAGCACCCCCCATCAACGATATCCCCACTGAAGCTAAGGATGCAAGACCCCTAAACGTGCCTGGGTTGTGTTTACCTGGACAAGCCCGGGGTGGGGATCTGAGGTGCAGTATAAGTGAGCAGGACCTTGGAAGGCACAGGAGTGGCCAGTGTCTGGAGCTTAGGCTAAAGATGAGAGAGTGTGGAGATGACTTACAGGGGCCTCAGCTCCTAAAGAAGGCGGTGACCCCGAATGTCATACTTACACACGGGGATCCATCCATATTTTGGAACGGGTGACATTCAGTTTTTCAAGATACCATTGTCCCTTTAATTTATTAGCTTTCCATAAAAACACATACCATACACAATCTACAGTATAGAAAGTATAATTTACAAAAATATAAAAATCTTGGTTATGTTTTAGTATTCCAACTTATTGCTGTGTGGGTTATCTCAATAAGCAGGTTTAAAGGATGCGCACGCAAGCAGCATGACACCCTCTGTGGGGGAATGGTGTCAACTCCCTCCTTCTTGTTTTAAAATAAAATATATATTAAGAAAAAGAAACCAAAATTGGTTATATGCGCATGCTGTATGTATAAAAGCATCTGCAGTGGATTTTGAGAAACATCCATTTATATCATATTCCATATCCATTTTCCAGCATCACTCTGTGGCCCAAAGTGTTCTAAAACTGATTATTTAAGCAGAGGTTCTTTCCATATGAAGGGCGTGAGCACCTTCACGTTTGTAGTCTTCTTTCCAGGTTATGAGATGATGGTCACAAAACCCAACATATGGATATGGCTGGTTTCCAGGCCTTCAGAGCAGAGGGGATGGGCTGTGAGCAGCCATCAGGTCAGGTTTAATTCCCAGATCCCTTTAAAGGATTCGAACTGGCATTGAGGAGGCTGAATCACCAGCAATGAAAGACCCCAGAGCGATGCCCTGGGGTGACAGATGGCTGTCTGCGGGCTCTGCCCTATTTTTGCAGCTGCACCCTGAATCAAGTGCTCACTCCAGAAGGTTCCCAGAATACTACCCTGCTGTGTGTGGGCAGGGCAGGCTCCTTCCACTCCAGAGCAGCTGGTCTTACCGGCAGGCACAGGTCTCCACGGACATGTTGGGGTACACCTTCAGAACCACATTCCGGTTCTCATCCAGGAAAAGGACCCCAAGAGAGCTCATCTTGTCGGGAACGCAGCATGGCTCTGGGACGCCCGGGACAATGCCCACGGCCCTGACGATGCTCTGGATGGTGGCGTGGTTGGATGGGCGGACCATCTACAAGGGGGAAGGGAGCATGGTCACCTCCGAGCTTTGCCCACCCCGCAGTCCTCACCCACCCACCATGCTGCCTCACGTCCTTGACTGAGGACATAGAAAAGGTGAAGAAGAAAAAGTGAGAAAGAAAACAAGATGAGATCCCAGGGCTGGGCATATATTTCCTCTGAAGTCACTTACAGGCTGAGTCCTAGAGACCTTTGCAAAAGGCATCCTCCCACCCCCTTCCCCCCAAATCTTGGGCTCTTGGAGGGAAGGTGCATTGGAGAAGGCACTGGCCACTTGAGGACAGCTGCATGTCACACATCCCCAGGGAGCACCTGGAACTGGCCAGGCGCGCCAGAGGGAAGGCCAGGGAAAAGGTTGGAGAATGCGCCTCGGGCCACAGCCGCCCAGCCTGCAGAGTCCAGTGAGCACTGACGCGCTCTCCACGCAGGAGGGGAAGGCCAGCAGGCACACGTGCACCACTGTGATGGGGCTGAAAACCCAGTTCCCGGGCGGGTCTGCCTGTGAGGTGGCAGGTGCTGCTTCACTGGCATCGCCCCATCTTGTCCTCGTATCCATCTTATGTGGTGGGTGTGATTCTAATTTTATTGGTGAAACTGAGGCTTAAAATGACTAAATAACTTGACCGAGAGTCCTCAGTTAGAAAGTAGTTTGGCCTGGAAACCACACTCGCTGGGCCCACTCCAGCTCTCTCCCCCTCCCTCTCCAGGCAGCCTCTCATATCCAGGAGTGTCCGGGTCCCAGCTGCAAACACAGAGAATGCCATTTTTCAAGCACCTCCCCGAAGAGGAACAGCACCACGTTACAGGTGCTTCAGCTCATTGTCGGCCAGAGTTTTATCTGTCCTGTGTCTCTGGTGGGGAGGTGGGAGGTGGGAAGCGAAGCCGGGACACCGGCATTTGGGGAGTTCAGACTAATGTCAGGGAAGGTGGGAAGACAGTGAGGCAGACTGATAAGGTAAGTGCTGGGTCAGCCAGCGGGGTCGGGGAGGGGGCCGGGGCGGGGGGCTGCCGCACACTCCCTCTGCGTCTGCTGGGGCTGCATCCTTCCAGCAGACGCCTGTCTCTCTGTCAGGCACCTCCCTTCCTCTCTCCTGCACATGCACAGCTTTGAGGAAAAGCCTCTTAATTCCCAAACAGGTTAATAGGGCCCTATGTCTGGGTCTGGGATTTCCCCAGCTGACTGATTTATTTGCGTTCACAGTGAGTTTACACACTGGCTTCCTCTCTTGGAGGGGAAGGCATGACCTGGAACTCAGCGGAAGTGCTAAGTAGGAGGAAAGCGTGAGCTCTGTGCTGAGGCTGACATCCTCTGGCAGCCATCCCACAGCAGTTCAGGCTGTGGGGAGATGGATGGACAGACCCATGGCCCAGCCCAGAGGGGAGGTGAGCATCTGAAAACCCAGGTCAGTGCAATGGAGCAAACAGTCCCACGTGTGTCCTGCAGACTTGTGAACAATGAGAGCTAGTTGCCACGTGAGCCTCTGCCCTGAGTAGAGGAGGGGAGGGTGGGGACAGGGAGAGTTACACTGCGAAGTCACCGAGGCCAGCTCTGCTGGTTACAGACACCATGCCCTGAAATCCAAGCCAGATTTCTAGAAGAGCCTTGGCAACGAAGGTGTTTAAGAGACTGGACCTGTGTGCGGGGTGGGGCGGGGGGAGGAATGGGGGAACGGCCAGCGTCCACGCAACCTCTGTGATTTGCTGTGTGGAAACACACACCTGAAAGGAAGGATCTCCTGCTCTGCAAAAGAAGACAGGTTCTGATTTAAAATTCCAATGCTATGAAGGCAACACTTTCAAAAGGACAGCCAGACAGCATCCATCTGTGGGTTGTATCCACCCAACAGGCTGCCATTTGGGCATGCCTGTCTAGCTATTCTCTGGCTCAGATGGATGGGAGGTGTTATTATCCCTGCTTACAGACAGGGAACAGAGTGAGGAGGCAGAAGGACTCGCCTACGAGGGCAGAGCTGAGATGACAGCGAGCGGAGCACAGCAGGGCGACCCTACCTTGGGCATCGGGAACTCGCAGGCCCCCGAGCAGTAGTAGGCGTCGAAGGACTTGGGTGAGATGACCCACTCATTCCACCCTATGTCCGCGAAGTCCACCTTCAGATACCTCCGGGAGCAGACCCGTGGCTCATCCCATTGCTTCTTCCGGGCTTTCTGCATCGTCTTCTCATCGAAGTCCAGCACCTGCGAGGAGGCCATGAACACATCCTGGCCCTTCTTCCTGCGGTCCTTGCGGCCTGGCCGAGGCTTCAGTGCACGGAAGGGGCTGGGCCACAGCTCGTGCTTGTGGTAGTGCTGGCCATGGGGGGTATGTGCTGGCCTCTCATCCAGCCCAGGCAGCTCGTTGTTCTGGAGGGGCCCGGGGGCCTGTGTGGCCCGGCGCACGCGGGGGTCTGCTGAGCTGTTGGGGGCTGCACCAGGCTCTGGGTCCCCAGCCTGGAAGGGGTCGTATCTTTGCAGTGTCACTGACACGCTGTTGGGCTCTGAGATGGCCAGGTCATTGGCATAGATGAGAATGTAGGGTGCGTGAGGGCCGAGCCTGGGCACTCCTGTGTCCTTCTCTCCAGAATCCAGCTGAGCAGACAGGAGCAGCTCGCCATCGCGGCGGGCCGCCTTGACAATGAGGGAGATGTCCTTGGCCTGCCACAGGCCTCGCGGCGGGGGTGGCAGGGCCGTGGCCCCACGGAGCAGCCCTTGAGTGGCCGTGTTCTGCGAAAGGCTGCGGAAGAGCAAGTGCTGGCGTGCGGGGGGGCCAGGGGGCAGCAGGCGGCAGGATGCATTCTTGGCCCGCTGTTTGCAGGGCGCCTCACGCGCAGGGGGCCACCGTGGCTCTGCGTAGAAGTGGAATGTGGCCGTCAGGATCATTTCTGAATCCTGCATGGAAGTCAGGTTGAAGAAATACACGGCCTTCTGGTTGACCACTTCTGTAAGGGAAGGACAGACCACAGCCTGTTAAGTTGTCTCCTGGATAAGCCCCGTGTTTACAAGGCCTCCCTCCTCAAGTTCTGGAGGAGGAACGCCTGTCGATGGGGGCGCTTCCAGGCCAGCCAGGCTTTCCGCATCCCCTGTAATTCTCACATTGAACGCATGAGGGCACCCTTTGCTATTTTCAGTGACCAGATGAGTAGGCGGGATTAAGGTCAGAGAGGTTAGGGATTGTCCACATCCCATTACAAGGAAAGGAAGAAAAAAAGCCGGCAGACAGGGTCCGGGTTGCTGCACGCTGAAGCTCCCAGTCCCACCCCTGCGCTCTGATGCCCCTCACTGAACAAGCGTTCCCACCACCTTCATTCATGAGACAAGCTGGAATGAGGTATCTGGGATAGCTTGGGTTGGATCCAAGCCCTGCTGACAGTAGTGCCCCCCCGACCCCGCCTCCGCTGCCTCTTGTATTTGCACAGCCCTCTATTTTATAGACATTAAATGCAGTCCTTTGTCCAAATGAGGTAAATTAAATAGCGTCCCTCACGCTGTACCTGCATTCTGAGTGGCTTCTGAGAAAAACTGAACTTAAGAACACAGCTGTTCCAGTGTCTGCTATTCACTCTGCCCAAGGCCTTTTGAACTTGTTTTACAAAGAAAGAACATTATCAGGGTTGCAGCAGGTCACTCCGTAGAACCTCCAACATCAGGTTGCTCTCCAGAGGCCAGACCCATGATAAGGACCAGGATCCCTCAAACACATCTGGGGTTGACCCGCACAAGATCACCAACAAGGCAGCCCCACCCTTCCAGCTGGGAAAGACCCTAGGAACCAGGCTTCCAGGCCCTAATGGGACAACACCTTGCTCATCTGCCTCAGAGGGACCTAGAATCTCTGTCTCACCTGAATGCTTGGAGGATTAAATAAATAACATCTATAAGGTGCCAGGCACAGAGGAGGAATGCCCTAAATGTGCTTCCTCACCACTTTTACCCAGATGACCCAGGCTGGCAGAGCAAGAGCCTCCTACACCAGTGCAGGCCCCTCTCAGTCAGTGGTCCAGCTCACACAGCTGAGGAAGAACTTTTCTTTTACCCAATTCAAGTCAACTCCGTCCTTCTGCTAACAGGTTCTTTGCTGGAGAACACTTAGGAAGCTTGAGGGTAGACATTTCGGACTCTTTCCAAAGAGCTGGCTCTTCACAGCAGGATGCAAGCATCTCTGGCCTAGACATCTGCAGCGTGTGATGAGAAGGAAAACAGCTGACTGGGGGGAACCAAGATGGGACTTTCTGGAGAAAAGCACCTTGGCTCCCCTTCCAGTGACAAAGTAGAGGGCAAGAGAGGGACTAAGGAAGTATAACTGGGACCACCAAGGTCAGGACAGCAACCTTGACTTGAGGTGTGTATGACCAGACGAAGGTGCTGGGAGGACTGTCCCCTGGGTGGCAAGACGTGATGTAGACGAGGAGAGTACGGCCTGCCCTGGAGGTTATTTCTGCATGGGGTACAGGAGGGCAATGGTGCATGCTGCCCCTCTCTTAGGATGGAGAGCCAGGGAGAGCACCCTCAGGAACTCAGAGAGGGAGGAATCTTAGCAGTCAGGCAGCCTGATCAATTACACTCAGGGCAGGCAGGAGTCTTTCCTCCATTTGGCTTGAATGCCTTTGGCCATAGGCAGCTTGGCCTTCACTAGGCGGCCCGCTATATGAAGACCCTCCCTGCTTGGAACTGTATGGGTGGGTAACCCCCAAGCCTTCAGTGGCCTGAAGGGCCACAGACTGGCCCAGCTCTGACTGTGCCTGTATCCCTACATTGCAGGGAACTCCAGACTGAGAGAAAGGCCACCCCCCTGAAGTCTCCTAGGTTGGATTAGCCCCGGCTCAAAAGGAGAATCCCCACAAAGAAGCCCCTACTTCCTGCGAACCATGCTGGTGCCTGTGGCTCCCGTCTCACGGTAGCTAGAAAAGAGCCTTCCTTCCTCCTTCCTGTGATTCCTGTCTCCATTCCTGCACCCTCCCCTGCCTCTCTCTCTTTTCCAGATAAATATTTGGGATACTTCTACTTTGGGCTAAGTGCTGGGCCAATCAGGGTCCTGGCAAAGGTGGTCAGAGGTCCTCAGACGAGTTCATTCCAGGGATGAGACAGATGGCAATGGTTGGGAGCGGCTGCAGTGCCTGTCACAGCTTCACAGGACACTGTCCACATGAGGCCCCCCCGTGGGCTGGGTGTTCTCAGCATCAGGTCACCATCCTGCTCAGAGCTCTCCATAGCGCCCCCTCAAAAAAACTCAACCTCTTACCAAGGCCCTATGACCCGGCCTGCCTACCTCCCGGTTGCATCTGCCCTCTGCAACCCCATCTCTGCCCCAGTCACCCTGGCCTCCTCTCCATCCACACATGAAACTCCCATCTCAGGGCTTTGTCCCAGCTGTTCCTTCTGCCGTTATCACTTCCCCCACGGAAGCACGGTGCTTCTCTCCTGCAGGGCTCCGCCAAGCAGCATCCCTACTGGTCTCCCTGGCTGGGGGAGCAGCCCCATCACTCTGTCTGTCCTGGGCTTCATTTGTCTTCACATCACTTTGGGACAAGCTAATATATATTTCATTGTAACTTTTTCTGTTTCCCCCTAGAACACAATGTTCAAGAGGGCAGGGCTTTGCAGCTGAGTACACTGCTGTATCTCTAGATCCTAGTGCAATGCCTAAGTGATTGTCACTGCTCAGAAATGCATGCTGAATGGTAGGGTAGGAAGGGGTCTTTGCTAGATCAATCTGCTTCACTGAACAAAGAGGGTTCCTGGCCTGCTGCCCTGGGGCTCAGCAAACATCCTGAAAGAAGTCCAGAAAGTCTCTTTCTTCGGAAAAACACAGCCAATTATGCAAATTCAGCTGGAGGCACTGCACGGGAGGACTTTTGTCCAGTTACTTCCCTTTGAGCCTTAGTTTTCTCATCTTTAAAATGGGAATAATATTGTTTACCATTCAGGAAACTGAAAGTTCCAAGCATATAAGCAGGCTTGATTCTTTATGTTCATAATCAGGGCAGCAGAGATGGCAAATGGACAAAAACATGGAGCTTCAGAGAGGGTACATGACTACATAACTTGCCTAAAGTCCCCCAGCTGGTAAGGGGCAGGATCAGAGTACGCTTCCAGGCCTGTTTGACCCCAAGCCCACGCACTCTCCATCCTCCCCAACCAAGTACCTTGGATAGAATCTGGATCTGCCTAATAGCTAATTAACAAAGGTGATGGGCTGTGAAATCTTAAAATATTTTGCAAACACAAGTCATTACTTGGATGATTTTGCATTCTGACTCTCCAGTAAAGAAAGGACCTGATTTAGACAAGTTGATCTCTCTATGAATCTTTGGAAGTCTTAGAACCTTAATCAGGTCCACCCTACTGGGCACTCAACCTCCTCCGGACTTGCTAGGGATGGGATTGGAGGGGAAAGAGGCAGGGAAAGGGCTCTAGCCCAGTGGGTGCTCCAGGCTCCCTGCTGGCCAAGGGAACCCTCAGACTGCTCTGCTCAGTAGAAACAGAATCTATTTGGAGATCTGCCCCTTCACCTATTGCCCCTGAAACAGCCATCAGGGAAACCAGCATGAGAACGCCAGACTGAAGATGCAAGCACCAACATAATAAGCTGGAAGCGGGTAGCGGTGGGCCAGTCAGTGGGCGTGCAGAGAAGCAAAGAGGACTAATGTGTACTGAGCGGCTATTTTTAGGCAGGCTCCAGAGTCAGGGTGTAAACCCTGCTTCATCACTGACTAGCTACGGGGCCTTAGGCGAGTCCCACAGCCTCTCTGTGCCTCAGTCGACGAGGCAGACTGTGTGCACGCTTCCTGCACACTCTCAACAAGCTGGCTGGCACACAGCACGTGCTTGGAACACAGGGTCATTTGGTTTCACAAGCTTCGGCTACACTTAGGACGCCACACCCCTGACCACTGTCCTTCTGCCCAACAGGAGGCATTGCCACCTCTCCACGCTCTCCACATGGAGCCTGAGAATTTTCACAGCCTCCTTTCCTCCTGCACCCAACCAACCCCAGTGGCTGCATCTTGTTTCTCCACAACCACCCTGAACGCTGCATCTTTCCACCACTGTCTTTGCCTACAACCTGACGACTGCCTGTGTGACCCCAGCACCCAGTCACCCTCACACCGACCCTCACCCTTCACAAGGAAACCATCTGTCACGGATGAAGGGCCAACATCCTTCACAAGCTCTACACATCACTAAGAAAAAGACAAGAACCCCAAGAGGATGAAGTGATTCCCACAGGAAAATTTGCAAATGGCCAAAAAAGCAAAAAAAAACAATTCAGGATGACCAGTAATGAAAAAGCACCCCAGGAACTTCAAATAAGAGTGAAAAATATGGCAAGTTTAACATGCATGTTGAAAATATAATCCCATTAGAATAAAAACTCTATGTAATATTCCACAAAATATTAACTCCGGTCATATCTGGGTTGTGATTGGGGATAACTTCTTTTCCTTACTGTGATTTTCCATGATTTTTGCATAGTGTGCACTACTCCCATAATCTCTCCTCTCTCCTCTTCTCTTCTCCACCCTCGACCCCCGCACACACACTCTATGCTGCCCCACTGCCTATAGGCAAATTCATCACACTCAAAGCTCTTGATGGCCTTGATGGACCACTTTCATTTCCCAACTCTCTCCTCCTGTTATTTCCTCATGGAATAAACTCCTCAGGGGTCCCGGTGCGCGGGGGCAGGCTTCACTCCCATACCTGGCTGACACCCTCTGCTCTTCAGAATCTGTCTGGTGCTCCCCCTGCTCTGTGGAGGCTTCTCCAGCCCCTCCCCATCAGCCCTTCCCCTGCTGGGTGAGTGCTGTCCCTTGGGGCTCCTGAAGCCCAGCCCCAGCCCGTTCTTACTCCACTGTTCTACTTGTCCCGATGCTCACATTCTTCTGTTCACTTCTTCCTTCTCAACCAGCTGTGAGCTGTTCTGCTGCTGCCGCTGCTGCTAAGTCGCTTCAGTCGTGTCCGACTCTGTGCGACCCCATAGACGGCAGCCCACCAGGCTCCCCCGTCCCTGGGATTCTCCAGGCAAGAGCACTGGAGTGGGTTGCCATTTCCTTCTCCAATGCATGAAAGTGAAAAGTGAAAGTGAAGCCACTCAGTCGTGTCCAACTCTCAGCGACCCCATGGACTGCAGCCCACCAGGCTCCTCCGTCCATGGGATTTTCCAGGCAAGAGTACTGGAGTGGGGTGCCATCGCCTTCTCTGAGCTTTTCTGGAAAGGGCCGATAGTCTTTGCTTCTTTGTGTCCTTTGGGCTCACAGCATCTGCCACTGAATGAGGTGCTCAGGAAGGACTTCGGTAACTGAATGTGACTTTTCACATTATTGATAGACGGGTATGTATCATTACTCGCATTTTGGAGATGACACCAACCTCAGAGAGGTTAAGTAACTTGCCCAATATCCTATGGGGTAGGTGGAAAGGCCTAGACTTAAGTGCAGATTGTTTGGGGCTGGAGGTGTTTAACTTTTAACCTTTACAGTCAAGTTCAGAAGCTCCCTCCGTTGACATGGACTTGTAGGGAACAAGACATGCTTCAGGGAGCAGTGGAAGGGAGGGAAGGAGCGAGGCGGCTGGAGTAATAATGGCAGAGCTAACACATTACTGGACTTACACGTGCCAGGCGGTGTTAAGCACTGGACTTACTGCAATCCATTTGAAAAGCCCTATGAGGAAGAGAACATGATTAGCTTCATTTTAGAACTGACAAAACTGAGTCATGGACAAGCTCAGTCCCTGGCCCAGGTCACAGATTCAGGATTTGGTCCAGCTCCCAGCCTGCACTTGGAATCTGAGCTGTGCTGCCTGTTGGCAGGCAGAGGACATGATTCCACTGCAACACAGGCTGCAGGGACCACCCCAATGAGACAGCAGAGGCCGCCGTCCTGGAGCAGGCTGGCACTGCCATGATCCAGAGCTGAAACCCTTACATCTGTGCCTCATTCATAAAATGAGGAGTCCTGCCCAGGCTCACACCTCCTCACAGCAGGGTCACGGGCCATGAAGCAGGCACCTCTGAGGGCTGCCCAGGAGCTGGGTACAAACCAACTTAAGGAAATCAAGGGAGGGGATGAGAAACCAAGCTTCCTGAGTCAGACACAAAATTTAGCTCAACCCACTGAATCGTCACCTTGCCTCTATGTGAAAAGAAATCAGTGCTCAGAGAGGCATCGTCATGCGTGCTGCAGCACACAGCCAGTAGCTGGTGGAGCTGGGGCTTCTACCCATGACTGCCAGGTGGTTCCAAACAAGAGTGCTGGATTTATCAGAAAATCCAACACTGGTCCAGAATAATTCTGATCTGCCTAACAGAGTAATTGTCTGTTCCACCCTCTGTCTCCTAAATCCTAGGCTCAGTTTTGATGGGAGTTTGCAGAGGGACTAGCAGTGAAAACAGCCTGATCCTGACAAACAGACAGTGCCAACCACTGCCGCTGTGAACAGTCCTGCCTGCCCTGGCCTGAGTCTCTTTATCTGTAAAGTCAGAGGGCTGGATCTGAAGTACTGCCACCACGTTCTTCTCAGGGCTAACTGTTGCCTCACTGTTCCTCGACCCCCAGTCTATGAAACCAGGGAAACACATCGTGCACCTTCATGCCTGGGCCTGTAGGAGCCAGGTGGGCTCAGCGGTCATATTCGCCTCTTATTGCAGCAGTAACCTTGCCAGCCTTGCGTTCCCCAGCTGCAAGGCTTTGGGGACTGAATTAATGGACGCAAGGTCAAGTCTACACCTCTGTGAACACAAATGTTTTGTATATGGGGAAATACAATGTACCAACACCTAACCCAGACAGTGCTGGGCTCCGGGCTTACACATATCATTTCGTGTCATCTTTCCTGCAACTCCACAGGGAAGACACTGTCATGACCAGCCAATTCTGTAGATGAGTACACGCAAGTCCACAGAGCTTCATTTTAGCCGTTTGCCCAAGGTCACAGTCATGCTAAATGCATCTTGAGTGGCTTAATAATAATACTCCAGAAGTGTGCCCCAAGATGTAACTAAAGGCACCAGGGAGGATGAAGTTAGAGCTGGTTGGCTTGGAACCCAGGAACACTGACCTAGTGAGTCTGTCCAGTAGGGGATGGGAGTGGGGTGGGGGAGAGGCCTCTGTGGCAGGAGTTCCCAGTATACATTTCTGGGAGACCAACTTCTGGGATTTGGCTCTATGTCATGGCTGTGTTACCCCAAATCACACACCCAGTGATCAACAGGGAGATGGCAGATCTGACCCCGGGCTGTCTGGCTACCCAGTGCTGGGCTTGTTCCCCTCCACCTCAAAAGGGGCCTTACAGAGCAATGATCTTTCCCCTGATGGATGGCCTCCTCCTTCACAAGGGCTGCAGGGAACCCCTACCCACGTTTTCTGCAATGGCATTCTGAGACCATGAGTAATCTCCATGACAATGAGGGTCTTCCCTCAGCTCCTGCCACCAGGCACACCTCTCCCCTCTGCTCACTCAGGGCCTGCAGAGGTAGCCCAGGCTGAGCGGGCAATCAGTGGAAGCTGGATTCTGAAGGGCTCTCGGAAGCAAGGAGGGCAGGGGTCTGCAAATGATCTCTGTCCAGTTTCATCCAGGGTGTGGGGAGAGGGGAAAGGGTCTACCCAGGAGGGGCAAGGGCAGGAGAGAAAAGGGGAACCCCCACTGCCCGAGCTTCTAGACCTTTCCTCAAATCACCATGGTTGAACACTTCATGCTAGTGCTCAGCAGACTTCAGTCCCGTGTACCCAAGGCTGGGCACTCAACCCCATTCTCTGTCCACCCTGCCTCCCAACCCCATGCCCACTAAATGCCCCAACTATACGTGCCTGGGCCCAGTGCCAGCACTTCCTTCAGGGCTGCATTATACCCACCTGGCGGGCTCTCCCCGGCACCTGCCTCACCTGTCAAGAGTCCGCATAACTAAACCCTCTACATGGATCCCCCCCAGCCCCCACCCTCACCCTCTACCCACAGAGGGATCACTGGGAACTACCCACAGAGCTCTGCCAGCCCAGTGCCACCTTCATCCTGTGCTTACAGCCTTGTGGGTGGGGTGGTCTATGTCCAGCAAGTTTTCCACCTTCGCAGGCCTAGTGGCACCCCAGGGGCAGGAAATTTGTCACTCTGTGTCACTCCGGCGTTCCCACTGGAGGCTCAGGGCCTGGCATAGAGTGCTGGGGGCCCGGAGGGGCGAGGAGGGGGAAGGCGGAATAGTTAGTGAAAGAATGAATGAACGCGTCAGTGAACGGCAGAGGAAAAGCAAAGGTGCAGGGATGTGAGAGGATGGACAAGCGAGGAGGGCCGGAGGCCAAGGAGAAGGGGAGTGGGGGGCCCCCTCTACTTACCCAGCCGGGCACGGAAACTGCGGACCGTGTTGCCCCCTCCCGGCCTCGCGCCCCTTCGGCTGTATTTCTCATAAAGCCGGAGCATGTGGACAGCAACCATGTCCTGGGCGCCTGGGCTCTGTGCAGCGGCCACGTCTCCTGGAGACCGCTGGGGGTTCTTGTCCCCTGCAAGGCCGTCGGCGGCCGCGGGCGGGGCAGGCCGAGCGGCGGCCGTGTGGCTGCCGTCCGCGTCCCGGAGCAGCAGCAGCAGCAGTAGCGACAGCAGCGGCAGCTGTTGGGACCTGGGTCCCAGGCTGGTCCGAGCGGGGCCACGAGCCATGATGGGTGGCGGAGGCGAAGGGGCCAGAGCCGCCGGGGAGGAGGAGAACGGAGATCGAGGACGCACAGGAGGCTGAGAACAGACCCTGCAGCAGGAGGGCACGCTGACTGCGCACGCAGGCGGGGGCTCGGGATGCCGAGATCCGCGCGGGGCGCGGGGCAGAGCGGGGCGCACAGCCGGGCGCACGGTAAGGCCAGCGGTCACGGCAATCCGGAGCCACGCAGAGCCGACTGCGGACTGAAGGCAAAACTTTGCAGCCCCAGGCGCGCTCGGCTCGGCGGGTTCGAGGGGCGGGGCGGGGCGGGGCGGCCGGCGGAGCCCTGGAGGGAGACCCGGCTGAGCGCCCCGGACCACTCCGGGCCGCCGCCGACACGGCAATCCCTGGCCCGACAGCGGCGTGCGTACGCCCGAGTGTGGCGGCGCGCGCGCGCAGGGGTGTGCGCCCGAGTGTGCGCCCAAAATGTAGGGGGCGTGGGCGTCGGCAGGCGCGCTCGTCGCTCCCCTGCGGAGAGCCGGAGACCCGGGGACCCAGCCCGGCTCCTGTGTGTCGGCGCCGTGGCCTGGCCTGGACCGCGCGAGGGCTGGGAGGCATTTAGAGGGGGGCCCTCCTGCCGGGTTGCCCCTGCAATGGCATGTGATGATTGGGTTGCAAGATGACAGCTCCCCCGTGAGGAACCGAGGCGGGCTTGGGGAGGGGGAAGGGGGATGTGTGTGCGCCCAGCCCAGTTGTCTCTGAGCCAGTGTGCGTCCAAAATGCAAAAGTGAGGGGAACACAAACCCTCCCCGGGCATCCTTTGAAAAGAAAAGCCTTGACACTAAAGCTCAGCCAACCTAAGGTAACTGAAACGAGATCCTGATTAAAATTCATAATTAGTCCATTAACTAACCCTTTTTTTTGCAACAATAATTCCTGTTGAAGAAACACATCAAAGGTGCTTATTAATCTTTGGACATCAGGCTTGTCCTGAAAAAAGGACATGGTTTTAAATTGTTTTACAAAACGTTTCCGGAGCTTCAGGACAGGAGAAGAAAAAACTTGACTTTCCCAAGAAAGTTTCACAGTGAGGGTACGGTGAATCCTGGCCCATACCTCTCAGTTTAGCCCTAGGCCAGTAGGTCCTGAACTTCATCTTGCCTTTAGCTGGATTTCTTGTCCACAGATAAAATGTTAGGGCATCTATGAACTTGGATGGAAAAAGCTTACATCTGTATTTTCACTAACCTATACCTGAAACTTGAGTGTGTGGGTTAGTCCCTCAGTCATGTCTGACTCTTTGCAACCCCGTGGGCAGTAGCCCACCAGGCTCCTCTGTTGGTGGGATTCTCCAGGCAGGAATACTGGAGTGGGTTGCCATTCCCTTCTCCATGGGACCTTCCTGACCCAGGGATCAAACCTGGGTCTCCTGCATTTCAGGCAGATTCATCACCAACTGAGCCACCAGAGAAGCTTGAAACTTACATTCTGTAATATAAAAAACCCAGGCAAACACAACCACAAAGGTATTAACCCTGCCTGTGACTTTGTCACCAATGGCCACCAACCACAGATATTTCCATATCATATTTTCTTATCATGTTTTCACAGTTCTCAAAATGATCACTCTTGCTCATCACTATTCTGAAATTAATGCTATTTACATAATGAAGTCATTAAAAGACATGTATACTATGTTGCAAAGGTGTTTTAAAAACCATTTTGAGAGCTCTATTTGAATGTGATTACCTTCCTCTGTAACCCTGCATAGTAAGAACAGTCTTTTGAGAAAGGGTCTATGGGCTTCTTTGGACTGAGCTAGGAGTCACAGAAGGTTTAGGAACACTTCTGAGGGAAGGAAAGGACCTCTTCAAACTCATATTCTTCCAGCAAGGTCCAGGATGCTAACCATACTACACTGCAAACATGCTGTTCCCATTCCTTGGTAACTCTGGGTTGCGTGAGCCAAAATAGTTACTTTTCTTGGAGGGCTCACAATTCAATAAGTGAAAAATTGCTGGAGAAAGCTTCCATTTGGTGCCTAAAGCACAACCCATTTGTAATTTTTCAAAATCTTGTAGTGTCAAATTAGAGGCCATCCCATTGAAAGCCTCGGAACCTTAGGCCTATAGATTTTGGAAGAATGATAGAGAAGCATTTTATTTTTTTGATAATTCACACACTTCATGTTCAACTTCCCATTAGTATAGCTCCCATTCGTCCAGTGAAACAGTTTTCGAAAGCGATTTGCTTGAAGGCGAGGTGACCAGTCACAGTCTTGGACTTGAAGAATCTCTCCTCATAAATGATCCCCACCAACTTTCACTACTCCATTCTCCCACCCCCATCCTCACTTCCCTCTTTCTTCGTGTGCCCCTTACTTCCCCTCCGCCCCCCTCTTCTCTTCTCCCCCAGAATGCCTCTGACCTGTACCGGCTGGGGGTAACCTCTGCTCATGGGTAGTTTTGTCTCTGCTGGGGCCATACACAATCGAGGCCTGTGAAAAGGAGGGTGAGTCCGCAGGAGGCCGGGACAAGCTGGGCTATTCGGGGTCTGTGTCCATTAAAGCCTCCTTGCTCTCCTTAACTCATTCCCGCTCCATTCAAGACAGCCTGAGGGTCAGGCTTTAGACGGCACTAAAACCTGTAGGGTACAGATTCTCTGACATTGTTGGGAAAGAATTAAGGCATCAGCCGGGGACGGCTAATATTTCTTGCCTCATTTTATTGCCGAACAGCGGGACTGTAAAGTCTTGAACACTGGAGCACTATGGCCCCCTTTCATGTAGCCGAGATGATGGGATAAAAATGTGTTTGGTGAAGCAATTCAGATTGCCACCGGGTCACATCCTCGCTGGCTCCCAGCATCGCCTGCAAACAGCGTCGCTGAGACAAGAAAGAATCACTGTGCAACTTCAGCTCAGGCGCAACAGTGTTCCGGGCGTGGAGATGAGGCTGATTGCGGAGCTTGCCAATGAGAATGTTTGGTTTTTAATAGCTCAGGCTGCAGGTCAAAATAAGAGTTGAGATGGCAGACGGTAGATACAAGTCTCCAGAGCTGTGATTTCTTGCAGCTTGTTACCAAAATGGTCCCAGTCCTGGGAGCATCCGACGCTATTTTTATCAAGGGCTCTGAAGTCTTGAACTTACTGTTGGGGATAGAAAATGTTCTCTCTTGGGTGGTGAGAGATTGTTTGGGGCCCCTGTGTCTCCCAGGCCTATCTGCCCCATACTCTGGTATAGCAGAGTACTCTTGCCTGGAAAATCCCATGAATGGAGGAGCCTGGTAGGCTGCAGTCCATGGGGTCGCTGAGAGTTGGACACGACTCAGTGACTTCTCTTTCACTTTTCACTTTCATGTATGGAGAAGGAAATGGCAACCCACTCCAATGTTCTTGCCTGGAGAATCCCAGGGACGGCGGAGCCTGGTGGGCTGCTGTCTATGGGGTCACACAGAGTTGGACACGACTGAAGCGACTTAGCAGCAGCAGCAGCAGCAGCAGCAGCAGCAGCAGAGTTTTCTTAGGCTCAGAAAACCCTGAGGCTCCATAGTTATAAAGCCCTACACTTGAACAAAGGAGAAACCAAACTCTGGACAGTTGGGAAAGTAGGCTCATTTGCTTTCATGGGGAACCTCACCCCAAGTAAACCCGAAGGAAATGTGCCTGAGATGTTGTTTCATGATGTTTTCCAGTTACCTTGTGGGAGAATTGTTTTGTGGCTCTAATTATCTCTGTCAGCTAGGGACAGCCCCATCATCTCTTTGGAAGCCCTGGGTGCCTCCTCTTTAAACGAGAAGGCCCCAACACGCTATGCCTGAGTCTATAGCCTCATGTCAACTCACTCTTGAAAATGAGAGCATATCCATGAGCTTTTAGAGTCTATTGAGATAAGGTTCGTAGCCCTATTTTCAACCCTTTCTTGTTGTATGGCCTGAAGCAAGTTACTTGTCTTCTCTGGGTCTTGGTCTAAAATGGGGACAAAAGTAGGCTAATTAGGATTATCACAGTCAAGGTTTTAACATGAGATGATGCTGAATAGTATTGATCTTTATTAACTACTCTTTTTGTTTATCATGTGTTTCAAAGAGGTTGTAGCCTGTTTAAAATGGCTCCAGATTCTGGGAGATCTGATGAGAAGTTCAGCCTGCTCATTCCTTGTTCTGCAGAGGAAATGTATTTCTTAGTGCACAGTGCCAAGAGCTGAAAAGATAAAGAAAAAGAGAAAATGTTTCCTTATTTAAGAAGTCATGGACTTCAACTAACGTGCCTTTATCATCAGTATCTGTGGGTCTCCATCCAAGGATAGGCTGAATGATTCACGCCTCTTCATCTAGACTTCCTAAGCTCTGGGCCCTTAGGACAAAAGAAATGCGAGCAAATCCCTCCTGCCATTTGGGGCATGAGCTGTGAAAAGGCGGCTGAAGGGTTTGCTGGGACGCTAGAGACAAGGATCCCGGGGCCTCCCCCAGGCCGCCAGGCCCAAGTGTAATAAATCTGTGAAATAACAAGCACAAAAGACTTTATAATCAATGACAGATTTTATTTTTGCTCTGGCAAAATCCATCCATGGAGTTAACATTTTATAGGGAAATAACTACCCACTTTGTGACTCCTCCGCAGCCCATATTCTCTTTCTGAAAGTTGGGGAAAACTCAGAGAATCAAAGTCGGCTCCTCGGAGAACCGTGGCAGAAGAAAGCATGACTTTCCCCGGGCGGGAACCCAACTCTCCCGTTACTTCCTAGGGTGGCTCAGGCCATTCATTTCTGTTTTGCTAAAATACCCGTGACATGTGAATAAACCAGGATTACAGAACATTGTCTCGGCCAGTAATCTGAGCCGGCATGGGCTCTGGTTTGATGAAATATGGTGCTCTCTGAGCAAACATGGGAATTGGTATTACTTCTCATTAAAGCTGAACAGTGGGACTATTTAGAGCTGATGCATGAATGCTGCACTGTGGGGAGTGACAATTTGAAGGGAGCCGATCTGAGGGAAGGCGGGGGGTGGTGTGTGTGAGTTGGCCAGAGCAAGCCAGTTAGAAGTCGGTGGGGGAGGCAGCCATAGGGACACTTTAGAAATGTGTACCCCTTAGGGGCTGTACCATCTCTTTACAATCCCAAAATAATCTCCCTGAAAACCTTTGAAGAAGGGACCAAGCCTGATGTTCTTGGGCTGGCATTCAAGCTCTCATCCCCTGGCTCAGCCAGTCTCATCCGTCTTGTACAGCCTTCCTCCAGTCTCTCCCTTCCTGCCAGCCCTCTTGTGCCCCAGAATCTAGACGTCTCCACATGCTCTCAGGACACATCCCAGCCTCCCCTTGCAATGCTTCCCTACACACGGGCTATGGGGCACCACAGTACCCCTTCCAGGACACAAGCCCTCATCATCCCCAGCAGCCAGGACAGTAATCTGCTGGTGGCTCTCAGCTGAATCTCCCCCAACGTCCTCCTATCCCAAGCATTACCTCACCCAAAGCTGTCCCTCTCCCCAGGACAGTCTGAATGCTGTGTTGAATGGCCTGAAGGATCCCTTGCCCCCAAGGCAGGGCCATCTACAAGGACCATCTGGCTCCAGGACTCCCTATGGACCAGAGAACTACAAGCATAAATATTCCCTGGAAGGGTTCAGAGGACTCTTCATTTACAGGTGGCAAGGAGTTTGGCGATAAGTAGGGCATCAACATCGTAAAGAGCTCACTGATGGCCGTTCTCTGTGGCCTGGGGCTTGGGATAGCAGATGTTACTACTGAACTGGGATCCTTAGTAGAAATGGGATAAAAGGATCCCCAGATAATGGAATAGTTGCCTGTTCAAGGTAAAACAGAAAACAGTTATCAAAAGAAGGCATAATTGGAGTGCAGCCAGGATGCCTGGCTCACATGAAGCTATGGAGATGCTTAGTAGAACCCAGAATCCCTAGATGGGCAGCTCAATGAGAGTACTGCTTAATTTGTACATCAAAATGAGATCAGGGGTAGATGAGCAAGGCTGGGAGCAGCCACTCCAATAAGCATCACAGTCTTGCCCAGTTTCTGGTCCTGAGACAGTTTTTAGGCCCAGGACACATTGGCTGGAGAGGCTGGGTCCCCAGGAGGATGAAGACTGCCAAAGAACAGCAAAGGTAAGCAGGGGCGACTCCCCGTCCTTCCCCGAAGGACCTATGGCGTTCAGTAAGGGGACAGCTGTACTATGGCGTTCAGTAAGAGGACAGCTGTACTATGGCGTTCAGTAAGAGGACAGCTACACTATGGCGTTCAGTAAGAGGACAACTATACCTGCAAGAAGGGGAGCATCCAGAACTTCAGGGATGGATGGACACAAGATCCAAGCTAACATTGGTATGGGGTACTCAGAGCATCAGTAACTTCCTGTTGGAGGAGACGTTTATGGCACCAGGTCACTAGTGGACCCAGGTCATAAAGCTCAGCTTTTGTGAAATCAGTCTTGATTATTACTACAGCATGATTTAAAAAAAAAATGTTCTCGTGTCTCGCTGTTGTTACCCACTCAGAGTTTAGAGGGTCCCCGAACAATCCCATCCTTGTAAATGCACTCCAGCTTTGCCATGTGTCTCCTAACTGGTATTTTTACACCCAGAGAGACTCAGAATATTGGCCTCCTGGGACCCACCTGGTTTCTTATTAACGTGTTCCCCTTCCCCACAGCCCTTCTCCATTCCTTCTCCTGCCGTGAATAGGTCAGACTCTAGAGGCTATTGACGGGTTTCTGTCTGGTCAGATCCCATTATGGCCAAAACTGTGTTCCGATCTCCTACTTTTGACTGATGGTTGAGCCCCTCAATCCCTACCTGTGAACCCAGTTCAGCCTGTCACGGACTCAGGCGTCTATCCCAGCTCAGACAAGCTACAGATTCAGACTAGTGACTGAGGCGCTTTGCACCTTAGAGGCCAAGGGGGAGACCCTGCCCTCTACCTCCTTCCCTGGCTGCCCGAAGTCCCCACGCCCAGCTCACCTCTGGGATCAGCCCACCTGTCTCCAGTTTCCATTTGGACCTGCCTGAATGGTCTGACTGACTGCTCTTCCCTTCTCTGGCTTCCATTCACCTCTGGCTTTCGCTTAGACTTCAGTATGCACTATTTAAATCTCTGGTCCGCTGGAGAGCACCATCATCCTGTGGAAAGAGATCACAGTGGGGTCTGTGGATCAAGGTCTGGCCTAAGGCTTCATCCTTGAGCCAGTGTGAGACTTTCTCTTCTGTAAAATGCAGATAATAGTGAATGGAGCTCACGGGTTGCTTATGAAAAGTAGAACCATTGAGGTGAGCCCTATTCTTGACTCCCTCTAAGGTTAGGGTGACAGTGGTGTCTGCTGACCCAGGACCTTCCTGGTTTTAGCGCTGAAAGTCCTGCATCCCAGGAAACTCTCAGACCTGGGCAAATGAATACTGCGGCAAATGCCGTAGGAAACATCCCTTCTGCTTCCCTCCTCTCCCAGTGGGGCCCTTTCACGGGGGATGGTGTCCTCATACACCTTCATTTCCAGCTTTGGAATTCCCTAAGCTGCTGCATGGAGAACAGCTCCTCGTCCTGCTGTGCTCAGACCCCAGGATGATTCCCCACTCTGGGTGTCTGCTCTACGCGGGGCTCAGCCTCAGCTTTCCCTACTGCCCCATCCTAGGAGGACTCAGGCCCTGCTGCAAGCCTGGGACACGCCCTGCTGTCCATCACACCCAAGTCCCCGCTCCGCCATGCGTGCTGATACTCACTCAGGCCTGCCTGACACAGGACAAGTGTGCCAGTGAAAACTGCCAGCCCGCAGAGGGGCCTCTGCTCTCGCCCCCTTCCACTGTGGTGTTGGGCAACCCTCCTGCCTTTCCAAGCTCTGTCTGTGCAGCCTCCTCCTCCTCTGTATGCCAGGCACTACCTCCTGGGGACTCCTGCTCATGATACTGTTTAGGCTCTTTCCCAGTGTTTAGCGATTTTTGGGAAAATGTAATGGTTTGGTGGACTTGCTGTGAGGAATACGGCATGAAACAGGATGAGGAGGGCTGGGCTGAGAAGGCAGCTGGACTGCTAGGCTGCAGGTGTGTGTCTTCCTGTGGCCCTGGGAGCCCTGGGCAGGCTTGCCAGCAGAGAGAGGCTACATGGGGAGGGGTTCAGAAGAGTGAGGGGCTGGGCCGGGGGGCATGCCAAGAGGCCACGAGGGACTGCCCCATCCCCCCCTGCTTCCCGAGGACTGGGACAGGAGTCCTTCTGTCCTGTGCTCCTCGTGCCTGCTGAGGGTCGCAGGTGCGTCACGTGACCCCAGGATGCAAGGTCCTTGGCCTGTACGTGTTCTCCTACTGCCAAGGCTGAGCTCGTGAAGAGACTTAAAGCCAAGTTCCCTGAAAGCAAGCTAGACTATAATCCATTTTTCTAGAGCCACTATGCAGTGGTGCTCTTGTCTCAGATTTAGGTTAATCAGATTAACATTTTACCTGGGATAATTTTGCCCTGTATGAGACAGTTGGTAATCTATTGAGCTTTTCCTGCTTTTTTCCTTTATGAGCATTTTTTTTTTTTTTTTTTTTTTTACCCAATCCAGAATTCTAGTATGTCTTAAATTTGCCTGCTTCGGGTAAAGCCGTAAGATGTGGTGCTTCTCAATATGTGTTCCTTTGTGTGGCTTACTGCTTCTGTTTGCCCACCTCTGTGCGCAGTGAACACTGCGGAGTTCAGCCCTGCTGCTGGGGGTGCTGTCTCTGACCAGGGAGCCTGAGCCCACGGCCAGTGTGTTCGGCCCTCACACCCAAGTCAGC
Source organism: Ovis canadensis (assembly GCF_042477335.2). Lineage (NCBI taxonomy): Eukaryota > Metazoa > Chordata > Mammalia > Artiodactyla > Bovidae > Ovis > Ovis canadensis. The sequence goes on from NC_091269.1 coordinate 59,581,163, forward strand.
ACAGTGTCAGAGTATAAAGCAGAAGCATTTTAGCTTTGCTTCAGAAGGATATCTGCTTTCCTATTATGAATATACTTCAACCTCATTAAAGAATATATGGAAAACATGAAAAGCAGAGATAAAAAGAATTCTCTATTTCTGTGCCATCCACACTCAGTGTCAGTAGTTGACTCAGCTCTCTCCCATTCTAACTCTGTGAATGTCTTTTGTTTTCACATGGTTGACATAATTCTGGATTCACATGCTTGAATTTTTCATTTGTCACTAAACTTGGGAGCATAAACATTTCTTTATAATGCAAAAAATTTTTACAAAAGCGTATTTTAATTAACTGCATATTCAATTAACCAATATTCTCTTATTGATTGCTCTCATTTTTCCTATGATAAACAATACCAAAAGATACATCTTTGTGCAATAAATATTTTTTCCACATTTAAAATTATTGACTCTTGCAAATAATACCAAAAACAGATTTTCAGAAATGAAATTATTTGATCAATGAGTATGAATATTTACAGGACTTACGTGCATATCTTAAACTTCTGTCCAGTAAGCTTATTACTAAACTTAATTTTTTTAATGTATCAAGTTTTACATGTTTTATAAAATCAGGTTTGATTCTTCTTATATCATTTATACTTCTAAGCCTTGTTACAGCCTCTTCTGCAGGTTAAATATGGAATTGTAGTTTTGTCCTATGTTGTTTATTTTACTTCATTTTATTATTATACATTGTTACATTTGCCATTTGGGCTGGGTCCAATTTCTTTGATCTACCATGTGAGGTAAGGTAGTTGGGCTCTGACTGCTGGCTTCTAATTTGCCTGGGCATAAAAGTTAGGAATAAACTCACCTCCCAAGCCACCTTCCCTCCTCTGAACTCCTCAGTCAGTTTTTGCGCATCCTTCCTGGTGAAGCAGGGGGATTATAAGGAAATGCGAAACGCTGTAATACTCCAGGTGCCTACTGGCAGAGCTATGGTGTGGAAGGGGAAACCCTTACACCCCACATCCTCCCTTGGTGGTCTTCTTTGCATCCCTGCCCCCAGCCTCATTCTGGAACACTGAAAGGCCCCACTGCCTTTATCCAGGGCTTCAGTCAGCCAGCATGGGGCCTGGTCCCACACACAAATGTCAGGAGACTGGGGCAGGTACCAGGACATCCCTCAAGAGCAGCTCGGGGAGGTGCTGGCCTTCATCCCAGTCTACTTACGAGGCTCTCTGGAGTCTTGTTTCTGGACTCTCACTGCATCCGTAGGATATGGAAATTTTTTTCCTGCTCGGCACCCATCTAACAATGTTTCTTGTGGATCTATGATGAGCTGAGTGCTGGGGCAAGTAGTTCTGGGAATGCAGAAAAAGCAGGTGGGTTCAAGGCTTCCAAGACCTGAGAGCAAGATGGGGCGGGTCACAAGATGAAGTCAGAGAGGTAGGGGTGGAGTGAAAGTGTTGGTAGAGATGTCACTGGCAGACCTAATTGAGCCTGGGTGGAGAGGTCCAGGAAGGCTTCCTGGAGGAGGGGGTGACTGGGCCGAGAAGGAAAGAGCATAAGGAGAGAGGAAAGAGGGACGTTCCAGCCAAGGGAGTATACGGAGTCCGAGGGAGAGGAAGAGGCATGGTCTTTCCCAGAACTGCAGGTGGGGTGGAAGGCAACCCCTGGCCCTTGTAGACTCTGCGCAGTCAGACACCAGCACAACAGAGGTAAGCCTTTAGGAGAGAAGGCAGGAGCATGTGGGGTCCACTGAATAAGAGATGTGGCTCTTCAAGGCAGTTTAAGAAACTCAAAGGCTGTTCATGGGCAGATGCCTGGGGCCTGGGGCCTCCCTTCGGGTGAGACAATAAAGAGAGTCATGAAGCAGGATCAGGTCTAGGGTTGCCAACCACACCATCTCCTGGAGCCGTCACCCTCCCTGGATCTGGGCTTCTGGAAACAGTAGCTCTCTGCTCTCCCTGAGGACAGGGTCTAACTTCCTGCCAACCCAAAAGTGGTTCTCTAAAGCCTGGTCCATGGAGGGAAACAGTAAGGGAGAGTGGCTGTCCCCAGCAGGCAGCAAGGGCAGAGGACTAGCCTGACCTCTGACCGTGTGACCTTGGACGACCTTTAACTTTCCAAGCAGAGCGTCTGCATCTCTTGTGATATTCACCTTGTCTGGTGGATCCCAAGGCTTAAACATTATTCCTTAAATCACTGGTGATGCCAAGTCTCTTCCGCTCCCAAGAGAGGGCGCAGCTAGGTGATTCTTCAAACTGGCCACCACAGCCTTGCTGTGGCTACAATCCATGCCGTGGTGTCAGGCATCTGGGGACCCTGTGTACCCTGGTGCCGCAGTGCCCGGACCCTTTCCGTCTGTCTTGGCTGGTCTGGCAGGCTCTGTGGAGCCAGCAGAGGCACCGGAGGGCTGGCAGGCAGCTTTTATGTGCCTAGTTAGGGTTTTATGGTGCAGCCTGGCAGATACGTATCTGACTAGGTGTGTGGGTGGCTGGGGGGTGTCCATGCTCCTGCCTGGGCCCCAAGAATAGAAGCCATGGGCCACCCCAGTTGGCCCACCCTGGGGACTGCCCCCAGGCCCAGACACAGAGCAGGGGGCTGGGCTTTCCTGGCTTCAGCTCTCCTCTCCTGAAATGAGTGTTTCCATTAGTTCACAGAAGGGCTGGGTGGAGCCAGGTGAAGGGGGGTAGAGCCAGATGTAAGGTGGGTAGGCAGAGACAGGCTCCTGGGAGCCTGCGGTTGATGGGAGCTCCAGGGCTGCGGGCGTTTTAGAGCAAGAAAGCATCATGGCCCTTTCAGCCACATTCCTCCAGGTCCTCCCAGGGCTCGGGCTAGGCTTGTGTCCCCCGGGAACTCAGGGGACAGGCAGCAGGGTCCTGGCCCGTGAGCTCATGCGCTCATTCTATGCTATTTTCCTTCCCTAAGGGACGCATAACTGGAGACTCTCAACACAATCCTGGGGAGACATGCCCTAGGTCTCAGTCATGTCTGTGATCCGATTGAGTGTCCACAGCAGTCTAGTGAAGTTTCACCCAGGTGGGGTCTCTGCCAGCTGTCCCACCCCCTTGCTCAGGGGCAGAGGCAGAGGCAGAAACAAGAGACTTCATGTTGATCCAATAGGAGATTTTTGTAGTTAATCACTTTGTTGATAGTCCTTAATCCCTTCAGAGACAGATGTTCTTGTTAAGACCATAATACTATTTTTGCGCAAGTCCTGGGGTCCGGAAGCACACCCAGCTGAAAGGCAAAAACATCCTGATTTGGTGGGGATAGCAGGAAAATAACAGTGGTGATGGAGAAGCATAAAGACATGTGCCAGTTCCTGCCGTGTGAGTCACCTCAGCACTCCTCTGGCACGATGAATGTCAGAGCCTCTGAGGCTGGTAAACGGGACACGTGACAACTGTATCTCTCTGTCCTGGGGCCAGACTCATGGGAAGAGTGAGGAAATACTTCACTTTGTGACCATCAGCATGAGGAGAGGAGACAGGAGACTCAGAAGGTATAGTCAGTCCACACCCTGGGTCTGTCCACCCCTGGGCTGTGTCAGGGACACTGGGAAGGTAGATATTTCCTCCCCTGCAGCCTCATGGGGGACTGAGAATCTCCCCGTGAAAAACGGTCAGGTTTCTCTGGGGCTTGTGCAGATCTGTGGGGGAGGGCAAGATGGAAGCCCTGACGAGCCAGTGACTGCTTGGCGGAACTAGCACTTTCACCCTCAGACAACTTTCTATGATATGAGCCTTCAAACTTCTTCGAATTCCATCAATACAGAAACCTCTTGCATAAAAAAGGCTTATGCTCTGTTACCATACATGGGACCACTTGTGGAGGCGTGGAAGGGCTACTGATTTGCTTTAAGCCTGAAGTTACTTTGAAAAACATCAAAATAATGATCAAACATATCCACTCATCAGAGGCAGTTTGGAAGATACTAAAGAAAGAAGAAATAACTACCGTTTTGGTATCTTCCCTCTTTGACTTTCCCTGTGTGTGTTTTTGCTTTTTCACACAGCTGGGGCTCTACAATTATATACATTCGTATTGTGATTTTATGTTTTTGACTGAAAGACACAAACATATTCCCGTGTAATTACAAAATTTTCCTAAATACCACAAGTAGTGACTGAGAACATGAAGTAGGTTAATTTAGTCAAATTACTGGTTAATTAGTCCATTTTAAGCATTGACTGTGATAAATAACAGTTCAGTGGCCATCTGGTAGGTTTGTTTTTTTTTTTCCAAATCTGGAATTAATTATTTGCAGTCAGTTCTCAGAGTGGAACAGCTGCTTGAAGCAGTGTGAATACACTTTCAGGTTCTTGATCTCCCGTGTGGAAGGCCAACCTGAGGATTCCACCATCCGTGTGCCCAGAGGCAGCAACATCAGTCCCCTGTCCACTTGTTCTGGACCAGCCACCTGGCCTAAAGCTGACCGTGAGGAACTGTGAGGCCCTTCTTGGCTGGCCTTTCCCCGCGCCACCCCCTACCTCATCTCTTGTCCAGAGCTGTGGGGAGCTGTGGTCTTCAGAGGCCTTGAAGAGCATTCCAGGCTGGGGTGCTTGGCTGGCCCTGGGCAAGTCCATGGAAGCCCTTGCTCCCAAGCATCCTGTCCCACCCATGGAAAGGCTGGTGATGGCAAAACATGTGAGCAGGCTCCAACCCCAACATGGCCCACAGAAACACAGTGACTAACCCATGCGCCTTCCTGTCTCCTCAGAGTTCGGGCCGGGGGTCCTAGGTTCAAATAACTGTGTCTGACTCACTCTTTCCCATCCCCAAAGGCAGCTGCAATTGAAAAACACTGAAAGCACCTCCCACCCCGCCCAGCAGCAGCCCGTCCCCAGGGCTGGCTCATTCTGCGGCATAGGCGGGGCTGGCAAATACAAGAGCCAGGCCAAGGTGGGCACACACGGCTGCCCCTGCCCAGGGCCTCCTCCTCAGCCCTGGAGACTCTTCCTTTAACCTGCCTCAACCCTCCTCCATCCATGCCAGCTGTGTGTTGGCCACTCTTGGCTTGGACTTTCCTTTGTATGTGGGCATTAGATAAAAGGCTGGTCTGGGAGTCTCTTTCACCCTAATGGTGGGGTCAGGAGCCTGAGGTTACCAGAACCTGGAGAAGGGGTACGAAAAAGTGAAATTTGCGAATAGCAGGTGTATTTTTCCGGGGGTAAGAAGGTTCCAAACCAAACGCACAACCTCGCAAGCATGCACATGGGCCTGAGAATGCCCTGGGACTTGTGATGCTGAGGAGGAGGGAGCAGGTGGCCCCTGAACCTCATGGGAACACCCCACCGCTCTCAGGAGCTCTGTCTGCACTTCCAAGTCCAGAACTGGAGGTTCTCGCTCAGCCAAGGCCTCTGCTCAGGAGCAGAGGCAGCAAACACTCAGATGTCTCCAGAGACGTGGAGCCCAGCCTCACAAGACACCTTGCTGAACTGGGGTTTCGTCTGTTTGTTTGTTCCAGTTATTTTAAATCTTTTTAGGAATAGGGGAGGCATCAATCATTAAATGTACTCTCCTCCATGGAAGGCAATCACCTCTCTCCCAGAGAGTTTACCCACTGGTCTCTGTCACACCCAAAGGGGCCAGCAGAGTGAGACAAGAATTTTCTTCACACACAAGGAACCCAACTCTTATAGACTTCCCCTGTCTCCACTTTTCAGGGTAAACTTACCCATTCTGCCAATGGTTTCCATGTAACCTGGTTCCTACTTGCTTATCTTCCTTAGGACAAGCCCCACTAATCCATTTCCCTTCTCAGGATGTGGTCTGTAGATCTGGTCAATTCTTCAGATGAACCCATGCACATGGAGCCTTTGGGACCAGTGATCTGGACTCCCTGTGCCTCCAGACTCCATCTGATGCATCGAGCAGCCCGCCATGGTCTTTGACTCAAAGTACAGCCAAGAAACACACTGTCCCCCTCACCCTAACCCCCATACACCCATGCCTTTAACATGAGCATCTAGGCAACCAAGCCAAGACAAGACCCTTCTCTCCATGACAGGATATTTTGCTTCTCTCAATTGCAGTTTCTCTTGAGAAACCTGTATCCAGGTCAGGAAGCAACAATTAGAACTGGACATGGAACAACAGACTGGTTCCAAATAGGAAAAGGAGTACGTCAAGGCTGCATGTTGTCACCCTGCTTATTTAACTTCTATGCAGAGTACATCATGAAAAATGCAGGCTGGAAGAGGCACAAGCTGGAATCAAGATCGCCAGGAGAAATATCAATAACCTCAGATATGCAGATGACACCACTCTTATGGCAGAAACTGAAAAAGAACTAAAGAGCCTCTTGGTGAAAGTGAAAGAGGAGAGTGAAAAAGTTGGCTTAAAGCTCAACATTCAGAAAACTAAGATCATGGCATCTGGTCCCATCACTTCATAGCAAATAGATGGGGAAACAGTGGAAACAGTGGCTGACTATTTTCTTGGGCTCCAAAATCACTGCAGATGGTGATTGCAGCCATGAAATTAAAAGACGCTTACTCCTTGGAAGGAAAGTTATGACCAGCTTAGACAGCATATTAAAAAGGAGAGACATGACTTTGCCAACAAAGGTCCATCTAGTCAAGGCTATGGTTTTTCCAGTAGTCATGTATGGATGTGAGAGTTGGACTATAAAGAAAGCTGAGCGTTGAAGAATTGATGCTTTTGAACTGTGGTGTTGGAGAAGAATTTTGGGAGTCCCTTGGACTGCAAGGAGATCCAGCCAGTCCCTCCTAAAGGAGATCAGTCCTGGGTGTTCATTGGAAGGACTGATGTTGAAGCTGAAACTCCAATACTTTGGTCACCTGATGCAAAGAGCTGACTCATTTGAAAAGACCCTGAAGCTGGGAAATATTGAGGGCAGGAGAAGGGCATGACAGAGAATGAGATGGTTGGATGGCATCACTGACTTAATGGACATGAGTCTGGGTGAACTCCAGGAGTTGGTGATGGACAGGGAGGCCCGGAGAGCTGCGGTTCATGGGGTCGCAAAGAGTCGGACACAACTAAGTGACTGAACTGAACTGAACTATTATATGTGAGGCTGGTTATCTTGGACTGGTTTCTGAGAGTGCTCTGAGGTGTAATCCCCAGAGCTCTTGGGAGATAGAGGGGGCCTGAAAACCAGGAGATGAGAGCACCTCCCCAGAGTTTCTAAGGCTTGGGTTGGGACAGTAAGAACAGGAGCAAATCACACACCGTACAAATGAGGCTTCATCAGACACGAAGCGCCAGTATTGACGCAGCACAGTTCTCTATCCTGCAGGCACACATTCCACATTTTAGAGCAAGCTGAAAGAAATGCAAGAAGGTAAGTTCAAATGAAGCCCTTCTCCCCCAAAACCCTGAAAGCCTTGCACACAGAGCGGCATGGAGGACTTTGGCTGTGTGCTCGAGCTTCCCCTCCCTCACTGTGCTTTCTCAGAGCTCCATCTTTGCAAAGCCCCTAGGCCTGCATCTGGTGCTGATTAAGAGCGCATGGCTTTCTCTTCCTCCTAACTAGGGGGTTGGAGGCACACATGTACCAAGTTTCTCCCAGGTAGCAAACTCCTGCTAGGCAGCCTATGTACCTGATCCCACGTAATCCTCACCACAATATCGTGAAATCCACTCTTATCTCCATCTCACGTATGGGAAATCTGAGGGTTATAGAGGTTAAATCACTTGCCCTTGTCGACAAAGCTGCTAACGACAGAGGTTGACTCAAAAGCTAACACTTTGTCTGCTGCTTCAGACTCTAGACCAGCACCGTCCAATAGAAACAGAATCTGAGCCACAGATACGGGTGAAATATGTAATTTTATATGTTCGCATAGCCACATTAAAAAAGGGAAAACCGGGTGACATTAATTCCAGTAATACGTTTTTTTAACTCAACAGCTTCAAAATATTAGTATTTCAACATGCAATTATTTTATTTATGTTTATTGAGGAACTATGATATGCAAGTCACTTTACATAATTTCCCTTTGTGGGCTGAACTGTGTCCGTCAGGAATTTAAGCTTCTCACCCCTATTACCTCAGAATGTGACCTTACCTGGCTATTACCAGGTAAGGTCACATTACCAGTGTCATTAGTTAGTTACCAGTCATTACCAACATCATTAGTTAATATGAGGTTACTAAGGTGGGCTCCTATATACTGGTGTCCTTATACAAAAGGGGCCTGGAAAATCCCATGGGTGGAGGAGCCTGGTAGGCTAACGTCCATGGGGTCGCACAGAGTGGGACATGACTGAATGACTTCACTTTCACTTGCATACACACAGGGAAAATGCAACCTGAAAATGAAGGCAGAATTTGGAGTTGGTCTTTGCTAAGCCCATAAACATCAAAGATTGACAGCCAGCCACCGGAAGGCAGAGGAACGTTGTGGAGCAGACACTCCCTCACAGACCCCAGAAAGCTTCCGACACCTCGGTCTGGAGCTTCTAGCCTCCATACACCAAGCCTCACTTCCTTTGATAGAACTGCGAGACAGTAGATTTCTGTTGTGCAAGCCTCCCAGTTTGTGGTCCTCTGTTGATGGCAGCCCCAGCAAACTAATATGTTAGGTCAGTTAATATGAATACCAGTCCTATGAAGGTGACGGTATCATGCCCATTCAACAGAAGAAAAAAACAAGGTTCAAAGAAATGACTTACCCAAAGTTACTCACAAGTATGGTTTGAACCCAAATTCATCTCAAGCCCGCTACCTCCCCTGACTTTCAGTGGATATTTCCTCTCAGGCTCTGTCCAAGGGGTCAACTTAGGTAAGGAACAAATCATTCATTCATGGTTACACTCACTTCTCTGAAATCTGTTCTCCTGCAGGTTCTTTTGAAAGGAAGGCTGACCCCCTGGGAACAGGGGCTGTGGGTCACACTTTTCAGGAACCCAACTCCTGGACAACCCTGTTCCTTGGGTCCCCCTGAGGCTGCTCAGTAGACTCCCAGCAGTGGACAAAAAGTTTATCTAGCTCAGGCCTCCCCCAGATGAAGCTATACTCCTGCCTCGGAACCTGCCCTGGACAGAAGTCCCCTTTTGACAACAGAAATGCCCTCGACATAGATGAACAAATGCCCCATTTTTGGTTCTTGAGTTTCGCTAAGAAACCCATGCTTGTAAGTCCCATTACAAGCATGCACGTCTTTTCACCTCCTTGACAAAATGGAATGGAAAGTAAGCCTGAATCTCTAAAGAATTTTTATTGGCCCTGCTTGTCATTTACTTTGGCACCATAAATCAAAGAGACTTTAGGCTCAAAAATACAGGCAGCCCCTTAGTAATATTCAATCAGGATGTGCTGTGGCACAGTATATTGTGCTTGCTGGGTCAAACAAACATCTTGTCATCTGTCCATGATTCCGTTTATTGCATAGGGGCTTTTCTTCTAGTTAACTTCACTCTTCTGATGGAATATTAAGGGGGCCAGGGTAGTTCTTAAGCAATGTAACGACCGTTCTTTCCAATGTTTCTTCCCTTTGCTTGACCTAGACTCCAGAGGAATTTTTCTGAGGCCATAAGATAAAACCAGATACCCTATGCCGCTTCCATCTGCCACTGCAAGAAAGCATAGGACATAGCAGAAGTTCCCCCCTCACCCAGCCTGTTCTTAGCAGGCTCGCAATGACACAGTGACAGTAGTGAAACCCTCCTGGAGATTCATCCCTGAAAGGGTATTCCTGTTGGTGCCGTTCCTTTCTACTCTTAGTTTTGCTAAGAAATTGCAAAAATAGAGCTTGATAATTGTATGGTATTCTTTGTTACAGAGGTGTATAAGGGAAAAAATGTGATCTAAGCTGACTTTTTGCAGTTTTACATTTTAAAAGGAGACATGAAATCATAGAAGGCAATGGCACCCCACTCCAGTACTCTTGCCTGGAAAATCCCATGGACGGAGGAGCCTGGTGGGCTGCAGTCCATGAGGTCGCTAGGAGTCGGACACAACTGAGCAACTTCACTTTCACTTTTCTCTTTCATGCATTGGAGAAGGAAATGGCAACCCACTCCAGTGTTCTTGCCTGGAGAATCCCAGGGACAGGGGAGCCTGGCTAGTTTCTGTCTATGGGGTCGCACAGAGTTGGACACGACTGAAGCGACTTAGCAGCAGCAGCAGCAGCAGCAGCAGCAGCATGGAATCATACCACATGGACTGTTTTTCAGTGGCCTTTTTCCCCACTAAACAATACACAAAGGGATCTTCTAAATCAGTAGGGATCATCTGAACTCTTTATTCGTTTCAGTTCCTCCTATGTTTTTCCATATTTTGTTTAACCACACTCCTGTTGGTAATACTTAGGTCATCCGCAGTTGTTGAATCTTAAAAAATAATCCAGCCACTACCATTTGTGTGTTTTGTGCAAGTACCTTCATAGGATACAAACTTGGAAATAACATTTCTGAGAAGAAGAAATCCCTGCATCAAGCATGGGGCAGTACCATTCACTTTCTAGTCAGGGTGATTCTTTGTGTTCCCCATTGTATTTTTTTTTTAACTTTTATTTTTACTTTATTTTACTTTACAATACTATATTGGTTTTGCCATACATTGACATGAATCCACCACGGGTGTACATGAACTCCCCCCTCCCACCTCCCTCCCCATAACATCCCTCTGGGTCATCGCCGTGCACCAGCCCCAGGCATGCTGTATCCTGCGTCGGACATAGACTGGCGATTCGATTCTTACATGATAGTATACATGTTTCAATGCCATTCTCCCAAATCATCCCACCCTCTCCCTCTCCCTCTGAGTCCAAAAGTCCGTTATACACATCTGTGTCTTTTTTGCTGTCCCCATTGTATTTTAAGAGAGTTTGTTTTTCCCACCTGCTTACACCTTGGATGTTAAGTATCATTTATATTTCTGCTGACATGAAGGGCAAAAGTATCTTGTTATTTTAAATTTTCAGCTACTTAATTACTAGGAAGAGTGAGTGTTTTATCATATGTTTATCAGTCTTTCCTCTTTCTCTGTGATATGTCACCTTTTCTGTCTGGAAGATCTTTTCATTGGTGTGAGTGGGATGTTAAAATCCCCTTCTATTATTGTGTTACTGTTTATTTTTCCTTTTCTGGCTGTTAGCCTTTGCCTTATGTATTGAAGTGCTCCTATGTTGATAAATATTTATAATTATTATATCTTTTTATTGGATTGATTCCTTGATCACTATGCAGTGTCTTTCCTTATCTCTTATAACAGTTTTTAAAGTCTATTTTATCTGATGTGAGTATTGCTACTCCAGCTTTCTTTTAATTTTCATTAGCATGGACTATTTTTTCCCATCCCCTTGCTTTCACTTTGTGTGTGTCCCTAGGTCTGAAGTGGGGTATGTCACTTTTTCTATTGGATTGTTTCAAGCTTTGTGGTTCAATTAGTCAGTTTTTTATTTTCAAAATAATGTTTCTGCTTCCATGCCTTGCTTATAAAAGCTTGTTCTTTCTCAGGATCAGAAAATTCTTTGTGCCAGTTAGAGTTCTTGGTTGCAAGCAATAGCAACCAGTGTTATTTAGCTTAGGCAGAAAAGAGACTTATTAGAAGGATACTGGATAGTTTAGTGAAAAGAGGGAGCATTTGGAATCAGGCTTTGTAGAAAGGCCAGACTGGGGAAAGGCTGGAGGACCGAGAACACAGAGGAGTGATACCCTGAGGACAGTGGGTGCCGCTGGCGCTCTTGCCCCTGGAAGCTTGCTGTCAAGACGCTGTTCTCCTGGTTCTGCTGACATCCCATCTTCACCACCACCATCAGCCCCAGTGCCGTGAGCTCCACTGCTACCAGCGCCTCTCCCCACCAGCTCCATCACCACCGTCATTAAATTCGGAACTGTCCTCTGATTCTTTGCAGTACTGGTTACAGGTTCAAAATCCTTAAGCAACAAGCTTTAGCTGTCGGGAGTTAGGGAGAACAGTCTGATATTTAGGTTCATTTGAGGAGGATTAGTACCTTTAGAACATGAAGGCTTCCCATCTGAGGAACATGTGCTGTGTGCCGTACTGAGTCGCTTCAGTGGTGTCCAACTCTTTGCGACCCTGTGAACTGTAGCCCGCCAGGCTCCTCTGTCCATGAGATTCTCCAGGCAAGAATACTGGAGTGGGTTGCATGCCCTCCTCCAGGGGATCTTCTTGACCCAGGGATGGAACCCATGTCTCTTACATTTTCTACATTTCCTGTACTTTACCACTAGCGCCACCTGGGAAGCTCTCTAAGAAACATAGTATATGTTAAACATCTCCCATGTTGCCAACAATTGTTAATGAAATGCCAGTCCGATTCCTATTCATTTATAGGTGATTCTGTATTCTCTCTCAATGGTTATGAATTTCCCTTTATCTTCCTTGTTGTAAACTATTATATGTTACTTTTTTCACCCATCCTAGTAAAATGTATGGGTCATTTCAATTAGAGTTCCTTCTTCATGTCTTTCTGCTGTGTATTCTGGCTGATTTCCTTTACTCTACATTTTGAGGACATGGAATGGTAGATAATATTTTTTGTGTCTAAGAAGATATTCCTTCCTGAATTTCTGAGAGTACCAGTTGGAGTTTTAAAATTTCCTTGGTTCTTTGAATTATCTGTATGTCCAAAGGAGTCTATTTGACTGTCTACACGTCACACATGTTGACTTGCTCTATCTGCCTGGCGCATCCCTGTTTGAAAATCAAGTTGGTTCTTCAAGAAGATGAGTACAAAGGCCTCTTTATTCTGGAGGCTTCTTCTCTGATTGAACTGGCTGCATGGGGGCTCTGGGTTCCTGGGCTGGGCTGGCGGCCTCTCTTAGCATGTAATGGAGAGCAAATCTTCAGAGTGAAGCCATATCTAGTAAATGAGTTTGGTGGTATTGACACCAGAAAGCAGGAATTCCCTCTCGGTTCACCTGCCTCCCCTCCAGCCCCTCTGGCTGACTTGGGGTGTGCCTAGCTGCAGGGGCGAGACCCCCTTTCCTGTATCCATTTGTTCAGAAGGAGCTGACGAATGGCTTCCTCTGAGTCCCTACTTTCTGCTGGTGAATTTCCATTCCATTCTCTGACCTGTGCCAGTAATAACATTTCACACTTGTCTGACACCTTTTCTCCTCTGAGCTCCAAGCACTTTACAAGCAAACAGTTACTATTATTGCCTTCTGAATTCTGATGGAAAAGCTGAGAGTTACTGGATCAAAGCTGCCATGTATGATTAGGGGTGAGGGTGAAGCTCTCAGACACCTGAGACAGTCCCCAGCCCCGGCAGGACCAAAGAGAGCTCCCCAGCCCCTGAGGGGAGGGGGGCCAGGCTTTAAGGAGGTCCTCAAGGAGAGGTGGCCCAGGGAAGGGTTGTCAGCACCGGCTTCCACGAGACATCGTCAGAGCCCTCTTATCTCAGTGTAAAGCTGAGGGTGCCTTTGTCCCTTTCTAGTGAAAGCAGGGCCTTCCCCAGTGGCTCAGCTATAACGAATCCACCTGCCGATGTGGGAGACCCAGGTTCCATCCCTGGGTTGGGAAGATCCCCTGGAGAAGGAAACGGCACCCCACTCCAGTACTCTTGCCTGGAAAATCCCATGGACAGAGGGGCCTGGTGGGCTACAGTCCATGGGGTCGCAAAAGGGTCAGACACAATGTAGCGACTAAACAAGGATGGTAAAGGCAGAAGAGGATGGGGCTCTTGGAACCTTGCCTGAAAGGTAAGATGGGTCGACGATTGGTCAGCGTTTGGGGAGGGGATGCGAAGACTCACAGAATCTGCAGAGTGCCATCAGCTTGTCTGGAGGAAGGGGGAGGGGCTCTGTGTTGTGCAGCCCCAGGCAGGGGAATAAGGATCAACTGATACAGGCTGCATGCGGCAGGGTTTCTCCATTTGGAGGCCTTACTGATGCAGTGAGCTATCCAAGGGGAGGGAATGCTGTCCCTGGTGAAGTCCCAGTGGAAGCCGATCTACTGGTCAGTGGGGTGTGCATCACCTATGGGGGTTGGGCAGGAGGACACATAAGCCCGCTTCCAACCCAGACACATGCATCGTAAGGTGTGACTCTCGTGCCATCTCCTCCAGGTGGTTGAGGCCCTGGGGCTAAGTCCCTGAAACTCTGGGGTGAGTCACACCTTGCAGGATGTACAAAGCTCCTCAGTCCCCTCCTTCTTCTTTCAGTCAACAAGCCTTGATCTGGGGTCTACATTTCACCCATTCTATAGGAGGAGGCCTTGCCCTGTGGAAGTCGACTGTCGAGCTAGAAGGAACACCCATAACTATGAAATTTGCAGCTGCCAAAAAAGGCTCTGTTGACTGAAGTGTCTGCTGAGTTGGTGTGGGGAGTCAGCAGTCAAGATATGCTGAATTCAGCTGCCTTCAGTCTGGTGTCTGGAGTCTGGCCCTCAGTGACTTGGGAATGTATCAATTTCAGGGAGGATTCATGGAATCATGAGGATGGAGGGGACACTTAGCCAGGCAGCAGCTGAAAACAAGCCTTTTCTACCCCATGGATCACAGAAGGAGACAGGCAGCTCTGTGTATGTGTGTGTGTGGTTGCATTTACCAAACAGGTACACTGCTGAGCGCGTCTGTATGTGTTACAGCTCAGGGAAAGCCTTCACAACTCAGAGAACATCTTAGATTCCGTTTTTGCAGGTGAGAGATGAGATGTTCAAGAACGGGCCCAGGGTCTCAGCGCCAGCTGGGAGCAGAGCTGGGATGTACACCCAGCTGCCCTCGGCGCTGCCGTCCTCCCTGCTCTGCGACGCAGCCTGCCTCGATGTTAAGTGCCACAAATGGGCTCCCACAGACCTTGTCTGACAGGCCTGGAGTCTTTTGGCTAGCAGAGCCCTCCCAGGCCCCAGATACTCTTTCCCAAGGGCTGGCTGCCCTGCGAGTCTCCGGTGGTTTCTCTGGGGTCCAGCCCCAAGCCTCACAGGCACTGCAAGAGCTCCGGGCCGGGGCCCAAGCACAGCAGGGCAGCCCTTGTCCAGTCCTGCGGTTTGTGATCTGGCCATTCAGAACTGGCTCTGAGTAGGCACTTACCATTCTTCCACGACCACCCAGTCTGTCCCACGCTGCCTAGAAGCGAAGCCTCGAGCTGCCCAAGCCAGCGGCTGCTCAGCTCCGAGTCCTGCTGCTCCCGCCCTCTGTCTGCCACCCCCATGGCAGCTGGCCCGGCCTGCCTAGCTGAGGGGCATGCTGGAGCCCAGAAACAGCAGGGCTGGGCATCCCCCGTGAGCCACAAAGGGAGATTCACAAATCAAAGGGGCCCCGGGAGAACAAAGCTGTCACAACAGCTCATCACGGAGCCGGCTCTCAAAATAACACTGGGCCAGTGGCCTGCCAGCTGTGAGTCCCCCCTGGGGCTCCCGGCTGGGGGGAAAAACACATCATTGGCGAGCTGGCTGCTCCCGACCAGACCTGGGAGATGCAGGTGTCTGCAGGGTGGCTCCACATGTCACGCCATGGTGCCGGAAGGTGTCAGCACTTCAGGGGCAGGAGGGAGGATGAGAAGAAACACCTTGGCCTTGATTGCTCTGCCTGACGTGAGGACATGGTCTGGCCCCTCCATGCCATCAACCTGTTCCCAGACCTGCGATGAGGACAGGCTGGCACAGTCTTCGAGGTCATTCTCTAACCTACCTGTGCGTCTCCATTGCTGGCCCGCTTCTTCCTAGGTGACTAAGGCATGTCAGGATGCTAAAAGGAGCTACAGTTCCTCTGCTATCACCAGGGGGTAGCTTGGAGGCCTAGAGATTGCCCCCCAGTCTTGTAATTTCCTCGCTGTGCACTTTCCCTGCCTTCTTCTCTTCAAGCTTTGAGCCACCACATGGATAGGGCACACGAGAAACACTCACAGATGCCATCACTTCCCTTTCCTGCAAGTTTAAGGATTTTCCTGACCTCATCCCTTTCTATTAACCCCCCATCCTGAACCCTTGTTCCTTCCCCCCAGCATCCTTACCTTCTGCACTGATACATTGGCTTGTGCGTCAGTAAACATGAAAAGGCCTAGACAAGCCCTAGACGACCGGGTTCTCATCCTGTTTTTGTCACTGACTCCTTTCTCCTTCTCAGCCTCACTTCTCCCATCCTTAAAATGAGGAGTTGATGAGATGCTCTTAGACTATCTGTTCTGAAATGTCTGGGGTTTAGAAGATGAACTGTAGTGGACTATTCATTAGGAGGATAGGTTTAAACTTGGTGAAGGAGGTAACAAAGTATTCCATTTAAGGAACTATAAGAAACATAAACACCTTTCCTTTGTGAATTTCTTTGCTGACTCTTTCCTGATGTTTTCCCCTAAACCTGCAGGCCTGGGGTTGCAGCACTATCAGAGCTGAATTTGGTCACCTTCAAGACCAGTAGCTGCTGACACGAGGAGGATACTTGTGTGTGTTTTTTTAAGATAGAATTTAATTAATTGGTTTTTGATTGTGCCAGGTCTTCATTGCTGTGCAGGCTTTTCTTTAGCTGCAGCAAGTGAGAGCTAGTCTCTAATTGTGGTGCGCAGGCTGCTCATTGCAGTAGTTTCTCTTGTTGTGGAGCAAAGGCTCTCGGGTGCGCAGGCTTCAGAGCTGCAGTGCACAGGCCCAGCAGCGGTGCCTCCTGGGTTCTAAAGCGCGGGCCTGGCAGCAGCGCCTCCCGGGCTCTAGAGTGCAGGCTCATCAGTGTGGTGCATGGGCTTAGCTGCTCCACGGTATATGGAATCTTCCCGAATCAGGGATTGAACTTGAGTCGTCTGCACTGGCAGGTGGATTCTTTACCACTGAGTCACCGGGGAAGTCCAGGGCACTGATGAGGTTTCACTCACCACTGTACCCTGGAGAAATAGCAAGGCCTGCCTTGCCCTTCTTCGCCTTCGGCCAGAGCCACCTGCCCCCAGCCCAGAAGAGAGTAGCTGTCATGTCCCTTTAACAGCTGGCATGTCCTTCCCATCTTTGTGCAGCCCCCCACCACACTGCTGACAGGCGAAACTCATATAACGTAGAATTAGCCATTTTAAAGTCTGTGTATTCACAGTGCTTGGCAGTCATCAGCTCATTCTAGCTGCAGAATTTTTCATTATCCCATGAAACACCCCATACTGACTAAATACTCATTTTCCATTCTGCTCTCCCCCTACTCTGGTTTCTGTCTTTAT
Source organism: Ovis canadensis (assembly GCF_042477335.2). NCBI lineage: Eukaryota > Metazoa > Chordata > Mammalia > Artiodactyla > Bovidae > Ovis > Ovis canadensis. Next base: position 59,598,224 of record NC_091269.1, read on the forward strand.
GGATTTGCCTATCCTAGATATAGCTTATAAACTGACATACACATTATGTGATCTTTTGTGTCTGGATTCTTCCACTTAGCTAACTGTTTATGAGATTTATCCAAGTTGTAACATGGATCAGTACTGCCTTTCTTTTTTATGACCGAGTACTATTCTAAATAAACCACATTTTGCTTATTCATTCATCCACTGATGGACATTTCAGTTGCTCCTATGTTTTGACTTTTATCAATAATGCAGCTACATTCATGTATAAGATTTTGCATGGACAGATGTTTTCATTTCTCTTGGGTATATGCCTAAGAGTAGAATAGCTGAGTCATATGGTAATTCTGTTTAACTTTTTTAGGAACTGCCAGACTATTCTCTAAAGCAGCTGTACCATTTCACATTCCCATCAGCAGTATATGAAAGTTTTCATGGCTCCACATCCTTGCCAAGTTCATTATTATCTGACTTTTTGATTATAGCCATCCTAGTGGGTATGAAGTGATATCCCATTATGGTTTTGATTTGCATTTCCCTAATAACTAACAATGCCAGTCATTTTTCATGTGCTTACTAGCCATTTGTTGATATCTTCCTTGGAGGAGTGTCTACTTAGGTCCCTTGCCCATTTTTAAATTGTCTGTCTTTTTATTATTGAGCTGTAAGTGTTCTTTATGTATTCTGGATATTAGACCTTCATCAGATATAAGATTTGTGAAAATTTTCTCATTTCATAGGGTGTCTTTTCATTTTCTTGATAATGTTCTTTGATACACAAAAGTTTTAAATTTTTACAAAGTCTAATTTATTTAATTTTTCTTTTGTTGCTCATACTTTTGGTGTCAAATCTAAGAATCCTTTGCCTAACCCAAGATCATGAAGAATTACCTCTATATTTTCTTCTATGATTTTAATTGTTTTAGCTCTTATACTTAGGTCAATGATAGATTTTGAGTTTTGTATATGTTGTGAGCTAAGGGTCCAAATCCATTATTTGCATGTAGATGTCTGAGTAAAGGAGATTTCAAACTGATTTTTCTGCCTAAATCCTTATGCATTTCCCAATTTGAGTAAGCAGAAGGATTCATGTAGAACTGCATGTAAGCCATTCACATTTTTCAAGTTCAAGGTTGTCATAAGGATTAAAGAAGATAATGTATGTAATACTTACATAGCAGAGTTGATTGGTACCTAATGTTGGCACTGAAGCCCAGTGTGAGGGGGACATAAATTATTAGACTCGTTAGCAGGAAAAACAAGTAAGGAATCCTTCCCTACAGGGGAGCTTGGCTTGCCTGTCCTGGGCTCCCTTTGTCTCTTTATGAGACAATGTTGCCACAAAGTCCTGAGCCTTATTTCCACTCCCATTCACTCTGTGTCTGTTGGGGATGCCTCCTCTGTTTCTGGGTCATTGGATGGACAAGGCCAGCCCACAAAGATGTCCCTTGCCCTGGGGAAGTCAAGGCTGCCGCCCTGGAGCTTTCCCCAGAGACCATAGTGCCTAGTGCCTGACTGTGGTCCCAGCCCTGGTTCTCACCCAGTTAGCGAGGGGCTTGCTCTCAGATGTCACCACCACCTCTCTGGCTGTTCATCAGCACAAAGAGAGTGCCGTCCTGAGAATGTAATTTTCTTAAGTGTCTACATCCCAGGGACAGGGTGCTGGATGGGTCTCCCCTGAGCTGTGGGACTTTGGAAATAATTATCTTTTGTGGCCACCCTTGGCAGTGATGTCCACCTTCCTAGATTCCACTGCCTTACCCGGTCACCTCTAATTATTATCATTGTTTCTCTACCACCCACGTATGTCATTGTCTAGAATTAAATTTTCTCACTTTCTCCATGGTTTTCTCTCTTATGCCTGTCTCAGTCAGTCATGCTGGAAACATCCCAGACCCCTGTTTTCTCCCTGCTTCTGGGCCCCCTCCTGCCTTCCTCTCTTCCTCTCCTGCTTAGACTCCGCAAAGCATCACTGCCCCCTCTCTCTTGCAGGTATGGTCACGTCTCCCACTCTTCTTGGATTCAGTGCCCCCAGGCAACCCCGCAGCCATGGACTGAGCCAAGCACTCCTTTCTCTGAGCTGACATCGGGCAGTTTAATGCTGCTGGAGAAAGTCCCGCGTCATGGGCAGAGCCATAGGAAGCCCACTCTCCATAGTGGCCACTTTCAAACGTCTCCGTCCCTCTCAGTGGGAGGCCCTCCTGCCCCCTCCACCACCACCTTCCTTGGTGCCCCAGAGGACACTTGTCCTCCCCTCCTCTGCTTGTATCCTGTACACCTCCTTGTGCTGGCTTCTGGGGCTCTGCCCTTTGAGGGCCCATTTTTGCTCCCATTACCCTCTTTGTTGATCGTTTCTTTGCTGATTTCTGCCTTGCTCTTCCTTCTCACAAAGGAAGGAGACCCTATTATCCCTATGAACCCTCAGTCACTGCTTTGACTCTCTCCCTATTTGACTAAACTGCTTGTCCTTTCCCAGCCTCTGCTCCCTGGTGCCCACCTGTCCCCGCAGTGCCCCTGCTGTGTGAGGATTGGGGTTGTAGTCCTACGAGCTGAATGAGTGCCTTACTGTTGAACCAAACCTGGAACCGCCTTTTAGTCTTTCACTTCTGTGATTTCTCTGCGGAGTTTGGTGATCATTTCCTCTTCAGTTTCCATGGCAACACTTCCTTCCTGGGGCTCCCCACCCTGCTGGTGGGCTCCTTTTCCAGCTCCTTTGTAGGCTCCCTGTCTGCCTGCTGGTGACTTAGATGTTGGGTCTCCGGCTCTGTCCTTGCTCATCTTCTCTCCCTGCACCTCTCTCCTCCCTGGGCCACCTGGTGCACTCTGAGGTCTCTGGAAGGTCTGGAGGAGATGTCTGTTTCCTCCCACGCGTGGGTTGTGGCCTGCTCTGCATGGTGGCTCGACAAGGACATTCCGATGGCTCTACCAGGAGTGCCATGAAGATTCTGGCTTCTGACTTCTGAGCAGAGGACCCTCTGGAGAACAGAGTTCTGACCAGAACCCAGATCTTCAACCCTCACTATTATGTGGCCCATGGGGCAGCGGCATGGGCATCACTGAAGTGCTGGTCAAACACTCAGGGTCTGAGCCCCACCTCAGGGTCCAGAATAAAATGTGAGTGTTGACAAGCCCCTGGAAATTTACATGCACAGCAGAGGATGAGGGGCTGCTATGGGCCCATTGATTTGCATGGGGTCTCGCTGCGTGTCTGCTAAAACGGGGCTGAGCAGGAAGAGTCTCAGGGAACTCAGTCTCTGAAAATGCTTTTGCCTCAAAATGGAGGCCAGGTTTCCAAGAGAAATCTGATGGAAGGAGCCATATATATTTTTTCGTATTGGAATGGGAGCTTATACTCAGCAAACAAAAGATTCTTGTTTGAGAAAATAACTCTTGCCCCAGCCTTGTGGGCTACCAGAAGGAATCAAATTAAAGAAGAAAAAGCAGGAGCAGTGTAGACACTCGGATGTGCCCAAGGCAGGAGGATCTCAGGGTTGAACTGTTCCCATCTGGGGTTTGGGGCCGGCCTGGGTCTGATAACACTCTGGGGGAAGGATATCCAGAGAGTTTCCTTTGAGGGGCTGGGTGCATCTTTTGAACTTTGGCCGAGTGCAGAGCCCTCTACGGTGCTGATGCCTCCCCTCGCCCTCCCTCACTCTGCCCATCAGGGCTGACGCTCAGGCCCTTCGCTCACCCGATATGGACCCGTGGAACTTGAGCATGAGGGTATTTGGTGGCTGGATATGACGATAATCAACCCTGGCTTTTGAGCCAGCTCCTGAGGCCAAAAACAATAGGTCCTCCTGCTCCAAGTTAGCAGAGCGGTTTGGGTTTAGCTGGTAACTCACCCTGTTGCCAGCCCTGCCTCGTAACCAGCACCTCTGGGCTCCAGGAAGACAAGGTCAAGACTGAAGGAAACAAGAGCCCCACTGTGGGGCCAGAGTGATGGAGAGGAGAGGGTGCGTGGGACAGCCCCAGGCACTTATGGTTTTGGGCACAGCAGAAAAGCCCAAAGGAGAAAGCTTCCAGCAGCCTCCTGGAATGGTTCAGGGTCTGGGCTCCAGAACAGTCCTGCAGCCACAGCCCAAGGCCTTAGCTGTGTCTAGCTACCACCTTGTTACCCAGTAAGTGCTGCTCCTAGGCCAGTGGCCTCCTTCCCTGTCCCTACCAGGCACCTGTCAGTCACCATTTATCCCTTATCCTAGCTGTCACTCACAAGAAGCCTCACTATCCCTCTAGGCTCCTCTGGCATCTTCAGAGCGCCCTGGCCTGCCAGCTCCTGTCTGTATATGAGGCTCTGTCGTAACTGCGTCTCAGCCCCCATTGTAGGACTCCCAGAGAGTTTTGTAGGCTCTGAGACCTGATGCAGTTCTGCCTTAAAGAGAGGGCTTCTCTGCTGCTCAGCTGTGAGAGGTAGGGTTAGCTGATGGCTACTGGCTGCTTCCTAACCTAATCACCCTCTCCCTGGGGCAGCCTCCATCAACAACTGAGCAAGATGAGGTAGGGCAAGGTTCTTTCCCCAAGGGGTTTCCTCTAATGGTTCTACTCTGGAGCTCAGTGGGTCTGGCAGAGATTTGATTATGTCAACATCACAGCCTGACCTCTCCTTGCCCAAATTAGGAGGTACTTGCATGCCAATCTTTTACATTCTAACTCTCCCTTAAAATCTGCTTCCCAAGCAACTCAGCTGGGACAGCCTGCTAGGGCTAGGACCAATGTGTTTCCTGTATCTGGCCCCTTCTCAAAGAGGGTGATGGGGAAGAATGGATAGATGGATGGATGGATTAAAAAATGGATGGGTGAGTGGACAGATGTATAGATGGATAAATGGATGGATAGATGGATGGATAAATAGACAGAGACAGATGGATAGTTGGAGCTGTTCTAAAGATTTCACTCAACTCAGAGCTTAATATTCATGAGGTTGCAGTTATTGTTGACTTAATATCATAAAAGAGGACTGAGACGCAGAATGGTTAAGGAACATGCTTGGGGTCACCCAGTTCAGGGGTCAGGACATGGGACAGGTAGGTGGGGTTCCCCTCAGGCAGAGGCTGCCCTTCTGAGAGCTATCTCTGTTTTTACCCCATCTACCCTGCATTGTCCTGCAGGATTGTTTCAAAAGCCCAGGGAGCCTGACAGAGAACGGAAATGGCATTTTGGTCTAGAGCATCTGTTTCCAATGACGCACCCACACTGCGTGGACTGCAGCTAGGCCTCCCTTCTCACCAAGTCTGGCTTCGAAGCGCTGCTCCCTGGTTATATATTTTGGGTCTGTGATATGCTTGAAGGTCCATCCGCCAAGTTGTCCCAAGGAAGCTGCAGCTGAGTTCACTGTGACACCGTGTGTGGCTCAAGGCCTGGGCCTCTGGGAGCAGAGCACGCCCAGCCTAGCAAGGTGCTGGGCCTGTCCTGGCGCTCCAGCTGCTGAGGCCCCTTCCTCAGGGCCATGGCATGAGCTTCAGCTTGAGTCCATGAGCTGCTAACACCCTCCCATCTCATTGACTGCACAGCGCCTCTGGAATCCCAGCTGAGGGAATAAGCTCAGAAATTAGGTGATTGTCCAAGGGTCTCCCAGAGGATAAGCAGGGCAGCAGCCAGGAGGAGTGTGGCTCAGCTTCCATGACACACTGGCAAGATGCTATCTGGGTTTGAGCTGCATCAGGAGCCGGGTCATGAAGCAGATGCTGGCTTTTGCCCTGGATATGGCCTCTGGGTGGCTGAGCAGAGTCCAGCCTGCCGTGGGCCCAGGCCTTGGTGGGCCCAGGACAGGAGACTCCCTGGAATCCCCAGAAGGAGGTCTGGTCCTGCTGGGTGGAGATGCTCTTTGGTCATCTCGCTTCATTACAAGTGGTGACCAGCTATGACTGGCTCCATGCATGATGGTACAGCCCAGTCCCTGGAGGCCTGTAAGTCAGCAGAGACCTGAGTGCTTGCCTGCTGTTGGTGAGGCTTCCCAGGGGGCAGAAAGACTGAACCGGGCGTTCTAGGAGCCCGCTCCTGATTCTGTGTTCCATCCTTGGGGCCTAGTAGGACCTCTTCTTTCTGCCCTCCTGGGCAGGGGTTCTGGGGAAGCTCGCTTTTGCTCCGGCTCTGAGCCTCTGGCTTAGGCTGGAGCTGAGGCCCCTCAGTGTCTGCTGCTGCCCCCTACCCGTGTGCTGGCGGGGCCTGAGGGACACAGCGGTCTTCCCTTGTCAGACAGTCTAGCCTGTTGGGTCCTGCGGGACTGAGGTGGGAGCAGCAAGTGGCCCTATTGGCTTGTTGTGGACCCAGGAGCTTCAGGCTGTTCCTCAGGCATAAGGAGCAGTGAGGCCTTCCAGAAATGCACAGTGGGACCACAGTCCTCCCAGTGGGTAGTGCCATTTGTTGTGCTGTGCGACAGTGGGCAGAAATACAGCTTTGCAATCAAAAACATAGGCTTTGCGGAGCAGAACTGGGACTAAAATTCACACTCAGACTCTCCAGCTGTGTCACCAGCCCTCCGAGTCTTTCTCAGCACCCTCACGTCCCAGCTGGGGGGCACACTTGCCTCCCATGGCTGTGTGTGAGCAGGCTGTGCTTTGAGATAAGCCCTTTAGAAAAGTGTCTGAGTCTTGCACACGGAGGTGTTGGGGAAGTCAGGGGATAATCGCTGGCGCCACAGCACTGTGGGTGCGGCTCACCTCAGCCCCTCCCTGAGGGTACTCTCAGTCCTCTCATGGAGGGTGAGGCAGTAGGGAACCCTTTTCCAGATTGGGAAAGCTAAGGCACACATGACTTGCTCAACATCTCACTCTAAGTAAGAGGCAGAACCAGGCAGTGAAGCCTGACATATTTAGCCCTGGAGTCTGGATTGTTATCTACCACCTTTTGCATTATCTCCAGGGTTTGGGATTTTATATTTCTGACACTTGGGCTGCTCCCAGAAATAGGAAAGAACCAACTGAGAGCTTGTGGGGCTGCTGAACAGTACAAGGGCCTCACAAAATTCCTCCCCAAAATGTGGGGCTACAGGAGATCTCTGTAGCCTTCCTGCCCCAAGACAGCCTGCCCCTCTGGTCTTTGGCTGAAACCAGAAATAATTCTGCCCTCCTCCTTACCCCCTATCCCCTGCGGATCATGAAATCAAAGAGGACGTCACGCCTGGCTGGCTCTTATCTCCGTGGGTACCCCAGGATGCCCGGCTTTGCATTTTCTATTTTCAGAAGGCTTAGGTTAATCTGAAAGTCCTGCCAGAGACCACCCACCACCCTTAAACAAACAGCTCACCTTTCAGCCCAGAGCTGACCTTTTCTGCCTGGGATGTTTGATAGGCCTGGTCTCACCGAATGTGGCTAATTAGCCCTAACATCTGTGGTGCTTTCACAGATGTCAGAGCCAGAAAGCCAGGCCTTTCTTCTGAAAGCCCTTACTCTGGCCAGTCTCCTCACTCCAGGGCAGAGAAGGCCAAAGCCAAGAAGGCGTGTGGAGATGATAAACACTAGACCCTTGACTAAAGGTTGTGTGTGCAGAGAGCCAGCAGTGCTCCAGACCACAGAGCCACACATGGGGACCCCGACTCTACTCCAAGATGCTCCTGGGGCAAGGATTTGGGTGATGGTCAGAAGGAGCTTAGAGTTCATTTGCAGTTCTTCAGGAGCTTCTCTTGGTTATCATCTAAAGTGGACTTTGCCACTCAGGCAAGGAATGGCATGTGCAGGGCATGCTGGACCCACCTAAAGTCACTTCCTTGTGCTTGTCACTCTGTTTTCTCATCTTTGCCTCTGTAGGTAGCCTGTTGTAACAGCACTGAATTGAGACCGATCCCTGGGCTCATCTGGGGGGACAGCAGAAAGTAGAGATAGATGCTGCGGGACAGAGTGAGATGAAGCCACACTAGGAAGACAATGGATCTGTTCAGACATTAGGGTTCAGGCGGGAGAGCCAGGGGCCCCAGATGCCTGGAGGGCCACGAAGACCTCTTTCAGTTCAATATCCTACTTTACAACTTAGCTGCTTACAGTAATGATCTATTATTCTTCCTGGTCTTGTTCTGGGTTGATTGGGCTCAGCTGGGCGGCTCTTGTTCAGCCTGTCTCGTGGTGTAACAGTCAGATGATGGCTGTGCTGGAGGGTCTGAGGGCTCAGCTAGGCTGGACATCCAAGTCAGCTCACTGACATGGCCAGCTGTAGATGCAGGGCATGGGCTAGGAGCTCAGCTGAAATAGACAATACCGGAACACCTACTTGGGGCTTCTCTGTGTGGCATGGAAGTGAGCAGCCAAGAGAGAATTCCCAAAGAATGTATTCCAATAGATCCAGATGGAAGCTGCAAGGATTCTCTTGGCCCTGACTCAGAAGTCCCTGAATGTTACTTCTACCATGTGGTACTGGCCAGGCAAGTGACTGAGGCCAGCTCATTTTCAAGAAAGGGGATTAGACCTCTCTAGACATGAGGAGGGGCATGTGCTGATGGGGAGATTAGGACAATCATAAGGAGGCAAGGACAACTGCCACAATTGGCAGTCTGGAGCCTATCACCTCCTGGTCTTGCCTGGTAGAATGTGGAAAGCTGGTATGAGGATTTTCTCTGGGTCCTGTCTTATGTTGCTTAGCACTTGTGAAAATGGCGAGGATACCTTACGTATGTGTTTTAGAAAGCATTTTTCCCATCCATGTGATTTGCCAAAGAGTGAGCAAGAGGTTAGTGAGAGGCAGAGTATTCTTGTATCTACCTATGTTGAAGAGGAAGAGAGAGATTTGAAGCAGCTCAGTGACTTTCTTTACATGAGATGGGTCTTCTGCTACTGGCCAAGGTCAAAGCCCACTCGTCTGGTAGGAGGTACCTTCAGTGGGTGAAATGTCCTCTTGCCCCAGCCTCCCCAGCATTCTCAACTCTTGGTGGCTTTTTCCCATGTCCCCTGGGCAACAGGGTCACCCTTGGGTTCTGACCTGGCTTTCCTGCTCTTTGATGCATGCCCAGCTCACTGGCTTTGCTTCTCTGTGGCTCAGTTTTTCCATGCCTACTATGAAATTGGAGTCAGGAGTTGGGATCAAGCAAAGGAGTCATAGAAAGCAAAACCTCCGTGGGTGGTACAGAGTGGGCTCTGGGAACTGCCCAGAGGCAGACAAAAGGGCCATTTCCAGCTGGACCCACTGGTACCTCCCTTGCTGCTTTCCAGGTCACTGGTCCAAGGGAAGTCCAGATTGCGAGCTAGCTGCTGGTCAGATCCCCAACCTCAGGGCAAGCTCTGAGCATCCAATTGTGTGTGGAACCTGCAAACTGCCCACTTCAATCTTTAGCCAGTTGATGTATAAAAAGTAATTCTGTATTGTTTAACTGTGCTCAAATCCTATAGGGGTGTGTGTGTGTGTGTGTGTGTGTGTGTGTGTTTAATAAGATGGCTGATATTATAAAGCAAATTGCATTAATAGACTTTGTATTTATCGTTTCTGCCCAAGCGCTTATCCCACTTCATCTGGGTCTTAGCTACTAGAGAGGTAGACCTGGCCAGCACTGGAATCAGCATAAGTGAAGACCGTTAGTAACACTGGCTACAGACCCCTGCACATGACAGCTCCTCTGAAGATCGTGGGCCCAAAGGCCGACGCCGTTGATGGCTAGCCCCTTAGTGTCAAATGCAAGCGCCTTTCTGGGATGCTGGCCCTGGAAGTGTAAAGGACAGTACTGCCACACCCATGAGCAACTACACCGTGCTTGTATTAGGAGAAAAGTGCTTCATGGATGAAGTGAGCTAGTGTGTCTTCCAAAGAGGCCAGACATGGGGTTAAGAATAGAATTTTCACCCCAAGAAGCAAGCTCTGTGCTGACCCTGGTGCAGATTTAGGAGGAGAAAACTGACAGCTTACAGAGAGAATAGAGCTCTGAAACATGACTTGCCTCTCGAAATGCAGCCCAGGAAATGCTGCCCCCTGTTGCCAGCATAAACACTTATGTGTAGCCTTGGCCCAGGGCCACCAGTAATAAAATATAAAATACACAGAGCTCAAGTCAACAGGCAGGGAGGGCCAGGGCATGTGGTAGGTTCCAGTCTGGCCTGGGAGGTTCTTTGGGGCATTGATTCCAACAGCCTCTGCCCTTTCCAGATCTTTCCCAAGTTCCCACAGAGAGATCGGCCCATGCCTGGGACAGGCAGCAGCAGGGTATTTCAGAGCTCTGGGGTAGAGAAATGGAGATTCAGCCAGGTGGAAAATGGCAAGGTCCTGGGCATTGCCCATACCACTAAGTGCTGTCAGGGAAGTTGGCAGCCAGAGCAGGCAAGCCCAGGGGTCCCCGTGAGCTCTGTGCTCAGAAAAGCCTACTGGAATCTCTGACTCTCTCAGGACAGGGGGGAAAGGTACTCAGTGGGTTCTCAAAAGTACTCAATGGGACAGTGGAGATGGGTACTCAGTGGGTTCTCCTCATCTAGGGATGCTGGTCAAGCAACTTGGTAGCAGGGGTGCTGCTGCTGCTGCTGAGTCACTTCAGTCGTGTCCGACTCTGTGCGACCCCATAGACGGCAGCCCACCAGGCTCCCCCGTCCCTGGGATTCTCCAGGCAAGAATACTGGAGTGGGTTACCATTTCCTTCTCCAATGCATGAAAGTGAAAAGTGAAAGTGAAGTTGCTCAGTCATGCCCAACTCTTAGCAACCCCATGGACTGCAGCCCACCAGGCTCCTCCATCCATGGGATTTTCCACGAAGCCTCACACGAAGTCAGGCTTCCTCCAAATCAAGTGTTCCAAAAGACTTAGGCAGCAACTGCAAAGCTTTCTCATCACCGAGTGTGAGGAGTCACTCTGTGTCACTTCTGTTGCGTTTCATTGGTTATATTGGGCCAGCCCAGATTCAGTGCAGGAGTAGATTAGATAAGGATGTGGATATTGGGAGGCATAGTTCATTTAGGAGGCCACCTTTGGAGGCAGCTATCACAGATAGAAAGAGGGGAAGTAAGATTGGGGAGGGTTAAGTAAGTAAGTAAGTAAGTAAAGTCGCTCAGTCGTGTCTGACTCTTTGCGACCCCATGGACTGTAGCCTACCAGGCTCCTCCCTCCATGGGATTCTCCAGGCAAGAGTACTGGAGTGGGTTGCCATTTCCTTCTCCAGGGGATCTTCCCAACCCAAGGATCGAGCCTGGGTCTCCCACATTCCAGGCAGACGCCTTAACCTCTGAGCCTTATTCCTTCCTACACTCACCATGGAGCCAAAATGGCCAACGGGAGTCTTCTGGTTCACCACCTCTGACTGACAGACAGGCAGGACTTCTGGAGCCCCGAGGCTTCTAGGAGTGTGTCTGGGCAGACTCCCTGGTCCTGCATCAGCCCATTATCCCTATATTCTGAAATGCTCTTCAGACGAGTCTTCCTTGTTTCCATGCCTGCTGTTCTGGTTCCAAAGCAGCTTCTCAGTTTTGGTCCCTGACTCTTCACCATTTTTAGCCATGTTCTCTTCCATGACTTTCACTAACTCTACCCTCTCATTGTTCCAATCTATGGAGCATAAAGTTGCCAGGATAATTATAATGAGGTGCTGCTCTTGGCCTCATATTCTCCTGTAGAGGAACCTGCAGCAGGTATGAATGAACTACAACACCCGAATAAGAGGCTCTGGAAGGAGTAGAAAACAGATCAGCCCCACATGAAGCCAAAAGTCACTTATCTCTATTCGACCCATGAACACTATAGGAGGCTTAGAGGGCTTTATTATGTTTTCTGACTCTGTATCTATACATGAGAGGCTTTCCATGCGGCCCTCGTGGTAAAGAATCCACCTGCCAATGCAAAAGACAAAAGAGAGGCAAGGTCAATCCCTGGAGTAGGAAATGGCAGCCCACTCCAGTGTTCTTGCCTGGGAAATCCCATGGAAAGAGGAGCCTGGTGGGCTCCAGTCCACGGGGTTGCAAAAGGTCAAACATGACTGAGTGACCCAGCCCATGATATAGAAAGTACTTCAGATCTCTTGTAAAGGCTATGAAATCCCAAGACAGTAGATGAAATGCAAAAGATAGAGCTTGCAAGTGATGAATGTTAGCTCTCTGCTGCAAGAAGTAAAGCAAAACCAAGTTAGTGCCATGAACTGGCCTGGCAGGAATGGTCCACAGGGGTTTCTAGCCCTCAGGACAAAGGGAAAAGCAAGTCTTTAGAGACGGGGAGCTAGCGGCCTGACTCTAGTCCTGCTGCCCCAGTAAGACTCTGTAGCTTACCATCTCTACTTGGGGAAGGATCTGATTTATGGGGTGGGAAACATCTATTTTTCCTTGTTCAGAATCTTAGGGGTAGGTCTGAGATCTAGAATGTTGAAATAATTGCAAAGAGTAAGAAAGCCCAGCCTTTCCCTAAAGATATTGAAAGGCCCTATTCACAAGATTTTTGTGAACCTACAAGAGCAATGTTATGTTAACTTTGCCTGTGGACTTTATTCTTTTTCATACCCATCAGAATCTCTCAGCTTAGGCAAACAACTCTTCCTTCTCCCCAGCCTTCACCTCATGCAGGCCTGAGGACTTCTTTGATTAAGGGGTCTCCAGTTTCTTTAGTTGGCATGTTCTCCTCATTTGTCTGCCCTTCTCCCAGGTGGCACCAGTGGTAAAGAATCTGCCTGCCCACGCAAAAGTCACAAGAGCCGTGGCTTTGATCCCTGGGTCAGGAATGTCCCCTGGAGCAGGAAATGGCAACCCACTCCAGCATCCCTGCCTGGAAAATTTCATGGACGGAGGAGCCTGCAGGGCTACAGTTTGTGGGGTCGCAAAGAGTCGGGCACCACTGAGCACATGTGTGAACATGCACCTCATGTGTTTATGGCGAGCTATGCCCTTTCTTTCAAGTCTGGATCAGAAATAGACGTGTAATTATTTAGAAGGGGGACTTACAAGAAAATTCCAAGTGAAGATGATAGAGGAATGGGTCTTTGCCTTTAGATTTGAAATGATTTGGAAATATTAAAGAAAAATAAAATAGAAAAACATGACATGATGGAAATAGGAATCCAGCACACCTTTGAGCCACAATTGATGAAGGATCCTGCACAGTCCTCCAAAGACAAGTTGCACAGTCTGAGGGGTCAAACAAATGGCCCCTCCTTTACAGTGACGATAGCCAGGGACACTGGAGGGGTTTAGAGGGCAGCAAGGCATGAGGAGGGCTAGGAGTATGGGCTGAGTGAGAAAACATGGTGGAAACACGTGGACATGCATCTTTGCAAAAATGTGTGTATCAAGGAGGAGGCCAAAACAGGGAGGTGTCTACAAAAAGAAATGCACATGTGAGAGTTGTGAGTCAGGTTTTATTGGGGGCAAAATGAGGACTATAGCCCTGGAGTCAGGCTCTCAGATAGCTCTGAGAAACTACTCCTAAAAGGTAAGGGGGGAGGTCGATATGTATGTGGTCTTAGTGAAGTGCGGAACGTGCAGTCAAGCACACGTTTCGGCAGAAGGTCATCGCCAGTCACAAGAAAGTTGCTGCTAGTCACAAGGAGCAGATGTCTTCATCAATGAATTTAGTGCTTTTCTAGATATGAGAAGATGCAAGAAATCAGGCTCATAAAAGTATTCTCCTGAAAATATCTAACTATCTGAAGGTCTGTTCTGCCAGTTTTTCCCAGAGCACAGAGTGCCTCATTCCTGATCCCTGCCCTGAACTCCTTTTGGAGTGTATTGAAGGCCAGTGACTGCTGTGGCCAGTGACTTCATCCTTGTAAAGGCAGATGGAGAGGGACAATTTTTCATCCACAAAGGGAGGGCAGCTGACTTTCAGTCACTGATCTTGGTCACCAGAAGCAAAGCATACATGAAATCATAGATAGAGATATAGATATGGATGTAAATGCACATCCATCTATATGGATATAGAAGCATCACCGGTTCAAGAGACACGAACTCAGGCAAACTCTGGGCAATGGCGAGGGAGAGAAAGGCCTGGGGTGCTGCAGTCCGTGGGGTCACAAAGAGTCGGACACAACTTGGTGGCTGAACGCCAACAGTAGATGCATAAATAAATAGCCTGCACACAGCTGTGACATGAAGAGCTTTCTCCCAAGCCTGGAAGATCTCCTGACCTAGTCCAATCGTATCTTCAGGGAAGAATGTTAGTGAGAACATGCTTGTAGACAATAGGCCAAAACCAAGCTGTGTGCTTACCTGCTCTTCTTCAACAACCAGCGGGAACAAAAAGAAAGGACTCCCTTCAGAGATAATCAGTGACCAGGAAGAAATCAACATGATATCTATGAAAGCATGAAAATATTAAGACAGAGGGCAAGTGAGAAATACAGACCTGCAGCCCTATGCCATCCAAGCAAAGGAACTTAGACCAATTCCATGAAATCAAGGTGATGCGACTTGAAAAAGAGACGATGAAACAACGAAAGATTAAAAAATATGAATCCGCAGCAATCAGATTAAACACTTTATAGAAAGAAAAGCTATATGAGTCATTAGAAAGGAAACTTGATCCTGTTAAATATACAGTCAGTGGCAAGAACTAAACTGAGGAAATCAAGCAAAAGGAAATGAAAAAATAAAGAGCTAAAATGGATTAGACCCAAGTGAGATTTGAAAGGCAGAAAAACATTGCCTAATACTCAATTTATTTTCCTCAAGACACTAGGGAAAAAATAGAATCGAAAAGTAAAAATATAATAAAAGAAACTTTCCTTAAATAAAGCAAGATTTAAATTTACCTGAAATTTCATGACCCAGAAAAATTTTTATAGAACAATTGAAAAGAAGAGACATTCCTATAGGAACACTGGAATTAGAATGCAAAGAAAAAACTCAATAGCCACCCAGGATTAAAAAAAAAATAACTCAACTTCAAGGAGAAACATTTTCATAATAATGGCTAGCAGTTTTCACAACAGAATCATTCAAAATTAGAAGACAATATAGTAATCTTCAGAGAATAAAGCAATGCTTAAGAATTAAATCAAGTTAGGCTGTTATTTAAGTGTAAATAATAATGAGACTAATGAGCAGTATTTCTGAGTTCCAGACCCTATGTGTGTGTTTCCACATACAATCTCATCTAATTATCTCAAAAATCCCATGAGGTAGGTACCATTAAGTCACACTTTAAATGAGTTTCCTCAGACCTAGAGAGATTAAATAAAATTCCCCAGTTTATATAGTTTGAAATAGCAGAACCAAGATTTGAACACAGGACTCTGAAGTCAAATCCTGCACCCCTAAAGTATTAATAGTATCCTGTTTTCAAACTTGCAAGACCTGGGATATAAACCCTTGAAAATCTACCAGAACAGGTGTCCCCAACCTCCAGAATCTAATGCCTGATAATGTGAGGTGAAACTGACGTATTAATAATAAACGACACAATAAATGTAATGCGCTTGAATCATCCTAACACCATCCCCCTGCCCCAAATCCATGGAAAAATGTTCTTTCACAAAACTGATCCCTGGTGCCAAAAAGGGTGGGGACTACTGTACCAGAAGACCAGTGCCTGTGATGCAAGAACTGAATGGGACAGGTGTTTTAAAAGCAGAGCAGTGATGTGCAGACTCCCCTTTAATGCGGTTCAGAAACAGCACAGTTGTGGAAAGACGGTTTAGGAGGTTTGTGATTTGCAGTTCTAAGACAGCCCAATGAACCCAGCCTCCTAGTATTCCTATCCTTGTGGGATCCCCTCCCCTCAAGAGTGGGCTGGACCTAGAAACTTGCTTGTAAAGATAGAAAACGGCAAATGTGATGGCAGTCACTTCCAAGATTGGTTTACAAAAAGACAGGTTTCTGTCCTGCTCACCTTAAAACTCTTCAAAATAATGCTGCAGTATACACCCTTGAGCATTAAGCCTTTGGTGTAGCGGATTGTTTCAGAGTAAATTCCCGCAGGTGAAAATAATGAGCCAAAATATACAGGTGGGTCCGGCACAGGATACTAAATTGTTCTTCAAAAGGGTCATGTTTGTTTACACTTATACCCAAAGAGCAGGGAAAACCCATTCCATTACACACTGCCCAACCTTTGAATATTCCTTCAGAGGAGGCTTTTATTTTTGTTTCGTTGTTAGCTAATGAGGCTACACCTTTCTCTCTGTGCAACTGAGTAATTGCGGTTTCTATCTTGGCGTAGGGATCCTCGGCTCCCAGCCCTCTGCCCAGTTTATTTCCTCCGTTCAGCTTTTGAGCTCTCAGGTCTGAGCATCGTCCACCCCACCCTCAATTCAGTTTTCTGAGCGTCCTGAGAGAGCCCTGATCTGCTGTCCTCCTCCACTGAGACCTCCGTGAGGGCACGGAGGGCTATGTTTGCTCTCCCTTCACGCGCAGTGTCTCCACAGGGCCCTCGCTCTGCCTGTGCTTGGTGTTGGGGGAATGGGTCTCTTCATCCCGGCGGTATCCGATGAGACTTCAAGCTGCTATTTTCATTTTAGCCTCTTGGCCTCAGGCTCTGGATCTAGAACTGTGGCTGCCTCTAGCTACGGAGGTCACCACAAACCTCTTCCATTTCCTAATAAAGTTGGTTTTTCTGAGCCTCAGGAATCTCTAATCCCTTCTCCAGAGCCTGCCCATTGCCCACCCCCTCCACCCCCACTGTCTATGCTCATCACTGCTCAGTTAATCCACTTGGGAAGCCTGTCTGCCCGGAGAGTTTAGTAACTGAGATGACCACATTTATCAGTTAGTTAAAGGCTTCATTTACCCCTGCCCTGAGGCGTGCACAGAGAGACGTTTTCTTGGGCAAACTTAATTATTGCATCAGAAGTAAAAACATGTTCTCATGTTAGTCTTGGGGAGAGAGCAAGAGTCACCAAGGCTTCCTGTAATTTTCATTACCAGTAATGACATTTTCCACCATCCTGAATTCACCAGGTTATTTTTATTCTTTTTACATTCCTTGTCTAAATGGTGATAGGCTGTATCAGGGGCAAGCTTGATATCAGTTTTTATAATTCAAGGAATTGTCATCTATTTTGAAAGGTCACCATATTCACGCCTTAGCCCTGTGGCTACAGAGCCATGGCTAAGTCCTCTGACTGCTAGGAATCTCATTAATTGGTCAAGATTTCCAGAGAAATGACTTCCCAGATTCTATGGTTGAGAAGCTCTCTGAATTAGGAGGCCTCCCCCTAACCAACAACCTATTGCCCAAAGCTGCAAAGGAAAGCTGCCATTTTCTATCAATCTGGGCTGGACACTGGAGCCTCCTGGGGCGCTTTAAAGCCTGATGCTTACACGCAGATCAATTAAATCAGACCTTGGTAGCTCAGTTGGTAAAGAATCCGCCTGCCGTGCAGGAGACCCCGGTTTGATTCCTGGGTCAGGAAGATCCACTGGAGAAGGGATAGACTACCCAGTCCAGTATTCTGGCCTGGAGAATTCCATGGACTGTATAGTCCATGGGTCACAAATAGTCGGACACGACTGAGTGACTTTCACTTTCCAGGGTTGTTGCCAGAAATCTGTGTAGGATAATAATGCTGAAGTGAAGCCAGAGTGGAGACTCATGGTTCCATCTCTTCCGATTCATCAAATGCATCACCTAGAGGGACTTAGCAGCAGCAGCCGCAGAGGGACATTAAAGAAAAGAACTTTAAAGGTTTGTGGTTCCCCCACCAACACACACACAACTGTCTGAACATTAGAAGCACCTGGAAAGATTAAACAGTCTGACAAAGTCCAGCCCCACCTGCATAGGTTCTGGATGATGCCGTGTAGATTCTGACTACCTTCTGGGAGCCCCAAGTTCTCCGTCCAGGGCTGAGGGTTACCCCGTTGATCCTTTAGGAGCTTCTCTGGCCCCAGGCTTTGAGAAAACCTAAGGACGGTGCCAATATTGCATATGCGGGAGCACTTATCTTGCAAAGAGCTTCCAGGTGCCTTGAGGCCCATCTAGAAATACAGCAGCAGCTCATGCAACCTGACTTATTTCCACTAGGTCATTTATAAAATAGAGAGCAAACGCCTAGAGAGACCCAGTGACTCACCAGGACCAGGCAGCAGCACATCAGGAACCCTGGATCCTGCTGTCCACCAGCAACTCTTCCAATACCAGGCCACACCAAGGTCCACCAGCAACTCTTCCAATACCAAGCCACCATCCAAGTAGGTGCTGTGATGTCTCATTGCCGGGTGTGGCAGCCTGAGGCAGGATACCCAAGAGATATCCAGGCCCTAACCCTTGGAACCTATGAATGTTAATTGTTGTTCAGTTACTAAGTGGTGTCCAGCTCTTTATGAATATTCATTTGTATGCAAAAATAGGATCATCACCTTGGTGGTGATCCTATGTTAAGGATCTTGAGATGGAGAGTTTCTCTTGGATAATCTGAGTGGATAACCCTGATCTCATATGCAATTGTTTATAAGAGGGCAGGGGAAGAGGAGATTTTTCACACACAGAGGAGAGGGTGACGTGAAGACTGAGCAGAAGGTTGGCCTTGAGAGACTGCCGCGTTGGGGCCACAAGCCAAGGAAGCTGGGAGCTCCCAGAAGCTGAGAGAGACAAGGAACACATATTCCCCTTGAGCTTCCAGGAGGAGCAAGGTCTGGGGACATCTCGATTTCAGACTTCTAGCTTCCAGAACTGTGAGAGAATAAATATCTATTGTTTTAAGCGACTGAGTTCATGGTAATTTGTTACAGCAGCCTTAGAAAACTACCGTACTGAGATAATGGAACTTTAGGATTATGAAATGGAATTTGGAATATGTGTCTATGTGACTAATTCTAACACTTTTCCAAAGTACCAACTCAGGGAAGCAAAGTTAAATCCATGCACGGGATTCAGAAGTTCCCATAGTGTTCCTCCAATTTCAGTTCAAGCCCTCTGGTTGCTTGCTTGACCTTTTAGAGAGCATCACTCATAAGCCAGAGCACCAAGCACTGGCCCCCTCTGGGTCTACGTGTAAGGAAGATGTGTGAACCCAGAACACTCTTGGTGTCTGTAGTGATGCTCAAGGAATGAGAATTGTTGCCCCTTTTTTCTTACTCAGTTCAGTTGCTCAGTCATGTGTGATTCTTTGTGACCCCGTGACTGCAGCACACCAGGCTTCCCTGTCCATCACCAACCCCCGGAGCTTGCTCAAACTCACGTCCATCGAGTCAGTGATGTCATTTTTTTCTTACAGCTAGGTCCAAACTCAGTGACCCCCTCCCACCCTGGCCAGGCATGACTAAGAGAGGGGGATTTCATGGGACCCTCTGCTGCCTGCTTCAACCCCCCTCACTGTAGCTTCTAACTTACGGGTACCACCCATCCCTTGCCACCTCCAAAACCAGACGCACATGTTGGAGCCACCCGTTAATTGGAGTTTCATTGTTCAGAGCTCAACTCAAGCATCCTTTTCCGTGGAAGCTTCCCTGACCTCCCCGACTAGGTCACTGGGTAGGGCAGGATCCCAGCAGGAAACAGATGGTATATTTAAATTGAGTAATTTGATGAGGGTTCAGTGAGGGGACTGCCTACAAGTGTGGGCCAGGGTTAGGGGGAGCCTTGAGGGGTGGGGTGGTCCTCTGAGCCAGCAGGGCTAACCTATGGGGGAAAGTTCTATCTCTCTTGGCCTGAGGTTCTTGGATGCAGTTGGTGGGAGGTGGGGGCGGGGAAAGACAGGAGCAGAGCCTTCTGTGGAGGATGCAGCCACCCAGGTGTGAAGCAGGCAAGGAGCCAGAGGAGCCAGGGCCCACCTTCCTCCTCCCTCCTCCATCTTCCAGCTCCCAGGGTGATCCTGTTGGATGAACCCACTGGGAGCCACAGGTCCTGCCGGGAGGCAGATGTGCACACCCCACGTTTGGGCCTGTGCACCTGTGTGACTATGTGATGACTGTCCTCAGCTTTATCACGCCCCGCCCTGCAGTGTGAGTTTCACAAGAAGGGAAATTAGCGTGTCCTGCTCATTGCACAGAGCCTGAGGCAGAGCTGGTGCTCGTCCCGTGTCTGCTCATTGGCAGATGGGCACAGCAGACTGGTGGGAGCTGAAGCACGCTGGGGGCCGTCACTAGGGAGCCAGCGAGGGGCCAACAGTCCCTGCAGCTCCTCCCTCCCATGAACGGGAGGCTGCCCTTCTGTCCTCTCTCATCTCCCACCTTAACTCAGGAGGTCCCGGATGAGAGGTACAAAGGACCACTCCTGCCTTGCTTCCAACTCCTATTATCAGGGCAGGCTCACCCCAACAACCCTGCCTGGTGAGAAGCCTTTGATGCAGCCTGTCATTTCCTAAATCTGTGGCTTCTCTTCTGAGAGGTTTTGGTTCTCCCCCAACTGACTCCTCCTCTGTTCCGCTGCTCTGGCCTGAATGTTTGTGTCCCTGCCAAATCCATATGTTGAAGCCCAGCCTCCAATGGGATGGTGTTGGGAGGTGAGGACTTCTGGAGGTAATTAGATTTCCATGAGGTCATAGGATGGAGCCCCCATGATGGGCTTGAAGAGAGCAAAGCTCACTCTCTCTCCAGCATGTGAAGATTCAGTAAGGCAGCTGTCTGTTAACCAGGAAGAGAGTTTTCACCACAACCCAACTGTGCTGGCATCCTGATCTTGAATTGCCTCCAGAATTATAAGAAGTAAATGTCTGTTGCTTAAGCACCAGTCCATGATATTTTGTTGAAGTAGTCGAAACTGACCGACAGCCCCTGACAGTCCCTCCTCCAGGGACCCTCAGCTTCCCTGGGCCTGGCCCCCGGCATCAATCATGAAGTCCCCCTCCTGTCCTGAATGCACCACCCTAGGATGGGTTGGTGTCCCTGCCTGCAAAGGACACTGAATGGTCTGAGACATGGTTCTGGCTTCCCACAGAGCAAAAGTTAGCCCAGAAAGTGACGAGTCGGCAATTCAGAAGACAGGCTCCTCCATCCTCAGGGGCAGCTGCATGCCCTAGTCCTTGACGCTGTCTCTTCATATGAAGGGGCTAGAGGCTCACCGAGTGATGAAAATGAAGCAACCTCAGCTCTATTCCATGGGCCAGCTTTGAGCTGGGACAGGAGGGAGCAACCCTGAGGGGCTCACACATAATCACCAAAAGAAAAAAGAAGAAAGTGAAGCTGCTCAGTCGTGTCCGAGTGTTTGCAACCCAGTGGACTGTAGCCTACCAGGCTCCTCCATCCGTGGGACTTTCCAGGCAAGAATACTGGTGTGAGTTGCCATTTCCTTCTCCAGGAGATCTTCCTGACCCAGGGTTTGAACCCTGGTCTTCCGCATTGTAGACAGACGCTTCACCATCTGAGCCACCAGGGAAGTCCACATAATCACCAAAGGCCATGCTAACAGAGCTGGAATAGTAGGGGGCTGTGGGAAGGAGCTCCTGGGGAAGGTGGGGGGCTTGAACTGGGACTCAGGGGAACCAAGCCACTTTCCCAGCTCAGAGAAGATTCTGGCGGAGGCCCTGAAGAGAAGCTGTGCCTGCTGAGACTTCCAAACAGGCACCGTATGAGGGTGGACTCAAGAAGATGGCAACCTGGAGGGCCCAGCTCCAGGCAGGCCCCTGCATTCTTCTGTCGTCTCCAGCTTGCTTGAGTCTGACTCACCGTGAGTGATGGCATCAAAGTCCAACACAGGTGTCCTTGACCATGGCTGCCCACTGAAGTCACACAGGAAACTCGAGAAAAAGCTTTTGATCCTGGGACCCTTGCCCCAGAAATAAGCATTGACTTGGCTAGGGATTTGGCAGTTTTTTAAACCTCCTCAGTGATTTGAGTGTATAGCTGGGTTGAGAACCGCTAGCCTGAGGACTGTCTCAAAGGGGAAGAGAACTCTTCTTTGCATGTCCTAGCCTATGAGGTGGAAGATACCACCCCAAAGTCCATTCTTCCCACCTTGGAAACAAGGTGCCATGTTATAGATTTTGGTTTTGTGTTTTTCAAGCAAATAGACTTCTGCAGAACCAAGAGCTTGTGGGCCCAAGGAGAAACAAAGGCTGAGTGTTGGCTTTCTTCTCTCCTCGTGGAACATTAGCTTGTATCATCAGGTGGAAATTCTGCCGGGTGGCTTAGCTGGGCTTGGGAGGGAAGCTTTGACTGCATCCATGAGAGCTTCAGAAAAAAGTCGCCATGAGATATTAAATGTCATCACTTTCAAATTGCCATGATTTTATATATATAACTTGGAATAATTTAAAGTCACTTGAGAGATCATCTGAAGATGTGTGGACAGAGTATTCTGCACAGATATGCACATTATAAGCCACCGACTTTAGCAAGAAGGAAAGGAAGTTATGCTGTGTAACAAAACTCAATGGAGAAGAGAGTTGGTGACAGGGAGATTATGCATAACGTTAAACCAAAGAAATATTAAGTCCATACCTAAAATATCGTCTCAGCTGGGTAGACTACAAATAGGCCACAGTTTTCAAATATTTTCAGGTACTAGAGGCTTTCAAGTGTTAGCTCATCGTGTTACAAAACGAATTATTATTTTTTCCCATGTATTTTAGTATTTCTTAGATTATACAAGAGACATGTATTATTTCCATAATCAGAAAAGAACTTATAACCAGAAAGTCAGTGGACTGGCAAGTTGCTTAAAGGTTGCATTTCTACATTTAGTAAAAAGGTAGGATACTAGGTTACATTTGATTTTCAAGTAAGTGACAAATTTTTAGTGTAAATATATGCCAAATGTTGCATGGGCCATATTTAAACTGAAAAAAAGTATTTATTACTTATCTGAAATCGAATTGAACTAGGCATCCTTTTATCTGGCAGCTCTACCTGGAAGAGAAGGTGAGCAGGACCAGGCTAGGTGGGGAAAATTGCCAGCAAGGGCCCCTGAGAGCTCCCAGGGTCCCCAGGCTGTGCCCACTTCTCAGGCAGAGGTGTTGGAGGCCACTGTCCATGCAACAGCCGCACTCTCTCCCTCATCCCTTGGTCGTTAGTCTCATTTCCTAAAGTACAGCTGCCTCCTTGTATGCATCTATTTCATGAAAACTGTGACAATAATGTTATTTTGTGATGTGTGTCTAAATTCTCAATAGGCATCATAGCCTTGATCACAGGTATGCATCTGTGTCTCTGATGGGTCACTCAGCAAGTGTCAGCTTCTTAGCCCACCACCTCTAAGGTCGTGGCTCTTCTTAGCCCCATTTTGTGCATGAGGAAACTGATGTTCAGAAAGAAGGGCAGAAGCTTACTCCAAGCCACTCATTTGGAGGACCACGAAACTCAGTGTCCTACCTCAAGTCTGCACAGGGAAGCTTTTCTTTGCATCACCCTACATCAGTTCATCAATTTACAGCTCACTCTCTGAAGCAAACTTACGAGGCAACCACTGGAATGTGAAAGCTAAGGTCCCCCTGTTTCCTCCACATCTCAGCACAGTTGGATCGCACTGGTCTCTTCTTCTCTCTCTCCATCCTCCCTCTCCTTTTCCCTTCCCCTCCCCTTTTCTCCCCCTCCCTTCCTTCTCTCCCTCTTCTTCCATCCCTTTCCCTTTCTCTTCCCCCACCTCCATCTTTCCCTCTTTCCACAACCAGCTGCAGTGAAGGCATTTGGCATGTCCTAGGTTCACTAAATCCCTCCCACGTGCTCTGAGACCTCAGGCAAGTCACCAGAGCTCCCTGTAGTTCAGTGTTCTCAGCTGTAGAACAAAACGAAAAACCTCAGATTCATGAGCTTAGTGCTTAGTGGGGGAAAAAAACACACATCCCCACTGGATTTCTGGTATTCCTAGGAAGTCTTCAGGTGGGTTACAGTGAGTGGTTCTTCAAAAGCATCTTCCCCCTACTAACCATGCTTTCACTGCTGATTAATGATCCAGATTATATCAAACAAAGCTATGCATTGTGTCTTTGAATTTCTGGCTTGATTTTTCCTACCCACCTTACTTTGCCAGAAATAACCAAGGTCAAGATTCTTAGGTAAAACTCCTACCGACATCCAATTGTCCTTATTTCTTGGTGAGATCCTTAAACTAAGAAGTCTTGTTATGAAGAAATTGCCTCTCATTTTTCTTATCCTCTCAGTCCCTTCAAGGTCTTTCACCAAACCAGGTCCTGAAACTTTCTTGGAAATCCAGAAAATTAAGTGAAACAAGAGCACCGTAGAAATCTAAGAATATATTAAATGGTCTGGCACAAATTAATGAAAACCTCTTTGCTTGTAAAAGAAAAATAAAGATTCAGTTCATTCAAACAAGGAGAGCTCTGTGGAAGAAGCATACATTTTCCATTTGCCTTCAACACCTCCAAATGTCCCGAGCAGAGGGTGAGAAGCCCGCACACACGGGCCGTCTACACGTGTGGGGTGAGAGAGAGGGATGCCCAGGGTGGGACTGAATCCTCCCAACAGTGGTGAGAGATAAAGGAGGAAACCAGCACTGAGAGGGCCAAAGACTGGCCCAGAGTCACTCGGGCAGGGAGTCGTTATACTAGACCTGATCCTAGGCACTGAGGTTTACTCTGCGTGACGCTGCCTCTAAAGCCGAAGGAAGGATGGCTACCTCAAGGTAAGATCTGACCGCATTAACCTGCCTTTGGCCAGGAACCCACCTTTTGGGCTTCCCTTCATTGCTCTGGATAAGTCCCTGAAGATTTCCCATCATCTTCATCCTTGGGCCCCTACTCTACTCTTATTTGCCTCTCTCAAAAGCTTTATATATCTTTTCCAGTTTCACCATGAGGGAGAATGCAAAGATCATAGATCCCAACCAAAATAAACTGTGTTTAAATGCCTCACAAAACCTTAGTGACTTGGAGCAAGTAGTTAAACCTCCAGGACTTAGTCTTCTCATCTGTAAAGTGGGTACATTAACTGTCACTCCTGGAGCTGCTGGAAAGATGAACTACATACCGAGGATGCTGAATAACCTCTTCCTGTCCTATCTCAGGTTCCAACTTCCCTCTCTCCCAGCCTCAAAATGCTCCAGATCAATATCCCTGATTGATTGGGAAAAGGAGCTTGAGAAGACAGCTAGCACGCAGAAGCCAATGGTATCCCTCTCTCAGAACAAAATAATATACCTCTAGGCCTGAGAATCAGCCTTGAGTGAAAATATATGTATGATGTAAGAATGGGCAGGGATCTTTGATCTCTCCCTAAGACCAGTAAGAGGCCCAAGTCAGGATGTGGAGAGAGGCTCTTAACATAATCGGGGGTCAGCTCCATCAACCAGGCAAATCCTTCCTGGTGATCAAGTATGCATCAGGACACTCTTGGAAGAGTGATAGCTGGTGAAACCCAGAGACGGTGATGTGGTCCGTCCAGGTGATAGATACCCAAAGCTCTGTGCAGAATGGTGGAGGAGCGTCTGACTGTTTCCTGGCCCCAGGCAGAAGGACATGCCCAAGCCAGGCGTTCTGCGGCCACGCTTCTGCTGCTGGCCTGGCTCCTCATGCAGTCCGCAGCCCTCTGCCAAGGACTGAAGTCACAGCCACCTTCTCTTCCAAGACCCTCTCTGTGGCTGTGCCAGGAGTTGGGCATTAGCTCTCTTTCACTTATTTGGAGAGGATGCATTATGCCAGGGTCATGCTAACCATCATTTAGAGATTATTTTTAGACACAGAAAACTCTATAGCAGCAGGCGTTGGAGGTTATGCAGTGACTCCAGGAGTGAGACACTTGAATGCTCCGAGCGGGCCTGCCAAGAGGAGGTCCTCACAGAACGGTGCCCTGGGGACCGAGTTTACAGACTCACCTTTGGAGTCTGCTGCAGCGAGCGTGCCGAAGCGCCAGCCAGCATGGGGCCTGCTCTGCTAGGCAGGACTCAGCCTCGTTTATGTTGGGATGGTGTTCAGGGTGGATTGACGGAGGGAAATGAAGCAGGATCCAGAAACATCTACAGCCTCTGAGGAGCACCTGGCCCTGAA
Source organism: Ovis canadensis (assembly GCF_042477335.2). Taxonomy (NCBI): domain Eukaryota; kingdom Metazoa; phylum Chordata; class Mammalia; order Artiodactyla; family Bovidae; genus Ovis; species Ovis canadensis. The sequence goes on from NC_091269.1 coordinate 59,623,908, forward strand.
CCTTTCAAAAGTCTGGTTCTTTTTTTTAATGCCTTGCTGCCAAGCGCCGCCTGGCCGCTGGGCCCCTGTGGCTAGTTCCTGCACGCTTCGCGCGCTTCCATTTTCACGATGAGAGGCAAAGTACAGGTCTGCTGCGTGCCGAGGTTCAGCCCTGTGGGCACTGCATAGGCACACTCAGAGAGAGCGCTGGTGGGTAATGAAGACCCCTAGGGAAGCTTCCTTGCAAACTGAAAAGCAGACCTTTATTCTTTTCAGCCTCCAAGGAGTTTTCAAGTTTGAGTGGCTCTTTGAGACAGTCTAAGCTGGTGACTGTCTAGCTTTGTTGACTGAATCCACTGTAAAAATTACATTATATAACTTAGTTTGATAGGGCTGCCGTAACAAAATGCCACACTGGGAGCTTTACTGACAGAAATTTGTTTTGTTCCTTCCATATTTTTTGCTGTTATTTTCAAATTTCATATTTTAGATGCTTAAATCACTAATTTTGAGCCTTTTTTCCACCATAATCATCTCAGGCTATAAATTTTCCTATAAATACCACAAGGGTAACACATGGTATTTTAATTTTTATTTATTTATAAATATTTTCTATATGAAACCATTTAAAAAAGTTTGTTGAGGATAGCTTTATTTTCAATATGTGGCCAGATTTTATAAATGTTTTCTTTGTGAGTAAAGTGTATATTCCCCCATTTGTTAGATATGATAACTATTGTTGATCAATTACTAAAACATGTTGTGTTAAGATAGCCCTTTAATAAGGTAGATTAGTCAGCTTCTCATTGTTTTGGCAATTTTTGCTCCGTAATTTTGAGGTTGCTTTAGTAGTAAATTTAGCATTCTCTTCTCAAATTATTCTTTCCTTAACACATGTTATTCTACTTTTAATTTAAATTATTCTGTGTCTTTAGGTTTTACAGTTATTTCTTGTAAACTTTATGTGGTGAGATTTGAATTTTCTTTTGTTTCAAACCGATGATCCTCATATTTTAAGCCAGATTTTTGTCCATGTGTATCTAGTATGATTAGGGTTAATGCCTGCAATCCTACTACACAATTTCCACACAATTTCTATTTACCCCATTCTTTTTTCTTTTTTATCTTCTCCTTTTGTGACTTAATTTGGATGGAGTGCCATAAAATCTGATTCCATTGTTTTCCCTCTACTTGTTTTAAGGGTGTACAGTATGTGTGCGTTCTATTAATGGTCATCTTAGCTATTTCAATATGCATATCTGAGAATGTCTAAAGTTTATTAATATCCTAATTGTCATCTCAAATGATAACCTTAATATGGTTTTTCTAGGTTGACTACTTTCTAGAAGCAGATTTACTGTGAAGCCAATGAAACATGAGTCTTTGGACTCTCCATTTGTATGAGCTCTTTCCAAGAGGCTGAGCCTCATTTTGTTTTTAAAATTTAGTATTCTTTTTAAGCTTAGTGTTTATTCTAATAAATCATAACAAATTTAATATTATTCTGTGCTAGCATGCAGTCGCTAAGAGTCGAACACTACTGAGCGACTTCACTTTCATGCATTGGAGAAGGAAATGGCAGCCCACTCCAGTGTTCTTGCCTGGAGAATCCCAGGGACGGGGGAGCCTGGTGGGCTGCCGTCTATGGGGTCGCACAGAGTTGGACACGACTGAAGCGACTTAACAGCAACAGCAGCAGCAGCTCAGCATTACGTCTGAAAAGGTGTTTCTTATATTGTATCTTTTTTTTTTTTTACTTGTCTCAGTGAAGAGATCCATTCAGGGGATCTAAATGGCAGCACTGCTATAGAAGGGACTAAGATTGTGAAGCTTGCAGAAAGGCCTCTGGGTCCCCAAATATTTCCAGGCGGAATTAGGCTGAGAAAGCTACTCAGCTGCAAATACAGACATTTCTTACAGAAAAGGAAAAACCTCAAAGAGATTGGGTCCAGGAGCTGTGGGAACAGTGAACTAGGAACCACTTCTAGGAGGAAGAACCAGCCTCTAATCAGGGATGTCTCTGACCCCGCAGCACGGGGATAAGTAGGAGCCCAGTGGGATTGCTGCAGCTGTGATGTGGCTCCGTTTCAGCTTCATCCCTTTTTGGTGGAAGGGTCTCCTACAGCTTCATCATTGTATCCTAAGGTGGGGATGGGAGAAACTAGTCTTTCAGTTTGCAAATCCCTGGGAATGACTTTGATGATAAAATCCTTAACTTAGAAGAGCCTGATCTATAATGAAATGAGTCTTCTGGAGATAGGGGTGAGGCCATTTCACCATATGCTTCTGCTCTCAGTCAGGAATGCCCCTGACAGCAGCCTTCTGCTCCCTGGAACGTCACCGGAGCTGTTCTCAGGGGCTCCCGGCACTGCTCCTCGTGAGTTTCACATTAAAGGCCAGTAGGGACATCGCTGGGGGGAGAAAAGCTCATCCTGGGATCTCCTTTCCTGAACATTAAATGAAATAAAATATTAAATATAAATATTTACCCATGGCGCTGTATCATTTTTAATAACTGAACACAATATTTTAAGTGGTGACCAAAGTCAATTAATTTATCTGTTTAATTTTAAATAGCATGCCCCTCTTCACATACACAATTACAGGAGGTATTCATGAAAATTGATATGGGCTAAAAGAAAAGTCAGTGTGGGTTAGTAGGATAGAAATAATATGAATGTGCCCTTCAAGTTCCCATACATTTGTCAAAGTGCTTTTAAAGGTGTTTCTGAGTTTCTAAGCAGCCAGAGGCGGAGGAAAATATGATCATGCAACATGGTTTACAGTGCCCTTGATATGAACAAACCACGACAGAGACCCAGGAGGTAACTCAGTTTTATGCTGCTGAGACTTGAGACTCGTGTCCCTTTGGCCTGAAATCAAGCAGTCACTATGTGGGACAGGGGACAGTGTCCTTTACCAGAATCCTCACAGGGTCAGTGACTGGGAGTTTTCCCGGTTGTCTTTGGGTTTGCTTTACATACACTCTAACTATGAAGTACATTTGTATGAAAAGAGCTCCAGGAGAGGGGGCTCAAAGAGTTTGTTCCACGCTGCTCTGACTTAATCCTTCACCCAGTCCTTGAGGAATAATATTTGTCTAAATTTAATGTTTAATTATGGAGTGATAATGTTTTCAAAGTTTTACTCTCTGAAACCAGGAGTGAATGTGGTCTTCATTGCCTTTAAGTTCTAGGGTAATACGCATACATGTGAAACCCAGATTCCATCCTCTAGAGAGCTGGACAGCTGTTTGACCATGACACCTGTCTAAAGAGGAAGTCACCTGCCTGCCCCTTCCACCCCCCACCACCTCCCCCAACTGCTAAGTTTCAGCACGTGCAGATCAGGTTGCTATCTTCACCCCTATGTGCAGGGAGCTTTCTGAAGGTCAGATCCACCCCTGGTCTGTTGACCACTGGTTTCCCTGCCACAACCAAGTGTCACAAACCAAGTGGCTTAAACTATAAAAAGTCTGACAGTTCTGGAGGCTGGAAGTCTGAAATCAAGGTGTAGACAGGGTTGGTTCCAGGCCTCTCTCACTGGCATACAGATGGCCGTCTCTACGCTCACAGGGCATTTTCCCTGTGTGTCTGTCTGTCTCCAAATTTCCCCTTTTTATAAGGACACCAGTCACATTGGATTAGGGCCCATTCTAATGACCTTACCCTCACTTGCTGACCTCCGTAAAGTTCCTATTTAAATAAGGTCATATTCTGAGGTTCTTGGAGTTAGGGCTCTAACATGTAAATTTTGGGGTGACATAATTCAACCCACAGCACCACTGCATCCCCTAACAATGTCAGGCGCAAAAGCAAATTGGAAGGATGGAGAATTAATGGGAGGAGACACGAATCGGGACTTACTTTATCAATAGAGGAAGTGTGTTCAAGGCCCAAGATTTTATGTTAGAGCAACAATTCTAGGCTGGAAAATCTAAAATAGGTGTTACTAAATGCTCGTGTTAGTCATAAAAGCCTTAGTAAAGCTTAGCAGAGGATGTCTCACTTTAAGTTATGTGACTTCCTGAGCAACACTCCAAGATAAACCAGTTATAAAAGTACCTCTAAGTAAATGAATGAGTTGAGCCTACACAGAGTCATTATCCAGTCATAGTTAAACAACAGGAAACCTTCCAAAGTGATCACCTGGGTTTCAGATGGCTAGTCTTGATTTGGCGCTGATGAGATGCCTGATTAGCTACCTGCCCTCCTGGCTTTAAAACAAGCACGCCAGCTCTGAGCTCTCCTCCCCTCTTTACTCCTGAGTCAGGGAGGCTAATGGTGGGGAGACAGTCTTTATTTTCCATCTCCCCCTCCAAAAATGGCTGTTTATTTTTTTCTCATTAAAATGGTAATGAGTTGGAAAGATGTCTAACAATTCTGAAAGTTAAAAAGAAAAACTTCCTCAAAATTTCTAGACGTCTGTGGTAGCAGCTATTGCAATTAGATATATATAACCCCAAATATGCAACCCCAAATACTTTCAATGTACATTTTTGCATTTAATATATGATCCATATTCACCCAAATGGGATCCTACAAGACACACTGTTTCATCACTTGAATTTTGAACTTAATAAAGCCTGGCCATGAAAACACACAGAGCTACAGCAGCCTGCACGCCACCCCTGTAGGATACAGCTCTCCCTACTGCCCCAGCTCTCTGCTGAAGACATGCACCGCTTCTGATTTTTTGCTACTATAAATATTATCTAATAAAATTCCCCATATGTACACATTTTTATGATCACTGGATTATTTCCAAAGGCTAAACACCCTTAAGTAGAATTGTCTTGTCAAAATAAATGCATTTTATCCAAAATAAAAAATATATCTTTCAAAAATATTGGCTCTATCTTCACGCTCACCAGTGGAGCATGAAAGTGTGCTTACCCAACAGCTTGGATGACATTGGACAATGTTCTATTAAATTTTTGCCAGTGTGATGAACAAAACTCATAACTCACAAATAATAAAATCCACTTAAGAGTAACAGTGAAACCTACTACAGCTTTTTTTTTTTTTCCTTTTTTTCCCTGTGCACCAGGTACTGGTTCAGAGGCTTGAGGCTGTCAGATCCATATTGTCTGAAATTCTTGTGGCCTTTCCTAACTGGAAACAGACAGTCTTGTTTTCTGAGTAGGAGGAGGAACGTGAGACAAGAAAGAAAGCGCAGCACTTAGAGCAGGAAGGCAAAACTTGCCAGAACCCCCTGCAAATGTCTGCTTTTGCCTTACTTGCCATTTGAAACAATTCTCTTTCCCTTCACCCCAGCATCCCTATAGCTGAAGGTGATCATATGGCCCTGTGACTGTAGAGAGGATGTTGTTAGCTTCCTGTCTATTGCCCATTCTTAACTTCTTAATAATAATCCTTGAATTTTTGCTTAGTCTAGTTGTTTTGTTTTTTTTTTTTTCTGATGGACTTTTAGGGCCTTTAGGGGAGGCCATGAATTACCTTATTTTAAACCCCTGTAGACTTGAGCACACAGAGGCTTCACAGTTCTTGGAATTTGGTTGGCTGCCAGTCAAGAACTTAGGAAAACATAAATACTACTTCTTGAATACTTACCATATGCCAAGCACTTTTCCAAATGCTTTACATATATTAACACGTTTTATCCCATAACTGCCTTATGAGGTAGATACTATTATGATACCCATTTAACTGATGAGGAAATTGAAGTGCAGAGTGGTTAAGTAATTCGCCCAAAGCCACACATTCAGAAAATTAGAAGCGGGAGTTGGGCTTTTAAGGTAGGCTGGTTACTTTCTGGCCTTGTACTCTACTGAACCATATCAGTAAGTCATAAGTGACTTTCACTATCATGTCTTAATTATGTGATGAGAAGTGTTCAAAAGAAAACAAAATATACAACTATTTTAAGCCCATACATTAAAGGGAAGGGTGACAGCTGTTTGAAGTAGGGCGCTACGGAAAAGACTGTATATGCCTCATTTCTCATCAGTGTCGATCAGGTTAAAAGCATAACCATCTTCTTCCTCACTCATTCTGTGTTTGTGGAAACTTCACGGTGATCAAAGCTGTCTTGGGGCCAAGGGAGAGCTCTGCTGTAAACTGAACTTCTGTGAGGAGCTTTGCTTTCCTCTCCAGTCCGGGGCTGTCGACACGGAACCTGGGGAGTGTTGTTTGATTCTCCTTTGAAGAAATACTTCCCTTGTGCAATCACCATAGCCTGGCTTGGTGAAAAGACAGAAATCCAGAGGACCAAGCTTCAAGATCACTGGGACTTGAAGGACCTTGGTTTCTATACCTATAAAATCAGGCTAGTTTGGATTCTTCCACAGGAATTTGTTTATAAAATCAGTGGATTCTGTGTAGCCCCAGATGTGCTATGTTTATGGACACAATGAGGTTGGCTTTTTCTCTCGAAGGAGAAGTCTTTGGTTTTTGTAAAGGGCCAAGATGGCAACTCCAGAAGCCAAGTTTAACTTCATTTCACTATTCAGAGTCACTTTGGTCCTCAAAAATTTCATATCAGATATTCTTCATTTAACAGTTAAAGAGATGTATTTGTGGCCTCAGAGGGAACATTAGAAATATATATAATGCTTCAGTGCTCTTTGAAAATTTATAGTCCCAGGAGATCTGAGTGTGACTTTCCCTAGCTGCCTCACCAGACATCCTTCCAGCTTCTCTAGTTCCATTCCTATTAGAAACTCACATGCTCTCTGTTCCTGAAGTGTGCCAACCAGGGTAGGCTGAATTTTGTCACAGTAACAAATCACCTTAAAAAAAAAAAGAAAGAAAAACTCAGTAATTTCTTGCTCTCATGAAGCCTGCTGCAAATCTGGGTGACTCTCCAGGGCAGCTCTCCTCCATATTAAGCAATTTACATGGTTTCCTTCTCTTGGCCCCTTTATCTCAACACCTTCACTGTTGCAGATGAAGAGTCAGAAGGTCAAACATCTGTAGTTAATTGCTTTGGCTCAAAGTTTGGCCATCATTTTCATTTCCTTTTTTTTTTTTTTTTTTTTTTGGTAAGAGCTAGTTACATGGACATACCTAACTGTAAGGATTAGAATTTATAATTCTCTGTGTAAGCATAGTTAGGGGAGAACTAGATACTGGCAAACAATGATTTTGTGGACCATGTAGACCAAGGTTTTCTTGATTAAATAAAGAGTTCCATCTGGCTAACCTGGGTGCTTTTCTCTTTGGATTAGTCAGATTTAGGATCATGGAGTATTGGTGAGAAATAAATTTGAAAGCTACAAGTTCAATTTAAGTCAGGATGTTTGACATGAATCCTAACAAATGACCATCAAGCCTCTCTTTTGCTCTTCCAATGTTGGAGTCTTACGACCTCAAGAGCCTAAAATTCCATGCTGAGACAGCCTGACTGGAAAATTCTTTCAGTTCCCAGAACTACTTTCTGCCTTTAAATGGAGCTTGCTCTGTCCACACAGCCTCTTCTATGACCCTTCAAAATGCCTGAGGTCATCACCATGCCTCCTTTCAGTCCAGGATACACAGCCTCAGGTACCATCAGTGGCCCTGACGTGACTTCCATTACTCACTGTTCTAATCACCACTCTATATATCCTCTTATTTCAGTGTGGAGCTCCAAAGTCTTGCCATTACCAAATAAGGTGATCACTGCTCTTTTCTGGACTCTGCACAATTCTAGCAGTGCCGCTAAGACAACAGTAGTTTTTAGAGCAAGTACATCATGCTCTGAGCTTATATTCCATCTGGACCTATAGGGAACTACAGCCTAACACTTACCCCTCTTCCCTTCCAGGGTTCTGTCCAGTGGTTTGTAGACCAAAAAAAAGATGAAAATTAAAATGAAAAGGCTTTATTAGTGGTTGGGCATGCATCCCAAGATTGACAAAAGGCAGGCGTCTTTGATCTAAACTGGAACAGAAAATTCATTTTGGTTCTCCAGTGCTGAAGGATGACCTCAGCTCTCTCCATCTGTATTGAAGACAACTAGGAAAGAGTGTGAGGTTGACTTAACTCACTCATTCATTTTAACATAAAGAAGTTGAAAAATACAGGCATGCACACACATTCTGTACGACGGTCAAGTGTGCTTACCATGAGGTGACCGTTCAGACTTAGGAGAGAAGAGAGATTTCTAGTTCTTCTGCTAGCTGTGAAACAAGTTTGAAAGTAACGAGTGAAGGAGAGTAAAGGGCCCTGTCCACTGGTTAAGGTTCTCAGTGAATGTGCTTTATTTCATCTTCAGACCATTTCCTAATTTAACAGGATCATTTCAAATTATGATTCGATGATACACCAGACTAAGTGTGTTGTGTTAATTACTTAGTAGGAAAGGAACCATCACAGAGAAATGAGACATGCATCAGATTGCTAGGATTTTGAGATTACTTATAATCACAGCATAACCTAGGATACCCCACTAGTAGTCTTTTTAAGACAATGATTAATATATAAAAGTGGTCACATAATTATGAATTCCTTGGATTTAAAAGAAATTTTTACCTTTGTTTATATTATTTCCAAGGTTTTATTTTTATATTAATACTCAATAAAATTTTATCAAATTCTATCAAATACTAATAATCTTAGGAGACCCTAAACTACATGTATGCACAGCATTTCAGAAGAGAAGGGGTCACAGATTCTGATTAAGGACCAGTTTGTATAGTCTACAGTGATCTAAACCAAATCACTGGCTGAGTTCCTTTTGATAATGAAGTTCTATTTGTTATATCCGGACTTAAGCCCCTGCCTTTTAAAATCTAAATCCAAAGATTTAATTTTTTGAAACTTGGTGTCATTCCCAGAAATGATGTATTTTTGAAAGTTTCTTATGGTTGGCAATACTTACACTATTGTCCCGTCATTATGATAAATTGACCTGGTCTATAAATATTAATTGGAAGCTTATGCATGCCTTATCAATATTGGATTATAATGAGTAGGGCCATCTCAAGGTTCCATACACTCAGAGATGAGAGATGGGGTGCATGCAACATTTGGCTAATTAATCATCTTGGAGCACTCTGTGGGATTCTCTGCTTAATTGCTTGCTGTGTAGACCACGAAAGCAATCAGTTGCTTCATTTTTCCTCCATCTGCTTGTTACATAATGCAGAAGCCATGTTTGGGGAATTATTTTAGTTTATTTATAGTTCCCTGTGTTTATTCTTTCTTATCTACAGAGGCAATGAGAAATATAACTCTGTACTTTGAAAACATCACAGGAAAGAACACTTTCTGCTTATTAAAAAGCAATAAAAATTTAAAAAATTCTAATGCATGGATTCTTTTATGCATGCATTTATGTTAACTTTCCTCTTTTGAGTATTGTTATGAGTTCGTGGTCTTCCACAAAATCAATTTGTTTCAAGTAAGCTTCATTATTATTTTTGTTTTTATGCTCAGCTTGGTGGCTGTGATTTCTTCAAAGTGGCTCCTTTCTCCTTTCAACTACAGTTTTACCATCTTTTTTTTTAAAACAACCGTATTTATCATCATTACCAATATCTCCCATATTCATTAATACTTTTCCTACCCTAAGATTTGAGAACAATAGTCGTGATGCCACTTGGTGGAAATTAGTATTGAAAACCCAAATCTGGCCCTAACGGTAAACAGGAGCTGTGGCAGGCCTTGATACCTAGCCTGTATCCTTTCGCATCTCCCTCTTTAGGACTCTGATTGCATTCAGGAGACAGTAGGCTCAGCCAGACACATTCACTCCTATAGATTTGCAACTGAGGATGGCCCAGTCTGGCCCTGTCTGGGCCACCATCATCTCCTGCCTTGATTATTGAAGTAGAATTCTGTTTCTTCCTGGTTCTCCTACTCAATTTTTCTCCTACAGAGTAATTCTCTCACAATGCAAGCCAGGTCATACAGCTCTTCTTTCAAAAATCTCAGTGGCCTCTGTCCTACGAAGTCAGAGCAACATCCGCGTAGTGGCCTTCAAAGCCCTGTGTTATCAGAGTCTCACTACCTATTTGACCTTCCGGCCTATTGTTTCCCTTCTTGCTCACTCACTTCCAGAACAACTGGTTTCTTTGCTTCTGGTCCTTGGCAGCCCAGCATGTTGCCGCCACAAGACTTCTGTACTCCCCATTCCTCTGAAGGGACTTGCTGAGATGATCCTCTCCCCGTGATTCCCAGCTATATGTCCTCTCTAAAGAGATTTTCCCATGCTCCCTCCTTTCCCCTCAGCCTGCTCTGTGTATCTTTATAAAACGCGTCGCCATTTGTTTACTGATGTGTCCCGCAGATAGATGCTGAGCCTCAAGATGATAAATACACGTCTGATTTGTTCCCTGCCCTGGCCCCAACCCTAATGACAGTTAACACCCGATGTGTGGTAGGTCTTCCAAAAATATTTGTTGAATGAATGACCAATTAAATGAATGAATAAAGCAATGACATTTCATGGTTTTGTGCTGGAAGTGTGTTTTGAATATTCAACAACTCTGAGAATAATCTTCTCACCAAGTTCTGGGTTTTGTCGCTCTTCAGCCAAGACTCTGCCACGGCTTCTGCCGTCTACAGAGCAAGAGCTGCATCCACCCAGAGTCCTCCAAAGTCCTGCAAGATCTGAACAGTGAAAGCACTCTTAAGCATTGAAAAACACCTAATTGTCATCCTTAATTTCCTTCACTTCATTGTTCTTCAGCAAAGCGGCCGTGTGTGGGGAACCCTTTCCATGTCCTGAGGGCTCACATGGTTCTCCTGTACTACAGTGAGCAAGGTACTGGCTAACTCCCTCTGGATTTCATGCTCACGGCACCCTGGAGCTTGTCTTGGTTAAGACTGTCCCTGTCTGCTGGCCCTGTATCTCTGGTGACTCAGCAGAGAAGCACGCATGTGGAGAATGACCCACAGGCAATGCTCATGCATCTGTTTTACTGCCTTGGTCCCCTTCTATGAGGGAGCACAGCACCACCAGTGGGTAAAAGGGAGTTCAGCGTGGTTTCTTTCTTTCCTTTTATCCAGTGACTGATTGGACGGGGCTGCTTAGTATTATGGAGAGCTGCCCAATATAGGCCCCTAATGGAATAGGAGATTTTAAGTGGCAATGAGTTCCCCATCTTAGTGAGTATTCAAGTGCAATCTGAAGGATGGATTATGGAGGCTGCTGGAATAAGGTGCACCAAGAGCAAGATATGCCATGTGCTTCAACAGCTTTTCTCTCTAGAGCCCTTCTCAAGCCTGCCTCCTTTCGTGCTCCACTGGCTAAGCTAAATGGTAGTGTTGTCTCTCAAGAAATCCTAGAGAAACCAAAGACCCCCTCAGTCACCACAGGCACTCTCCTAAATGAAAGATAACTTCATGGCTTCCACAAACTCATTTGTTGACAGTGATGGAGCAATGTGGAGGGAAGCTAGAGAAAGGTACCTCTTGATCACATTACATTAGAATCACAAGATGCATTAGAGGTTAGGCTGCTCTCCAATAAAATGAGTTTGCTCTTTCCATCGTTTCTGAAGAAAGCCTCCCTCTCCATCACTTATTCTAGAGGACTGGTATTTAAAAGTTATTTTTGGTGTTTGTTGACATACATGCCTTCCAGATGTTACCCAAAGGTCCCATCTTCTTTCCAAATGACATGGAATACTCAAATAAAGTCATACAACTTTGAAAACAGATTAAATTGGTGGTAAGTCAACCCTGTGTCTTGAACAGAGTTTTATTTGCTAAAGGCAGCAAAGCAGTTTTAGCCTGTCCTCAACTCTCTACTGGCCAAAAATATTATTTACATTTAGAGAAAAATAATCAAATGCTTTTTTTTTAAATTGGTGCTTACACTATTTTTCCTTCTGTTTAGACTGAGGTCAGTTCATCCCTGTTTTCAGCTAACCTCGACATCCCCAACCTCCTGGTCACATCTTTAATTAAAGAAATAGGTCCAGTGGCATTTTTAATTTTTTAAAAATCATTCAATAAGCAAAGACGTAATTCAAAACCCAGCATTCTATTTATTCTGAGATGTTCTCTGCTCCTTCCTTCATATTATGTGCCTTTAAAGAAGTTGCTGCCACCACCACGACTCTTTTTTAAACCTGATGTTCATTCTTCTTGGATGGGATGGAGATCTTGAGTTGAAAAACAGTGTCTCTTTTAGCTTGTCCAAATTCCTACAGAAATGAACAAAGTGAAACCTGGGAGTTCTTGGCTGGAAGAAATTTGTTGATGGAAATTAGGACCTCATGTTCCTCTTTCAGTTTTCAGACTCAGATCAAAAACCAGTCTGATTCTGGAAACTACCTTGTAGGAAAGATAGAAGGAAGACCTTCTTTGTTACAGTGTCTGATGTGTCAAACTTTAAATATGCACAAGGATATGTGCTTGCAAAGGAGTTTTGTTTTAGCATATTTCTAGAGCCATGCCTGAGTTCAACTGCACAATACTATTGGTGCTTGCTTTTTCCTCCCTGCACTGAAAACCGGATTTTGGAGATAGGGATAAAGGGGTTGGGGGAAGTGGATTCTCTAGAGGGAAAGAGAAGAATTCAGTTGGGTATATATATTTCAACTTCTCTGCTATTCCTTTTGTGGCAGACTGCATTTACAAAGAGGTGTGCAATAACACCACCCATCCTACATGCCCTTCTACAGGGTGATTTTGCCACCTTCACACGGTCAGAGTTCCTCTCTCCTCCTCATGAATCTAGTGGGCCTGTGAAAAAAGTAGAACAGAAAAAAATGACAATATAACCTCTTCCACTGGGAACTGTTGCTGGAGTCTGAACATCCTGAGGCCTCCATCTTGTTATGAAGCCCAGTGACATGCAGAGACCACATGTAGGAGCTGAGTCCAAAGGTCATCTGGCAATCCCAGCCTCCAAACCATCATGTCACCCCTACCTGAACTTGGCTTCCCGGAAGAGATGGCAGACCTCGTGGAAATGAGACAAACCATTCTACTGCACTGTGACTGAATTCAAGGCCCACAGTGTCCAGGAGCATGATAAAACTGTTCCATGCTGCTGCATTTGTGATGATTTGTCACCAAGTAAGGACCCAGCTGGAATACCCTGCTTAAGTCACATGAGCAGCTTATCTGGAGCACCACCTTGTGCCAGGATCTACGCTGGGCATTATGGCCATGGAGACTATGACCCCATTCCTGCCCATTTGGCGGGACGAGACACATGGACGGATGTGCTAGCGTACCATGTGGAAGGATGGCCCTGGAGGCAGAACCCAGCTCTGTGAGAGCACAGGGCTTGGGGCGAGGAGCACCGGGGAGTGGGTTGGAGTCCATCTGATGGGGAGGATCCCAGAAGGTACCTGAAGGAGATGCCATTAAGTTGACTTTGTGAGGTAGTTAGAACAGGAAAAAGGAGTCCAGAATGGCGATGGTTAAAAGACACGGAATGGAAAAGCCCACGAAAATAGAACAAAGCAAGGTCTGAGGACCGGAGCGGGGACCTCAGGTAGAACAAATAGCTCCCCGGCTAGCCCAGTTTACAAAGGCCGCCCGGGGGAGGGAGAGAAAACATAGGAAAAGAGGAGCCAAGGGGCCGGGGCTCGCTGTCTTCTCTTCCAGTCTTTTGGGTCGGCATGCCCTCACGCCTCTTGGATGCATTTTCCTTTATTTTCTAAATAAAACTGAGCTGTAACACGGAGCTGTAACACTGTTACAGCTGTGACACGCCTAGGGCTTTAATGTCCGTCACTTCAATTTTTTATTGTGACGAGACAGAACCGAGGAAATTACGCACTCCCCTGACGACTTTGATAGGATTGGGTCAGCAGAAGAAAGTGAAACAGGTCTAGGTGAAAGACACAGCCTACTTATAGGCACTTAATCATGGAGGACTTAGGACAGAGAGGGATTTGACATTCTTCTCGGCTCAAGCTCAGTGACTGTGGGGAGAGGTGAGTACAGCCAGACTGCATGGCATTGGACAGTCTGGATCACAAGAGACCAGGGTATCAGGCTAAGGAGGTGAGAGTAGGCAGCGGAGCACTGCAGAGGATGAGGGGAAGAATAGGAGCCCATGACCCCGGGCAGTACAGCTCCTCCCCCAGCCTTTTGGCCGCCTCTTTATGGCCCTGGCAGGCTAGGACCCTCTGCCAGGCTTTCTGAAAGAATCCTGCAGCCTGGACTCACCAACTGACTCCCTGGCTCCAGCCACTCCAGCTCTGGGGTTTCATGGGGGCAACACCATTTCCTCCTTGCAGCCTTGCATGAACACATCCTCCTCTCCCATGGGCAGTCCCGCATCGAAGTCGTGTTACTTGCCTGAGGTGGCAGAGGCTGGTGTCTGGGGGGCTCAGCAAAAGCTCCCATGTTATTCTTGTCTCCAGGAACCTGCCTGAGGCACTGCTGGCTCTCACACTCTTGAGGTGAGGGAGCGCAGAGAACAGCCCCAGCCAGCCTCAGGCAAAGCACCCCCCTTCCACCCTCCTCCCCTATCCCCCCACCTCCGCTGCCCCGCCCCATGCAGGGTCTTGGGGCCTTCCTGCCTTTCAACAGCAGAGACTTCCTGCAGGGACTGTGTCTGCACTGAAATAGATCTGTTTTGAGGCCACTTTGCTTTGAACTATAGAGCAACTCCAGGAGTTTAAAGTGCCATTTACCTGAATGACTGATATGTGCATTCGTGTGAGACATTCAGCATAATGGTTGATTTACATTTATGGAGGGATTGTACGTAAATTCTCATTTATGAGCAACCCCTCTGTGCTGGACTGAGGTTCTCTGAGCTGCAAATACTGGGCTGCAACCCCTGAACCTTAATAACCCTCACTCTCCTTGACTTAGATTCTCTCATTCTAAAGAGGCCTGAGTCTGGTCTGAGACAGGTCATCTAAAGCCTTTGATATAAATCTGGCACTGGACAGAGAACAGGCTGCTATTTGCTGATGGCCACCTCCTCCATGGAAAAGCAGCCCTTGCCTTTGGCTTGGACTCTCTCAACCCACAGTCTGTTCTGCAGCTCCAGCAGTGAGGGAGACCAACCCTTCATTGCGTCACACTTCCAGGTTGAGACCGAGTCTGCTTACCTGGAGCCCTCACATCCGTAATCATGGAAGGGAAAACGGTGGTTGCAGAAGGCTGGGACGAGGGGAATGAAAGATGTTTAGTGGGTGATGGTTTCAGTTTGGGATGTTGGAGTCTACAGAGAGATGGCAGAATGGTGGGGAGAGTTGCACAGTAATGTGAAAGCTCTCAGTGCCAATGAACTGTGCATTAATTACACTAGTTACACTAATGTACACTAATGTACGAGTCACACTGATTGCACTAGTTACATGGTCAATTTTATGTTGTCTGTTTCTCCACAAACAACAGGCACATCCCCTGAAAGATGAGACTCAGACTCCTTAAGTTGGTACATACAACCTTGATAGAATTTGGTATGGTCAGGCTTCTGCCATCCCTTCCAGCCTAGTGTGTCTGTCTGTCAGGTCTGCTGGTCTCCCCATTATGCTTTGGCAATCACTCTCTCAGGCTTACACAAACACACACGTCATCACACACACACCAGCACCACCAGTACTACCGTATCACTTTCTTTTTCTTGTCTAGGCCATCGTTCTGCCTGGGATACTCTCTTAAATCAACGCATGAATTCTGAAGCCAGACTGTCTGGGTTGGAGTTCCAGCTCTACCATAACTACGTGTGTAACCTTGAGAAAGTTGCTTAACTTCTCTGTGCTTCAGTTTCCTCAGCAATAAAAGGAGGATAGTAATACCACCTACATCCCAGGTTGAACAGACGCATAGACCACGCTGTGTGGATCATGGCTGTTTTAATTATGATTTGTTTCTGGTATTGCCTGAGGCGCTGGCAGAGAGAGTTTTATAGTACTCTTCAGAAGCTGATCAGGCTGAGAGGTCACATGATTTGCCATCTTGGGAACAAAGCCAGGGCAATGTTGCCTCAGGACAGGTCATTTGAGTTTTTGGAGATGGACATGGCCAGACTGGCTGTACAGAGGGGTCTGGAGCCCGGGGCTTGCTTTCCTGCCCCATGTATGGCAGCAATCTCGTGCCCTGGGTGGTGTTTGGGAGTCCAGGTCTATGGATTGGGCCAGTGTTTGGGGACAGCAGACTGCACCTTCCCCTCCCTGTGCTGGCTGCCCTGAGCAGTGCTGGGGGAGGTGGGGCTGCTGAGAGCCAGAAGATAAACATATTAACAGAACTTTCCATCTGTCATTTCAGAGAGTCATTTACTGCCTAGCTGTGGTTGGAAAAATTAAGTCCTTGTAATTTAGAGTCAACATTTCTCGTGGAATCATGTTAGACCAGTTGGCGGAGTTCTGCAGCCTCTCAGCAGAGTTGCCTACAATCAAAACAAGTTTGCAGTGGTATGCTGTCAGTGGGTAGGTAGCTGTCAGCTACCCTACCCGTTGCCCTGCTGACTGTCCTGCATCGAACACGGTGCTGCAGGCCACGGGGCAGGGCTGGGCATGTGAGGCCCTGGGCTGCAAAAGGTGGACTGCAGGAACTGGCTGCTGGGGAAGCTGCACAGTGGAGCTCCAGCCCACATAGGTCTGTCGCTTTCCTGACTAAGACAAATGAATCTTCCCCTGTGTGTTGGTGAGCTCAGGCTACTGTAGCAAAATACAACAGACTGAAGGTTTAAACAGCTGTCATTTTCTCCCAGTTCTGGAGGCCAGAAGTTCAAGATCAAGCTGTTGGCAGGGCCGGTTTCTTCTGAGGCCTCTCTCCTTGGTTTGTAGATGGCCACCTTCTCTCCGTGTCTTTGCAACATTTTCCCTCGGCTTGCGTCTGTGTCCTAATCTCTTCTTAGAAGGATATCAGTCATACTGGATTAAGACTCTGCCTAATAGTGACCACATTTTAATTACTCCTTAAAGGTCCAAATCTCCAAATACAGTCACATTCTGAAGTACTGGGGGGTTAAAGCTTCAACATGTGGAAATTTCAGGGACACAATTTTGAACACCCTATAAATTCAGGAGAAACTAGTTTGCTGGTTCTACTGTGTGGAGAAGGAAACTGAGGCTCTGGGAAGGCAATTGGTACCTCCCAACTCCCACAGCCAGTAAAGGCAGATGGTTGGCCGAGGAGCAGGGTTTCAGGACCTCCTATTTTTACCACAGCACAGTTATGTCCAATCTACAACCGCAGGTGAGCACACACCAGGCATTGCACAGGCTCCTTAAACCCTCTGTCAGCTGAAAAAAAGCCACACGACCTAAAAGCTAAGAATTATTTTTTACTTGGCAGACTTTCTGAGGATTTAGGCCCAGAAGACAGCCTCTCAGGTAACTCTCAGGGGCTGCTCAGAAGAGGTAAGGGAGGAGTCAGAATATACAGGAGTTTTTGTGACAAACACCTAAAAGATGACTGTTGAAGGTGGCTGGCTGAAAACCAGACATCTCAAGTGAATGAACTGAGCGCTTTTCTAGCTTTTCTCATATGTGAAGATACAAGAGTCTGGGCTCATCGAAATCATCACTTTGAGATGCCTCCTAGCTATCTAGGGCTAGTATCCTGCTTTTCTCCATCCTGAGTCCCCTCAGGGTGCACAGTTGGGCTAACAGCTTGGCGGCACAATGTCCTTTGTTTACTTGATATGACAAGTGACATTCTTTGTTGACACCCCCAAATGCTGTCATGCAGGACAGGGGGGTTAGATTCCATTTAAGGCAGAACTGTACAGCAGAAAGTTAAATGAGGTCTCTTGGCAGCCAGCTCCCATCTCTGGGGAGGGTGGAGCTGAGGCCCCTGCTTGGGTTGGGGTGTTGTCTTCAGTGATGGGATTTTCCAGTGCACAGTCACCTTTTGCTAGGCTTACAGATTTCTCTAACTGGGGACTGGGTACGTTAACTGGGCTTCAGTAAGTAAACTTTTGAGGCTGCTAAGTACTGGATGTTAGGCCATTTAGTTAAAAAAAAAAGAGAGAGAAATATACCAAGATGCTTCCAAGTCAGGGGGCTCAGCCCTGGATCTCGGGCATCAGAGTGGACATTTTAGGGCCAACTCACCTACCTTATTTTGAGATGGGGAATCTGAGGCACTAAATACATCCTTGACTTATTGGAGCTGACCTGCGGCTCTGGCTCAGGGTTTGGCGCAGGCATATGGCCTGTTGGCCACATGGGGCCATCTTTGACTTACCTGACTCAGTCTGGCATAGGCTGTCATTATGTGGGTGAGGTGGTAGGTGGAGGGAAGAGAGCATCACTTTGGACCCACCTGGATTCTGCCTTACCTTCCTCTGAGCAAAGCTGGGTGGCCACTGGCCCTGATGTGCAGTGGAATGCCCAGGAACAAAAGATGTGAGGAGAGGACAGTGGGCTAGAAATCTGCCTCCTCTAAGGGACTTCCCTCCATTCTGCATCCTCCTTCCTCTTCAGAGGGAGAAACTGAGGCTCAGAGAGCTTCAGTGTTTGCCCTAGACCAGCGGCCAGCAAAAAGGCAGGACTGGAACCCAAGGCCCCTGGGTCTAATCCCAGTATAGTCTCTAGGAGTCCTGGTTGCCTGTCTGCTCCCCCCATGGGTTCCCAGATGCCAGGGAAGAGAGTGGAGAAACAGCTCTGAGAGATGGCTCTGAACAGAAGCCAGGGAGTCTGTTCCCAAAAAGAGGGACAGTTTTCTGACACCCTTATGTCATCCACTCTCAGCCAAAGCCCTGCACACATCTGCTATCACTTCTCTGGTTCCCACTACCCTCTGCTCTCCCTGACTTGTGAGAAGAAAATATTAGCATGGCTGCCCCAGGGGTCTGAGGCCTGCAAGCACTGTGTGTGGCATTATCCTGCTTTGACAGCTCTGCCCTCCTCCAGGGCTGTCCTGGCCCTCCCTGAGCTCCCTTAGGAAGCAGCAGGGAGAAAGAAAGGAATTGGAAAAGTGTCTACTGCTGGCTCACATTCTCTGCTCTGGGATGCAGACGGCTCCCCTCTGACCAAGAGCTTGGCATGTAAGAACAAAGAACTGTGAGCAAAATATGGTTCTTTGCAGTGTTCAGGACAGCTTAGTGCAACCAGCTTGGAGGCTCCTCCAGCTGTGGACTGAATCCAATGACCGTGGAAAAGCAGAGCCCTGGGGTGGGCAGAATTCGAAGACGGCCCCAAGACTGCTGCACGTGTGCATGCCTTCACTCGTATCCCCCCTTTACTGTAGGCAGAGCCCATGAATACAATGGCATGTAGCTCCTCTCCATATGGGAGTCGGTTACATTATATGGAAAGATGGATTGTACAGATACTATTAGGTTTCCTAGTAGGCTAACTTTGATTTAATAAAAAGGGGCCCCTTCCATTCAAATGCAACTGTTTCTGTACAACCCAGCACTTTCTCTTTCCCCTATATCTTCGTTTAAATCCATCCCAGGTATACGATGGCTAATGTTACATGCGACGTTGCTTGGGTCAGGATGCCCAGATGTGGGGTCAGACATTATTCTAGATGTTTGCATGATGGTTTGGGGATGAGATTAGGATTTAAATTGGTCAACCTTGACTAAAGCAGCTTGCTCTCCATAATGTGTTGGGCCTTGTCCAATCAGAGCAAAGGACAGACTTGCTTCAAGCAAGAAGAAATTCTGCCAGCAGGTAGGCTTTGGACTTGAACTTCAACCTGGGTTTACTTAGCTCCCCAGCCTGCCAACCTTTAGACTGAAACTGCAGCATCAGCTCTTCCTGGGTCTCTAGTCTACTAGTCTTTGCTGCATATTCTGGACTTGCCAGCCTCAGTGATGTCAAGATATGGAAGGATAGAAGATCCTCAGCCTTAGTCCCATCCAACAGAAACACTGCTAAGCAAGAATCCAGGAATGAGGGTTTCTTCATGAGAACTAAAAATCCCTGAGGAAAAGTTACAGCACACCAGTGGAGCAAAAATAAATTAGAAAAACCACATTAAAATGGGTAAGAGGTACACTTCACCCACATCACCTGTTCCTCAAGCCACAACTGCACGGTGCCAAGAAGGATGTTTTGGGTCTCCAACTTCTCCTGTGGGCGAAAGGGAGACCAAGGAGGACAACTAACTTCCTCAGTATTGTACACTACCTTAGTGGCCCACCTCTGTCTCAGCTCATGAGAACTATTCAGGCAAGGAGAGAGTAGAATGATATATTCAAAGTACTAAAAGAAAGCAGAAAAAAATTATCAACCAAGAACACTATACTTGGTAAAACTGTCCTTCAAAAATGAAGGAGAGATAAAGATCTTCCCAAATAAAACCTGAGGGAGTTTATCACCACTAAACCTGCCCTATATGAAGTAGACGTGTCAGCAATCAAAATTATGTAAGTCAATTCCTGAAAATAAATCTCTATATGCATAAGAAAGAGGGGAGGGGATTCCCTGGGTGAACCTGATCTAATCAGATAAGCCTTAGAGAAGACAGAGGGCAGAAGTGGTGGTCCTTCTGCCAATGGAGAGGACCATGATGAGGGACCACAGACTCTGTAGGAGCTGAGAGTGGCCTCTGGTTCACAGCCCTCAAAGAAATAGGGACCTCAGTGCTATCTATAATCCCTGGGTTCTAAATTCTCAACAATGCAAGCGAGCCTCAGAGGAGAATACAGTCAGCCAACACTGTGATTTCAGTCCAGTGAGACCCTGGGCATTGGACTCCACCAGTCCCTGCCTAGACTTTTGGGCCTAGGAAACTGTGAGATGAAATTACCATATAAGCTTGTGGTAACTCATTACACAGTGATCAAAACCTAATGTATCCTCTTCCAGACTTCTATTGATAAATCTCTCGGGGCATGTGAAGTAAGGGTTGAACTAAGTCTGGCACCTGGGCAGAAACATATCTCAGTTCAAGCATGTCTGACAGGAAAAAATTGAACATTACCACATACAGTTGAAACATGGTTCTGGAACAGAGGTGCCCAGCAATGAGAGACAGAGAGTGAGAAAGAGAGGGACTGGGAAACTCCTATAGTTTATCCGGACATTGTACTTTTGTTACGTTAAACACTGTTGTTTTGCTTTGTCTTATTTATTCATTCATTTGTAAACCCTTTCATTCAAATAGTGACAAGAATGAAAAATTAATTTTTATTACTTCTGTTCTTTTTGGCCACACTATAGTAGTATGTGGAACTTCCCCAACTAGAGATTGAACCTGCGCTCCCTGCTATGGAAGCACAGAGTCTTAATCACTGGACCACCAGGGAAATCCTCAACCTCTGATTAGGACTATTTCCCCAGAGAATGGAGCATTTCTGCAGACTAAGAGTTAGGTCTGGAGAGAGAGCTAGCCATAGACAAAGAGCCCATTTGCTTATGGACCTTGTGTACCTCTGGGTTGGTCTTGAACCTTGGGCTGTGTGGGTATGAAAATGCTGCCCACTCTAGAAAGTGCCCAAGAATGAACAGTTTTGTAGAAGGTAAATATCTCCTTTTTGCCGCAAGAAAATGAAAGGAGGAGGGGAGAAAAGAAGTTTACTATGGTTTCTTAGTAAGTCTGGGACCAAATGACTGGTGTTGCCTTTCTTGGTGGTGGTCTTAGCTGAGCCATCAGCACCAAGAAATCTGCCTTAGAGATCTTGTAGCAGCATCAGGTGATGCTGTCGGAGTGCACTCTGAGTAAGGACAGTGAGGAGCACATCTCCTGTGGACCAGCTGTGGACCTGTAGCCTGAGCGAGGAGTCGACTTGGGTTGTTTTGAGGTTGGTTGTTACTGCAGCGCAGCCGAGCCCATACTGGCTAGCAGAGTCGGTACAGCCCACCTGATGCAGGCCTTCATCCCAGGTGTCTGCCTGGCTAGCGAGGCATCATGATCTAGATCGTGCAACAATGCTAGAATTTTCTAGGAGAAGGTTATCCGGAAAAGCTATGCGTTCTGGTTAAACGATGTCTTTGAATTCTGAAGGCACGGGATTTTTTTTCTTTCTTTTACATAGATGCACACACACTATAAATGAATTGTTTCCTGCTTTTCCACTCATTTTAAACTTCCTTTTGTGTTGTTATAGGTTTTGTATGCACCATTTATAATGACTGAGTAAATATTTAATGACTGGATTGTGAAAGACCTCACTTAATCATCGTGCCCTGTGGTGGGATACTTAGATTGTTTGCAATACACATCTTTGTGCATAAAGCTTCATTTCTGTTTAATACTATTTACTTTGGCTAGGATTCTAGTAGTGGAACACCTGGACAGAAATGTCATGAAACTTTACCTTTTTCAAACATTCCTCTGGAAAGTAAAGCGTTCACCTACGCTGCTGCCACAGGTTGGCTAGTCTGGTGAAAGTAAGTCACTCTTTCATTAAAGATTAAATGAAGTCAGGCCTGGGCCATCATCCTGCCACATCACTCCAGGCTCATAGTGATGTAGACCAAGCCCCAGAAGACCAGGCCAGCCTGGGGGGTCTGGCCAAGGAACAGGTCCCCAACAACCTCAGCTTAGTACTCTCCAGCTCTAGTTCAAGTCATAAAATTCCCAAGGGTTCACCCCATCCCCATCTGAACATCTCCATTCCATCACCAGCCCCTAGGGGAGTTTTGAGGGTCCACCATGGCCCTTGCTTTCCCCTTGTGGACCCCACACCCTCTGCATTCCTGGAGCTCATGACCACTTTTAAGAGCCCTGGTTCCAGTCACTGCATCTCTCTCCAAGGGGCAGTGCTCTGCAGCTCACTGGGGTCTTACTGGCTGAAATGCAGGGCTGGGGAGGGTACTCCTTACTCACTCCTGTAAAGCATCTTGATTGGGATACATACTGAGGACCCTGGGGCTCAGCTTTTCCCTGCCATATCCTCCAGACCATTTCTCTAACCTATGGACCTTGCATATTCCCTGGGGCCTGAGAGACATCACAGTGACTTCTAGCAGTGCTGCCCTCAAAACTATTTTCTCCCAAGCCTGGTCCATGCCCCAGGCAAGCATTTTTATTTTCTTAATAGTAACAAAAGTCCCCGCTCTTTGATCAAACTATATCAGGCTTCTCTGAGCCCTCCTCCAGACTAAGCTTAGTCCTCGTCATGCAAACCTAGTTATAGCAAAGAATCCTGCTTAGTCAGTTTATCATGAATACGCCCCCATTCTTAATGTCCAGTTAAGCTTCACTTCCCCCAGCCATGGACATCCAACCAATTTCCTCTTCATAATTGCCTGTCTTTTCCCTTACTTTTCCCATTGGCTATAAATCCCCATTTGTCTCTGTTTGCATTTGAAGTTGTGTTCAATGGATTTCCCCTACTGCAGTAATCTTGAACAAAGTCATTTTTTAAAAATCAAGGGTGAGAATAATTTCTTTTTGAAAGGAGATATTCTTTCCCATCCAGAAAACCCTCTTATGAGGAGTTCCCTGGTGGACAGGGAGAGGAGCTTTAACCTGGGGAATGGCTGCCAGCCTCACCCCCCATATATGTGCCTCCTATCAAGGACACTGTTTGTTGGAGAGGCCAGAAGCCCCGGTAAAGGAATGTTCTGAGTGTCTTCCCTGGAGAACTGAGAAACCCACACCCAACACCCCAGCCTTGCCTTCATCTCACAGCTTTACGGCCCACTCATTCATTTTTTCATTACACATTTATTGAGTTGCTCCTATATCATCTTGTCTTAAATTTTTGGTGGAGATTTTATATTTTCAGGGATAGTCCCTCGTTTACTTTCAGTTTCATTTCATTTATTGGGCAAAGACTTTTGAGCAGCTGAGCATTCCGAAGGTTCTGGGGATACCACCAAGGGGCGGAGTATAGACTGAGGCCCTGCCGTTTTCAGCTCCCAGTCTCAGAGAGCAGCCTGCACACATTAGAGTCCGCATGCGAGGAGGGACGGTGCCCAGTCTTATTGCCAAAGACAATGGCTCCAGAGTAGAACATGAAGCAGTTAGATAATTGCTGCTTTGTGTCTATATGATATCATACATTTAGAGTAGTTAGATTGAGGTAATTTGCAAAACTGACCAATAATAAATCCTTAATATATTTCCTGCTTTCCTTCCCATCCCTCCATTTTTTCTTTTTCCTCCCGCTTTACTTTCTTCCTTCTTAGACTCTTCCTAGAAGGCTCTTGAGGTCATTCATCTCTGTCCATGGCCAAACTCCCCTCCACAGTATCCTGACAGGAAGGTAGGGTCCCAGACACCCAGCAGAAGTTGAGAGGAGATGTTCAGAATCTACCCACTGGGAAACCTTGCCTCATCAAGCTACTCCCTGGTCTGGTGATGAGGAGGCACCAGACTCACTTCCTTTCCTGGTGACCCTGGAGCCCAGTGATGCTGGATCAGGCGATGCTGGCAGATGTCTCTCCCTCGCCAGCCAGCCCTAGTGTCCAGTCTTCTACTATTTACTTAATATCTTCTTTAAATTGCTTCACTCATATTGCCTAAATAAATAAAATGTAAGAGGAAACGTATTTCAGAGGATGAGATGGTTGGATGGCATCACCGACTCAAAGGACATGAATTTGAGTAAACCCAGGGAGTTGGTGACGGACAGGGAAGCCTGGCGTGCTACAGTCCATGGGGTCATAAAGAGTTGGATACGACTGAGCAGCTGAACTAACTGAATGGTTGTTCCTTGGAACTAAGGGTAAGCACTAAATGTAAGATAAATACAGTTTCTTCTCTGTGGAGTTAAATATCTATCAGGAAAGAGAGAAGTTACAAGTAAATGAAAAAAATCTAACTGTAAGAAAGAAATTGAGCAAAGAAAGAGATGAGAGTGGAGTATACATTTGCCACAGGCGAGGGGTGATGAATCAAAGTTATTGTTTGGACACACTGAGTTTTGAAAATACTGATTTCAAGTATGCCTTTGAATGATGGCTTGAGCAAGGTCAGTGTGGAGAGTTTGGGACTGAAATGATCAAGGGAAGCGTGTTAGTTGCATCAGTGGTGTTTGAAGCCACAGGCTCAGATGCAATTATTTCAGGAGTGAATGTCCATAGATACCTGGGCCCCTGGTGCTCCCACACTGACGAGTCACAAAGAAGAGGAGGCCCAGTCAGGTGTTAAAGGAAAGCAGCCCACTGGGGTACTCTGCGGTTTCTTAGAAGCACAGTGAGGGAAATGTGTTTACAGAGGATGGAGCGATAGCTACCGACTGTCACTGCAAAGCTGAGCCAGATGAAGACAACGAGGTCACCACTGGGTTTGGCAAGATGGCGTCATGGGCTTGACTCTGGTGGAACAGTGGGGGCCAACTCCTGATTGGAGTGATTCTGAGGGAGGACAGGGGGCGAGGAAGGGGTGGTGGGGAGTAGAGACCGTTTCCTACTCTTTCAAGGAATTGTGCTGGCACAGGAAAGCCCACACGTGCAGCTGCTCCTGGAACATCTCATGAGCCATCTGAAATCAAGCTGTGGACCACATGGCCTGGAAATTCATCCTTGAAAACCCAGACTAACAGAGCCCTTTTCCTAACCCTTACTGGCACCACTCCTGGGAGAGTGCCCTCGAGTTGCATTCTTCCCAGTACTCAGCCCCAAAAAGGTTTTTTCCTCGCTGGGGCCAGCGGCCTGACAGGCCTGCACACAACGCAGTCACACACAGCAGAAGAGCTGGCGAGCACCAGGGCTGCAGGGCCGTACACAACCAGGGCCCTTATTCCAGAGCAGAGAGGCGCCGGGGCATGTCGTGCTCCAGCACAGATACTTGTTGATCTCGATTCGCATGGTCCAAGAAAAGCTTGGCCGCAGAGATTTCTGGTCCAATCACAAGAATATGGGGGTTGGGCATGGGTGAGAGAGAAAGAGATGGACTTTTCAAAAATCTGTATTGAAAAAACTAACTCTGTATAAACCTGATTTCTGTGAGCCTGCTGCCTGCAGTAGTGAAATGCCCTGTTACTCTTCCGAGGCAGCAGTGAATAGCGACTCTGTTAGGAGCTGGCAGGGTCTCCAGAATCAAAATACACCAGGGAGATGGGAGAGCTGCTTTCCTGGAGTCAGTTGTGAGCAGAGCCTGCGAGGAAGTGGGCCTTCCTCCTGCAAGCTCTCTGCCTAAGCAAGACAGGAAAGTCCCCACTGGCATGTGCATTTCTATTTTATACAAAGTGAAGCTGAATCACACCCAGATCAGATTTGTATTTTCTCCCGGGCTATTGCAGGAGGCCGTCTTCAGACCGACCACATTCACAACCAACTTTTCTTTTGTATAATTGGCCACCAATATTAAGAAAAAAACCTGCGCTATCCATTGGAAAACCATGGGGGCAGCCTGACTTTTTTGTGTGGGAAGAAAAGATCAGGATAATTACTGAGAGCCCACACTGCGCCAGGTGCCTGGTGTTTGCATTCTCCTTTAACCTTCACTGACTCTCGGTTTTGCAGACAGGAAACTAAGACTTAATGAGGAAGATGACTTGCCCAAGACCTTGGTAGGCTGAGGAATGGGCCCCCTCTGTACATGTTTTTTTTTTTTTTTTCTGATGTTTTCCGACCCTCTCTGACTTATTGGCAGCCAGTGGCGATTTCTTTGACTGTAGGACCTCTCATGTAATATAGAAGGTAATGGTATAGGCACCAGTTTCTCAGAGGTTCTGTCCTAGCTCCCTGAAGCTGGTATGCTTGGCTTGGGTCACACAGTGAGTGCGGTTCCTGCTAGAGGTGGTGGGATCACTTGTGAAGGTGAAAATGAACGTCCTCGGTCTGCACCAGCATCCGATTTCCACCACTATGGCTGCCCCCAGGCTGCCCCCTCACTCCTGCCTCTGCTGGTCCCCATGAGCACTGGCTTTGAGGCTTTTGCCTAGAGTTCAACTCATTTCCATATTCCTTTTCTCATACAAACCTTGTGGGCAATTCAGGGGCTCCAGTAACATGAACCTTTTTCTCTAAATAAGGAAGCTGAGACCCCCGAGAGATTTAGCCACTCAACCTTCTAAGACAAAGTTGAGACTCAAGATTTTGGACTCCCACAGCCAAGCCCACTCCCAGCTCTGCATGGCCTCTCTATGTGAGCCCTGAAAGCCTCTGTCTTTGCTCCTTTCAAACACACTAAGGCCCCAGGACCAAGTTGGAGAGGAGAGCTCCTGAGACCTCAGCCAACCAGCTCACAGAGCAACAGAACCTTACTCTCCTGCTAGCGATGGCGTTGTTACCATCCTCATGTATTATGACCCTGTTTACTAAGCATTTTATGTATTTTCTAGTGGATTTCCTCCCAGTGATGAGAGACGGATATTGTTACACCCATTTTGCAGAGGAAGAAAGTGAGGTAAAGGAATTTGCCCATGGTCACATGGTTAATAGGCGGTAGAATCAGGATGAAAATCCGGATTCATCTGCCTCCACCAGCTTTGTACCGTACCCTGCAGCTATCTTATAGGCCCCATGACGTGTATGGAGATAAGAGCATTTCGTCGCACCAAGAATTTTGCTTTGTGCACACGCGTGTTTCCTTCTTTATATGAACACCGTGTGTCAATTACACAGCCGTGTGGTAGATCTGGACAAACCCTGAGCAGCACATTTCACGCTATTCAATGTTCTACAGGGTATGCCGCTTGCTTTATTCAAGGCCTAACAGCCCCCTCCCTCTTTCCTTGCCTAGTTCATGGCTTTCCAGAAAGACCATGCTTCTTTCCACACGTCTTCCTGGCCACTACTACTAATTTTAGAGGAGCTGAGTTCAGGTCCACGTTCGTGCTCCACTGCCCTGAACTTCAACATTATGCATTGACAGTTTAGGGACCGATTCAAACTGCTAGCTTTGGGGACCACTGTACCTCTCTTCTCAATACCTTAAAACCAGAAGGCAAAGTCATCACTTCTCTGCCAAAGCTTCATTTCCAGCATCTCCAGAGAGCAGTCCTGACAGATGAGAACCTCTTGGTGGTGTTAGATCTGTCTCAACACTGCTAAGCTCCATGGGGAGCTACAAGCGAGCATGAATCATGCAGAGGCTGAAGACATAAAGGCTTTAACATCTCCTATGAATCTCTGAATCTGGGGAGAAATGAGACTACTTTCTCTGAAGCTGAGCTTCTGCTCAAGTTCTTATGGCTCCAGTGTTACAGACCCAACATGAACCTTCTGAGACGCCAACACATTTACTCTTGGCAAAACGCAGCTTCCTCTCACAACAGAAATGAGAGCGTGGAAGGCTTATAAAGTTGACTCCAAAAGCATCATGCATATCTGCAAACTCTTCATATCCAGCATTTGGACGAGCTGGGTGGAGATGGATCAGAAACACATGGATTAGATTTTCTTTAAGCTACACTATGGGCCTCTGAAATTAAGGGGAAAGTGCTTGGCATGGTCCATTTGGGATTTACGGATCTCTGAGCACTTGAAGCATCAGCAAATGCTCCCCAGGCAGAAGATCCTTTGGCCGACTTCCCCTGACCCTCAATTCCCTCCCAGTGGGAACTGCTAAGGGGGAAAGGAAATGCAGACTCGAAGAAGAATGAATGAGTAGGGGAAGGTCCTCAGAAGGGGGGACTGTGAATCTGGGGGTTATAAAGAGGTGGACAATTTGAGAGGTTTGGGAGGAAGCGAAGGTAGGTTCTTAGAATCCATGTCTGCAAGTAAGTTCTATTAGCTTCTCCCTCAGCGATTCAGTCAAAGTTCCTTCTGAGCTGGCCGTGGATCTCGCAAATGAGTGTGCACATCATTGAAAAACTATTCACTTCCTGGAGCGGCCAGAGCCTGTGGAGTGAGTGAAACCGTGCAGAACATTTCCATGAAGCCTGGTAACACGTAGGTCGTGCTGTCATCTACGATTACTCGGTTGAAGTTTGAAAGCATGATCTGTTATTTTCCACCTGTTTACTTTTAACACAAAGCTCTGTTGACTAAGTAAATTCTATTTTGAAGTCCTCAAATGAGGCATTGAGATGGAGTCAACTTTGGACATCCAGCCAAGACCAGATTCCTTATGTTCAAGGTTAACGACCATCTGCTCTAGAAAGGGCCAGACAGATAACAAGATGTGTGGAAAATACGCTGAAGACAAGCGCTGATTCTGAAGCACTTGCAGACCCACCCAAGAGCTGACAGCCTCTCACCAAAGGCACCGTGGCATGAGTTGTCCTGATTTGCCATGGTCTGTCTACAGGTCCGCGTCTGGTGCTGGCTGCCGAGTCCCAAAGAAAATAGTCCTGTTCTTGTTTATTGCTGGGTAGGGGGCAGTGTGGAGCAATGGGCAGAGTGCAAGTTTAGGCACTGGACTGGCCTTGGACTGAATCTCAGTTCAGTCATCCAGCTTTGGGAGAATCCATGGCTCACTGTATTCTTACTTTGCTCTTTGGGGCATGCGGCTCAAAAAGATTTCAGTTCTGCCACCATTGATCCTGGGTCAGAGGTCTGAACTTCCACATCTTCCTTAAACCTGTGGGCTTTGAAATCAGAGTTCTTACTCTGTCTCTCCCAGCTACACATGTGCAGCAAGAAGGCAGCTCGGGCTCTAAGTGTGTTGTGAAATTGATCTCTTGCTGCCATTTTCCAGGGGCCTATTAGGAGGGTGGGACTATAGGAAGAAGACAGAAGCATCTGGGAGTGAGGTCCTGAGGCCGTATCTGCTTCAGACGTGCCTGTGAGAGTGAGTGGGGTCCTCACATCTTGCTCTCTCTAGCTCTGCGGCCAGCAGTGCTCTAGACGACAGTAGGGCAGCACACCCCCTCCAGGAGCAGCCCTGACGTGGGGGAGACGGAGACAGACACGGGATGCCTGAGATAGGCACGGAGGTAGCTGGGTGGCAGGGAGCAAGCATTTCTTTTTCATTTTTTTATTGAAGTATAGTTGATTTACAGTTTGTGTTGGTTTCCAGTGTACAGCAAATGAATCATTGTATATGTGTGTGTGTGTGTCTGTGTATGTATATGTATGTATATGCTTTTTCATATTCTTACCATTATGGTTTATTACAAGATTTTGAATATAGATCCCTGTGCTATACAGTAGGACTTTGGTGAACAACAAATTTTATATATAGTAGTTTGTATCCGCTGATCCCCAAACTCCTAATTGATCCCTCTGCCACCCCCGTTCCCCTTTGGTAATAACCATAAATTTGTTTCCTATGTCTGTGGGTCTGTTTCTGTTTTGTAAACAAGCTCATTTGTACCATATTTCAGACTCCACATATAAGTGGTGCCATATGGCATTCGTCTTTCTCTTTCTGATTGACTTATTTCACTCAGTATTATAATCTCTAAGTTGATCCACGTTGCTGCGAATGGCACTATTTCATTCTTTTTTAGGGACGAATAATATTTCATTGTGTATATACACATCTTCTTCATCGATTCATCTGTCAACGGACGTTTAGGTTGCTTCCATATCTTGGCTGTTGTAAATAATGCTTCTATGAATATTGAGGGGCATGGATCTTTTCAAATTAGAGTTTTTCCCAGATATATGCCCAGAAAGGGAATTGCTGAGTCACATGGTGTTTCTATCTTTAGCTTTTTTAAGGAGCCTCCATACTGCTTTCCGCAGCGGCCCCACCAGTTTACATTTTCACCGACAGTGTAGGTCTTTTTCCCACACTCTCTCTGGCATTTGTTATTTGCAGACTTTTTAATGACTGATGTGAGGTGGTACCTCACTGTAATTTTGATTTGCGTTTCTCTAATAATTAGGGATGTTGAGCATCCTTCTAGATGCTATTGGTATGTCTTTCTTTGGAGAAATGTCTATTTAGGTCTTCTGCCCATTTTTTGACTGGGTAGATATGTTCCTGTGCTTTCTATTTTACAGTAAACATGCAGCCCTTTGGTAATTAGAAAACAAAGGACTGAAAGTTTGAAAAAAGGACCATGGAGGAGACAGACGAGGAAGTAGAGGTGTTACCATGGAGTCGGGTTTAACTACTGGGTTCAGGGGAGGCTAAGAGAAACAGAATGAGTGGGAGCAGTCTGCAGACACATGGCTTCCAACAGCACGCGTCCCCACCCAGGAGACAGGACGGCAGGGCCTGGAACTAGGATGAGCGCCGAGCTGCTGAGATGCCCAGGAAGGAGAGGCAGAAAACCAGGAAGAAGAGGCTGGGCCCTGATGGGAGAAGCTCTGTGTTTCCATTGCCTTTTCATCCCGGAGGAAGTAATAGAAGGTAACCAAGAGCATTGCATTTTAGAGTCTCTCTGGTGCATGGAAACAGGCCTGGGGGCAGAGATGAGCTCATCAGAGTTTATTTTTAACCTGCTCCTAAAGGCCAACAGTAAGATACCCCATTTTGCTAGCGGGCTGTGTCCAAAAGGAGCAGTTGGCGCCTGCCTCCCCCAGGCTCCTCGCAGTGCCTCTTCCCACTGTGGGGAAAGGCCCAGCAGGCTTCAACGGGCCATCATTCTTCATTAGGTCGGGCTTTGTCTTCAGGAGGCACAGAGCTCAGAGAGGCTGCTTGATGGAAGCACTGTGACCTCAGGGTTTTTAGAAATAAAGGCTAATTGACCATAGGAAAATCAAACAGATCTCATCACTGGTGTCTGGGCTGTCTCCCAGTTGCACTTCCAGCTAGGCCTCAACAATGGAGATGCCTGCTGGGGCTGGCCCGTCCTCCCACCCGTGGAACTACCCACAGACAGGACAGATGCCAATGCCTTTGGCTCTCTCCCCATGTGGGCCAGAGCCTGTCCTCGAGGGCCTGAGGTCTTTGCTGCCAGTCTGGCCCCGTGGGACATTCCATCCCATCATTTGGAGACTTTCATCAGAGTAAAAATCCCACTGCTGGAAGGAATCCAAACACTGGGCCACGTTTGGTGTCGTATATTCTTGCCTGGATGATAGCATTTGATTTGTGTAGAGATGGGCCATTGGCAAAGTGCCTTCTCATGCGTAATTTAGTGAACTTTCAGCGGGCTGGCGAAGACTCGCAGAGGCGAAGACTCGGCTTCCAAGCAGCTCAGAGTCACTGTCAGTGTGTGTGTTTGTGCACAGAGTGCCCTGAAGAGCAGGAGTCACCAGGGTTTCTAAGTCACCCTCGGTTTCTAAGGGAAGTTCGAGAAGGGATTGAGAACACGGGTAGGGTCAGCTAACTAGACCTGGACCCCATCCTGCAGTCAGGGAAACTGAGGCACAGGTAGCCCAAGGCCACACAGTCAACAGAGCTTCAAATCCAGTTTGAACTGATGGCAACTGATGCAGGCCTCAGAGAACTCCATTAGTGCGTGTGTAACATCTTGAGGGATGCAAGCTCCCCAGCAGAGTTGTCACCAGACATTGCCTGCAAACTGGCCGGTGCAGAATCCAGTGTGAGCCCACAGTTGGGCGCCACTGCTGTTCTGCTCTAACCCTGGGTGGGGGAAGTGAGAAGATTGTTCATCATCTCCAAGGCAGAATGTGCTTCAGGGAAGGCAATCGCATGACTTTCCGTAACCCCTGACTTCCCACACTCAGCCCTGACTCACAATCAACAGTTCAGCCCTGGCTCTTGCGTCTGATCTTCCTTTGTGAAGTGCGTCGCGAGCTTTTCATAGTGTGTGCCTCGACGCGGTCACATCCCCCTCCTATCTGCCCACCTGTCAGTCACTGAAGCAGCATTTCTCAAGTGTGCACCATCATCTTCTAAAGGACTTAAAATGAGACTGATGCTGCAACGCACCCAGGCTTTCTGATTCAGTGGGTGTGGGCTGGGCCCTGAGAACGTGCGTATGTGACAGGTTCTCCGGGATGCCGATGCTGGTGGGCACACCTGGAGAAGCCCTGCTTTGGCGTACCATCTCGTGAGAGTAACATCAAAGGGAGCTAGTTGACAGAAGCAGACCCACAGGCAGAGCTACCTTGGAACAGGGTGAAAAAGAAAGAGAAACCCAGAAACTACTGCCGCACTGGGAAACCTGGGCAGGGGTGGTTTATCCTCAGAGACTTAGTCTCTGCACAGATCCAGCTGAGTCTGAGTATTCCCAGGAAAACTGTTAGTGAGTGATACTGAGTGGAATTTACAGTATAAAAAATCTCAAATGAGAAGGGACCCACAGGGTGTCCTGTGAAGCGGGGGAAGGCACAGGGGTCGAGTGTGGGCTGCCCCCCCACCATGCACAGCATTGCGTGGCTGACATGCACTGTCTGCCTGAGAGTCCCAGCAGCCTGGAGATTGATGCTATGACCCCCATTGTACAGAAAAGGAAAAATAGGGCTCAAAGAAGCCAAGCAACTTGCTCAAGCTTACCAAAGTAGGGAACTGAAGAGCCTGGGTCAGAACTGACACAGTACGAAAGAACCTGGTGGAAACCAGGAGCAGCCACCGCTTATGCTAGGGTGGACACAACTTGAGCACCGTAAGCTTATTTGTGGTGGAGGAACTGAGACAAGCTGTTATGGTCTGAAACAGGCTGATTGCACACCCAGTGAGGTGAAAGAGTCCCAGATCAGGGACATGTGTGAGATGTATTCTACTCTCATCTTTGAATAATGGCCTCTGGTCTCCATGCGCCTAATGCCCGAGGCACTGCTATGGACTGAATTGTGTCCCATCCAATTCATATGTTGACGGTCTAACCCCCAATGTCACTGCATTTGGAAATGGAGCCTTAAGGAGGTGGCTGAGATTAAGTGAGGTCATAGGGTGGATCCTGGATCCAATGGATTCGGTGTCCTTATAAATGAGAAAATGGCAGCAGATCTCTCTCTCTCTCTGCCATGTGAGGACACAGTTCAGTTCAGTTCAGGCGCTCAGTCGTGTCCGACTCTTTGAGACCCCATGAATCGCAGCACGCTAGGCCTCCTTGTCCATCACCAACTCCCGGAGTTCATTCAAACTCACGTCCATCAAATCGGTGATGCCATCCAGCCATCTCATCTTCTGTCATCCCCTTCTCCTCCTGCCCCCAATCCCTCCCAGTATCAGAGTCTTTTCCAATGAGTCAACTCTTCGCATGAGGTGGCCAAAGTACTGGAGTTTCAGCTTTAGCATCATTCCTTCCAAAGAACACTCAGGACCGATCTCCTTTAGAATGGACTGGTTGGATCTCCTTGCAGTACAAGGGACTCTCAGAGTCTTCTCCAACACCACAGTTCAAAAGCATCAATTCTTTGGTGCTCAGCTTTCTTCACAGTCCAACTCTCACATCCATACATGACCACTGGAAAAACCATAACCTTGACTAGACGGACCTTTGTTGGCAAAGTAATGTCTCTGCTTTTGAATATGTTGTTCAGGTTGATCATAACTCTTCTTTCAAGGAGTAAGCGTCTTTTAATTTCATGGCTGCAATCACCATCTGCAGTGATTTTGGAGCCCAAAAAAATAAAGTCTGACACTGTTTCCACTGTTTCCCCATCTATTTCCCATGAAGTGATGGGACCGGATGCCATGATCTTCGTTTTCTGAATGTTGAGCTTTAAGCCAACTTTTTCACTCTCCTCTTTCACTTTCATCAAGAGGCTTTTTAGTTCCTCTTCACTTTCTGCCATAAGGGTGGTGTCATCTGCATATCTGAGGTTATTGATATTTCCCCCAGTATTGATTCCAGCTTGTGCTTCCTCCAGCCCAGCATTTCTCATGATGTACTCTGCAGATAAGTTAAATAGGCAGGGTGAGAATATACAGCCTTGACATACTCCTTTTCCTATTTTGAACCAGTCTGTTGTTCCATGTCCAGTTCTAACTGTTGCTTCCTGACCTGCATATGGGTTTCTCAAGAGGCAGGTCAGGTGGTCTGGTATTCCCATCTCTCTCAGAATTTTCCACAGTTGATTGTGATCCACACAGTCAAAGGCTTTGGCATAGTCAATAAAGCAGAAATAAATATATTTCTGGAACTCTCTTGCTTTTTTGATGATCCAGCGGATGTTGGCAATTTTATCTCTGGTTCCTCTGCCTTTTCTAAAACCAGCTTGAACATCAGGGAGTTCACAGTTCACGTATGGCTGAAGCCTGGCTTGGAGAATTTTGAGCATTACTTTACTGGCATGTGAGATGAGTGCAATTGTGTGGTAGTGTGAGCATTCTTTTGCATTGCCTTTCTTTGGGATTGGAATGAAAACTGACCTTTTCCAGTCCTGTGGCCACTGCTGAGTTTTGCAAATTTGCTGGCATGAGTGCAGCACTTTCACAGCATCCTCTTTCAGGATTTGAAATAGCTCAACGGGAATTCCATCACCTCCACTAGCTTTGTTCGTAGTGATGCTTCCTAAGGCCCACTTGACTTCACATTCCAGGATGTCTGGCTCTAGGTGAGTGATCACACCATTGTGATTATCTTGGTCATGAAGATCTTTTTTGTACAGTTCTTCTGTGTATTCTTGCCACCTCTTCTTAATCTCTTCTGCTTCTGTTAGGTCCATACCATTTCTGCCCTTTATTGAGCCCATCTTTGCATGAGATATTCCCTGGTTATCTTTAATTTTCTTGAAGAGATCTCTAGTCTTTCCTATTCTGTTGTTTTCCTTATTTTTTTGCATTGATCGCTGAGGAAGGCTTTCTTATCTCTTCTTGCTATTCTTTGCAACTCTGCATTCAGATGTTTATATCTTTCCTTTTCTCATTGGCTTTTTGCTTCTCTTCTTTTCACAGCTATTTGTAAGGCCTCCTGAGACAGCCATTTTGCTTTTTTGCATTTCTTTTCTGTGGAGATGGTCTTGATCCCTGTCTCCTGTATAATGTCACAAACCTCCATCCACAGTTCATCAGGCAATTGATCTATCAGATCTAGTCCCTTAAATCTATTTCTCACTTCCACTGTATAATCATAAGGGATTTGATTTAGGTCATATCTGAATGGTCTGGTGTTTTTCCCCACTTTCTTCAATTTAAGTCTGAATTTGGCAATAAGGAGTTCATGATCTGAACAACAGTTAGCTCCTGGTCTTGTTTTTACTGACTGAATAGAGCTTTTCCATCTTTGGCTGCAAAGAATATAATCAATCTGATTTCGGTGTTGACCATCCACAACAAGAAGGTAACTGCTTACAAGCCAGAAAGAGAGCTCTTACCAGATGCCAGTCCTGGCTGGAACCTCAGCTTCCAGTCTCTAGAATGGTAAGAAAATGAATTTCTATTGCCTAAGCCACTCAGCTTACGGTATTTGCTAAGGCAGCCCTAGTGAACTAACACATTCCAGTTAGGACACGGTCCCCTTGTTTGAGGGGCTGGTTAAAAATCCAGGCCACAGAGGGCTGCATAGTGGGACGGGCTATTCTTCTGAAACCCTCACTCACTTTTAACTTTATAGATATGGTCCCATGTGGTTTAAGAAAGAGGACTCTGTCTTTAAAAAGACCCCTCATTTCTACCTGAAAATTTAATTAACAACATTGTATCCAAATGTCTTTCTGTTTCTTGGTTGACGTACTATAGGTCCGGGTTTTTTAAGGCAGCGTTTTCCAGATGTAGCCAGAGGACCTTACATATAGCCTAATGTACAACTGTTTACCACCGGGAACACCATGCTCCCTTATTGGTGGATTTCATTAACCTTCAGCGACCTATAACTTATTGATGTAGTT
Source organism: Ovis canadensis (assembly GCF_042477335.2). Classification (NCBI taxonomy): domain Eukaryota; kingdom Metazoa; phylum Chordata; class Mammalia; order Artiodactyla; family Bovidae; genus Ovis; species Ovis canadensis. The sequence goes on from NC_091269.1 coordinate 59,660,134, forward strand.
TGGTCATGGACAAAAACTGTATGAGGTCAGCAAAGAGTTTTTCTTTTGAATCACGGATCAAGATGATAAGATCTGCAGCATGAATCAAGAGGAGCCATCTCTTGGCAAAAATGTTAAGATTTTCCAGCAATAAGAGTAATTCAAAGTGACTGGCTGCTTACTTTATCTGTCGTTTGCCTATCCGCTATCTGCCTGCCCGGTATTATCTTTGATGCTCCTTCCATTTCTCGTGCAGTGACAATGAAGGAGCGCAGAACGGGGAAATTTCACGACAGAGTGAGAATAGGACGCACTAGCAGATTAAAAATGACTGTACCTGACTCTTTAATTATCATCATGATTCGATCATAAAGAGGAACAGACAACCAAAGACCGTCAGATCCTTGAGGAAAACATTAACCCGCTTAAACACACTGCTGGCAAAACCCCTGTGTATCCTAATCCCAGAGGCAGATGAGTCACCCGGTCCTGAGTCTGCAGCGGACAACGGTGGACTGGCCCTTAGGCTTCATGCTGAACCATTTGGCATTTGCGGCTTGAGGTTCTGCTCGGCCATTTACTGCTTCTAGCTTCCTTTGTAACTTCCAACATTCTATTGGCATTAACTACTCCCTTATATCTTTAAAAAAACTGTGCTTTAAAAAAGATGACTATCATTTTAACAGGGTTTGGTGAGGAAGCAGAGATAATGAACGTGTTTAGTCAGAAACTCTCTCGGAGTATTTGCAGATCTGGAAACACACTTTCTTCTCACTCTTCTGAAAAAAAATTACCTGAGGATATGTTACAAAATAATGAAGAAGCGATCTAATGAAGAGGAGAAGAGGTATGCTTTCGAGAAGTTGAAGATATAAACCAGTTGTCAATGCTGAGAAAAATCTAAGGACAGAAGATATGTAGGTGGTGGGTCTAGGAACAAACTGGTCCAACCAGAGGTTTTCAGGGAAAAACAGATTTACGATATATAATATACTTTGGATGGGCTTCCCAGGTGAGTCAGTGGTAAAGAATCCACCTGCCAATTCAGGAGATCTGGGTTTAATCCCTGGGTCAGGAAGATCTCCTGGAGAAGGAAATGGCAACCCACTCTAGTATTCTTGCCTGGAAAATTCCATGGACAGAGGAGCCTGGTGAGCTACAGTCCATGGGGTCATAGAGCTGGACATGACTGACAGCCTGAGCACCAGGCACCAGCAATATGATTTAGGGAAGAGACAATCTTACTGATAAGGTGAGTCAAAACATTCTTTTTTAAAAATTATAAGAAAAATACATACAATAAATATTCCAGAAAAGGTGTATAATATAGTCATATGAGGAACACTAAAATGTTGTATATTTGGAGGAAAATTACAAACAGTAAGAAAAGAGAACCTCTCGAACATGGGACAATACCACTTGAGTAGCGCAGATACAGTGACAAAAACTTCTCTATGGTCCTAATCAGCCTACTGGAGTATTACACAATAATAACGTTATAAAAGTAGTTTATTATTAGGATTAATCGATCAGCAAACACAGGAGACTACCATCTTTCATAAATTCATAAAAAGACACCATTAAAAAATGGAATCTCATTGGCAGCATTTTTTAACTTAACGGAATATAAAACCATTTTGTGTCATAGAACTGATGACATACTATATGCAATAAAATTTTATATATTGACAGAGGAGAAAGAAAATGTTCTAAACCTTAACACTTTGAAGTAAAAATAGAAATGACAGAAAACGAGATGGGGAAGAGCAGGGAAAGCAGAAGTCTTAATTTCTTTAATTTACATGATGGAGATTCAAAAAGGTGCCCTGGAAAATAGAGATTAAGAAATAACTGAGCATTTTTTTAAATTCAAGAATAATTGCTTTATGATGTTGCGTCGGTTTCTGCCATACAGCAACATGAATCATAGGTATGCATATATCCCCACCTTCCACCTCCCACCCCATCCCATCCCTCTAGGTTGTCACAGAGCACAGGGGGTGGGCCCCCTGTGGTATTTAACAACTTCCCACTAGTTATCTATTTTACATATGGTAATGTATATGTTTCCATTTGGGCACATTTTTAAATCATAAGGTAAGCTAAAAGAGCTAACAGAGAGCTACTATAATTATATATAATATAAATAAAGCTTTGGCTGAGTAAAATCTGATGTAATTAATTTGAATTTTCTATTGTTTTTTAAATAGGGGGAGCCAAGAGACACTGTTGAGAATTAACAGGTCAAGAAATAGAGCTTTGAACATGTTATTGAGAGCGTTGAGGTCACAACCAAGAAAATCAAAATTAGAATCTTTGAAAAGTGATTACCCTTAAAGAGCTGCATAAGGAAAGCAAATGAGGGAGAGGTTTTTTTCTATATTTTTCAGCATTGTTTGGATTTTTGCTACTAAGTGTATCACTGTTATTAAAATTTTAGAAAACTACATTCTAGCACTGGAAAATATACTTCCAAACTTACTTATCCATTATCTTATACAGTCCCAGGAAAGATGGATATGTAACTGCCTGGCATACAGGATGTAAATAATGTAAATACATGCATCCTCCTCTATGCAGCTGATGAGATGTAGTATCTCCTATTGTCTGTGGCCCAGATGACTATGTATTACAGCTATGCATTGCTTGAAAGCAGAACCAACTATCAAAAACTCAAGTTATAGTTTTCGTAGACAATTCTTAACCTAAGTGGTTTACAAACAAGACTCTCTTTAAATAAATAATTCACTTCACTAAAAATTCTTGGGAAACAGCATTGTTCAGCCTCAAGTTTGGAATACTTTATGAGATTATTTGATTGATTATTTGATGAATAGAGTTCACTAGCTCTGAGTATTTTCAAGACTAAAACTATTGTGTCCATTTACTAAGGTTCATGTATGTTGGGGCCTTGATCTTTCATTAAAGTTTGCATCTTCTAGCGGATTCAAACGAGTTTTCTACGGAGGACTATGGAACACACACACACAGACACATGCGCACCCTCCCCCAAGCAAAAGCTGGGGCCTGACTCATTGTTGGGCATCTCAGCTTTCCCGGGAGGAGGCCAACACTTCCTCTGCTCAACTTCTTGCCAAAGCTTATGGGGTCTGCATTTAATCAGCAGCTGAGAGCAGCTGCCCATTCTGTAGCTGTTGGAGAGGACAGTCTTCAATTTGTTGACATGTGATAGGGATAATTTCTTGAAAGATCATTAGTTATGTCATTCTTCCCAGTATTGTGAAATCTGTATTTACACCAAGCCAGCTAAGCCAGGAGTTGGGCACCTGGAGTGCACAGGCAATCACTTTTACTAAATTGCTCTGTTGCATGATGCTATGTATCTAGCCTGAGAGGTTGCCCTATGTAAGAACTGATACTATTTCCCCAGGACATCATTCACTATCCCACACTGCGTTCTCTTTAAAAAACACTTCCAGGCTTAATGGCTGCCTCATCTGGGTACCATGAACTATTGACATTCTTCTGTATCATCTTATGACCTACATGAAGTGCAGAAAAAAACCCTGGTTTTCTTTTCATATGTGGCAAGAATGCTTACAGAAAAGAACTCTTCACCCTTAGAAAGTCAACTATCATTATGGAATGTGAGTGTTGGCCTTATTCTTGAATTCATTTTCTACCTTCTCTTTTGACATTCTTCTCCCTTTTATTTCTATACCATTTTAGTCTATCCTATGTATCCCAAGAAGCTCTAATAGTTTTATAACAGAAAGGATATATCAATAACAAAAATAACCTCCACACCAAATCCATAAGGTGAGTGTCTTGTTCCTGTTTCACAGATAAGGAAACTGATCATTGAAGATTGAGTCTGCCAAGAAGGTACAAGTAGAATCGTTGCCGTAGCATCCCCAAGTCCAGTGGTCTTAGCACCCTTTCCTGTCATATAAGAAAGAGCACCTGTAAAGTTCTTAGGGGCAATTCTGTTTCCCAGAGATTGCAAGGAAATGAGCGATGAATTTTATATTGTAAAGGATATTTGCTTATAAGCCACTAAAGCTAAGTGACAAGCTTGGTGTCTTCTGTGCGCGACCTCCATCCTGACCATGACGGTCAGCAAGACCAGTTGTCTGTGTGGGCCCCCGTATGACCAAGCTGTGGTGCTCTTCCTGGCGAGAGTCAGACACGGAGCACACCCATCCGCCCAGGGAGTGCGGGAGCAGGCTCCCCACTACGAGGCCTGCAGGCCCTCAGCGGCTCCCCGCCTGCTGCTCCTCACTTCCCCTCCTTGCCCTACCTCAAGTTTCTCTGTCCTCGTGTGGAGCTCCCTAAGGTGCTAAGAAATGGTTCAAAAGCAACGGATCTGCCTGCAACGAAGGAAGAGAGAGGAGTGACTCAGGACGGTTCACCTCGGCTCTGGTGAATACACTTCCCTTTTACCGACGGAGGCGAGGATGAGGACAGAGCATCCGCCCAGGCTGGCATCGCGGTCACCGGGTGCACGTCCGCGCGCACTCTTTCCCCTCTGTGCTCTGTAGCTACGGTCTGGGAAGCCTTTCTGCACCAGCTGCGACGGGACTCGGCTTGCTTCTCTCTGGCTCTGGATTAGCCCAGAACCTGGCACATAGTAGGTGTTCAATAAATAACAGTTTCTTCTTCCGGTTTGGTCCTGAACGTAGCCTGGCAATTCTGGCGCCTCAGTCCTCCCCGAGTGGGGCCCTTGGTCTCCACCTCCCCTGCCTGGCGTTTCCTCATGCACACTGGACCTGATAAAAGCTCCAACATGATTTATCAAACACCTCTCTCCTCCAGCCCCAAGACCCGCAGGGATTTTGAAAGGAAACAGGCTCCATGTGCTTCCAATCCTGCTCCATTTAGCTCATCACGTTGCTGTTCAGTCGGAGCTGGGGGATGTGCGGACACCCTGGAACTGGTTCGTGACTCTGCTGAAAGATGTTTTTCTTAGAAGCAGGAAGTTACGTCCTGCCAAGAAGAAATGAAAATAAAGCCCCCGAGGGTTCACACGGGGTTCGCTGGGAGAGCTGAGCTGTTGCAGTGCTCTCTGCCCTGCTGGGGAGGAAGCTGGAATGAGGCCTCTGTCTGCTCCAAGGATGCAGAATGTGCCCTAGCAGGGCACTGTCTGGGGCAGAAGGAAGACATGCATTCTCCCCTTGACCTGGGGGACAATGTGCCACCCCCTCCTGCTCTTGAATCACCTGCGTGGTCAGCCTTGTTAGCTGCTCTATCCTATTCCTCTGAATCTCTGTTGGAGGCTGAGGGGGCACAAGGAAAGGGCCCAGGCAAACCTGGAATCTAAATTCTGGCTCTCACCTGATGAACGTGCCATCCTTAGACAAACTGCTTCCTTTCTTGGGGTGGCAGGTCTGAGCTGTGAACTCAGGTGTAATCTTTTTTCTGCCCTACACTTCCTGACCCCTCTCCCTCTCAGCTCCCTCACCTTCCCAACCAGGTTCAGATCAGACTATTTATTCAAAGACACTCATTGGATAAGTGGAACTGAGCAAACAAACATCCCAGGAAGAAAGAAAGTGAAGTCGCTCAGTCGTGTCCGACTCCTTGTGACCCCATGGACTGCAGCCTACCAGGTTCCTCCGTCCATGGGATTTTCCAGGCAAGAATACTGGAGTGGGTTGCCATTGTCTTCTCCAGGAGATCTTCCCAACCCAGGGATTGAACCCGGGTCTCCCGCATTCTAGGCGGACGCTTTACCGTCTGAGCCACCAGGGAAGTGCCCAGGAAGGAAGGGTTTCTTCTCCAGGCTGCTCAGGCAGACCCAGGGCAAGAGGATGGTAGATCCCCTCAGGAAAGGACTAGGGGGGCAATTGCTTTTGAACCTTTTCTCAGTAGCCTGCAATGCTGTTTGATAACACTTTACCCACAATAGAGCTTCTTTCAAAACTGAAGTTCATCCTTTCAAACCCTCTCACTGCTTCCTCAACTAAATTTATGTAGTATTCCAAATCTTTTGTTGTCATTTCGATAATCTTCATAGCATCTTCACCAAGAGTAGCTCCATCTCAAGAAACCACTCTTTTTGGTCACCCATAAGAAGCAGCTCCTCAACCATTGAAGTTTTATCATGAGATTATAGCAATTTAGTCACACCTTCAGACTCCACTTCTAATTCTAGCTCTTTTGCTATTTCTGCCACGTCTGCAGTTATGCATCATCATAACAAACATGACAATAATGAAAAGGTTAGAAATATTGGTAGAATTACCAAAATGTGACGCAGAGACACAATGCGAGCAAATGCTATTGAACTGGGGCCAATAGGCTTGCTTGACGCAGAGTTGCTGCAAATCTTCAATTTGTAAAAAGCACAATAGCTGTGAAGAACCATAAAGTGGAGCACAATGAAAATGAAGTATGATTGTATTTTTGTGATCATTCTCTATTTATGGCAGGTGATACCTGGTTTTCATTTATGGAATAACAAACATAAACTTCCATTTTAAAATAAATATCCCAAATGTGATACCATCTATAATTGCTCAGAAAAAATGAAATACTTAGGTATGAATCTACCAAAATATATATAGGACTGTCATGCTAAGAACTATGTAGTAGGAATATCAATTCTCCCCAAGTTGACATGCAGGTTTAATGACACTTTATCAAAGTCTCAGCAAGATTTTTTTGTGGATATAGACAAGATTATCCCATAATTTATATGAAGAGGCAAAGGATCTTGAATTGTTAAAACAAAACAAAAAAATGTTTTTAAAGGAATAATACAATGGAAGAATTAGTTTACTTGATTTTAAAACTTACTACATACTTATGGTTATCAAGATCGTGTGATATCAGTGGAGGGACAGACATACAGAGATTAGTGGAATGGGGTAGAAAACTAAGAAACAAATCCATTAGAATATGGATATCTGAGTTTTGACAAAAGTGCAAAAAACAGTGGAAGATAGTCTTTTCTTTTTTTTTGGAAGATAGTCTTTTAAACAAAATAGCTGGAACAATTGGACATTCACAGCCACCCTTTACAAAAAAGGAAAAGAAAAGAAAAAAAGAACTTAAGCCTAAGTATTACAACTTTAGAAAAATTAACTCAAACTCGAAACAAATGATAAAATTAAATGTAGAAAACAGAACAAAAAACCAACAAGAAAAAAAAAACAAAACAAAACACCCAAGAAAACCTCCAGGAGCTAGTTAGACAGAGTTCTTAGACTTAGCAAAAGCACAATCTATAAATGGAAAAAATTGATAAATTAGACTTTGTAAATACAAAAACTTTACTCCACAAAAATACTCTCTTAAGAAAATGAAAAGGTTACAGGCTGGGACAAAATATTTGCAAACACATACCCAATAGTGAACTAGTATCTAGACTATATAAAGAACTCTGAAAACTTAACAGTAAAAAGTCAAGGAAGAAGAGAGGAGGAGGAGGAAATGGAGGGAACGGGGAGAGGGGTAGAAAGGGGAAAGGGGAAACTGGGCTCCATGTCTCATTATCCAGGAGGTTTCCAGATGTAGTCACATGGCAGTGGAGGTCCAAGAGCAGCAGAAGGGGAGTGCTACAGGGCAAGCAAGTCTCTGCTTGTCTCACATGAGCTATTATCCCACTAGCCAAAAAAAGTCTCAAGGCCAGCTCATGGTGCTGAAGAAAGACTCCAACAATGGATGGGAGGAGCTGTAAGTTACAGAGCCATTTTGTAATCTACCATAGGAAATAAGCTTAACAAAAATAGCTGCAACTGAACAGCTCACTCAACTGCATCTCTGCTGGATTTCTGGACTCCTCTGCCCTTCACTTGGCCACTGGCATCTCTTCTTGCCTCTCAGTATTTATAACTTTTAACTTGACCTGGGGCCTCAGCTCCCTCTAGCTTTTCATGCTTCTATATTTATTAGAGGGCTTCTCCCTTTTCTCGGGTTCCTGCCCTCTCTAGGCATGGGCTCGGTTGCAAACCCTCACTCACACGGGGGGGGGGCTTTCTCCAGGCTGCTTCTCCTGCGCTCCTTACTATGAGTCGGAGCTCAAAAGGAAGGTTGGCAGCCAGGGATGCCAACATGAAAGGACACAGATACCAATTTTATGTGGCTTGTGTACCATTAAAACGCTCTCTCCCTGCCCTCCTACCCCTCTAATCATAGAAGCAGTGTGTCCATGGTTCTCAGCCAGCCTTTTGGTGACTGCAGAAATGCATGTTAGTGAAGCCCCAGAACAGAGACCCCCCCTTCCACCTGTCCCCTGGCCCCCCCATCTGCCATGCTTATGACCCCACTCGGCACATCTAGGACCCCAAGCCTGCGTGCCTAGTGGTCAACGGGGATCTAACTGCAGCTGCCCTTCAGATGCCCCAACTCAGTTTAGCCTTTTAAAGTTATACTTCCGGTTCAGTTCAGTTCAGTCGCTCAGTCGTATCCGACTCTTTGTGACCCCATGAATTGCAGCACGCCAGGCCTCCCTGTCCATTACCAACTCCTGGAGTTCACCCAAACTCATGTCCATCGAGTCAGTGAGGCCATCCAGCCATCTTATCTTCTGTTGCCCCCTTCTACTCCTGCCCCCAATCCCTCCCAGTATCAGAGTCTTTTCCAATGAGTCAACTCTTTGCATGAGGTGGCCAAAGTATTGGAGTTTCAGCTTTAGCATCATTCCTTCCAAAGAACACTCAGGACTGATCTCCTTTAGAACGGACTGGTTGGATCTCCTTGCAGTCCAAGGGACTCTCAAGAGTCTTCTCCAACACCACAGTTCAAAAGCATCAATTCTTTAGCACTCAGCTTTCTTCACAGTCCAACTCTCACATCCATACATGACCACAGGAAAAACCATAGCCTTGACTAGACAGACCTTAGTCGGCAAAGTAATGTCTCTGCTTTTGAATATGCTATCTAGGTTGGTCATAACTTTTCTTCCAAGGAGTAAGCGTCTTTTAATTTCATGGCTGCAATCACCATCTGCAGTGATTTTGGAGCCCAAAAAAATAAAGTCTGACACTGTTTCCACTGTTTCCCCATCTATTTCCCATGAAGTGATGGGACCAGATGTTCTAACTGTTGCTTCCTGACCTGTATATAAGTTTCTCAAGAGGCAGGTCAAGTGGTCTGGTATTCCCATCTCTTTCAGAATTTTCCACAGTTTATTGTGGGTTACAACCATTAGAACTGGACATGGAACAACAGACTGGTTCCAAATAGGAAAAGGAGTACGTCAAGGCTGTATATTGTCACCCTGCTTATTTAACTTCTATGCAGAGTACCTCATGAGAAACGCTGGACTGGAAGAAACACAAGCTGGAATCAAGATTGCCGGAAGAAATATCAATAACCTCAGATATGCAGATGACACCACCCTTATGGCAGAAAGTGAAGAGGAGCTAAAAAGCCTCTTGATGAAAGTGAAAGAGGAGAGTGAAAAAGTTGGCTGAAAGCTCAACATTCAGAAAACGAAGATCATGGCATCTGGTCCCATCACTTCATGGGAAATAGATGGGGAAACAGTGGAAACAGTGTCAGACTTTATGTTTTTGGGCTCCAAAATCACTGCAGGTGGTGACTGCAGCCATGAAATTGAAAGACACTTACTCATTGGAAGAAAAGTTATGACCAACCTAGATAGCATATTCAAAAACAGAGACATTACTTTGCCGACTAAGGTCCATCTAGTCAAGGCTATGGTTTTTCCAGTGGTCATGTATGGATGTGAGAGTTGGACTGTGAAGAAGGCTGAGCACCGAAGAATTGATGCTTTTGAACTGTGGTGTTGGAGAAGACTCTTGAGAGTCCCTTGGACTGCAAGGAGATCCAATCAGTCCATCTGAAGGAGATCAACCATGGGATTTCTTCGGAAGGAATGATGCTAAAGCTGAAACTCCAGTACTTTGGCCACCTCATGCGAACAGTTGACTCATTGGAAAAGACTCTGATGCTGGGAGGGATTGGAGGCAAGAGGAGAAGGGGACGACAGAGGATGAGATGGCTGAATGGCATCACTGACTCGATGGACGTGAGTCTGAGTGAACTCCGGGAGATGGTGATGGACAGGGAGGCCTGGTGTGCTGCGATTCATGGGGTTGCAAAGAGTCGGACACGACTGAGCGACTGAACTGAAATGAACTGACACGATTTCAAAAGTCCCCAGTGGCCACAGCCCACATTCAAGAATGCACCCTGTATTCCACCTGGCTGGACCTATTTTCTGCTGGGTCTCTGTGCCAGGGAAGCATATGCAATCATGGAAAACCCATTCTGTCCACAGTGAGATTCTGGATGACAGAAATCAGCACAAGCAATTGCCACAAAATACAAACATTTCTGGGGAGGCCCAGAACACTGCCAGTTGCATTTCCACCTGTTTTTCCAGGTGCCCGAGGATCCCTGCTGTTGTCGCCACGGAGGGGGAGGAAGGTCACCTGCTGTGCTGCGCATTTCTGTATCCATAACCCCGCTTCTTGGAAAGCCCCTTAGTGTGTACGAATTCCACAGTGGAGCAGTGATGGCAAAATTCCTCCCTTTCCAAACCATTCTAATGCTTTTGAGATCCTGGCTTCAAACAACACCACCTCACCAGCAATACCCTGAGCTGGGGGCGTGGGGCCTCCTGGGGGCTGTCACTTGATTGCTGACATGTGTAAAGGCCCAGAAAGCTGCTCTTTCCGTAACTTACTTGGAGAGATGAGGAGTAAGTTGAGCCAAAGTTCTATTGACAGCAACTTAAGAAACTGTGGGATGAGGGATCCCGGATGCTCCCTGATTCTGTTAGCAGGTACCAAAATGTGATCTGTAGACAAACAGAGCCTCGTTAGAACTCAGACCTCTGCCAGAGAGCATCCTACAGCCAGCTGTGGCCTGGGGACTGCTCAGCTGATATCCAGATCACCCTGGGAATTAGAGGCATGGTGAGGGGCTTGCCAGCACCAGGACCACACCCCCAGACCTAAATAAATTATGATTTAATTAAGGGCTTGGTCAAGGAGCTTCACCCTTCAGGTTTCCCATGTGAAGGTGAGCTTCCTGACCCAGCATTACGCAGTTGGTGAATACAAAACTGTTTTGTTAACTTGCGAGAATGTGCTTCGAAGGGAGGATGATGGAAAGCAGATGAAGGCAGGAGTTGCTTGATGGCTCTCCTCCTGGGGAGCATTCCACTTGGGCAGCGGGGCCCGCCAGGCTGGGGAGGTCTTTGCGTCTCCAGCACCAGCTCCAGTCTGGCCAGATGCAAAGGGAATGTTCCTGTGTTTCCATGTTGGGGGAACACACCAAAAGCAGGACGGAGAGTTCCAGTGCTAAAACTTGTGGTTCATACCCCCAGACGTCCCTGATGGCCAGCTCCTGCCTGGAACCGTCCGTGGTCACAGATGGGCTCAGCCCCACCCCCTGGATGGAAGACTCCTACTTTCACAAAACGTGAAATAAAGACAGCTGGTCACCACCTGACACCTCATTCTACGCCGAACAAGCTCTCATTCACTTTACAGTGCACTACCCATGGGCACCTCCCCTGAGAAGTCTTCCTTCCAATCAGTCCAGGCGTGATCACTCTACACGGATCACATGGCATCAGCAAAGGTGATTGAAGTGCTTCCTCCCCGACTAGGTGCCCCTTGCAGGTGGATCAGCGCTGAGTCCCCAAAGTCTAATTCTGGTTTTGCCATAAAGTACGTGTTAATAAGCATGTATTTGATCCATAAATGTATATATTTGCTATGGTTTCCTTGACTTCAAAATAATGGAGGCAATTCATAGGGTTGGTGTATAACATGAAATCTTACTGCTTCTAATATTTGCATTTTAAAATTGCTTGTGTTTGCCCTCCTCTCTCCCTCCCCAAGAAGCTTCCTTTCTCCTGGGATCAGGTCATCATCCACCCTTAGAACTCAGGGAGGCTGGCCCAGCTCCAGGTCCGCTTGGCCACTTCCCCTGAGTCTGTCCTTGTAATACTCTCTTCTGGACATTGCTCTTGCTGCTTTTCTCCATTTCAGAGACCCTTGTCGGATGCAGAAACTCATGAGTCTGGTGATGCGGGGACACGGAGCACTAGGTCAGGGCAGGAGGCAGGGAGGGGCTTTTCCCCTATGCTCCACAGTGGACCCGTATTCGGTGGATCTGGACCTCTCATGTTCAGTTACTCAGATAGACAGCTGCTTTGACTTACGTACACACAAGCGCACAGCACCCACAATCACGCGCACCCCATACATGCTCCCGAGACATGCTCAGGCGGGCCTCACAAGACGATGTCCAGCCTCAGCCATAGCGTTTCCTGGGTCCTATGTTGGGCCAGCGTGACCAGTTCTGCCCTCTCTGCCCTCACAGTGCATCTCCTATTAGGAACTCTTCTATCCTTTCCCGTCAGCCCTACCAGTAGGGGCCCCTAAATCTACTCTTTAACATTGAACCTCAAAAAAAGGAGCCTAGGAGCTTGTCGTCTTCCAGAACCAAGAATAATACTGAGAAGAATGAACTTCTCAATGCAAAACAATAAACATAAGTGGAGAGATTTATTTGCTACCATCCAGTAACCAAGAACAAAGGAAGTCAGCTCCAACGTAATGTGGTGTCTCTACTGATAGCCGGTAGTAGATCTCACTAAGACAAACTAAAGCTCATCCTCACCGGACAACCTCTCCTATACATGCATAACATAAAACAGAGACTCAAGAGAATACCGGGACACATGTGCAAGAGACAGTGCTTGTGAGCTCTGCATCACAAAAGCCAGCATTTTATTCTTGTTGCTAAAACCATGGGCGAAAAGAAGAGAAATACCAAGCGCATGCATCTCCGTTTTCTGCACTGCTTGTTTCTGTTTGATTCAGACACAGGTCACACTAAAAGGGCCATGGACTGAATTGTCCCCCTAAATCCGTACGTTGAAACCTAAACCCCCAATCTGATCGTGTTTAGAGACAGGACCTTTCAGTAGGTCATCAGAAGGGGGATCCTTTGTGGGCTTCCCCAGTTGTTCAGTGATACAGAATTTGCCTGCCAAGGCAAAAGATGCAAGAGACTTGGGTTCGATCCCTGGGTCAGGAAGATCCCCTGGAGTAGGAAATGGCAACCTGCTCCAGTATTCTTGCCTGGAAAATTCTCTGGACAGAGGAGCCTGGTAGGCTACAGTCCATGGGGTCTCAAAGAGTTGGACATGACTGAGCATCTGAGTGTGTGCACGTGCGCACACAAACACACATACACACACACACACACAAATCCATTACAACCGATGTCATGAATTAGGAAAAGGAAGAGACATCAGAGCTCTGTGTCTGAGCTCCATAAAAAAATAAAATAAAAACGGGAACAGTGTAGTAGAAAGTGTGGATATTTGAAAAAGAGGTTAAGATATACAGAAGGGCATTGAAAATCTTCCATCATTTCTTTCATGCAAGATCCAGAAGTAAGGAGTAGAGGGAAAGGAGAAGGGGGACTGTTTGGAGTGACAATAGATGAGTTGTGACAAGCACTGGGCTCTGCAAGACCACTTTCTCCTCATCATGCAGAGGCAGGAGCTAGTGGCCACCAGACAGATCTCATGTGATGCTGCCTTTAAGGTGCCGTGCCACTCACGTAGTTACTCATCCAGCTGTTTATTCATTCCTTCAGCCTTTTCTTAGCACCTGCATTGTGCTAATCCTCTGTTTGCCATCAGGGAAATGGAGAATGAAACCTGGTCTGTTCTCTGTGGATTAATAGTTAAGTTGCAAAACCGGCACATAGAACGCAATGAACACTGAGGTGCAACTGGTTGCAAGGTTTCTGGGACGTGAAAAGTGAGCTGGCCACTCCACGTGAGGGAACCACGGCGAGCTCGCTTGGGGAAGCAGCATTATCATTGCCGAGTCTTGAAGAATGACGAGGGTCTAGTAGAACGCAGCTAGTGGAGGGACCTTCATACCAATGGCCAAATGCATGAACCCATAAGGTCATTGGTGGGTTATAAGATAAATGGAGGTGGCTTCGTCTTTCACATTTTTCACAGGTTTGGAAACTGAGGGCTAGAGCGCTTATGCTGATGTGAAGGCAGAATCAAGCTCTCCTATCCCCAAGGCCTTTGCTCCTTTTACTATTCCGACTACATTCACCCGTGTCTTACTTTAATTCAGAGAAGTGATAGTGAAAAAGTATAGTTTTCTGGAGTAATGCACTCAGGGTGTGTGCACGCACATGTGGGTGTGGGTGTAAATGTGTTGCAAACAACTGTGGTTCTGGGTGCTCTGTGAGCCAGATATCCATTAGCCAACCTCTAAAACCATGCTGTTGTGGGTGACAGATGTTTGGATTCAATTATGATGATGAGAAAGCTGCTTTTCCTTCCAAGGAAAGAAAGCATTATTTGAGGGTGAAAGACAGCCATATATAACATTGGTGATGAATATTGTTCATTGTGGAAACACTCTTTAAAAGTGCCCTGTTTCAGAGAGGGTAATGCATTCAGAAGCTTTTAACCCACTGGATTTAATTGCAGCTGAGTGCCAAAATAAACCCCCTGTTAACAAACCTCCAACTTTCTGCTGACTTCTCGCACTTGCCCCAGCTGTGAGTGGAGAATGGAAGTCAGATGCTTGGATTGCTTGCAGGGAATATAAAGAACTCACATGTGAGCCTCCGGCTGCTGTACAAACAGCAAGGTGTCCTTTCATGAAAAGGATGTCCAGGCATGGGGAGGAGGTGAAACATACCTGCAGCGTTATCCATTGACCAGCTCTGGCTTTTTACATGTAATCAAGACTTAGCTAAATAACTGCCAATTACTGAACTGAATATGAGTAATTTGCAGGTCACCTAAGGTTCATTAAGGGTAAACACTTTTCCTTAAGCATTTGTGTTCCAAAGTTGTCCCAAAGGGCTTGAGTTTAGTTCAGTTTGTATTAAAGTACACTTTGTTCATCTTAGCAAATATTCATCAGCATCTAATATGTGCCAGACAAACTGAGCTGCCCACTGCTCTTCCTCAGAATTACAGGAGATTAGGACATAAAAACCTAGCACAAACTCTTTTACTGTCAATCTTGATTAGTTCATAAACTAGCATTTTAAGGAGGAAGAGTCGATTGAAAAAGTTGAGTGGGGAGTACGTTGGCCCAATGTCATGGTTAAGCCTATGGCCCTCCATGCTTTCTGGCAGCTACAGATGCATGCTGACATGTGTAGAGGGGCCTTTAGGGTGATATCAGAGACGGTCCACCTCTGGCTCTTCCTCTGACCTCATCTCCATTCTCGTCTATGCTCTCTTCCAGTCCGCTAATTACATGCAGGGTTTTTGCTTATTTCACTCCCACTGTTTAGACACACTCGTGTCTGTCTTCTCAGATGAGGCATCCCTCAAGACACACGATGTGACTTTCTGTATTTCCGTGTGCTAGCTTCTTACAGGACTGATCCCCTTTATCACCACACAGTGTTCCTCTCTGCCTCTAGAAATGTTCTTAGCTATGAAGTCTTAGTGATCTCAGTATAGCCACTCCTACTCGATTTTGATTAATGCTTGCAGGCTATATCGTTTCTCCATTCTTTTACTGTAAAGTTGCCTAGAGAAACATCTACTTTACTCAGTCTCCTAATTCACATGTTAATCTCATTCAGAAATACCCTCTCAGATACACCTAGAATAATATTTAGCCGAATATTTGGGTACCCCATGGCCAAGTCAAATTGACACACAACATTAACCGTCACCGTTGGATGCTGCCGAGGGGTCATGTAAGGTGAGAACTGAGCAGAACTTTTTGGATGGTCTGTGAGCCAGTCACTGAGGACTTCTTCTAGGACAGTTTTCTCAATGCCATAGGATGAAAAAATTTAATTGCTATGGCTTGCAGGCTGGCTGAAAAAAGAAAGGAATTATTATTTTCATTTTGCCGACTAGAAAGCGAAGGTTTTAGAAGGTTATCTAAGATTATCTAGATGATATATCTAATGTCATTCAACAGATAAAGTGACAGCAAGAACATAAATTCAGATACTCTAAAACCAAGCTTAGACTTTTTCCCTTGCAGAATAGGAAGAGAAGGAAAGGAGCATCAGTGATGAAGCAGGCCCATCACTACGGTGACTGGGATTCCAGAAGAACTCCAGTTTATGCTCATTATTCTGACATACATATTAATAGTGTTCCCTCTTTCTTTTAAAATTATTCCAAGCTGAAGAATAACTTATATGATCACACCACCCATCTCCCAATCTGACCTTCAGCATTGCATTATCTGAACATCTTTGTGGCTATCACCATTTTCCTTTGCTATTTGATAAACCATTCAAGCTCAGTGGTGTAAAACAAGAGCTGTGTGATTATGGTCACAAATTTGTGGGTGAGGAATTTGGACAAGGCAGAAAGGAGTTTATGAGTGGTTTATGCTCCCTGCTAGCCGGACTCAGCTCGGGCTAGAACCACCAGGAGAATTCTTCCCTTGTGTGCGGTGCCTGAGTTGAGATGACTAGAAGGCGGGGCTGCCAAACACGTAAATTTTGGTTGCTGTCCAGCCGTCAACTGCCTTTTGTTTGGGTTTGGACTTCTCACACAGCATGGCATCTGGATTCCAGGAAAAAATGTTCCAAGAGGCAGTGTTGGAGAACAAGACAGGAACTGCAAGGCAGGACCTCTGCTAACCCGTCACCAAGCCAGGGAGCCTCACTTCTGTTCCACTGTATTGGTTACAAGCAAGTCACTATGTCCAGCGTGGATTCAAAGTAGAGGGGGATTGACCTCCACGTCTTTATGAGTTCGTGCATGCTCAGTCATGTCTAGCTCTTTGAGACCCCATGGACTGCAGACTGCCAGGATCCTTCTGTCTATGGGATTATCCAGGAAAGAATACTGGAGTAGGCTGCTATTTCCTCCTCCAGCCTAGGGATCCTCCAACCTAGGGATTGAACCACGTCTTCTGTGACTCCTGCATTAGCAGGCAGATTCTTTATCACTGAGTCACCTGGGAAGCCCCTGCCTCCTTATGGGGGGCCAGCAAAGTCTCACCACGGAATTCTAAATGGGACAGAAGCTGTTCATTGGAAATTGCACCCTGTCACCACTTGATTCTGCTTCCAGAGTCACTAGGAAAGAAGATGAAGTGGGAGTGATGAGTCTGCCTTATGGGTGCTGTGGACCAACCTCAAAAAGACCTTGTGTTAGAACATCCTGATGGCACAGCTGTCATTGGGGAGCTCGTAAGCATTTACCTGAAGGAGCTCAGAGCAGGCCCCCCACCCGGCCTGCTTCGTTTGAACACTGTGTCCAGAGGAATGTGAATTTATTCTCATAAAAAATCTTTTAAGATGTTATAAAGTGACCTCATGATTTGGTGTTCATATAACAAGTCACCTTCCTAAACCCAGTATAGATGGGATGAGATCACACACCAAGCCCTGCATGAAGCACTAGCTCTTGGACATCACCACTGCCTATTCCATGAGGAGGGAGAAACATGGTCATTTGCCCAGGTTACGCGTGAGGGATGGTAGGCTAGACTGTGAGCTCTGAACCTTCAGTTCTTAAGTGATACTCTTCTGGGTAATGGGTGCAGCTTCCCAGGAGAGAGTCAAGAAATTCAGGAAGTCCCTGAGAGGCAGTGACATGTTTATGGGTGGCTCCAGACTCTGTGTGTGTGTGTGTGTGTGTGTGTGTGTGTGCACGCACGTGCACGCATCCCTGGGAGCACATTTTGCTGTGAATGTGTCCCCAGATCCCAGAGCCTTTTCCTCGTTTCAAAAGCCCCAGCACACAATCGGCACATTCAAAGGGAAAGCAGTTTTGGGCTCCAGCAGGGACTTCAAAGGGTTTTACAAAAGTTCTGTTATTTGGTTTATAGGCCTCTAAGGCTTCATGCATTTTTGGTTTTTTGTACCAAAGGGTGGAGAACGTAATTAAATGTGAACATTAAAATGTCAGGTAGTAATTAGCAAAGAAAAAGAGCTTGTGCTGCCCGCTGGGGGTCCTTCTGCTTCAGGCAGGCTAGAGTGTGTAGGGCATGGCCAACAGGAGTGCAGACAAGGCCTGGACCTTCCAAAGAATACTACCCCGGCCCCCAGGGAGGAGCTGCCAGGACCCACTTGCTGAGGCCAGAAGATCGCCCCTTCCTGTGTGAGGCTGATAGTCACCAGGCATCTGCTGTGCTGTGTGGGAAGCCTGCACTGGACCCTGAGACACCTGACCCCACTCTTGGGGACCCAACTCAGCAAGCTCTCCCTAGACCTCCTCAGAGCCTCACCAGACCGAGTGAGGGTCTCACTAGGGCCGTCCAGGCCTCACTGCCTCTTTAGCTTCCACTCCTGATGCTCCTCGGGGACAGTGTAGCCATTCTGCACTGCCCGCTCCTCCAGGCTGGCGAAATTCACCTCCTCAGAGGTTTGGTCTGTGCTGTTCTTTCTGCTTTGAAGACTTGTCCAGACTCTTTACCCAACCAGTTCCTACTGGTTTCTCAGAATTCAACTAAAAGTCACCTGCTTGGAGATTCCGCTCTGATTCTCAGTCTCATTATTAATAAGTCCCTCTGCCCACCCCCGACCCCATCTTCCCATCTTTTTCTCTCTTCTGTTCCTTCCCTACACGTACCAGTTTGTTAAGTAATTTTTCTGTGCGGTCCCTGCCCGCTGCCACCCCAGAGGGTGGAGCTCAGTGGACAGAACCAGAGCAGAAGTGTCGGTGCTGCAGTTACGGGCCCTGCTGGCAGGTTTGCCTGGTCCTGAGCAGGCCGCGGGCTCGGCCACTTCTGCGGCAGGTGGCAGCCGGGTGCTGGGTTCTGTCTTGCCTCTCTGTCCCTGCTGCCCTCCTGCGGGCTGGCCTTGATCCAGCCTCCCCTCTCCCTGCTGGAGTGGAGCCACAGCCTGTTCTCCTTTCCCCACTCCAGGCCTCTCCTCCCCACACAGGAAGAGTTCCCTATGGCTGCCAAGGTCATCTTTCTTGCAGCAGAGTCTGTTTTAAATCCTTCAGGGGCTCATCCTCTGCTGCTACCACAGTCTTAGCCTCTTCTCCTTGAAGGCCACCAATTACGATGTCCTGAATATGCCACTTTGTCCACCCTCTGGGCCTTTACTCGCACCCCTCCCAACTGCAGCCCTGAACCATTACCAGAGACTGTCCTGCTTTAAGATAACGTTCAAAAATTATCTTTAATTGGGACTCGCGTGAGCTGTCCCTTCTCTCCAGAGAGAGCTAGTGGGGGTCACTATTGGTCTACTTCCCTACTCACTAAGCCAAAGGAAGTCAAAGGCCCTAAAGGCAGGCTGGCCCACTGTGGCATTTTGGTTTTGGAATCTGAGCTCAGGTTATAGTTCAGGCTCTGCTTTAGGGAGAAGATGAGGTGTAGCTCAGGGGTTGTCATGCACACTGTCACAGACGGGTGGATACATTGCTCTGACAGGTGGTGTGATGCAGGGAAGGCCTCCTGCTTCTGTTTCGATTCCAGTACAAACCAGGAATCTTCACATCTTCTCTGGACACTGAGGGGTGCACCCAGAACAAAGAAGTGTTGACTCCCTGCACAGTCCAGTGAAACACTATAGCTACAATACTTAAAAACCACCCTTCTAAGATGACAGAAAATTCTAGAATCTGAGTGCTTTAACTAAATCCCCATGGGCCTGGCGTTCCAGCATACAGCACATGCTCCTGCCTCTGGCACGAGGCCCTGGGGTACCAAGGCTCCCGCCCTCATGAACATCACCGTCTAGTATGGGAGGGAGGCAACTGTCATACCGGAAGGGACTCTCCCGCTGAAAGTTTTTTGAAAAGTATAGTTGTGGCGTGTGCACACCCACGCACTTTAGGGTTGTTTGCTAGTCACAAAGACCCAGTATCTGAAGGATGAAAGAGAAAGCCACGTGAAGGGGGAGGGAAAACAGACTAAGGGACCACAGCGGCGTGTGTAAAGGCTCTGGGGCAGATGAGGGTGCGGCGGGTGGTTCAGGAAGGAAAAGCCCAGGGTGTCTGAGGCGGGCAGCGCCAGGGAGGAGGCGAGAAAGGAAGGCAGGGCTGTTCACACATGGACTCTGGCCAGTCCAGAAGTGACCAAGCCTTGGCCTCCATCCCACAAGCAGCAATAAACTCAGAAGTGATGGAACAGGCATATGGCTGCTGCACGGGAAGGGGGTGTGGGCCCAAGACCAGGGGTGGCCACAGAGGGAGGTGAACGGCTTTGGAGGGCTGGAGCGACGCATGGCTCAAAGCTGGACTGAGCGTGGAGTGCAGGAGAGCAAAGGTTGTGAATGGCGGTCTCCGGCGCACCTGTTTGTGGATGGTGGCGCCCTCTACCGACCTTGGGAAAAAAACACTTCTCCAACTGGTTTCGGTTCAGCAGTGAAGGCTGTTAACTCTGACGGAAGAGCTTTCTCCCATCTCTGCTTCCCTCCTTCTTCGCTGCCTCCTTCCTCTCCAAGACAACAACCATCTGGGTTCCCAGTTCCTCTTCTGCCCCTAGAGCAGCGTTTCAGGAG
This sequence comes from Ovis canadensis, assembly GCF_042477335.2. Lineage (NCBI taxonomy): Eukaryota > Metazoa > Chordata > Mammalia > Artiodactyla > Bovidae > Ovis > Ovis canadensis. Next base: position 59,680,489 of record NC_091269.1, read on the forward strand.
CCCTCCAGGGAGAAATCATGATCCTTGCTTGACAAATGAGGAAACTGAGGCCCAGCCAAGTTGTGACCTTAGCTAAGTCCAGCCAGCCACGCAGCCGCGGCTCTGGGGCTCCTGTCCACACAGCACACTGCCCCAAGGAGGTGCGCGGGACCCTGGCAAGAACAGGCCTTTCTAGCTTCCGATCCTGAAGACTCAGGACAGATCTCAGGGCCTGGTGAGCCACCACCTGGGCGCTGACCACCTAGGTCTGGAGGCTCAGGTGGCACACTGACCCCTCATATAGTCCAGCCTCAGTGAAAGAGGCTGAAAGGCAGGGGTCCCGGACCAAGAGAACCAGGCCAGACTAGGATGCTTTTTGGCTGAGAATTTGAAACTGGAGTTATGATTTCTTGGACATTGTTTAGAAAACACACCCTCTTGAAAGGCATCGTCAGAGGTCGTGGCAGGCACTCTAGTCCTGTGGGGGAGGGAGGAGGGGAGTGGCCCCTTGCCCTGCCCCTTCTTTCATGTCTGGGAACCACGAGAGTGCCGTTGTCTGACCAGCCCATATGGCCAGAGCATCCCAGAAGGGCCTCCCCGGATCTCGCATGAAGGACATGGTGTGCGCGACCTCGCCTTGCACAGCAGGCAAGCCCCGACCGCCCCGCACCCCGCTTTCCTAACCCGCTTCCCTTTCTGCTTCAGGGTCCGGTTATTCTCCTGGGAGGGCTTTTGAAGAATGTGCACTCTCACCACTTCCTGCATCTGGAGACTGTCAGGGGAGGATGTTAAAAGTGAAATATGTCAGGTTTAAAATTCGCTGCATCCTCTCACCTCCAGACCCTCCCACAGTTCGTGGCATTCTGCCCTGGAAGATCTTTCTTCACATCTGCCAGCTTGGGCCTCCCTCCTCCCTCTGCTCTGCTTCCAGGCTCCGAGAGAGGATGAGAAGGCCATGGGACCCACCAATCGGAGCTGGAGCCGGGGGTTCCAGGCCCAGTGTCCCAGAACTGCAGGCCAGATCACTGCTCGGAGTCTCAGGCGCCCCCTCTGTGCTATGGAGATGGCAATGGTACCTCTCTCACAGAAATGAAATGCTGAGAGGAGTCAGTATACAGAGCACCAAAGACAGAGCCTGGCGCATGAGACAACCAAACACATGTCTTAGTCCCCCCCTAGTTTCTCAGGTGCCTTTTAGGTGTTGGTGGTTTTGGTTTTTATTTTTGCAAAATGCAAAACAGAACACGTGCATCTGCACGCACAGCAATGATTAGGATCCAAGATGTAAAAGAAAAAGAAAGCAGTCTTCTGTCTATCGGAGATCAGGATTCTTAAGCATAGCTTACATCCTCTGTGTATCCTAACAAATCTTCTCTACAGTTGGATGAGGTGAGAGCTGCTGCTGCGATTCTGCTGATTGGGATCCCTGGTTGCTTAGTGGCTGGGTGAAGTCAGCGTTGTCACCTTAGAAGGTTGGGATGACCCGACCATCAGCTTTGCAGAGAAGTGTAGTCACATGTTGGGTGAGCTTAAACTGTTATTGATCTTCTCTGAGGCTCAGTTTGCCAATCTGCATAATGGGCAGGTCATGGAATAAGGAATTGGTATCATGCCTGGTCCTTTATAGATATCCATACAGATTCCTGCCCAAGGCTTAGAGAAGGCAGGGCCCCAGTGATTGCAGATCCTGGACAATGGACTCATCGGGACTCCACAGTGCTTCTCATCCATAGCCTCTGATCCCAGGGAAGGTGGAACAAAGCAGAGTGGAGACAGAGAAAGTTTGTCTGCAGTAAAGAGCACACCCATATACCATCTGCAGGATCTCTCTTGGAATGGGCCTTCTGCTCCCTCCCAAGTAGGGAGCTTAAGAGGTGGTTATGGCCCTCTGGGTCCACTGGCTGGATGCCTGGGGCATGTGACCAAACCTCTCTGGATCTCATTTTTCATACTGCCCTCACAGGGCTGTTGTGAGGATGAAGTGTGTGCCTGGCACAGGGCATGAGCTTGATAAACAGTGGCCTTTTGTGCTGTTCTTGAAGGAGGCCTCTCCCTGCTAGCTCACTGCTCTCTGAAGATCCTGCAAGGTTTATGGGCTGACCCCTGCTGGTACTCTGCTCTCGTTGCCAGGGGAAGGCTGGCAGGTGCCCAGGATACCCACAGGTCTTGCGAGTGCAGGAGGCAGGAAAAAGACTCCTCCAAGGCAGAGACAGTATCTGGGCCCCATCCTCACCAGTGGGACAAAAGAGAGAGAGAGCCCAGACACCTGCCTGTCAGTTTTCACTGGGATTGTGATGCTTTTCACAGTAGGGAAAGTAGAGGATCAGAGATGACCTGTCACTTGCTCCAGGCCACACACGTATCAGTTGCAGGTCTCAGCAGATCCCAGGGCTCATTTCCTAGCGCCGGGCCCTTCCAGCTAGAGACACTCCCAGCATCCTGTGTCTGCATTCATCCGTGCCTATTCTTGGTCCCTGTTGCACTGTTTTCACCAAAGTCAAGGGTACTGGAAAGCCCTCTGCCAGCCTTGCGGAAGCCCTGCCTTCCCTGGGACAAAACATCACAGCCCAGAAATCCTGCTGTGGGACGAACACAGCTGCATGCTTTCTCCTGAACATGGGTAAAAAAAATAAAATGCACTTGTATTTTCTCTCCTTTCTTTTTTTGGCCAGGAATAGAAATATGTCAACACAATATATATTTTTTTTAATTGTTGAGTTACTATCATAAGCTTCAGCAGCATGGGGCAGAAGAGGCTGTTGTGTTTCTTACAGTTTGATTACAGGATAAACTTTCCCGTGAACTGTGGTAAGTTGTTTCTGGAGCTACAGCACCTCCTGGGAGAATTGCTTTAGGAGGCATGGACTGTTTTGACAGCCTCCTGGGGAGGGAATTTCAGTTGGGCTACAAACTCAGGAACCTATGGTCTTGCAGCTTGAGGCCACTGAGTCTCAGGCTCCCCTGCTTAAAAGAGAGCGGTTATCCTTGGTCAGGGGCATGAGGAGGTAATTACTGAGTGACTGTGGTTGAACTAGAAGGATAAGAATGGGAAGAGAGGAGTCCTATATGTACAAAATGTGCCCACAAGGAGCCACACTCTACCAGGGACCTTCCTCATGGCCATGATTGTCTCCATTTACTTGGAACATGAAGGTATCATTCACTTGGCAAAGGAGCCCAGTTATCAAGTGAGAGAACCTAGATTCAAATCTAGGTCAAATCAAATCTAGATGTGACCCAAACACTGTGCCTTCATGAAAAGAGGTCCACTGGTTGGTGTGGGAAGAAGAAAAATTGATTGAGAAAACCATCTTTTTTGGGACGTATGAGGCAGCAATCCAAGCGTAGTGAGGTGGAGTGGGAGCATTGCAAGCTGAAGCCAAACTCCTCTTGCCTTTCAGAAGGGGTCAGGCTCGGGAGGCTGGAGAGAGGCACGGGAGAGTGATGGGAAAGGAGGCGGCATCACAGCTGCTGTCCTGCTGGCCCCAGCAGGTCCCCTGGGCGGCCTGGCAGGGCCCAGGTAGGAAGTGGTGTCCTGCCCATTCTTCCCGATTCTCCCAACAGAGTGCAGAGTAGGAGAAGCTCGGATAAATGTGAAAGGAAGCGAAAGTGTTAATCATGTCTCTTTGCGACCTGGTGGACTCTAGCCCACCAGGCTCCTCTGTCCACGGAATTCTCCAGGCAAGAATACTGGAGTGGGTAGCCATTCCATTCTCCAGAGAATATTCCCAACCCAGGGATTGAACCTGGGTCTCCTGCATTGCAGGTGAACTCTTTACCATCTAAGCCATCAGAGAAACCCAGGATGAATGTGGAGGGTAATAAATTGATGGGGCTTCCCTGGTGGCATAGCTTCCTGAACTCAGTTCCCCAGCCCTAAGTGGGGACTGCCATCCCAGGAGAATGTAACTTCAGCTGAAGAAATAAGAGGAACTGATTTCTTGGTCTTTCACCTCACATCCACAAGAACTCCCAGAAGGTACCTAAAATGGCATTTTCCATGACTCGGTGAGTTCCTGCTCACTCCCAGACTAGCTGAGAGAAGTCAGAGAATGTCAGTTCCATTCTGAGATGTAGTCTTTCAAACTCACCCAGGTCTTAGAAGCTCGCAGAAATTTATAAACAAATCCTCTAATGTGTGTGTAGTCGCTCAGCTGTGCCTGACTCTGCGATGCCATGGACTGTAGCCCATCAGGTCCCCTGTGCATGGAATTCACCAAGCAAGAACAGGGGAATGGGTTGCCAGTTCTTCCCCAGGGGCTCTTCCCGACCCAGGGATTGAACCTGGGTGTCCAACATTGCAGGCAGATTCCTTACCGCCTGAGCCACCAGGGAAGCCCAAATCTGCCTTTAATTATCTCCATAGTAATTGTCTAGGGACAGACATACACTGTCATAGACGCAACAGTCATTCTGAATGACTATCCTGGCAATGCCTGATGCAGAGTCAGAGCTTATAGTAATACTAAACATACATAAGTCAACCTCTAAGACCTCAGCTCTGCCCTCTGTCTTTCTCCTCTGGGATCTCAGAAATATCTTCTGAATTTTCTTGGGATCGTCTCTCTTGAAAGATATTTTTGTTCCAAGGTTATGAGAGTCATTAAAAGCATAGGAGTAAGCAGTGGAGAGCTTAACAATTGTAGACGGTGTACATATGTGGCTAGAAATTAAGGAGTCTGGGTGGGCCAAGGATAAGTGGGGTTTGGACTCTGCCTAGATTTGGGGGTTAGCTGTTTTTTTCAGGGATCCAGAGGTCGAGTACTTAGTCTTACTGCCACATTGTTATAATGAAAAAGTCTGAAAGAGGGCTGAACAATTTTTCTGGACAGATAAGTGAGGCCAAAAGACAGAACCACAGGCCCTGGATAACAGTAGTAAAGAAGCATATCAAAAGATAGGTTCATTTCTAGTCCTCTTTTTACATCTGTCTGTCAGAGACCTGAGTCATGGGGCAAGACTGGGGCAGGGGGAGGGTGTGAGGGTCTGGGATGTTCGTTGACTTAGGAAGCCAGTTAGCTACAGAGAATCAAGTGGAAAACAGCCAGCTAGTGTGGCTTCACTCTATGTCCATTCTGGGAGTGAGGGTGTGGGTGAGCAGGCACTGCCCGAGTGAGGCAATGTCGTTGCCAGGCCCTTGAAGCCCTCTTGCAGCCAAAACCCCTGCATGGCGCAGTGCTGAGGCTAACAGAAGCCCACCAAGCCTGGTATGTCTGATGAGTGATAAGGAGACAGAGGAGGCTCAGCCTGGCCTGGCATTTAGTCTCCAGGCAGAAAACCAAACAAACCCAGAGTGGGTTAGTTTCTCCCAGGGCCAATTTCTCCCCTCTGCAGGCAGAAAAAAACTAAGTGTGTTTGTGAACTCAGGCAAGAACTAGGGGTCATTAATAAACATGTTTTGTCTGAGCCCTGTGTGAAGGGTCTGTGATAAGGACTTAATAAAGCGAAGGTCTCATCTGGACAATCTAGTCAAGTCCTACGTGTCCTGCTGAGACAACAGGACTAGACGTAAGAGCGGCAGCTTTGGAAAGGGCTCGTGCATTCCAGAGTAGCGCACCTGAAGTTACCGAGGATCTCTCGGCTGGAGAAGAGCAAATGCAGGCTGAGGACTGATGCACAGAGAAGAAAATTTGTTCCTTATGACACGTATGGATGTGAGAGTTGGGCTGTAAAGAAAGCTGAGCACCGAAGAATCGATGCTTTTGAACTGTGGTGTTGGAGAAGACTCTTGAGAGTCCCCTGGACTGCAAGGAGATCCAACCAGTCAATCCTAAAGGAAATCAGTCCTGAATATTCATTGTAAGGACTGATGTTGAAGCTGAAACTCCAATACTTTGGCCATCTGATGTGAAGAGCTGACCCATTGGAAAAGACCCTGATGCTGGGAAAGATTGAGGGCAGAAGGGGACGACAGAGGATGAGATGGTTGGATGGCCTCACCGACTCAATGGACATGAGTTTGAGTAAACTCCGGGAGTTGATGATGGACAGGGAGGCCTGGCGTGCTGCGGTCCATGCAGTCACAAAGAGTCGGACACGACTGAGTGATTGACTGAACTTAACTGATGACATCCAGAAGTCAAGTTGGGGCCTACATGTGCAAGTTAAAGGAACCTCAATTCCAGTGTGACCTAAGTGTAACGTTGGGGTTCACCCAGGGAAGTGGGACCAATAGGAGATTTTGTATCTCTATATATATTACGCTCTGTTGTAGGGAACCGCTCTAACCCAGTCACGGGAGGTGGTTTGGCTAAGCAGTCTCTGCATGGCTATTGTCCTCCAGGCTGATGCTGGAGCTTGCAGTCCACAGGGAAGGCTGTCAGGGAGGGACGATCACAAGGAGGCTGGAACCTACAGGTGGGAGGCTGGGCTAAAAATGTGTCCGCTCTTGGTGTCTCTGCCATGGTGACAAGAACCTGCAGAAGCTGGGTCCCTCCATCATGAGGTTAAACACATATATTTGGCCTTGAATTTAGAGGAATAGATCAGACTATGGCTTCATACCATTCTGGTAAATCAGTAGTCAGCCACAAGTGTCTGCTGCTACTTCCCCATCAGCCCTCCTCAGTCAGTCAGTTCAGTTGCTCAATCACGTCTGACTCTTTGCAACCCCATGGACTGCAGCATGCCAGGCTTCCCTGTCCATCACCAACTCCTGGAGCTTGCTCAGACTCATGTCCATTGAGTCGGTGATGCCATCCAACCATCTCATCCTCTGTCATCCCCTTCTCCTCCTGCCTTCAATCTTTCCCAGCATCAGGGTCTTTTCCAATGAGTCAGTTCTTCTCATCAGGTGGCCAAAGTATTGGAGCTTCAGCTTCAGCATCAGTCCTTCCAATGAATATTCAGGACTGATCTCCTTTAGGACTAACTGGTTTAATTTTGCTATCCAAGGGACTCTCAAGAGTCTTCTCCAACACCACAGTTAAAAAGCATCAGTTCTTCAGTGCTCATCTCTCTTTATGGTCCAGCTGTCACATCCATACAGGACCACTTGAAAAACCATAGCTTTGACTAGACGGACCTTGGTCAGTAAAGTAATGTCTCTTCTTTTTATAATGCTGTCTAGTTTTGTCGTAGCTTTTCTTCCAAGGAGCCTCTTGTCAACCCTCCTAGTCTCCCAAGAATCTTCCTGTGACCCACGCTAATCAGAAACATAGCTGAAAATGAATTCTGAGAAAAGGAGTTGGACTCATCCAAGTTGACATCTTCCAAAGTTACAACAGTAAGGAAGATTTTTCTTACTGTCCGGGCTATCCTGAGGTGAACTGGGATGCTTCTGGAATAAGGGCCTCCCTTCCAGTCCTGTTCAATTGGAGGCTGAGCATCTGCTTGATCGGGATCATTGGATTTGATTCCACTTCCCAATTGCAGGTGGTGGCTGCATTGGTAAACCTCAGTCTTTACATCTGCCAATGAGGAAAATAGACAAATAGTCAGTGCCCCATCTACAGGACTGGCTGCCAAATATGCAGGACCTTGTGTGAAAGGAAAATGCGGGGCCCCTTATTAAAGCGTTATTAAGAAACTCAAGACAGAAACGCCAGAGCATTAAGCTACACACGAGGCCCTTCTGAGCACTGGGCTCAGTGGGGTTGGATGGGTACTATGGCCGTAAAGCTGGTGCTGCCAACACAGCCCCACTGTCCCCCACGGTGTTTGTAAAGCTTGCGAATATGTGCCGTCACTCAAAAGAAGAAAAAAGGAGACAAAATGCATCAATGTATCGCATCACACTTGCGTCAGTCTATTGCACTGGTGTGTGTGTATATACATACACATGTCTGTATGTTCCCTGCAATCTCACAGACCAATAGGCTTGACCTCTCTTGATCCTTCTATCACATATGCAATGTAAGAAAATTTGATGACAGTTGTTAATGGCAGAAAAAACTTGTTGATCTAGTAGACAAATGAATTGAGATTTGTATGATATTGTAATCATTCGTCAATTTAAGAAAGTTTCAAAAGTGATTAGGAACCAAGGAAAGCACACAGTCCTGATTTTGTGACAGAAGTTTCAACTTTTTATGCTTGATATATCTTTTTTCATTGGCTAAAATGAAACTTCATGGTTTTGAAAACCTTTGTTATAAAAGATGGAGTGAGACATGGGCTCTGACTGAAAGGCAGTCTTTTCAGCTATGAGAGTCTTAAGGAAAAACATGCACCCCGTGTCCAACAGACAAATAATCATTTTAAAGTCATGATGGTTCTTTGGCAAAAACACTTGTGAATACCAGGTGCTGCCAAATGAAAGTGTGGCTGAAATGGCTCGAGCTGGCTTGGCGAAACATAAAAATATAGTGTAGTCAATAGGGCCTACCTCCCTGGGTATGTACTAAGATTTTCCTACTCATAATTTATTATGTATGAATAAACGACTTGCTTAGCTGATGAAATGTGCAGAAGCCCTTGACAGACAGCTAAGTAGGTTCTCTACTCCCTCCCCCCGTCTCAAAGCTTATGAAAGCACACACAGAAAAGTAGCTTTGATAACCTCATGTTCCTGAGAAACTACAATGAGCTGAATTCCATGCCCTGAACTTGACATGTAACAAGAGTGAGAAACAAACTGTTGCACTGACTCCCTGAGAGTTAGGAACTGTTTGTTATTAAAATGGAACCTAGACCATACTGACTGATACAACCCTGGAGGTTTATTTAACAGTCTTGATCAAGAAAGCTGCTACTCTCTACTTTGCTAAGTAATAAGAAAACAGAACTCAACGATGCAATAAAACATTAACTAAGTCCTCCCTTCCATAACTTATTTAAACTTTTAATCATTCAAACATTTAATTGCACTACAAATATTACTGAGAAGTTGTAATGGATATAATCCCATTACCAATATATTCATGGAGAAATCTAGCAACTAACATCCAGGAGTCATTCAGTCACTCATGCTTCCATGAGGCTTATCATTTCCCTTGTTGATGGTGAGGACAAAATGATATCACCATAATGAGGACTGAGTACCAGCTGATAATGCTTAGGCAAAGATTGGTCGTTAGGGCGGTCAGATCTACTTGAGTTCCAGAATCTTTCGTTTTTCTCTTCCCATGCCCCAGGCCCACTTGACCATTGCACATATCATTATGTCTATCCTCACAAAGAAACTTTAAGCTGAAAACCCTTAGCAAAATTCCTGGCCCAGAGTGATCATTCTATAAATGTTATCTTTCAGCATCACTATTCATATTATATTACTATCCCCATTTTCAGATGAGAAAGCTTATACTGATTAGTTCAATTAGCCTAAAGTTATAGGCTTGCTAAAATTACCAAACTAGGATTTGAAGTCAGGTTTTCCCACAGCCCATGTTTTTCCACAACACTGACTACCTTTCCAGTAGCTCATGTCTGAGCTCGTCAATGACTGCTCTCCAAAACCAGATGTCAAGGAGCCAAAACTGAAAAGAAAGTGTAAATGACTAGAAAAGAAATGATTGAGCCCTTGAACCAAAATGTAAAAATGATCAGTCAGGATTTCTGCTTCTAGTCATCACAAAGTAATTGGTTCTAAAATTGTCCTCCTAATGAAAATAACTGTCAGGCTGCACAAAATATATGAGGAAAATGTTTTCGAGTATTGAGCCAAGGAAAAGACAGGTCTGTGATCTTTTTAAAAAAGGAATCCATAGAGTGAGCCCCACATTCACCCTGGTTTTCTGCCTAGAAGCAAATTTTAGCCATCATACAAGGAGGTGGAGGCGGAACTCAAACAGAGATGTTTCACCGAGCTGAGGAGGCATAACTGATATATTTGGGAGACTCTTGCTGCTGCTTAGGGAAAAAATTATATCTTTTAATATTTATATTAGAAAGAACGAAGATTTAAAAGTCAGCAATCTAAGTCTCCACCTTAAAAACTTGAAAAAGTATAAAAAAGTAAGTAGGAGGAAGCCTTCAGTAGATACTTTTGCGCAAAGAAGTTCAAAATGGTACAGCCACTTTGGAACCCATTTTGAAGTTTCTTCTATTATTAATCAGCAACGGCTTAGCAATTGGACTCCTAGGTATTTACCCAAGAAAACGAAAACGTATGTTCAACGAAAGACTTATATAAGAATGTTCATAGCAGCTTTATTCACCTCCGTTCAAAAAAGCATAAACTGGAAACAACCCAACTGTTTACCAATAGGACATGGTAAATAAACTGTCACATACTCATGCAATGAAATTTACTCATCACTGGAAAAGAACGAACCACTGATCTGCACAAGGGTGCAAATGGATCCTGCAGGTGTTCTGGTAAACAAATGAAGCCGATCGTAAAAGAATACAGACTGTACGATTTCATTTTCTTAAAGTTTAACAGCAAAACAAATCAACAGTGATTACGTTAGTTATTTATTGCTGCATAACGAATTATGCCAAAAGTTATTAGCTTAAACTGTCAAGCATGTATTATCTCATGTTTTTGAGGGTTACTTTGTCTTGAGTTTAGATTCTCACAGGCTGTTTCAAGGTGTTGGCCAGGGCTGCAGTCATCTCAAAGTTTTACTTGAGGACTGTTTGTTTCCAAGCTCACTGGTGTGGCTGTTGGCAGATCTAAGGTATTTGATGGTTGTGGGCTGGTGAAATTAGTTCCTTGCCTCATGAGCCTCTTCTAAGGGACCTGTCCCATGGCAGTTGGCTTCCTCCAGAGATGGGCGTCCAGGAGAGAGTGCGACAAACACAGAAGTCGTAGTCTCTGTAACCCACCCTACCCACAGAAGGAGTAAGACATCACTTGGTGCAACACATACATCACTGGAGGGGATACACAGGGCATAAATACCAAAATGGACGTCTTTGGGAGGCAGTCTTACAAGCTGGCCGCCACAGTTGCAGGAGTCAGAACAGCAGCTGCTTACAGATGATGGAATTTACTGGAAGGAGGCACAGGTAAACTCTCTGGAGTGAAGGAAATATTGGATAATGTGACTGTATTGTTGGTTATATGGGTGTATACGTTTGTCAGATATCCTGTATTTATGCCCTTAAGACCTGTACCTTTAACTACATGTAAATTTTTCTTCAATTTAAAAATGCTTTTTAAAAGGACGATTTGTCATTTTAGATATCCTTCGAATGAATGCAGACTCTTATACAGCAGACCAAATAGAGGTAACCACAGAAAAACACATTCATTTATCATGCTACACTTCAAGTATAGAAACTTCGTAAAGTCAAAGGCACACAACTGCTGTATTTTTACAAGGCTCTATTTACTCTCCTCTGGGAAGAGTGTTCAAGGTTTTTAGCCAAACCTCTAAGACTTGGGTGGGGATCTGAGGACAACCAGCCACAGCCTCTTCTTTTAAAGTCCCTGTCTACGTCTAAAAGAGGGGGGAAGACAGGCAGCACTATTTAGGACCTTGGAGCCCTCCAGGGTGATGAGACGTGGATCTGAAATGAGGGCAATTGCCCAGAACCAATTCCTGACTTAGGGTGCAGTACTTCCAGCAGGGGTCACAAGGACTTTTGGACAACAAATACCTCTTGAAACAAGAGTGTTTTCACAAATCAAGTATAAGTGAATCAGAAACAGGCAGCTTACATTTCTCTTAAAATAGACCAGGATTTAAAAATTAAGACAGGACTTTCTTGGCCGAGTACCTTTGAAGTTTTCCAGACCTAAAACATTTAGAAAAGCAGCTTCATCTCCTTTGAAAACCCAGACTGCATGCAGATTGTCATCTTCTGGATTGGATCCACTGAAAACGAACTATTTTGCTCCTTTCCCCTTTGCCGTTCTTGAGTGGTGACAATGGATAGGCCTATTATCATGGGTTCAAGGGTATCCCTTTAGTCACCAAGAGCCATCTGTGCGTCAGGCACCTGCTAAGCATGGTGAAGCCAACCAGGCAGCCGCTCCACTCCATATGACAGGCTTGCCCAGAGGAGGGGGCTTGAACCCGCCTCCCGAAATCAGATTGGTTGAACATGTCAGTTCCCATGGTAACCCTGAGGTTTTTTTTTTTTTTTCCTTTGGTGATTGGGTTTTAGCAGGAGAGACTTCAAGCATTGGTCTCCAGTAAACCAGTGACCTTGGGGACTCATGGCATAAAGATCAAATATTTCCAGGGTTACTGCACCCATTAGGTCATGTATCAGAAAGGAAATGTGCAAAGGCTTATGTGTATATTTGTTAAGTCTTCAGCTGGGCTCCATCCTCCCCCTCTGAAGCAGTGGGGAAGGCTGCCTGACAGTGATACAAACTCAAAGTGAAGCGTGGTTTTGGAAAATCACATCCAATATCTGTGCAACACAACCCTGGGGCTGTTTGAAAGCCAGAGAGAGTTCTGACTGGAGGAGAGTAGCCCTTCTCAATCTCAGTAGTGGTGAAAGGAACTGCAAGAATCACAGACAAGTCTCCTGGGACAGACATAGTCCCACCTCTGATATCCTCTCAGGATCCAGTCCTTCCAGCAACTATAGCAGACGTGGGACAGTCTGGAGGCAGTGAAATCCCAGCTAGTGTGTTCTCATCATCCTCCTTCTCCACAAACTAGTGCACACGCGGGAAAATGTGAGTAACCTATTTTCAGGAGATCCTAGACATACCTTCAGTGCCACATTTCAAAGACCCTCTTACTTTCTGTGACATTTTTTAACAGCCCTGTGTCGCACCACACTGCAGCAGAAAAATGCATGGGTGTTGGCCCACTCCCTGATGAATTTCCTTAAGGAAGAGATGTATCTTCTCTGAGCCTCGGAAAAGTGGTACTTGCAAGAAGTCAAAGACAAGAGAAGGGGCATCTCAAGATTGGAAATGGGTTACCATGAGGGCCATCTTATTGCACAATTCTAGCAGGCCCTGTTGACATTTTATTCCGTGTAAATGGTGTCCCTAGGATTGTGCAACTGGGTGCATTCACAGGCCCAGGGACCAGGACTTCCTCTTCCCAAAGGGTAGGAACCCTGAGCCCTTTCATAAGACTTTGTTCTGAGATACAGACCACAAGAAGGCTGGCTGAATTTGGAAAACCACCATGCAATAAGAAAAGAATTTGGAAAGAAAACTTTAAAAATAATAACCAGAAAAATAAAACCCACAGCAAGATGAGCCTCAAAGCCAAAAGTATGAAACAAACAAGAAAGCTTAACATTGTGAATGACAGTTAACAAATCCAATAAATAGGAGAACGAACCTCTAGAGAAAATGAAAATAACAAAGTCATTTGAAAAGGACTTTGAAATTGGTAAGCTTAAAATTCCTCTAGAGACAAAGGAAGGAATAAACGTAACTTTTAAGAATTTACATTCATAAAATAAGAATAGGAGGTTATGAGTCAAACAGCAGAGGCTATACAATAGGATAGGAGCATACAAAAAAAAATTAGAAAGCAGAAAGTAGAGTTGTTGAAACAAAAAGAAATGATGTTAGAAGAGATTAACAGAGAAATAAGAATCAAAGACAAGTGATGGTTGAGAAAACCAAACTGAAAAATCTTTAATAAGCTAGTTAGTAAAAAAAAAGAAAAAAAAAAAGGAGAGAGAGATGGAAAATATGACAAAGAAGTTAAGACCATGGGGGACAGATTAAGAATCTTCAACACACAACTAACAGGAGTTCTCTAATAAGAAAACAAGAGAGACAATATTTAAAGAGATAATAGCTGATAGTATTCTAGAATTGAAGAAAAAGCTTACAGAAGGCCAAGTTAGATCATTTTTAAAAAATCAATCTGGTACAATTCCAAGTACCCACAAGGGTATCTCACAGAGGAAAGACCGCTGAACCAACCAAGCCACCAGGATGTCCGCCTTATGCTCTACACATAGTCAGCCCCCAGCTGCTGCGTACCCCACTCCTCCTCTCCAGTGGGCACCCATACCCTGTACCCCCTGACACAATGCCACCAGTCACGCTCATCGTGTGCACCCCCTGCCATCACTCCCCTGGGGCACATCTGCTGCACACACCCACGAGCACCCTCAACCGTGCAAACCCCGTTTAGTCACTCGTGCGGTATAGCATTGTCCTCATGCTGGCCACTCCCTTTCAATGACCCACACAGAACCTCGCTTTGGCATCACCATCTTCTATTCCCAAGTTCTATATCTCCCTTCATCAACCTCATATATTCTATGACTATTTCCATCAGAAATGGATCAATGATCATGAGTTTTAGTTGGTAGAAGTGTTAGGGGAGGCACACTGATTGAGACCGCCCACCCTGGCCAGGCACCATAGTAACCATTTGCATGAGTTGTTTTATGACAGGAGATCCTGGTAAGGAATATGGAACTAATAAGCCACCACCAACTGGAAGAGTTGGGGAAAGGTCTAAAGGAGACACCGCATGTCCATCCACTTCCCAGAATTCCTCTCACTAGCATCCATCTTGGCTGAGCGATGTGTGCACCACCAGGAAAGACTGAATTAGAATAATTGGTCAAAGACCACCCGGAAACTAATCCCATCACCATAAAACCTGAGACTGTGAGCCACGTGGTGGAGCAGTTCTCCTGGGTTCCCTTACCCTACTGCTCTCCACCCGGGTGCCCTTTCCCAATAAACTCTCTTGCTTTGTCAGCACATGTGTCCCCTTGGACAATTCATTTCTGAGTGTTAGACAAGAGCCCAGTTTCAGGCCCCGAAGGGGGTCCTCCTTCCTGCAACAGAAGGAGACACTTTGGAGTCAGAAAATTTCCGACTTCCTTCCCCCGGAGTCTTTCTTGGCAGCTGCCATCTTTCTACCTATTGAATTCATACAATCACAGGGTTTCTAGGTGGGCCAGTCTCTGGACGCTGTGTGCATTCCTTCTGAGTGTCCTCAGCAGAGGTTTATCCAGTCCCTTCTGAAACAGTTCAGTGACAGAGGACCTCTACATTCAGTACCTCTAGTCTTAGTTGCTCGGAGAAGGCGATGGCACCCCACTCCAGTGCTCTTGCCTGGAAAATCCCGTGGACAGAGGAGCCTGGTGGGCTGCAGTCCATGGGGTCACGAAGAGTCAGGCACGACTGAGCGACTTCATTTTCACTTTTCGCTTTCATGCATTGGAGAAGGAGATGGCAGCCCACTCCAGTGTTCTTGCCTGGAGAATCCCAGGGACGGGGGAGCCTGGTGGGCTGCCGTCTATGGGGTCGCACAGAGTCAGACACGACTGAAGCGACTTAGCAGCAGCAGTGTTAGTTGCTCAGTTATGTCTGACTCTTTCTGACCATGTGGACTGTAGCCGACAATCCTCCTCTGTCCACGGAATTCTCCCGGCAAGAATACTAGAGTGGGTAGCCATTTCCCTCTCCAAGAGATCTTCCGAACCCAGGGATCAAACCCAGGTCTCCAGTGTTGCAGGATTCTTTATCATCTGAGCCACCAGGGGACTAGTGGTGGGGAAGAGGGGGTGGATTTGTTTCTTAACATACAAGGCAGACTCTCAGTCTATAAATCCAATTCTACGTAATTTCTATTTGAAAGTCTCATGCTACTAAGCTTAGGAAAAAAAATAAATTTCATCAGTTGTCCTTTCTTTCCCTCACCAAGTTCATGGTTTTTTAAGAGGAGACTAAAAGCTAAGCAGTGCATAACCCTTGAGCGCTCTGTCTACTTGGATGTCTGCCAAGATGAGCATAGTCTCATCGGTTCCTGACCTTGGGTCTCCACGGTCCCCACTGAGGCCCCTCCTGCTTGTTGCCATGGCTCCTGTAGACCTCAAGCTGTCCTCAGCTCACCTGCACCATCATTGTGCCTTCCATCACTTGGAGTCTGCCTGTGCCTCTGAGGCGAGTCCAGGGCGCAAGAAGCTTGTGACATTCTCTGTCATGCCTCCAAGCACTCAGTTACTCTTTGGGGGCTTCACTGCCTCCTTGAAACTCCAGCAGTCTCTGCCCAGGAAGTAGGCATGTCCATTCTCACCATGCATCTTGGTCTCTCCGTGTGCCCACTCCCTCCATGCCTATATCACCAATCAAGATCTTTTCTAGCCTCTAGAAGAAGCCCTTTTTTTCCTTAGCAGTAACAGTCTTCTTCTCATAGGCACAAGGTATTTTTTCTATAATAGACTAAGGTTTTGAGAAACATTAAAGTCAAGCCATTTCTTCATTGCTCCCAAACTTGGAAGCTGAGAGCGAAAGGGGAAAATACTCAAGAAAACAGACATTGATGGTTAAATGTGCAAACATTTAAGTTAGCACACTTGTACTGAATTGAATGTATTAGTCATAATTCTCCAGAGAAACAGAACAAATAGGATAGACACATAGATACATCAGTTCAGTTCAGCCACTCAGTCACGTCCGACTCTGCAACCCTATGGACTGCAGCATGCCAGGCTTCCTTGTCCATCACCAACTCCAGGGGCTTACTCAGAAACATATCCATCAAGTCGGTGATGCCATCCAACCATTTCATCCTCTGTCATCCCCTTCTCTTCCCGCCTTCAGTCTTTCCCAGCATCAGGGTCTTTTCCAATGAGTCAGTTCTTCACATCAGGTGGCCAAAGTTTTGGAGTTTCAGCTTCAGTATCAGTCCTTCCAATGAATATTCGGGACTGATTTCTTTTAGGATTGACTGGTTGGATCTCCTTGCAGTTCAAGGGACTCTCAAGAGTCTTCTCCAACACCACTGTTCAAAAGCATCAATTCTTCGGCACTCAGCTTTCTTTATAGTCCAACTCTCACATCCATACATGACCACTGGAAAAACCATAGCCTTGACTAGATGGATCTTTGTTGGCAAAATAATGTCTCTGCTTTTTTAATATGCTATCTAGGTTGGTCATAGCTTTTCTTCCAAAGAGCAAGCGTCTTTTAATCTCATGGCTGCAGTCATCATCTGCAGTGATTTTGGAGCCCAAGAAAATAAAGTTTCTCACTGTTTCCATTGTTTCCCCATCTATTTGCCATGAAGTGATGGGACCAGATGCCATGATCTTCGTTTTATCAATGTTGAGTTAAGCCAACTTTTTCACTCTCCTCTTTCACTTTCATCAAGAGGCTCTTTAGTTCTTCACTTTCTGCCGTAGGGTGATGTCATCTGCATATCTGAGGTTATTGATATTTCTCCCAGCAATCTTGATTCCAGCTTGTGCTTCATCAACCTGACATTTCTCATAATGTACTCTGTATATAAGTTAAATAAGCAGGGTGAAAACATACAGCCTTGATGTACTCCTTTCCTGATTTGGAACCAATCTGTTGTTCCATGTCCATTTCTAACTGTTGCTTCTTGACCTGCACACAGAGAAAGAGATTATTGTAAGGAATTGGCCCATGTGATTATGGATGCTGAGAAGATAATGATCTGCTGTCCACCAGCTGAAGGCCCAGTAAAGTGGTGTCTAAACTGTCTAAACCTGAGGGTTTGAGAATCAGGAGCACAAATATTGAAGGGCAGAAGATGGATGGTCTCAACTCAAGCAGAGAAAGCAAATCCATCCTTCTTCCACCTTTTGCTTCTATTCAGGCCCTCAGCAAATTGGATGACGCACCTGCATTGGGCAGGTGGGTCTTCCTTACTCATTTCACCAGTTTAAATGCTAATCTGTTCCTCACAGATGCACCCAGAAATAATGCTGTGTAGCTCTCTGAGCTGGAGAAGGCAATGGCACCCCAGTCCAGTACTCTTGCCTGGAAAATCCCAGGGATGGGGGAGCCTGGTGGGCTGCCATCTATAGGGCCGCACAGAGTCGGACTCAGCAGCAGCAGCTCTCTGAGCATCCCTGAGCCCAGTCAATTTAACGTGTAAAACTAGCCATGACAATATCCCTCCCTTTAGCTCCCACTTGTGACGGCAGCTATTCCCCAGGGCACGCCCCCTTGAGTCTTCTCTCAACCCTGTGGCAGCTCTACGATCCTCCCCCAACTTGGAAAAATCCTTCTAAGAACGTTAGATGACCCTGAGTGGCTTCTTTCTCTGTAAGATAGGGTAAGAATCGTGCAGGCCTTGTGGACTGCTTTGAGCTCCGTGACTGGCATCATGTGGCACTCAGACGGCTTCTCTCCCTGAAATGTTCCCGTAGGTGACCTGGATTAACTCGCTGAAACTTTGCGAAACCCACTAGAGGAAGGCTATCATTATCCTCCCTATTTTACGGAAGGAACCAGGCAGAACGGAAGTTAAGTAGCTTGGAGCAACAAGATTCAGATCCAGCAGTCTGGTTCTGAAGGCACCCCCCGACCGCGGTTCTCCCCCCAACCCCCCACACCAGCCCCACTCCCTCACCCCCATCCCCGGGGGTTCTGTTTACTTTCTGAAAGTGTGTGCTGTGGCCTCAAACCTTTATAATTACTCCGAATTTCCATCAGCCTTTTTTCATCTCTAAGTATGTCAGCTTCTATTTTCTGTTAAAAATCGTTCCTTGTGGCTTTGTTAAACATTTTTTCTAGGAATTAACCCACATTAATTTGCTCTCTCTGTTTCTAGTTCAGTTTTTTCCGTGCCATTGATCTTTCTTCCCCACCCCTCCTTTTGTTCTGTGAATCAACATCTTTGTTTCTTTGTTAATTTTTTAGGTCATTAAAGCTCCTTTAGCATTTTTTTTTTCAAATTGCCATCTAAAGAAATGACTTTCCCTCTGAGAATGGTGTGGTCTGAGTCTGCACACTTTGTTATTTTAATTTTAATTTTAATTATATTGTCAAATGCTCTTACTTTCTCTGAATTTCCTCCCTGCTTGGTTGATATTTAGGAAACTATTTTTAGATCCTTTGTGGTTAGGTACATTTAGGTCCTGGCTTTTCTGTTTATTTCCAGGTTTATTGTTTGAGGCTTAGAATGCATGCTCTGAGAACTTCTTGGAAAGTTCCCTTGAGCACATTTAATCCCTTGCAGAGCCCACCTCTGGCCTTCACCACTTCATGTTGAATGGCAGGGGGCCACTTCCCTGTGAATTTGTCCCAGTTGCATTAAGCCTCCTGAGAAAGGGGTAGGACAACCACCAGGCAATGCTGGGGCCATAGTAGTGGCCAAGCCAGGGCTGGACACACCTGGCAGCAGCCACCAGGACATGCCCACTGGGGAATGAAGAGGCCACACTGTAGTGGTTGCAGCCTCAGAAGCCTGGATCCCTCTGCAGACTGTGGGCAGATGACCTGGGGCAACTGTGACTGTGATTAGGAACTGAGTGTTTGGATTCTGGGGGGGAGTTCAAGTGGCAAAGATGACGTGGGCTTCCCATGGAGCAGGTGGTCATCCCGGGAATCCACAGAGATGAGCAAGGGCTTGGCCAAGCCTTTGGCCTCTGACCAGTCACGCGTCTTCTCATTTACTGACTTACGTCTGTATTCCCACACGTAAATAGTGAGTGCGGGGGTGGGGGAGGGGGTCCCACCTTTCAGGGATCTTATAAGCATTAAACTGGAGATGAAAGAGAGTAAAGCATCCACAACCACAGGCTGAGTGGTTGTTTTCATTGAAGCAGAAGCCTGTGAGCAGACCCAGCCATGCCATGGCAGGGAATCCAGAGTTTGCAGATAGAGCAAAAGGCAATCCACGCGCAGCTTGAAAATCCTCTTTCTCCAAGAAGAGCTGTGGTCTTTCTCTTGTGCTCTGATTTCATTTCCAAACTGTCAAGCGTTTTAAGTCATTATCACCTAAGTGAGAAGGGAAGCTGGGTGCAGGAAGGGTGTGCCCGACCTGTTTCAGCCAGCCTCTGCCCCTCTGCTCTTCACACCCTAGTCCTGATGTCAAGTAGGGGCTTTCCGGTAGCCCTAACTCTTCACTTAGGGCTGTGTTGAGGGTCACAACTGCTGCTGGTCTAGCTCTGGCCTTGTGTTCTCTTTCTGGCAACTGAGTTTCTAACTGCTTCATAAAAGATGATTTTCAATGAATCCCAGCTCTTCTTGAGTGAGAGCTAATTTTGGCTCGAGAGAGTAGCCCCCCTAGACTGGAGACCTAACTCTGAATCTTGCTAGGGGTTTAGCACAAGCCTACCACCTCCCAGCCTTCCTGGAAGTCTAAATGTCACCCACCCCGGCCACCCCGTGGACAGCCATCATACACCAGCTCTTAAGACTTGTGCATCTGGGAGCCAGGCCTGCCCCTCATGGTCTGCCCATTGCTGCCTATGCCCGCTGTGCCACGTCACTGGGGCCTGTTGTTTTTCTTATAAAGCTAGATTCACCACGCCACCCCCACAACCCTCACTGTCTCCCCATCCCCGTTTGGCAGGTGAAATTATAGACCTAGGACATGTCTGTCATATGTGGTCCCTCCGTGTGCAGCTAATAAAGAAACTGTCTCCATGTAAGTACCAGGGGGAACCTGGAAGTAGCCAATAAACAAGTTTTAAGAATTTCAAACTCAATAGCTCTTTTATACTTTTCGTAGCTGACTTACAAATGGAGGCATGATTTATAGCAGTCTGAAGGCCGGACAGGGAAGTTCTGGGACCACACCAGAGAGGGGAGCTGAAGAGTGAGGAGGCTCAGTTACCTAAGACCTTTACTACAGGAAATAAAGGAGCAGGGGCGTCAGGCATTCTTTCATTCTACCTTTTAACAGATATACCAAATTAGAACTGTATTCCAGGTTCTAAGTTGGATACAATAGGAACAAAATAGACAGGGCCCCTCCAGGGCCTTCTGGGGCTCACAGGCCAGCTGATTTCTTTCCCTCATGGGAAGGCCAGAAGGAAGAGGTAACTCACATGTGGAATAAAACCAGAACCAAACCTGAAGCCCATTACTAAGAAAACCTGAGGCACAAATCAATAACTTTGAACCACTGTCACTAAGACCTCCATTGATTTTACAGTTGGGTTTACCCCTAAGACCCCAGACCCTTTCTTAGGTAAGCTCCTCTCTTATTCTGATTGTTTCAGACTAATCTGAAAACCATCTCAGCAACACTAAGACAGCTGCAGATCACTGGAGGCCACAGAAAAAGTCAGAGGCTGCCTTGATTTCTAATCCAATTCTAAACCCACAAAGAAACATGAGACAGGGGGAATTTGCCCAATTTCAGATTTTACTGCAAAAACGTTTATGTACCTCTGTTGAATTGTGTTGGCAATTTGGCCTTGAAATGGCTCTTTGGAAAAATAAATTAATGATCCTTGCTGAGTTGTTTCTTCAAAGGGACATAGAATCTAAAAGAACCAAAATGTAAGTATTGGCTAAAGAAGGCACTCCTTCTGTCTGTTGAAATCCTGCTGGACTGGTGGTTCTGGCCCTTTCTCAGATCTTTGGAAATCAGAGCTTGCTCACAGGAAACCAACGCAACTTCCTGTCCTGAGAAAAGAACTGTCCAAACCTTCAATAACTCTTTCACAACAGCTTTAGTGACTGAAGGGTAAATGGGTTGGAAACATAAGGCTTGCATTTCCCTTGAAGTACAAAGGGGTTTAAAAATTAAGAGGCGGTCTGGAGGGAAAGGATTTGCTGACCCTAACACATTTTTTTTTTCCAAAACAGTCTAAAAAGGACCATAGGCCCAGAGCCAGCTGAGCTCAAGCACCTCAATTTCATACTAAGCAGATTAAGTTTGTAGTTTGCTACATTTTCCATGTAGATAAGAATCCCCTAGAATGTGTAGGAAGAAAAGAAAAGGAGCCATTTTATGGTCCGCCCTTGGAAAGGAAAGCAGAACTGCTCCATAGAATGGCTGCAAGGCATTTGGTTGACAGTGCCCGCCCTAGAGAGCCCAGGGCCAGAAAGGGCCTGGAAGACGGCAGGCTCCCCTGGGCCCTGGCGTGGGGAGGGCCGCATGGCCAGCCATCTCTGATTCCATTTCACCTGGACCTGCAGAACAGTCAGAAAGATGCCCTGAGCAGCACGCGCAGCGTCTCTTTGGAGCCTCCAAGGACACTTTGCAGCATGCAGCACCGGCCCCTTACACAACGAGGGCACCGAGGCCCTCGGAGGAAGTCAGGGATTCTCCACTGGCAGAGGTCTCTAAGTCCTGGAGCTAAATTCACTGGTGTCCAGGAGCGTTTTCTTCGTAATGTCAATTTTAAGACAGGTTCTCAGGAGCCATCTGTCTCCAGAATGTGAATAGGAGGCATTTGCTGAGCCGGAGCCGGCCCTGGGAATGCAGTGAGAAGAATCGGGAGGACTGGGTTTGATTTTCAGCCCCACCTGCTTCTGGCACGCAACCTTGCACAACGTATTAGCCTCTTTGACTGTTTTTCCTCATCAGCAGATTGAAGAAGACAGGACATGCAGAATTCGCATGGAGATTAAAGGTAGCGTGGCCCCAGGCTGTGCCAGCACAGAGCGGGCCATCAGTCACTGAGCACCATCTTCCCCTTCTGGGCACCTGCTTGGCACCCACAGCAGGCCTCAGTCCCACCACGGGACCCCCACACCCAGGCTTTCCTACCTGGTCTAAATAGCAGCTCAATCACTTTGATTTTGCAGCAGGAAAAAAATCTCTGCCTAGCTTTCAGCATCCTTGTGGCATTTGTCTTATAATTAAGTATATATTCAAAAACTGAAAGAAGCCAGTAACAAAAGGTGTATGATTCCATTTATGTGACAATCTGCAAAAGGAAAAATGACAGGGACAAAAACATAAATCAATAGTTGCCGAGGTTGGAGTAGGGGTCAGGGATTCTTCAGGATGTTGGGATTATTTTGTATCCCCCACGTGATGATGGTTTTAAGAATCTATCTACGTACACTTATGTACATAAAACTGTAAGAATTATACATCCAAAAGAGTTAATTTTACTGTGTGCAAATCTTAATATTTATATGGTAGGGAAAAATAAACTCATATACAATAAAAAATAAAAATTTAAGAAAAATAGTTTTGACCACAAAGCTACATAAACCAGTCCATATAATCTGAATAAAAGTACTTTTAAATGACAGAAGCGTGATTGGAAAGCCTGCTGAGACAAATTGTACTTCATAAAAAACAAAATTCATGACTCAACCCAACACGCAGGGTGGGGACTGAGGAAGGGGTGGAAATCAGGTCCCAGGGAGAGAGCAAATTTCTCCTTCTTCAAGGGAACCTTGGTCAGGACAAAGAGCCCAGTAGAGGGAGGGATGCGGGGGAGGGGTTGTCACAGAGGTGAGGGCTGACAGGCTTGGCCTGGGACAGTCTCAGGGGAGCCCAAAAATCCTGGCCACAGGAAGCATCGGGGAATATGACATATGATAGCAAGCTTTGCAGATGGCTTACTGAGGAACTGGGGAATTGTGACTATGGGGGAAGCAGACATTGGGGGCCAAGAAAATTCTCTTTATAATGCTGAATTCAAGAGCAAGGGGAGTCCATAAAACACACAGGGGGCTCTGGTTTCCAACCGCTGTGTTTTCAAGTGTGAAACAGAGCGGTGTTTTGTGCAAGGCAGAGAAAACAATGCATTCAGCCAGCACTTCTCAGGTTACAAGTCATCTCTGACGGTCACAGGTCAGTGGAGACCTTGGGTCCTCGTCTTGAAAGTGTGTTTAAATGAGATGTATCCCCAGATTCCCAAGCTGTGTCACCTAGCTCCCCCTTCAGGCATGTGTCCTGTGTGGCACTCTGTTAAGTAACTCTGCTGTAGTTCCATTATCACATGGGCCTTTGGGAGGGTATCGTGGCTCATCGTTCAAATGAAGAAGTCCAGTTTACAAGAAAGAGGACCTTCACAGTGATCACTCAGCTAGTAGGGGGCTCAGAGCTGAGCTGCTGACTTAGACGTGCCTAGCTCCATGGGCAGACCTCTTGCCTGTATTCCAAGTATAACAAGTGTGAGGATGATGGGGCTGGTGGGGGTGGGGGTGCTGTGAGGTTTATCTCCCAAGAGGTTTCCTGCGTTAGTTCAGGCTGCAAGGACAGACACACTGAGGGGATATGAGTTCAGGGCTAGAGACAGGCTGCCTCAACTCAGTAGACAGATAGATTCAGCCTCCATTTGGCTAACTATAGTGCAGAAAGGACTTTGGAGTGCTACCAGGCACAGGATCCTCCCTTTCTCTGGCAAACTCATGCTCGTCCTATAGGAAATAAGTAGGAGCCTCAGTAAAATTAGAAGGTTGCCAAACTAGCCTAAGGCTTCGATATTCATTGTCTGAATTTACATCTACCCCAGGGACATGATGGATTGTGATCTGAACCAGCATCATCCCTTCCTAACTTTCTTCTCAAGGGCATACCTTGTTGGGTGTATAGACTGGTAGGACCACCTAGAGCTGCTGAATCGACCCCCCAGGGGATTGAGAGGCACCAACTTCATTGACACAGGGATGGACATGATTTACAAAAGGCAGCAGAATAATGTTCAGATTGTTATAAACCCTCATTAAATGCTCTTGACAGCCTAGCGCTTCCCACAAGCTGTGTAGAAAGAGTTTTATAAACCTGGATGATAGGGGAAACCCTTGACATTTGCAAAGGAGTTATCTGGAGCTCTAGTGGATCCCATAATTCAAACACAGTATTACCACAAGAACACTTTTTACGCCGTTCCAAAAAATGTTTATATATGGTGACAAAGGCACAATTTTTTTAACTTGGAAATCCAACAGAGGGCAGGCGGTTCTCACTCTTGTTTTCTAATGCTCCAGACTTGCCAGAATGGTAAGAGTGGTTTGCTCAGAGAAGGCTGTCAGCAGACAGTCAGGGCTGGGGCTGGCATCTCCTCATATTAAGGTGTATCAGTTATTGAACCCTGCATCAGTTTATGACTTTTTCTTAGATGAGCTTCATGTGAGTTGTCTCTAGCTGCATAGCAAGTTGCTCTCGAACTATAGTGGCTTAAAATAACAACAGTCCTTTATTTTGCTCATGAATCAGTTCAGCTGGACAGGGTGGCTCATTTCTGTCCCTGGCATAAGCCTAGGGGTTAGAAGGTCAACTGTCAAGATGGCTCATCCACAAGGCTGGTCAGCTGACTCTGGCTCTCAGCTAGGAGTTCAGCGGGGGCTGTGGGCTGGGGTCTCTTCATGGGGGCTTTTCCACAGGCTACTTAGGCCTTCTCACAACGAGATGGGTGGGTTCCAAGAGTGAATAACACCGAAAGAACTGGGAAGAAGTGCCGGGTTTTGTTAGAGCCTAGCTCAGGTGTCCCATAATGTCACTTCCTCTGTAGTCTATGGATCACCATATAGGTCTCCTGTTACTGGCATTTTGCCATTTCTTCAGGCAGATCTAGGGAAGCTGTATGGATGGATTGACAGGTGGCTACACATAAAATTATGAATTTGTTGTGATTTTCCAAGTCAAATTTAATGAAATAGGATTTTTATTTTAGTTTTTAACCCATATTTCCTTTGACATATAGTGAAAATCTTAGTTCTCCGTATTAATGTATGCACCTATTTGTTTTACGTTATAATATCCATTGTATTTCTTGATTCACTAAGTATAATCACTATCTTGGGATTCTTCTTTCTACCTTCCTCCAACTTCCACCTCCTAAACAGAGCATGGCTTTTAACATTTTCAAAATTTTTATCATTTATATCTTGCTCTGAAGCTGCCATTGTGTCTCAGCTTTTATTTGTATGTTGATTCTGAATGTCAAAGCCCAACAAATAGAACTTTTGACAGTATAATTATGCATTCAGTTGAATCATATGAACCATATGAAATTCCTTATATTCAATCTCCTTTT
Organism: Ovis canadensis; assembly: GCF_042477335.2. Lineage (NCBI taxonomy): Eukaryota > Metazoa > Chordata > Mammalia > Artiodactyla > Bovidae > Ovis > Ovis canadensis. The sequence continues at coordinate 59,705,956 of NC_091269.1, forward strand.
ACCTCCCAAAAATGTGGCAATTTCCTGCGGTTCAGCCAGATATTTTTATTAGACAAACATCTACATAAGGACAAGAATGTTTTCCTAGGTCACTGAATCTTTGCTCTTCTACTGAGAATATTCTAAGATTTAAAGTCAAATAGGTTCCCTTTTAAAAATGCCATTCTTTGCTTAAAATTATGCCAAGTTTTAGCTTGTCTCACGTTTGTACCATGACTTTCTTTCAAGCCTTTTGTTTTGTCTGGAGAATCTGGTTGCCTTTTTTTTTTTCTTTTTAAGACAGGACATATGGGAGAGAAAATTCCTGAATCCTTGTTAAGACTGAAAACATCTGACTTTCACTGTTACATCTAATTGGCAGGGTCATAAGCATACCGTAGTTTTCCTTTAGGACGCTGGCGTCCTCTCTGCCTTTAATTCCAGTTTGCGGTGATGTTGGCCAGAGGTCCTGCTTGATCCTCCTTCCATTGTGGCTTTCTCCTTCCTTCTCTCTAGAAGGATTTCGACTTTCCCTTCCCTCTTCCCCCATCTTTCCTGCTTAGCACTCAGCAGCTCCTGTTAGTGTGAAGGTATTTGTTTAGACGATGGAAACACTCTGGCTTCTTGACTTCCTTCCCTTCCTTTTCTCTGTCTCATTTCCTGGAACTGATAGGCAGCAGCTCTTCGACATTTCATTTTCCAGTTCATTTACTCTTCTCTAACACATCCGCATCCTTGTTATTACATTGTTCCAAGTCCTCGGAGATTTTCTTTGCATTTTCTTTTAAGCTTTATGTGGAATTTTGAAATTTGGAAATAATAATACATAATATTATTTTAATTTATGTACATGTTTTAATTTTTGTAAGTCTTCTAAAATTTGTTTCATTGAGGTATAATTGACATGTAACATTATGTTAGTTTCAGCTGTACAATATAATGATTTGACATTTTTATATATTGTGAAATAACCATTACAAAAAGTCTAGCTAATGTTAGTTACCATACATAGTCACACAAAATGTTTTTTCTTAAGATGAGAACTTTAAAGATCTAACTCTCTCAACAACTTTCAAATGTGCAATATGGGTATTAAATATAGTCACCAAGCTGTATATTACATAACAATTTTGACATCAGGATAATAATATTATTATTTTAACTTCTGTGTATACTTTCATGCTCTCTGCTAAGCAACATTCCATAGAAAATATTTTTCATGGTGTTGGGATGAAGTATCTTAATATATTCTTTGAATGTTTCTGAGAATAGTGGTAAGAATTTTGTAGTGCATCCAACTAAAAGTCAAACAACTGACATATAAGACAGATCTGCTTGAAAGCAGATAAAAATCGTTAAGAGAAGATAAAATACAAAGACATAAAGACAATACAACAGGGGGAAATTGATATTTCAGAGAATCATAATATAAGAGCAATACATGTATTTGAAGATACAAATGTTTCTAGTTTACTGAAGTGAAGAAAAATTTCAATCTGCACATAAAAGTACCTATCGTATAACAGACAAAATAATGACAATCTAAACAGACCTTTCTTAAGAAATGAAATATAATGGGTAATGAAGAAATAATTCAATCCGAGAAACAAACAAAAATCAAGCTATATATACCAAGTGCTACAGTTCAGTTCAGTCGCGCAGTTGTGTCTAACTCTTTGTGACCCCATGGACCGCAGCATGCCAGACCTCCCTGTCCATCACCAATTCCAGAAGTTTACCCAAACTCATGTCCATTGAGTTGGTGAGGCCATCCAATCATCTCATCCTCTGTCATCCCCTTCTCCTCCTGTCCTCAACCTTCCAATGAGTCAGTTCTTTGCATCAGGTAGCCAAAGTATTGAAGTTTCAGCTTAAACATCAGTCCTTCCAGTGAAAATTCAGGACTGTTTTTTTTTTTAGGATTGACTGGTTGGATCTCTTTGCTGTCCAAGGGACTCTCAAGACTCTTCTCCAACACCACAGTTCAAAAGCATCAATTCTTCGGAGCTCAACTTTATAGTCCAACTCTCACATCCATACATGACTACTGGAAAAACTATAGCCTTGACTAGATGGACCTTTGTTCGCAAATTAATGTCTCTGCTTTTTAATATGCTGTCTAGATTGATCATAACTTTTCTTCCAAGGAGTAAGCATCTTTTTATTTCATGGCTGCAATCAGCATCTGCAGTGATTTTGGAGCCCCCCAAAACAAATTCAGCCACTGTTTCCACCGTTTCCCCATCTATTTGCCATGAAGTGATGGGACCGGCTGCCATAACCTTTGCTTTCTGAATGTTGAGCACTCTCCTCTTTCACTTTCATCAAGAGGCTCTTTAGTTCTTCTTCACTTTCTGCCATAAGGGTGGTGTCATCTGCATATCTGAGGTGATTGATATTTCTCCCGGCAATCTTGATTCCAGCTTGTGCTTCCTCCAGTCCAGCATTTCTCATGATGTATTCTGCATATAAGTTACATAAGCATGGTGACAATATATAGCCTTAATGTACTCCTTTCCCGATTTGGAACCAGTCTGTTGTTCCATGTCCAGTTCTAACTGTTGCTTCCTGACCTGCTTACAGATTTCTCAGGAAGCAGGTTAGGTTGTCTGGCACTCCCATCTCTTGAAGTATTTTACACAGTTTGTTGTGATTCACACAGTCAAAGGCTTTGGCATAGTCAATAAAGCAGAGGTAGATGGTTTTCTGGACCTCTCTTGCTTTTTCCATGATCCAGCAGATGTTGGCAATTTGATCTCTGGTTCCTCTGCCTTTTCTAAATCCAGCTTGAGCATCTGGAAGTTCATGATTCATGTACTGTTTGAAGCCTGGATTGGAGAATTTTGAGCATTACTTTGCTAACATGTGAGATGAGTGCAATTGTGTGGTAGTTTGAACATTCTTTGGCATTGCCTTTCTTTGGGATTGAAATGAAAACTGACCTTTTCCAGTCCTGTGGCCGCTGCTGAGTTTTCCAAATTTGCTGGCATATTGAGTTCAGCACCTTCACAGCATCATCTTTCAGGATTTGAAACAGCTCAATGGGAATTCCATCTCCTCTACTAGCTTCGTTTGTAGTGAGGCTTCCTACGGCCCACTGGACTTCACATTCCAGGATGTCTGGCTCTAGGTGAGTGATCACACCATCGTGTTTATCTGGGTCATGAAGATCTTTTTTGTACAGTTCTTCTGTGTATTCTCACCACCTCTTCTTAATATCTTCTGCTTCTGTTAGGTCCATACTATTTCTGTCTTTTATTGTGCCCATCTTTGCATGAAATGTTCCCTTGGTATCTCTAATTTTCTTGAAGAGATTGCTAGTCTTCCCCATCCCATTGTTTTCCTCTATTTCTTTGCACTGATCACTGAGGAAGGCTTTCTTATCTTTCCTTGCTAATCTTTGGAATTCTGCATTCAAATCAGTATATCTTTCCTTTTTTCCTTTGCTTTTCGCTTCTCTTCTTTTCTCAACTTTTTTAAAGGCCTTTTCAGACAACTATTTTGCCATTTTGTATTTCTTTTTCTTGGGGATCATCTTGATCACTGTCTCCTGTACAATGTCACAAACCTCTGTCTATAGTTCTTCAGGAACTCTGTCTATCAGATCTAATCCCTGGAAACTATTTGTCACTTCCACTGTATAGTCATAAGGGATTTGATTTAGGTCATACCTGAATGGTCTAGTGGTTTTCCCTACTTTCTTCAATTTAAGTCTGAATTTGGCAATAAGGAGTTCATGATCTGAACCACAGTCAGCTTCCAGTCTTGTTTTTGCTGACTGCATAGAGCTTCTCCATCTTTGGCTGCAAAGAATATAATCAATCTGATTTCGGTGTTGACCATCTGGTGATGTCCATGTGCAGAGTCTTCTCTTGTGTTGTTGAAAAAGGTTTTTGCTATGACCAATGCATTCTCTTGGCAAAACTCTATTACCCTTTGCCCTGCTTCATTCTGTACTCCAAGGCCAAATTTGCCTGTTATTCCAGGTATTTCTTGACTTCCTGCTTTTTGCATTCCAGTCCCCTATAATGAAAAGGACATCTTTTTTGGGTGTTAATTCTAGAAGGTCTTGTAGGTCTTCATAGAACCATTCAACTTCAGCTTCTTCAGCATTATTGATAGGAGCATGGACTTGGATTATTGTGATATTGAATGGTTGCCTTGGAAATGAAGAGAGATCATTCTGTTGCTTTTGAGATGGCATCCAAGTACTGCATTTTGGAGTCTTTTGTTGACTATGATGGCTACTCCATTTCTTCTAAGGGATTCTTGCCCGCAGTAGTAGATATAATGGTCATCTGAGTTAAATTCACGCATTCCAGTCCATTTTAGTTTGCTGATTACGAAAATGTCAATGTTCACTCTTGCCATCTCCTGTTTGATCACTTCCAATTTGCTTTGATTCATGGAACTAACATTCCAGGTTCCTATGCAACATTGCTCTTTATAGCATCAGACTTTACTTCCATCACCAGTCACATCCACAACTTGGTGCTGTTTTTGCTTTGGCTCCATCTTTTTATTTTTTGTGAAGTTAGTTCTCCACTGATCTCCCATAGCATATTGGGCACCTACTGACCTGGGGAGTTCGTCTTTCAGTGTCCTATCTTTTTGCCTTTTCATACTGTTCATGGGATTCTAAAGGCAAGAATACTGAAGTGGTTTGCCATTCCTTTCTCCAGTGAACCACGTTTTGTCAGACCTCTCCACCATGATGCATCCATCTTGGATGCCTACATGGCATGGCTCATAGTTTCACTGAGTTAGACAAGACTGTGGTCCATGTGATCAGATTGGTTAGTTTTTTGTGATTGTGGTTTTCAGTCTGTCTGCCCTCTGATGGAGAAAGATAATGGGCTTATGGAAGCTTCTTGATGGGAGAGACTGACTGAGGGGGAAACTGGGTCTTGTTCTAATGGGCAGGGCCACGCTCAGTAAATCTTTAATCAAATTCTGTTGTTGAGGCTGTGTTCCCTTCCTGTTAATTGACCTGAAGACAAACTATGGTGGAGGTAGTGAAGATGCTGGCGACCTCCTTCAAAGGGTCCCATGCAGGCACTGCTACCCTCAGTGCCCCCAACCCTGTGACAGGCCACCGCCAACCCAGCCCTCTGAGAGACTCCTGGACACTCACGGGCAAGTCTGGGTCAGTCTCTCGAGGGATCACTGCTCCTTTCTCCTGGGTCCTGGTGCCCTCCTAGCGTCTGTTTCCCCAGTTCTGTGTAAGTTCTGGTGGCTCTATGGTGGGTTAATGGCGACCTCCTCCAAGAGGGCTTATGCCACACCCAGGCCTGCTGCACCCAGAGCCCCTGCCTCCGCAGCGTCCACTGCTGACCCGGACCCCACAGGAGACATCCACACACAGTTTTGTCTCAGTCTGTGGGGTCTCTGGGTCCTGGTGCACACAAGGTGTGTGAGCCCTCTGAGTGTCTCTGGTGGGTGTGGGGTTTGATTCTAAACGCCATCTCACCCCTCCTACCATCTTGCTGGGGCTTCTCCTTTGCCCTTGGACGTTGGACATCTCCTCAAAGTCACCCCAGCACCGCGCAGCCACCATTCCCATCTGCCCTTTGACGTGGGGTATCTCCTCACAGTCACTCCAGCACCATGCAGCCGCTGCTCCAGAGCAGTGTTTTTAAACAATAGCAAATATGGGCTTTACAGGTGTCTCCATGGTAAAGAATCTGCCTTCTCCTGTTAGACCCATAGAGGTAGAAGAAAGCAGATATTGTGGAAAGGTTAGTTTCAATTCACAGATTTTAAGTAGTTTTAAATTTTCTTTTTCAAAAATTTTTGTAATAAAGTACACTAACAGCTGCTATAAAAATAAATTTAAATAGATAACCGACAGGAAGAAGTTGTTAACTTTTGGCAGTAGAATTACAAATTATTTTTCCTTTTGTACCTTTATGCATTTATCAAGATTTTTGGTAATCATGTAACTTATCTAGATTTTCATGATTTTGAATACTAGACTTGCCACTTGAGCAAGTTAATTACCCTCTCTGTGTCTGTTTTCTCATTTCTCTTTAAAAGCCTCAATTTACTCGAGGCTTATAAAATGTGGTTTATAATGAGGTCTACCTCCATAACACTTTAATTCTTATAAGTGTTATAAGAGTTAAGGGAAGTGATGCATGTCTGAGTGTGCAGAAGAGGGCCTGGTAGAGTAGAGAGAATGCTCAGTGGACAGACAGATGTACCTAAAGGAGTTTCTTTCTTGGATTTTTCTTTCAGAATATCTTTCTCATCTATGTTTTCCAAGCTCTATACCCTCCCTCCCTTCTTTCCTTCCCTTGTTATTTTTTTCCTTCCATCTTATTTTCTTGCTATTTTGTATTGGTGCCTGGACATTTGTTAAATCCTTCCCATGCTTTATATGGGGGCTTTCTCTAGATACTCTATTTGTTCAAATTCAGATGGTAAAGAATCAGCCCACAATGAGGGAGACTTGGGTTTGATATCTGAGTTGGGAAGATCCCCTGGGGGCGGGCACAGCAACCCACTGCAGTATTCTTGCCTGAAGAATTCCATGGACTGAGGAGCCTCGTGGGCCACAGTCCTTGGGATCACAAAGAGTCAGACACGATTGAGTGACTAAGCACACCCCAGTATGGCTAAATCTCCCTGACCTTTTCGCCATGTAGTTTGAGGTCTTTCTTCCCCTATGAACTGCAGTCAGAGGGCTGCATTTTCTGCAGATTTGTCAGAAGAAAGGCATATCTGGGCCAGCATGCAACCCTCGCAGGGTAGGTAGGCTTGTCGCTTTCTTTCGTAGTTTTATTGTGGCTCGTGAGCCTGGATTTCTGATACCTCTAGCAATCTGAGCAAATCTTTGAGGTTCCCCCCAGGTCAATGAAGGTTTTACTGACATCCAGAGGAGCCACATGGACTGTGGGTTTTACACTCGACTTCATCCATCTCTCTCCAGTAGCCACCACACAACTTCCAAAGACAAGAGGGGAAGACGGGCAAGGCTCTGTGGGCCTGAGTGTGTGAAGAGTGGGGAGTGCAAAGGAGGGAAGAAAACCTGGGGAACTTGGCAGCGTCTTCTCTCTGCTCCCTCCCCTCCAGGGGAGCTTAGCTCTTGAGGGTTTGGCCATCACTTCAGCTACACTGGCTCTGCTTGCTGGAGAAACTGAGCTCTCAAGTCCACACCCACTGCTGCCTCACTGGGGAACCCGGGTGTTTTGCCTTTCCAGGGTGAGGCCAAGGGAAGCCGGGGAGGACCCTGTGTTCTGGGTCACTGCGGCAGGCTTCTCTCTGCCTTTCTTTTACTCTGTTCCCCTCCCAGCTTCTTTCTCTCTTGACATCCTGGGTCAGGACTGGCCCTGCAACAGGTGGAGGCCAGTTTCCTCTTCCTCTGGCCCCCACAGCCTCCCCTGAGGACTGAATATGGTATGTCCCTTAGGATGCTGGAGACCACCAGCCCCCACCTCAATTTTAGCAGGTCAAGAGGGCCTCTGGCAGAATGAAAAGGGGTTGCACGATGGGGGTCAGGACAGTGATGAAAGGCCTCTGTTCTCCCAACTCTCCCCCAGCAGGCCCATCCTAATGCCCAGAGCTTGCTCCCAAGCTTTCCTGTCTAACCTAAATACACTCATCCCCACTACCTCCATGCCTCCACGCCTAGCAGCACCTCTGATCTCCTGACCTGAAAGCTCTTCCCCTTCCTCATGAAAGTCAGGAAACTATCCTGAGCTTGGTTCAAACAGATTCTGTTTTGCATTAGAAACTCATCTTCTTCTTCTGGGAGTTTGGCCTGTGTTGTCAGAAAGGGAAATGGAAATTGAGAGCGAGGCCAAAAGCTGACTGAGGGCAGGCTGCTGACTCCCAGGAGGAGGGCAGAGTGTAAGTGAGAGGAGTCCTCTGTCCTCCTCACTTTTCTGGTCCTGCTCAGGACTGCCCGTCACCAGTGCCCTCCCTCCCAGGGGTGGGTCATGGATGAACAGACCCAGTCAGGGCCGTGGTCCTGGCCTTGGCCCCACAGCAGGAAGCACAAGGCCACTTGGTTCCACCTGGTTTTGTGTATTCTTACTACAAACAAACAGCATCCAATTAGCCTTCTTTTACCAGGACTCTCAAAGAAAGAGATTATATGGAAAGAACATAATCACATCTTGGAAAAACTTCAAAATGAGATTTGCTGGGCAGTTTAGGTTCAACAGAAATGACTAATTAGGAGAAGAATTTTCCAGCATGAGTTAGTTGTGACTAGCAATCTCCACACATTCATAACGTACTCACACCTACCCACCTGCTCACACAGCCATCAGCTTCAGGGAATAAATGCACAGGGGCTGAACTCAGCCTTGGTCTTTAGTCCTGTGTCTACGGTCAGTCCCCATGCTGTGGTTCAAATCCTGTTATGCTACTCCTGGGCTTCCCCACCCTCATTACCAACCTTTTCACAAATGCTTTTTCTCCTGGCTGTAATTTCTGGTCCCTAATCATAGAAGACACAATGACATTGCTCCTTCTGTCCCCTGCCCAAAGCAGATACCATGAACTTGGCGCGTGCTGGAGTCCTCCTCTGCCTGCTCTGATGCTATCTGCCGCAGGGAGAAGGCCCTTGATGTTCCAGGCATTTCTGATACATTATTTCATTTTAACCTCCATGGTGGCAGGAGGCAAGTAGTGTGTCCACTTTCTAGACAAAGAAACAGAGGATCTCAGGCAGACCTAGTCGAACCAGATGTGCCTGGCCTGCGGGAGCAAGGGGAGCGGACACTGCGGTTCCGGAGTCACCCCCGCTTCTCCTTCCTGCTTCTACAGCTGCAGCTCCCCAGCCTCAGCACACCCTGGACTTCTGCTAAGGATTTCTGCCTGGCTTCCAACGGCTCTTCCGTGCTGGTAAGAGCAGTCATGTTGCCCCTTGGGTGGCAGAAGTGAACTTCCTCTGTGTGTGGTATCAGAGAACCCAGTCTCTCAGGAACCAAAATAAGCCCTTCTCTGCAAAACTTGCCAGACCTTTGACCTGTCTGCCTCCCAGTGACCTGTGAGAACTCAAGGGTTCTGGATCACGTACCTCTGACCTCTCTCACTGGTCAGAGTGATATCTATGACACACAGGCCTCGGAGATCCTGGGTCCCAGCAGTTCCCACAACTTTCTTTCACATGGAGAAAAAACAACAACCTGAGAATTTTATAATGATAAGTTGGGGAATAAGCATGGCTCCCTCCACAGACCCACCTGGCAGCGTCCAGAAAGCAGCCCTGTCGCCTCGATGGAAGGCCATCTGTTGCTGTTGTTTGGTCACTGAGTTGTGTCCTATCCTTTGCAGCCCCATGGACTGTAGACTCTCCTAGGCTCCTCTGTCCATGGGATCCTCCAGGCAAGAATACTGGAGTGGGTTGCCATTTCCTTCTCCAGGAGATCTTCCTGACCCAGGGATTGAACCCACATCTCTTGTTTGGCAGGCGGATTCTTTACCCTTGAGCTACAAGGGAAGCCTATGGGAGGCCAGGAGTTTGCATTAAATTCCTTCAATCCTTCACCCAGAGGGAGGAGAATTCCCCGCAGAGATATTGGGATGAGGAAGATAAGTGGATATTGGGCAGGAAAAATGATTAAATATGTGCTTTTGAAAGAGACCACGGTCCCGGCTGGGACCATGGGTCACAAGTAGAGGGGCCAGCTGTATGCATGGAAGAGTGGCAGTGAAAAGGCTGCCGGCCTGTCCTGAGCAGCTCCAGTGTGCACTGTGGGTTCATCTACTGAATCCTTGTGGAACTGCTGTTGTGCTCACCTTGTAGGTAAAGAAGCTCAGGGCTCAGCAAGGTGATAAGATATATACAGCCACACGCTCCAGTTCATTAAACCAAGCATATTGGAAAGTGACTGCGCGAATTGCAAGCGCACATGGTATGAAAACCTTGGAAATGTGTTTTAATAATAACACATCACACGTGTCAAGAATTGCATGTGCGTAAGGAATGTGAGAGTCCTGCGTATCGAGGACCATCTCTGAATTCAATCTGTGCCTTCCTGTGGTCACACTAGAATGAAATCTACCAGCGGTCTGTGGTTTTCTGAAGAAAGAGCCCATGTCTTCCAGGACCTTTACCACATGAGCAAGTTTGAGAATCACCAGACAATAGGATCCAGCCCCAAGTCCTTCCCAGATATCCTAACTTCCTCCCCATCACTCCTGCCCTTGCCCAAAGCAGGGCGCAAGAAGGGTGTTCCAGAAAGTAGGCATAGCGTGTGCACAGATTTCCACCTTGAGCGACCTTCCCAGAAGCCGTGTGGCAGGAGCATTGGTGGGGAAATATGGCAGAAGAGGCTGTCACGAGAGGCGGCAAGAGAAAAGATGAGGATGTAAGCTGGGCAGAGCTGGGGCTGGCAACCAAAAAGTGGCCCTCACCAGGATGGGAGGGCGGCGGCCATGTGGGCTTCAGTGGGCCCAGGAGGACTCCGGGCTGTTTCAGGACACGGCTGTGAGGTGACATCTTTAGAAAACAAGGATAGATTTCACCTTGTGTCTTTGGGAGCCATGAGGACTCTTCCACCCTGGCTATATCACACTTGCCCCTATTCTGACCCTCCCCCAAAGATATGGAAACAAATGGGACTTTGCTAATGGAAAAGGGGGTTCAGTTCAGTTCAGTCGCTCAGTCGTGTCCGACTCCCTGCAACCCCATGAATCGCAGCACACCAGGCCTCCCTGTCCATCACCAACTCCCAGAGTTCACTCAAACTCATGTCCATCGAGTCGGTGATGCCATCCAGCCATCTCATCCTCTGTCGTCCCCTTCTCCTCCTGCCCCCAAATCCCTCCCAGCATCAGGGTCTTTTCCAGTGAGTCAACTCTTTGCATGAGGTGGCCAAAGTATTGGAGTTTCAGCTTCAGCATCAGTCCTTCCAATGAACACCCAGGACTATTTCCTTTAGAATGGACTGGTTGACCTTGCCTTTTTTTGTCCACATTATGGAGGCAATCTGGGGGGTAGCACTGGCCTCTGAGCCTTCTTCTGCTGGGAAGTAGATGACTTTAAACCCATCTGGTGGGGCAGTGGGCCTGGCCTGCCCTGAACTGTGCTCTCCTCCACAGCTGCCTGTCGTGGCTTCTCCCCTTCATCCTATTCCTACCCCCAGATTTTCTACCCCTGCGCCCCGGCGGCCATCCTGATTCTAGGAACACTGCTTCTCTTCCCTTGGCACTGCAGCTCCTGGCGTCCAGCACGGCCTCTGGGGTGGAGCTGTTCTGCTCAGCCCCTGGAGGGGAGCAGCCTTTGAACACATCCAGGGACCTGCTGGGCCTTTCTGTAGAACACGGGTTTCTTGGTAGGGCATTAGTCCGCACCAGGAACAGGAACCAGGCCACCTGCCAACCATAGCCCTTATCCGAACCATGCCAAAGTGAACTTTCTGAAATGACCGACTGCGGCATGGTGCCTGTGGGGGTTTCTGACCTTTGAGAGAGAGGGCTGGAGTGAGGAGAGGACCCCAATGCTGTCTAGGTCTGGGTTATGTGTGTGGCTGAGACCCCAGTGGGCATGGCCAAGGGTCGACAAGACACAGAAAGGAGCCAGGATGGGGTGAGGGCTGTGCTTCCCGACTGCACAGGTGCAAGCACAAGCTCCCCTACACATCCAGGTGAGAGCAGCTCGGTCCGCCTGGAGGTGCTTCTAAGGGCATCAGAGGGCACCGCAGGAGAAGCATCAAAGCCTCCAAAGGCATAGCTCATTGATCCCTGAAGCTGAGATTTGCTTCCTCTTTTTCTCTCTGAGACTTGCACCTTTGACAGAGACGTGAGTACTCATGTATGTTCCACTGGGATTACATCAGTCAGCACTCCATAACCTGCCCTGGAAGAGCCAGATAAAGTCTCTCAGTCCCCCTGCGCAGAACTCAGTAGATAATCCCAATCGCTTACCCTGACCAGTTACTCCAGTCCTTGCTCCAACCAGTCACCCTAGTCATTCACTGCAATCAGTCACCCAGCCTTGCATGGGAGCCACAGCCCGAGTGCCTTCTCTGGCTTAGGTTTTCTGCTTTTTCACAGTATCTTGCCCTATTCCATCTTGACTCACTACCTCAGAGATGCCAAGCTTTCTGGGAAAGCCACGTGTAAATCCAATGTGAATTATAGCGCTAGTCCCTGTTCTTAAAGCATTTATTCATCTGCTAGACACCCTCTAACTCATTGTCTGCACCAGGTCCCTTGGGTGGCCAGCAAAAGGGAATGGAATGAAGATGGATAAGCCACGGTCTGTTTCTATGGAGCTCCATGGGAGGGAGGTGTGTGAAGCTGCCGTGCCAGAGGCACGGATGCCCATGACGGGGCTACAGGAAGCAGACGGAATGTCACGGGTGAGGTGAAATGGGAGGCCGATGCAACAGGAGGCCTTCGGAATAAAGGCCTTGGAGGCTAAACACACTCCTGTAGACAGAAGTAGGAGATACCAGGGAGTTTGGAAAACCATGAACCAAAGCAGGGAGCAGGACAGTGCTGGAATCATTGAGAAATAGCTGAAAGCAGAATTGGTTAAACGCAGCGTAAGTCCATGGCAGAGAGAAAGAGGAGGTGATCTTGGACACAGATTGCAAATGGCCTGGAATGGTCAGCTAAGCTTGGACTTTGCTGATCAACAGGAGGAAAGGCTATCATTGGGGTGAGGCAGGGCAGACCCCCGGGTACTCCAGGGAATGGTCCAGAGCACCAGCCCCTGAACAGGCAGACGAGGGTGTGGGTGGCAGGAGAGCATATGAGAGTGGCCGGAAGCCAGGAAGGCAGCGGAACCTCTCGGCGCCCCTGCATTTCCTTCCGAGTGGCCAGGCAGGAAGGGGTGGCGTGAGGAGCTCCTATCAGGAAGACTGGGCAAAGGTTTCTCCGGACTACCTGCCCCCATAGACGTTCACCCAGCCCTCAGTAATCTCAGTTCTTTGTTGCTGATATATTCCCGTGTATTGTTGTTGTTTAAGCTAAGTCGTATTTGACTCTTTTGCAACACCATGGCCTGTAGCCAGCTAGACTCCTCTGTCCCTGGGATTTCCCAGGCAAGAATACTGGATGGGGTTGCCATTTCCTTTTCCAGGGGATCTTCCTGACCAAGGGATCGAACCCGCGTCTTCTGCTTTGGCAGGCGGATTCTTTACCACTGAGCACCCCATTCCAGTGTATCTCTGCTGAGGAAAAACAGGGCAGTCTCAGTTTGTTTTTATTCTGTCGTCTCTGTCTTAGTCACCTAAATTCATTTGAGCTGGCCACATTCACAACAAGGTTGAGGAAAGGATATTTCATCTTCTAAGCCAGTCTCTGAGCACATGGTCAGGTCCAAGACTCATCCCCTCTCCAGCCTGCCCACCGCGCTGTCTGTGCGGTCTCCCTCCAGCCGAGAAGGGCACATCCAGCCTGGGCAGGCCCAGCTGCAGCTCCACCACAGGGAACCCTGGGCTCTTCACGCTCCACTGAGAGTTTTCAATTGACTGTAACTTCCTTTTCAGAAATCCTATTTGGCTTCAAAGTTACAGAAGATTGTTCTCCCTGGTGACTGCAGAGATGTTCAAAGTTTGCCTCCCAGAGATGGCCGGAATTTGCTTGAAGTGTTTTTATAGAGGCATCATAATACCACCATTGTCCTTGATCCTCAAATGCAAAAATTAAAATCCTCAAACATCAAAAGATCTTGAAAATCTCTTGGAAATGTACTGTCTTTAGAGCTCGGGCCAAAAATTAAAAATCCCTTCCTCAGGAGGGTATTGATCAGTTTAGAATGAGAGACACAGAAGGCATAGATTGTAAGAGATTACCCAGGTACCGAGACAATTCCAGGCCCCTCAACCCAAAACTTTAAGACCTCACAAACTTAAATATGGAAGAAGATGGGAAAGACGTAAATGAATAAAATCTGCATTGCAATGTCAAGTGGAGAGGAATATGAGAAGTAATGGAGTGACGAGGCTGAGGGGTTGCTCTTGCAGGGGGGATCAGGCAGAACCCTCTGAGAAGGTGCCATCAGAAAAGAAATCAGCCATTCATTCTTGGAAAAAATAGTGTTAAAAAGTGAAGGAAGAGGCTTCCAGGAAGAAGGGCGGAATGCGCAATGGTCCTGAAGTGGGAGGGGCCTGGACAGTTCGGGAAATAATAGGCAGTCCAGTATGGCTGAAGGGAGTGAGCCACAGGGAGGGAGAAGAGAAGAGATTGGGGGCCGGGGGAGGCAGAGTCCAGGTCTTTCACAATAGGAGTCAACAAGCTATCTCTGTAAGGGGGTAGTTAGATATTTAAGTTTTGCGGCCATACAATCTCTGTCATATCTACTCAACTTTGCTGCTGTTTCATGAAAGCAGCCACAGGAGATATGTAAATGAATGGGTGTGGCTGTGTACCAATAAAACTTTATTGACAGAGACAGGCAGTGGACTAGATTTGGTCAGAAGATTGTAGTTTGCTGACCCTTGTTTTGGAGCCTTGTAGGCCAGGGTGAGAACTTTGGTTTTTACTGTTAATGTCGTGGAAGCTATTTAGGACTCTAAGCCTGAGAGGAAAGTGATCTGATCTATGTTTCAGATCATTCTATCTCTACACGAAGAAAGACTTGGAGGGCAAGGGCGTTTGAGGTTGTTAAAGTTCTCTGTGTAAGAGAGAGTGCAGACTGGATCCCCAGTGGCTGTGGCAGTGATGTTGCTGCTTGCCTGGGTCTCTAGGGCTCCCCTGGGTCTGTGATAGAACAGCATCCCCCGGTCCTGTGAAATTAGGCGTGGACACATGATTTGCTTCAACCAAAAAATGTGAGAAGATACTTCTAAGAGCTTGCACACACCTTGCCCTCTCTTTGCCATACCTTCTGAATTCTAGAAATTCTGTCAACCTGGCTCCTTGAATAAAGATATATGGAGCAGAGCCCTATCAACCAGCAATGCATGTAGAACAAGAGCAAGAAAACTTTAGTTATTTTAAGCCACCAAGAATTAGGATCTACTTGGTACTGAGGCATAACCTAGCTCTTTCTGACTGATGCAGTGGCAGGTTGGGGGATAAGGCTAATTGGTCACGTTGAAGAGAAATTTTCAAGGCAAAATTTATGAGACTTGCTGATAAATTAGTTATAGAATATTTGCAAATAAAAGGACTAAAGGCTGACTACTAGAAGATTTGGCTTGAGCAGCTAGGTGAAGGATGGTACCCTTTAACGAGAAAAGGAAGACTAGGAGAGGGGCGTAAGTTCTAGTGTAAGATTGGCTAAGTTTAAATAATGGTTCACCAGTTACTGGCTATGTAACTTGAAGAACTTACCCAGCCTACTCATGGTAAGTTTTCTCTTACAAAGGATAAAAATAGTATCTACCTTAGCGGTTTATGAAGAAGATTGGTATAGTTTATGCAAACTACTTAGCCTAGACCTTGGCACAAAGAAGTTCCAAAGTACATGTTAGCTATGTCGTCATCATCACTACCACCATTATTGTAATTATCATCAATATCTTAACAGCTTGTTTATTTTTAGTCAATTCTTTGTGCTCAGACAGTTCCAGGTACCCTGAGAAGTTAGATTTCTGTATCTGTATCACTAACAAAAAGAACCCTGCCTGGCATGGCCTTTCCTGGGCCTTCCTCCAGATAGACCAAATGCAGACACTAGCCAGCCCTCTGTCTGGCTCCCACTCTCTGGCTAAGCGTCAGTTGGCTGTTGCTTGCTGTCTACAAGGGAACTGGCCTTGCTTCCGTCTGCTTTTTCCAACTCCAGATGCCATGAACAGACCAGCATGGGGGATTCTTATTCCCATAGTGAATCCAGAGTGAGAACAGTCGCACTGGCATGATGCTGCCACTGTCTTCCCTTTATCCTGGATTGCCCCTGTTGGGGGCAGGTAGAATTACAACAGAAGTTCTAGAAAGTAGTGGCAGCTTCTTGGTCATTAAGAGGAGTGAAAACATAAGCATAGCCTTTGTATATTGGTCCTCAAAGCTGAATTAAATGGTTACTTTTCTAGGTCAAGGGCTAATTTGAAGGATTTTCTGGTAGAGGCTGTGATGCACTGAGAGCCCCCAACCCTTCACTACCAAGTCCCTATTGTGAGGGAGATTAGTACACCATTTAATCTGTGGCTACAATAGCTATTATTGTTGTATTACTGTTAGTATTATATGTTTGTGTAAATAAATGAGCACACAGAAATGAGTAGGTCAAGTAGATAAATTTGCTAAACACCACAAATTGGTCATTGGGTAAGTTGTCCTGCACTTTCTTTCCAAACATCTCATTATTGTAAAACATATCTGTGGTTTTTAAGTCAAGATGAATCAATGACCTTATGTAAGATAAAACTACTGAGCTCTTGGAAGAAAACATAGGCCTAAGTCTTCAAGGCCTGTCATTTGCAAAGGAGTCTTGGATATGACACCAAAAGCATTAGCAACAAAAGAAAACAATTGATATTTTAGAATCCATTGAAATTTTAAGCTTTGTGCTTCAAAGGATACCATCATTAAAGTGAAATACCAACACATAGAGTGGGAGAAACTTTCTACAAATCTTATATTTTATACGATACTTGCATCCAAAATAAACAAAGAACTATTACAACTGAATAATAAACTGAGAGATAACCCAGTTAGAAAATGGGCAAAGGATCTGAATAGACATTTCTCCAAAGAAGACATACAAAAGGCCAATAAGCATGCGAAAAGAGGGTCAACATTAGCCATCGGGGATATGCACATCAAAACCATAAGACACCACTTCATACATACTCGGCTCGCTATGATCAAAAAGTCAGATAATAACAAGTGTTGGCAAAGTTAGAACCCTCAAACATTGCTGATAAGATTGTAAAATGGTGCAACCGTTATGGAAAATAATCTGGCAGTTCTTCAAAATGTTAAAAATAGAGTTACTATATAACCAAACAGTTTCACCCCTGGGTATATACTCAAGAGAAATGAAAACATATGTCCACATACAAATTTGCATGTAAATTTATTAAAGCATTATTCATGATAGACAAAAGGGGTGAAACCCAAATGTCCATCAAAAGATGAATGGGTAAAACAAGATTCAGTATATCCATACAATGGATACTATCCAGCCGGAAAAGGGACGCAGTACTGACACATGCTGCAATGTGGGTGAACTTTAAAAGCATGATGGGAAGTGAAAGAAGCCAGTCACAAAAGTCTGCGTACTGCACGTTTCCATTTATGTGAAATGCCCAGGATAGGCAAGTCTGCAGAGACAGAAAGTAGCTCAGCACTTTGTTACAGCTTGCAGGATGGAGGAATTTGAGCTAAAAAATGAAGTATTTCTATTTGGGGTGATGAAAATGTTCTAAAATTGATTTGAAATTTCACAGCTTGTGAATATATCAAAATCATCAAACTGTACACTTTAAATGGGGGGAGGGGGGTTGTGTGATATGTGAATTATAGCTCAGTAAAGATATCCATGGTTTTATTTGACAAGGTCATTACTTTTATGCCTTCATCAATCCTGCTACAGATTTTATGTACTTGAGAGCCAACTAGACAAAATGCTCCAACTCCCTTCAAATCACCTTCCCTGGTAGCTCAAATGGTAATGCGTCTGCCTGCAGTGAGGGAGACCCAGGTTCAATCCCTGGGTCGGGAAGATCCCCTGGAGAAGGAAATGGCAACCCACTCCAGTATTCTTGCCTGGAAAATCCCCATGGACCGAGGAGTCTGGTCAGGCTACCGTCCATGGGATCGCAGAGTCAGACACGACTGAGCGACTTCACTTTCTTTCTTCCCCCCATACCTCTCCGCGCCACTGTCTTCTATAGTACAAACACTTTTGTATTTATTCTCTTTGCTTCCTGGAAACCAAACCAAGCCCACCCACCCTCTGTGTTGGCAATGGCAAAATGTAACGGAGTGTGAGTCTTTTAGAGGCAAGGGCTTGTCAGTTGCCCAAGAACATGTCTGACCCCAAGGTGTGAGGAGAGCCTGTCTGAGGCTCACTTTCCACTGCTCTGGCACATGTGTTCTAGACTTCAAATATGTCATGCCCAAGGTCAGGTACTCGGGCCCTGGGCAAACCCAGGATGGATTTGGATCCCACTACCCAGATGACGTGTAATTCAAACCTCATGATTTAGGAAGAACCCAGAAGAACAGTGCCGATGTCTCATTATAAAGATGCTCTGTCCTCACCAAGGAAGACCTCAAGTTCATTCTCGATGCTGAGGAGCCATGCCTCCCAGCCTGCAGATGCTACAGTGGCTTGCAGAGTGTGCAGAAAAACAAGTATTTACTAACTTCTGAGAAACCTGGATTTGAATCCAATCCTTCTCTCTGGACTGACAGTGAAAGACTGGATCTCCTCTCTCAGGAGTGAGCCCTTGGCCTTTCCTTGCCCCTCCACAACTTTCTACCATAGATTGAAAGGTACCAACTTGCTCCTTCATGGGGCCCAAGGAAGTCAGGACAGATCCATTAGTGAGGAAGGCACACCAGGAGCATTATCCCAGCAACAGCTGAAGGCTGAAAGGGAGACACCTCAGCTGTGTAGGGTCGGATTGTAGGCCCTCAAATTCATGTCCTCCCTGGAATTTCTGAATGTGGCCTTATTGGGAAGTATGCCCATTGCAGACATAGTTAGTTAATTTAGGATGAGGTCATACTGGTGTCAAGTGAGCCCTTAATCCAATATGACTGGTTTCTTTACAAGAAGAAGAGATACAGATAGACATAGGGGAGGAATGCCAGCTAACAACGGAGGCAAAGACTCGAGTGGTGTTCCTACAAGCCGAGCCGTGGCAAGGGTAGCCAACAACCTCAGAAACCGAGAAGCAGGGCAGGATCTAAACCTTGAGAGGGAACAGCCCTGATGCGACCTTGATAGCAGACTTCCGGCCTCCAGAATTGGGAGAGAATAAGCTCCTCTTGTTTTAAGCCCCACAGTTGTGATGATTTGTTTCAGCACCCTAAGAAACGGACATATCATTCTTTATTCTTTAAGCAGCAAGATGAGCATAGACAACCAACTTTGATGGAACATCCAAGCATCAGCGTCTAAGTTGGACCCTGAGAAAAGTGATTAACAAAATGCATAGTGTTTCTCTTCTCCTGGTACAACTATGCGGGGAAGACAGACACCAAATGAATAATCATGAATAAATCTATACTTAACAGTTTTCCTAGGAACCAAGATTAACCTCCCAGGAGAGTGTAACTGAGTTATGGGAAACAGGTAAGCCTCCTGAGGCAGCTCCATTGTGCTGAGATCCGAGGGAGCAGGCACCTGGGCAGAGGGGACTCACTCAGCAGCACGTGTTTGTGTCCCGTTGGGGTTTGACTGTTGCCCAGGTAGTAGATGGAAAGCACAAAGCCAGGTGTTCCCAGGCTAATGCCGTGGGAAAGCTCTGCAGGCACAGGGAGCTGTGTGCCTGTGTGTGTGTGAATGTCCTAAACCAAGGAGCGGGATGCAGGGAGGAACCGAAACTTGAGAATTTGCTTAGAGGCCAATGACAGATGAGAGACTGAACTCACGGAGGCTACAGAGGTAAGTGAGGGAGGGGGTCTAATAGGACAAGGTCTCTCTATGTCTGTTTCCCCTTCATCCCATAGTAATGCACTCAGCACGGACACCCAACAGTCAGCAGGAAAGCTGGCCCTTCCCAGCTAACATGGCCACACCCAACAAGTGTGCTACACGTAGGCCCTGCAGGCCCCTCTGCTCCCATTGTATCAAACAGAACCGTTTCTTTCAATCTAGCTCTCTGCTCTATTACTTGGTAAATACTGTTTGTTCCAACTCATAAAAGCTGAAAGTAGGGGCACCCTTATCCTTGTTCAGTGCTCAGAGTGTAGTACAGCACAGGTCTTCCTCACCACATGCCCTGGAACAGCAGCCCGATTTAACAGTCATCTACTAACGTTTTATAGATGATATTTACATCTATTGGTCCCCTTAGAAGTGTGACTGTGACTTACCACTCTATAGATCCAGACAGATAGCAGCTGAAACTTGTCTTCCATCTTAGCAGCCATAACATGTTTCCCCAGCTCCTGGAAATAGGTAAAGTGAGTCCCTCACCATCTAGGAAGGCTTACACCTGCCGATTTTGCTATGGGCTATTGAGAGGCTTCTCACTAGAGGCAGACAGGATTTTGCCCGAGGTTATGTTATGGTTAAATTATCACCAGTGGCAAATCTATATCTATTGAGACTATGGACAAAAGAAATGGATTTATAAAAAAAACAGCAATCCTTCCCAAACCCCGTATTAAAATGTCACACATCAATCTTCCCTCTAATCTTCCCCAGGCTTCCTGTCTGTGGACAGTAGCTCTCAGAAAAAAAAACTATGTTTCTGCCCTTTTCTTTCACATGGAAAATCAAAACCAAAGCAGCGCTGATTGCTCAGACCTTTGAAGGAAAGAAGCAATGGTTCACAATTTAAGCCTGCAGCTTTCCATGCAAAGGTGTGACAACTTCTTCTCTTAAGCTCCTCTTTCATTTCTACATCTAGGAAACGGACACTAGAGCACGTGTCCGAGGCAGCTAGTGTTACTTCTGTCTGGGTCTCCCTCCCTTCACTGGCCTTGAGGTGGCTTAATAGTGCCTGGCGTGTTTCTTGTGATGGTTGTCTTCCTCAGAGTCTTCCTGCACATCTGAGGCATTTGCCCCAAATTAACCTTCCCTCACATACCAGCCTTTCCAAAAAGACATTCAGTGTGCTTGTAAGCCATAATGAGGGCATCCCCGGTGGCTCAGTGGTAAAAACATCTGCTTGCAATATAGGAGACTTGCAAGGGATGTGGGTCCCATCCCTGAGTCAGGCAGATCTCCTGGAGGAGGAAATGGCAGCCCACTTCAGTATTCTTGCCTGGGAAATCCTATGGACAGAGGAGCCTGGTGGGCTGCAGTCATGGGGTTTCAGAAGAGTTGGACATGACTGAGGGACTAAAGGACAACAGCAATAAGCCATAATGAAGGGGAGGCAGCCTGCTGTGTGCTCAGAGCACTTACCACACCTTGTGTGAATGCTGATTGTTTGAAGCTTCCGAGGCAGGAGGCCCTGTAGTTCTTCTCGCTGGAATGAACAACTTTCTTTTCTCCCTCAGCCCTGGTTCACACTTCAGAGTTGATGCCAGTATCTGAGTCCAGGGGATCTCCATTCAGGTAACCAAACAGATCGGGCAGCACTAGCCATCCCTCAAAGGGGAAAATAACTATCTTCAAATCCCAAAGCAAAAAACATCACTCGAATATATACTTACATCACTGGCTCCCAGTTTAGGACGTAAGACAAGTGATGCTGGGCCATATAGCCTAGCAGCAGGGAACCTGGAAAGGCAAATTTACAAAATGATCAGCTTGTATGAGGGCTGATTCTAGGCTAGGGGAGCCAATAATGGTGCACAAATCTTACTAGGTATCAAGATATATTATAACGCTGTAGGAATCAGAACATAACAGCTTTAGCTGAGGAAAAAACAAATTAGTGAAGGGAATAGAATCCAAGAAAAAAGTAGCTCCTCTGTTCATGAAATTCTCCAGGCAAGAACACTAGAGTGGGTTGCCATTGCCTTCTCCAGGGGATCTTCTCTACCCAGGGATTGAACCTAGGTCTCCTGCATTGAAGGCAGATTCTTTACCATCTGAGCCACCAGGGAAGCCCATAAATGAGAAAAGAATAATGAAATAAATAGAACTAGCAGAATTAGGCATCGACACCTGTGCAACAGATCGAAGACGGTTATAAAGTCCTTGATATTCTTCCTGTTGAGAGGTGGAGTCTGCTTCCACTGGTGAACCTGGGGTGGATTTTAACTGCTTTAACCTCTAGAGGGCGGCAGGAGTGACACTATGTCAGCTCTAGTCCCGGACTTTAAGAGACAGCTGACGCTGCTCGCTCTCTCCTGGAGCCCTGAGCTGTCCTGTGAGAAGTTTGATACCCTGAGGCAGACATGCTGTGAGGGAGTCCATGCTCACCACACGGACAGTCAATGGGAAAGAGAGATGGAGGAAGGTCCTGGGTCAGCCCCCAACCGTATGAGGCATCCTAGCTGAGTTCCCAGACATTATGGACCAAGAAGTCATTGCTGCTATGCCCTGTCCCAATTTCTAATTCCATAACCAGAAGATGTAATAGTAACAAAGTATTTGTTTTGGCCACCAAGTTTGGAGATTAGCTTGCCGTGCAGTAATAGCTAACTGGAAGACGTTAGGGTAGGAGGATAAAGTTAGACCTCTAGTCTATAATGTACTCCAAAGTAAGTCCCATAGGGATTTAAATAACTTAAAAAATAAAAGATTAGAATAAAACTAAGACCGACAGTTCACACTACTAGCAAGGAAGTGGGAAAATGGCCAGTTTCATACATTGCTTGTGAGACTGTGAATTCCCATAATTTTTTTGGAAAGAAATATGCCACATCTACTAAATCTATCAGTTCTGAAACTCCAGCCTATGGAGACCAAGGCCAGCATGTGAGACTCTGTAAGCGGAAGTGCGTCACACATCGCTGACGGTGGCGAAATGATCAAGGCCGCCGGGATGGTGAATTCCATTGCGCGACATCCGCTCTATGAGATGTGCTAGAGCTGCGGAAACAAAAAGGCTTGATCTGAGTGTACGAGCCCCAAAGGGTCTCAAACAATATTTTTCAAAATAGTTTCACAGTCTGGAAAATGGAAAATGGCAAATTTTTATAAAGCTAAACATGCATCACCATACGACCCTCATCTTTTCATTCCTGGGCATCTTTCCAGAGAAATCAAACTTGTGTTCACACAGAAACCTGTACTCAAAGATTCGTAGTAACTTTATTCACAGTAGCCTGAAACTAAAATCCAAACCAGATGTCCTCTAACAGGTGAATGTTTAACAAACAGCGGTCTGTTCATACCATGGAATCCTACTCAGCACTAAACAGGAAGGAACTATCGGGAGACCCAATAGCCTGGATGATCCAGAGAATTACGCTGATGAATAAAGCAATCCAGAAAGCTATTACACTACAGATTTCATTTATATAACATTTTGAAATGACAAAATTATAGGAATAGAGGAGTTTAGTGTTGCCAGGGGTTAGGGACGGGAGGAAGGTGGATGAAGTGTTGCCGCAGGGAGCATGCAGGAGGGAAGTGGATGTGCTCATAAAAGCGAGACAGAAAAGGATGCTGCTGGTGATGAACTGTTCTGTGTCTTGACTGTGGTGGTGAATACACGAACCTGCCCCCATGATAATGCTGTGCACACACACACACACACACACACACACAGAAGCCCAAATAAAGCTGGGGAGAGGGCCCCTGGTCATCCCTGGAGCCACTACCCCGGCTGTGACACTGAGCAGTTTTGCAAGATGTTACAAGATATGTCTACAATTTTGTAAGATACTACCATTGGAGGAAAATGGATGGAAGAGACGCAGTGTTGTTTACAAGTACATGTAAATCTATAGCTATCTCCATTAAAATTTTTATTAAAAATGTTCTTAAAGTGCAACAGCAGAATCTATAATAAATAAAGCTTTAAAATTAGTTTCAGAGATATTAAAGTGCCATCTTCCGATTTTGATAAAAACAAAGCAAAATTAAATCCCATAAATCTGAATATGCATTTGAATGAGCATAAAAGAAGGGATGGAGAAGGAAATGGCAGCCCACCCCGGTATTCTTGCCTGAAGATTTCCATGGATAGAGCCTGGCAGGCTACAGTCCATATGGTTGCAACAAGATTCGGACACGACTGCAGCATCTTAGCACTCAGAAGAAGGGTGTGAATGACCTCAAACTGCTAAGGCTGGTAACCTGAAGAAGTTGGCCTGGAAGTAAAAAGGGAAGGATTTTTAACTTATCCTGTGACACGTCTCTGTGTTGACTATTGGGCTACACTAGGATGCATTCTTTGACATGAAAAATAAATATTTTAAAAGGCTAAATGAAAAAGCCATGAAAGCTTTAGGGAGAGAATTATTTATACAACTTTAGGGTGGGGGTTCCGTTCCACAGAAAGGAAGATTCAACACCCAGAATCCATAAAGGAAACAACTGATTTAATCTCACAAAAATTAAAACACATCATAAAGAAAGTTTTTAAAAAAACAACAAGCATTTGGAATTTTCTAACAAGCCCAGGATTCATAGCCAAAAATAACTCTTACAAATCACACAAAGAAAACAGTCTGATGGAAAAATGGGTAAAGGGTTGGAAGAGACCATTAAGATGAAGGCAGTGGTGTTGGCTGCCCCAGCGCGGCTCTTTCTTTCTTGGTTTGTTCTGACTCCAAAGGTCAAGCACAGCACAGTGGATGCCAACTACCCCCCAGAGCCTAAAGGCTGGGCTCAGAGCCTGCTGAAAGCATTTTCTAATCTCTCATCTTCCACCCATCTGTGAGGCAGAGGGAGACAGGGAACTGGTCCTGGGCTGGTAGGGGCAGGGCAGGGTGGGATGGGAGGAGTCTCCAGAAGAGAGTAAGCAAAGAAAGATCCGTGGGCTACCCAGGGAGTTAATCCAGTCTCTCCTGGAAGTTTACTAAATGACAGTGAAGGAGGGAAAATAAGGTGAGGACAAAGGAATGGAGAGGAAGCAACGGTGACAAGAGCTTGGAGCCTGGAAAGCAGCTGCCTGAGTGCCCGTGACGGAGCAGATATGAGAAGCGGGAAGCCTACCCAGGTGACAGGGGGAGCCTGGAAGCAGAGCAGAGTCCCCCAGAAAAGGGTCAAGATCGCAAGCGGCAAGTACTTCTGCAGGCGGTAATGTGAGTGGAGCTGAAAACAAAGGGCTAGTTAAAAATCAGTCTGAGAGTGTTTCGGGCCATGGTCCCTTGCCCTGATTTGTACAGGTCAGGAAATACTTCCCCGTTATCGGGCAGAAGATGGGGCTCTGCTCTCTAGCAAGAAGGTACTGGGGGCTCTGGATTCACGAACCATGGGCGCAGATGCACGTGAGGGTACTAGGCTGACCACAGAGATAAAGTGAACGTGCTGAATGCTGAAACTCACACCCTGTACCTCTTTCTCCTTGAGGACTAAGAACTCAGTGGGATTTTAGATGAGTTTTCTCTTGGGGATACTGGGCCAGCCCAATAGAATCTATTCAGAACTGGCAGTTCAATCCCTCACCCCCACCCAGTAAAATGGCCCAGACTAGTCTTTCTCCAACAAAGCCCCACCCAGACACACATAGCTTCCAATGTGTTTGTTACAGCCTTACTATTACATCAAGTCAGAGAAGAAAAATAACTTAGAGGAAACAGAGACACCTCAAAGAGTGGGGGAGAGAAAAATGATTAATATATGTAAATTACAAACGCTATATCCAGGAAACGAGAAGATAATTCACGGATCCATGAAATGAGTGAGCAGGATGCTGACAAAATAAAGACAGTCTTAAAAGAATCGTTCAGAATTTTTAAAGTGTTTTTGGAAATTAGTGTGGCAGGTATGTAAAACAAATTAGCATACAGTAAGCTTCAACAGAAAGGTTAAGACATCTTTCAAAAGACAAAACACAACCAAAGAGATGAAACACAGGAGAGAAAAACTGCCAACTCTAGAGAATCAGCTCAGGAGGTCCATGACTATAAGGCAGAATGGGTTTGAAATGAGAACCAAGGAGAAAAGACTGGGAGGATGAGCTGGAGGGGTAGAAAATAATAAAAGAATATTTACCAGATTGTGAGTAACAATCAGGAGCCTCCAGTTTGAAAACCCCCATGTAAAATGGTACCCCACACCCGAGCAACATAAGAATGAAATGTCTGAAAGATTTCAGAGAGGAAACTGGCCTGAATCTGACTTCTCAACAGCAGGTCTGTGAGCCGGAAGGCAGTGGGCAATGGCTTCAAAGTCTGAGGGTCAAGCATCTCACCCAAGCTGCCAATAAAATGTGAGGGTAGAATGGCTAAGTCTTGCCTGTACAAACTCTCAAACCATGGTATTAACATAAAACATTTCTCAGGAACCTCTTGGAGGAGGCAGTTCATCAAAACAGGAGAAAACCAAGAGACTCAACTCGGGGAAGTCAAAAGGGGTGTCCAGGACCCCAAGACCACGAGGTGGAGGGGATCAGTACAGGGAGAGGCCAGTCCACACTGGAGAGCTTATGAATCTGTGCTAAGGGCAAGGAGAACCTCCTTGAGCCCAGAGCCTACGAATGACTAGTAATCAAACACTAAACAAAGGGAAAACTTGGCAACTCTTTATTCCAAGCAAAACAAAATGCTGTACAAGATAGGAAATGTGCTCTACATGGTTTAGCTGTGAATAATATGAACATAGTCATAACTACGTAAAAGCGAATATTGATTTGGCCAAAAATCACACTATAAACTACCATGACGGGAGGGTGAAGAGAGTGTGTATTTGCATGGGGGGGCGGGGGGAGGGTGGCTTTAGAGTGCTAAGTCCTCCTCTTCCATAGTCAGAATTCATCAAATAACATTTAAACTGGAAAATCAAGAAATGCAAGTCTAAGCATGTTATTTTAAAATTAGAAGGAAAGCACCAGAAGGATTCAAAGCGATGGCCTCTGGGGAGGAGGGTCGGCGGGGGGGAGGGAAATGCTGGTTTTCATTATAAGTCATGCAGAACCCTTTAACTTTTAAAACTATGTACATGTATGACTTTGATAAACATAAATTTTTAAAAAAAATCTACCAAAGAAACAACAAGGAAATGATTAAATGGGTGAAGTCAGCACATTTTGAACTTTTTATCCAAAGAATCTCTAGTGAATAAAGAAGTCATTTGGGGCATTTGGGGCACAGACAGAAAGAAGCAGCAATCAGAAAATTCTTTGAAGTCTTGTTTATAATCCTTAAAATTCATGCACAAGTCTCATTCTCCCCCATGATACATCCCTGCTTGTTTTTATAGTATGCAGAAGATCTTTTTTTTTTCTTCTTTTCTTCTTTCTCCTCTTCCTCTGAGTCAGGAACACACCGGTCTAGGATGACAGAGACAGACACTTGCTTAGCATAATAAGGTCCAGGGGCTGGCGCAGGGGAGCTCCAGGCGCCTGGAGGATTGCCCCCCAGGGAGAGTGAAATGTCTGAGCATCCTTCCATTGCTCTCGGCTAAGTTTGGCTGCTCTGCTGGCCCGCATAGCCTCTCAGGTGGGCTGCCCCTCGATGTGACCATGTGATGGGGAGGATGCTGGCAGGTGCAGAGAGGTGAGCGCCCACGTGGACTGCAGAGCCAAGCCTGCTGTCCATCAGCAGGGCCGCAAGGATGCCGTCGCGCATCCATTTCTCAGCTGCTCTGGCCCCAGTGTCTCATTTCTCAGTCGGATGTGAGCAGAGGAGAAGAGTAATGGGGTGTTATTTATGAGTCCCTTAAAACCTCAACAGCCATGTGTCAGGCGCGGTGCCTGGTGCTTTATAAATGCAGCATGTCACTGGATCTCCGCGACTCTCAGGGGTCAGGATTAGGACCCCATGAATCAGAGCCTCGGCCTCTGTGATTCCCAGCCCTGCTCTCTCTCCCCTGCACTGCAAAGCCTCCCGGTGGGTACAAGCACATTGCCTCTAAGGGTCTGGTGAGGAGTCACGGGAACGTGGTTTGATGTGAGGCCTTTGTCACCTGGAGAGCATGGAGCAAATGTAGGCTCCAGCTTTGGCTGCCGAAGAACTGATGATGTCCTGACAGAGGATGGAGGCGGCTATGGGGGCCCTGCTCCCTGCTCGTCTCGGCCCGCACGTTCCCTTTAGACGATTTCATCCGCCGCATGGCTCCAATCACTGTCTATCTGCTCAGAGTTATGTCTCCAGCCCAGACTGCATGCGGGGGTCTGGCTGCAGGCAGCCCATCGCACTCGGCAGATCCACGGTGGCCGCCTCATCCTCAGGCCCAGGTCTCCTCCACTCCAGCGTCCTCTGTCTCAGGATAGAACCTCATATCTCTCTGATGCTGTCCCCTGTCTCCAGTCTAAGAAGCTCTCCTGGCTCTGTCCATTTCTCTCCCACCACACTGGCCAACATGCTTTCCTGCCTCGGTCACCGCGGTGTCTCTTGACTAGTCTTCCATATCCACTCTTTCCCCTACCTGACCCATTCTGGGCATTAGCCAGGATAACGTTTTCGAAACACAGTCCAATCCTGTCCACCCCTCACTAAAGCCTTCTGAATATTTCTGATCCATTTGGAGAGAATGCAGAGCCCTGGTGCAGGCCCCCTGGCACAGCAGGGCTGGCCCTGCCCCCTCTGCAGAGCCCTGTGCACAATCCCCCGCTCTGGACAGTCACCCCCTTGCAACTTGAGCTGCAGCCAGACTCCTCTCTGTGCCTCAGCACCCGGCCCCTTCCTGCTCAGGGCCTCCTCCAGCTCTGTTTATTCCCCTGGCCTCTTGCTGCCACTCTCTTGACCTGAGTGACTCCAAACACCCTTCAGGCCAGGTGTCACTTCCTTGGGAAAAATGCCCTCACCCTGTAGACTATTTCGTGCTCCCACCCCCATCCCTACCTCACTCATTATTTCTGTGAAATACAGATGACTGAAGAAACCACTCATGGCTATTATTATTATTTCGGTTATTTTCATTCCCGGATGATGGT
This sequence comes from Ovis canadensis, assembly GCF_042477335.2. Taxonomy (NCBI): domain Eukaryota; kingdom Metazoa; phylum Chordata; class Mammalia; order Artiodactyla; family Bovidae; genus Ovis; species Ovis canadensis. The sequence goes on from NC_091269.1 coordinate 59,734,404, forward strand.
CTTTCTGCAGAATTAAATTGTGACCCTAGGAATCTCTTCAGCCTGTTTCTTGACTATGTTCCTTGGGCCTCAGAGATCGATTAATAAAAATGGATTGAATGAATTACTTAGAAGTGGCGATTAAAGTATAAACTCATAGAATATACTGTTTTTAACAGCTTTGTATTTTTTTAGAGAGGTAGGTTCACAGCAAAATTGAGCTGAGAGTAATACAGAGATCGACCATGTGTCCTTGAGCTCATGTGCATACCATCCCCGTTATCAATACCCACCCCAGCAGAGTGGTACCTTCATTACAATCAATGAACCTGTACTTAACACAGCTATCACACAAAGTCCACAGTTTACATCAGGGTTCACGCTTGTGCAATACATTCCATGAGTTTGGGCAAATGGACACAGGCGTATCCTGCTCTACTGTGTTTCTCAGATACTGTGTTTCCCACGAAAAGAAGGTTTGTGGCAACTCTGCAGTGAGCACACCTGTTGGCTCCATTCTGTTTCCATTTGCTCACTACTTGTCTGACACATTTTGATAATTCTTGAAATACCTCAAACTTCCTCATTATGTTTGTTGTGGTGATCTGAGACCAGTGACCTTTGGTGTTACCACTCTGACTCACTGAAGTCTCAGATAATAGCTGACATTTTTTAGCAATAAAGCATTTTTAATTAAGGTGCTTTTGAACTGTGGTGTTGGAGAAGACTCTTGAGAGTCCCTTGGACTGCAAGGAGATCCAACCAGTCCATTCTGAAGGAGATCAGCCCTGGGATTTCTTTGGAAGGAATGATGCTAAAACTGAAACTCCAGTACTTTGGCCACCTCATGCGAAGAGTTGACTCATTGGAAAAGACTCTGATGCTGGGAGGGATTAGAGGCAGGAGGAGAAGGGGACGACAGAGGATGAGATAGCTGGATGGCATCAGCAACTCAATGGACATGAGTCTGAGTGAACTCCGGGAGTTGGTGATGGACAGGGAGGCCTGGCGTGCTGCGATTCATGGGATCGCAAAGAGTCGGACACGACTGAGCAACTGAACTGAACTGAAGTGAACTGAACGTTGTTTTTTATACATAATGCTATTGTGTACATAATAGACCACAGAGAATGTAAGCATAATTTTTATATGTGCTGGGAAACCAAAGGATTTGTGACTTGCTTTTTGCAAAATTTACCTCACTGCAGTGGTCTGGAACTAAACACACAGTATCTCCAAGGTCTGCCTGTAGTGACAGACACCCACCACTGTAATGTCATAGGGGCTTCTCTGCTCTAAAAATCCTCTGTGCTTCCCCTATTCATCCCTCTCTCCTCAGAAGGCCCCAACAATTATTGATCTTTTTTTTACTATCCCCTTTCCTACAATATCACTTTCCCTTTTCTAGGATATCACTTGGTTAGAATCACATGGTATATATAAATTTTTGCCCATTTTCACTTGAGTTGTTCACTTTCTTACTGTAAACTTTTAAGAGGTCTCTGTGTATTTGACATAGTCCTTTATCAGATGTGTCTTTTGAAAACATTTCCTCCTAGTCAGTGGCATGCATTTTCTTACTGTTGAGTTGTGAGAGTTCCTTGTAGAGTCTACATAAGTCTTTTATTAGATATGCCTTCCAGTCAAAGGCTTGTCTTTTCTTTTTCTTGAATTATATTGATTTTTAAAGACAAAAATAACCTGAAGCTATTTTAAGGAATTTATAAGAGAGATAGATCCATAAAATATATCCAGGCCTTCTTCCTAGCTCTTGAACCCAAGCACAAACACAGATTGGTAGGTATTCCTCAAATGAGAGAGCAGGTCTGTCACGAGTTACAGAAATGTCTTCTTAGCTCCCCTGGTGAACCTGAAGTCCATCTCATCTCACCTGGTCTGCTAAGCCACTGTCATCAACTCAGGCTAAGGCTTTGGAAAGACTGCAAGTCCTTTGAATAGAGATTCCAAAGTGCAGAGGGATGGCAATCCAAGATTGATGCCACGGGTAGACTTACCTTCATGCTAGTGACACTTATAAGCCAGGCTCTGAGTTTGCAGGGGCCCCTTTCAAAGCCCTGTGTCAGTCACTCAGTTGCATCTGGCTCTGTGACCCTGTAGACTGCAGCCTGACAGGCTCCTTTGTCTATGGAATTCCCCAGGCAAGAATACTGGAGTGGTTAGCCATTCCCTTCTCCAGAGGATCTCCCCAGTCTAGAGATCAAACCCAGGTCTCCTACACTGCAGGAAGATAGTTTTACCATCTGAGCCCCAGGGAAGCCCAATACAAAACGTAAGATTGCTTTCTCTTTGCACTGGGGGTACCCTTTGTCATGTATATCCCCACCCCCATTATGTGGCACTGGTGGGACTCCAGGCATTTTCGTATCCAGCTAAGGAGAGATTCAGTTGGGAATATATTGTTTAAATTATAATTTAAGAAGTCATCTTAAAATGTTGCAATAAAACAAATAAGTTATTTGTACAAATACATTTTTGTACTTAAATTTTTAATTAAGAAACTTAAAAATGAAGCATACTCACAATATAGAAAACAAACCAGTAGTTACCGGTGGGAAGAAGAACTCAAGGAGGGCAAGGCAGGGGTAGGAGAGTAGGAGGCACAAACTACTAAATATAAAATAAGCTACAAGGATGCATTTATCAGACAGCATGGGGAATACAGCCAATATTTGACAATAACTATAAATGGAGTATAACCTTTAAAATTGTGAATCACTATATTGTATATCGGTAATATATAAAATTGTGCAGCAACTAGAGTTCAATTAAAAAAAGAAACTGAGAAAAACATCACATTAAAAAATCAGTGGAATATGACAAGTTTTAAAGATGTACAATGGAATCAAAAAAATATTGTTAATCAAATTAAAATTTTAAATGTTCAGATTTTACCTTGAAAAGGAAGAGCTAATTCTCTAATGACAATAATGAAAAAGGGTCTTGGAATGTTGAAAGGAGTGAATTAAAAGCAGTGACTCCCAGGAAGATAATGGGAAGATATTTAAATTTCTTGCTGAATTCACTAAAACTGACAATGAAAAAAACACAAAATATAGAAATGCCACTATAACATGGACAAAGATGTGAATATCATCATTCAAAGACTATTTAAGGATAAAAACCATGCAAAAGCTTGAAATGCCCTAAAATTTTATTCCTCAGATACAAACAGAAACATAAAGCAAATATCCCCAAAATTTAGTTTAAAAAATAATTTACATGTCATTCCCAGTGAGTCATGAAATTGAAAGCAATTTTTCTAAACTGCTCAAACACTTTTGCTATTTTTGATCAGCCATGCTCTGAAGAAAGACTAAATTATCTTTTTATTATGGCTGTAGAAAATCATTGTCACATGAAGAGAACAAAGGATGCTCAGCCAAATGTAAGGAAAGTGTTATAGAGTACGGCTGGAAGTGAGTCAAAATTATGTGTTTGAAGGGTTTAATGATACTTATGTTACTTATCACCTTTTTAAAATGTCTGATTTATTGTGATTCTGGCCACATTGGAAATGTTCATTTTTTAGATCTAATTTTGTGTTTATACTTCAGTGTCTTTTTCTTAAAGAAGTTTCCCAACTTGAAGAAGAACTACTAGAACCTAGGTCTACCAGGACTGACAGGCATGGAATGGGGCTTGCTTGCCACCAGACTCACCATTGCCTCAGTCTTTTGTGGGAAGTTGCCTGGTAGCCAAAGGCACACAGAGCCAACCTAAGACCCTGCAGAAGTGTAGGCTTTTCTACAGGAAGCCAGCTCTCTGTCCCTGACACTTAAGCAGAAGGACCCCTGCCAGGCAGCTCTGTGTCACGAGAGGATTGCGCTGGCATCAGGTCACTAGATAACTGGGCGCAGGTTCCCTTCTGAGTCATCTCCAGCCCTGATCCTTTCCTAAAGACTGGTGGTGGGTACTATCACACTCCTGGCGACAAAATAAAGTGACTCGCACTTTCTGGAAGACAAATCGGCAAGATATAGTCAACATGTTCACACCCTTCAGCCCAGTGATGGCCCTTCCAGGAATCTACGAACAGAAATGATTAGAAATGCAGGCAAATATGTCAGCAAAATGAAGCTCCCATGGCATAATACGGCACAATGGCGATGTGACAGCGACAGTGTTTAAAGAAATTCCTCTCCTGTGTGCAGTTAGGGGTCTAGAACTAGAAGAAATTTGCCAGAATGTTGCTAAAATGCTTCTGAGTGCTGCCATTTGTGATTGTTGTTTTCTTCTTTATTTTTTATCCGTTTGTGTATGTGTGTGTGTGTGTGTGTGATGAGCATAGGTAACTTTGACAATCAGAAGAACATGCTTTATTAAATGAACCAGTCATAGAAGGAAATCAGACACCTACTCTAAGTGATTTACACACCTGCTCCCACAGGAACGTTCGTCATCGGTCCTTCTTTAAAATAAATTGCTTTAGTCATCAAAAAAATGATGACTAAACCCACCTCGTTTCTCCAGGATACCTGTAGCCTTTGCCCAGACACTTTGATTCAGCAACTCAGGTAAGTTAGGAGCCACTCTTTGCAAGATTCCTTGCATTCTAATGTGGGCTTTCCCCACTGTAGGTAGGCTATTGAATGCAGCCCCCCAGGCAGTACCCTTGGTCATCACTGTCCCAAGAGTTATGGGCATACCTGGACGGGAATGTCTAAGAGAATATAATCGGAAAATGTCCTTCAGCTGTGGTGTCCTTTGGACCTCACAGAGACCAGGAAGCAGAAAAAGAACAAGAGCTCACGGGGAGGGGATGGAAGTCCTTCCCTCTGCGTAAAGTGAGGGGCTGAGTTACTTCCGGGAGCCTGATTCTGCCCCTTTGGGTACTGCTATCACAGCGGTGCCTCATGGCAGCTGCAGAGCAAGGGCACAGACTCCGCCCCGTCCAGCGGGATTCTCATGGCTCCATTTTAGCTTGAATGCTTCAATATTATTCATCCCAAACTCAAACTAGCTTCTCTAGGCTGCTCAAGCCTTTAGAAATAAGGCTGGGATTATGGAAATATATAAATTAAGCATGCTGTACAGTTATAAGCTTTTAAACAGAAATAAGCAAGGGGAAGGGAGGCAAAAATACTATATGCCTTTGTGTGCCTGGTCCATGCACGGCGCCTGTGCACGCGTGAGACAAGCCCGTGAGCGGGGTCATCGCCTCTGAAGCCAGGGAGGAGATGGGCAACACGGTGGTCAGAGCAGGGGCGGAGCTAGTGCCACTGGCCGCTCCTGCCATGGGCACCTTTGTGCAAGGGCCACCCATGAGGGGATTCTTCATGGGACTCAGGGCCACAGGAAGTCTTCATGGATCAGGGGAGTCCTGGGGCCCAATCCCAGGAAGAAGGGGCTCCAGAGGGAAAAAGCTCCGATGTAGCTCAGAGAGGTCAAGCTACATGCACAGCTCTGTGCCAGGTACAGAGAAAAGCCAGGAAATCCCAAGGCCAGAGTGGGCTCAGGGCACCTTGAGGCCACCAGCCAGGTGCAGCCGGGGAGGAAAGCCCCCTGAAGTGGGTACCTGAACATGGCGTGGCCCGCAGACCCTGTCTTGCCAGAGGCTCTGCACCCACACCCTCTGATCTCCCTTATCCTGGTATTCATACAAAAGGAGTTTCTATATGTCTATCCAGCCAGCAAAGGCCATGAGCAGCCACAGAAATGAGGTGAAGCAGAGCCCTTCCAATGCCTGTAAGTTCTTTGATGCTTTACTCAGTGTTACTCAGGCCGGTTCATGACACAGGGAACCATCCAGTGCAGAGACTGTACCTCCAGGAAGCCTTGGGTGCCTCCTTCGAGCCTGCTTGGAAGAATGTCCGCATCACAGAAGGTTGGCCGATGTCTTGGAGAAGCTGGGGAAACTGAGATCCACGGGGGGAGGCCTACCACACAGTCCCAGCTGGCCAAGGCAGACTTGGAAGCAGCTGGAAACCACACTGTGAGTTACCATGGTCTGTTTTGGCCACAACTCCCAAGAGGGCATTTCCCCCGCCCCAACATGGCCTGCTCGTGGGCTTCCAAACCATCCACTTGGAAGCACCCCACCACCAGCATCTAATGAAATGCACTCAGCCTTCCCGAGCACGGCCCCACCTTTACCAACTGGAGCAGCCCCTGGTCCAGGCCACACGCAGCTGGGGGCGCGCCACTCCGGCTGGTGTGCTATGAGATGCCGGGAAATGGTCTGCAAAGCTCTGATATTTATTACTTTCCAAATTTATCACAGCTCAGTCTTCCAACACAGAAAAATATGGTTTTAATTTTGTCATCAGTGCCTCCCAAAACCTCTGTCCGTGGGTCCTCAACAACAGGCCCCTCTCGGTGGGCAGGGCCTGAGGCCCGAGGCTGGGCTCAGACAGGTTGCCGAGCCTTCCTGCCCAGCCCGGCTGCTTCTGGGGACAGCACTGGCCTCGCCTGATCTTACTGGGCATCAGCAGAACCCACACAGCCCCCGCGGTTCTTTCCCAGATGTCTGCAGGCTGGCTGAAGCTTCCCTGGTGTGCTTTCCCTGGAGGGCAGGGATCTAGCAGGAGGCAGAGCTGCGATAAGGAGAGTTCTTGGACACCTGGTGCGCACCAGCATCACTAGTACAGGACAAGCCCTGACACGGCCACGAGCCAGGCCTTGGAGGGGAGACAAGAGGACCAGCTGTTCTCAGGTCTCAGTGCAGAGGGGTGGGCCCCCGGCTGGTCCCAAGTCAGGTCGAGCCGACAGGTCCCAAGAGGCTCATCCAGCTTCCTTTTCTTTCTTGTTCTACATCTGTGTCTCTCTGTCTGCATCTCTCACCTGGGTCTGTCTCTGTTTCTCTGTCTCTCTCCCTCTCCCCTTCCGGCTCAGTGCCTCTCTCTTGTCTCCTCCCCACCCCCATCATCTTCAGGTTCATCTCGGTGCCCAGGGTCACCTGGGGGCCTGCCATGGCGGGTCCCGCTGCATTGCTCAGCCCAGGCTGACCCAGCGCTCGCCCCTGGTCCTCACACCAGGGAGCTCTTCTTCTGCCTCCCAGGCATGCCTGCCCCGGGGAACTGTGGAGCCTCTTCTCCACATTCCTGCCTCCCCCCACAGCTTGGGGTTAAGAACAGTTGCTCCCCTGTCTGCTGTCTGTCCTGGAAGCTTGTGGTCTATCTGGAAGCTTCTGAAAAGTTGAGGAGCCTCTTTTTGCCCTTTCCCTTCACCTCCCCAGAGTGAGTGGAGCTTTCCTCCCTATCACTGTGACTGGGGTCACTCAGCTCCAGACTTCTCTCCCCCAGAATGAGAGAATCAGAGGTTGAGCCACTCACAGGGTCCTGGGGTGCTCCCTGCCATCAGGTTTCCAGCCCAAACCCAAATCATCAGTTCTGAGGTAGGGAAGCCCTCTCTCACTGCTCCCCAGTTGACTTCCTACTCCACTCTGGACTGCTGAGACTGATGACCTTGGGCACCTGTCACCACTCCCATACTCCTCTCCAGAGCAACTAGGATCATAGATTGAGGGTCCTGGGGAGGGGCCAAGGGCTGGAGGAGGACATCCTCATCCATAGTGGGGGCTGCTAACAGAGTGGTCCAGCGGGGGACATATAAGCAGTGAAGAGGGGCAGTACAGAGCGCAGTGGGGTCTGCAGTAGCCCTTTCCCCAACTACACAGGCTGTCTCTTCTCTCACAGTGCGGTTAGATCCTCCATTTTTTCGAGAGAAACTTCAAACCTGGATTTTTTTTTATAGCAAAATGCTGGGTGGGACATAATCAAAAATTTTTTGAGAAGCACACTGTAAGTGAAATCAAATACCTCGACTGGACAAATTTGACCTGCACACCACATTTATGACCTACCTCTGTTTGGTACCCCCCAACACCCATGCCCTACCCTCTAGACCACCCTGAGGATTGGCAGGAAGGCTCCCACACTCTTCCTTTGCCTCACCTGGGCCACCTGCCCTGTGCCCCAGAGCCATCGAGGTGCTCAGATGCTCCCCATGCAGGGACCAGCGCAGCCTGCAGCCTCCAGGCTGCTCAGCCTGCCCTTGGCCTGCAGACCCCTGGGCTGCTCTTACTGCCTCTCACCCAGCATGGCCAACCACAAACTAACCCAAGGCAGCAGGATGGTCCAGGCCACAGGGGGCCCCTGGAGGGCTAGGCTGCCGATGACATGCTTGCTTGGGTTTCTTTCCCCTTCTTTGCTGCCACCAAAGAGGATGTTTAAACACACAGCTACTTTCTGTGTCCACTCAGGCAACCAGGTCTGAGCGCCTGCCAGGGGCTGAGTCCCACAGCACCTGAAGATGGTCCTGCCGAGCACGGCTGGCCCCAGCGAGGCCTACCCCTCAGGTGGTAAGAAGCGATGTGTCTGGGTCAGTTACCAGCTTTGCTGAGCTAAGGCTGAGTGGCAAGAGCAAGTGACTAAGCTCAACTGACCTTCATCTTCATCCATAAAACTCATGCTAGATAAAAAGACACAAAATTAAATACCATACTTAAATTTCATCCCAACTTCCTAACCTGCAGAAACCCTGGAATAATAATAACAGTTAGCATGTGTTGGTCCCTGCTGTGTGTGAGGTGCTGATGTGTGACTATGAATGTCTCGTCTAACCCTCGCAACTGCCCTATCAGGCTTTATCATCACCCCTCCCTACCCCCATTTCCCTTTTCCAGTTGGAATTCCCAGCTCCAGAGAAGCTGGCTATTTGTCCCTGGAAAGGCTCACATTTGAAAGTTTAGTTTGTCTTAATGTTGAGTCTAAAAATACCCAGGTAGGATTCGGGACCACCCCTCCTGGCTTCAGTGATCAGCCTCCATCCCTTCCAGACCCCTTGTCCTAGGAGTGAGCCCCTCCCTGAGAGCCTACCATTGGTCCCGGGGTCCAACACGTGTGAGTTCAGCTGCCTGAGCTCCCCATCGGGGTGGTTGGCCTCAGCTCTCGGCACGGACCTGTGACCTTCTACCACCTGCCCCCAACCACCCGGCGGATACTTCCTGCTTGTACAACACAGGCCTTGACCGTGGAACACTGCCCAGCCAACTCTTATTCATCCTCCAGAACACAGTTCAGACAAACCTTCCACGAAGCTGTGCCTGGCAGCTCCCCCAACCCCCAGCCGAAGTGAACCCCTCCTCTGGGCCCTCTGGCACCCGCCCTTGCCTTGTTAGGGCGTTCTCCCTGCTGCACGAGTTCCCAATACAGTGAGTACAGAATTAGCAGAGGCCGAGCGGCCCCTCCAGGTGTGGCCTGGGGGTCCCAGCAGTGTTCCCAGGGCCCCTGTTCTTACTGTTTGCCACTGCCGAGAAAACCACACCCTGCCAGGTGGCCTCGAGGCCCCCAAACCTGGGAGGACAGAGCCCCGGGTGTGCTGCTCCAGAGAAGCCCCTGGCCTTCAGGCTCCCTGTTGCTCCTCCTGGGTGGACCGGGCACCTTCCCTTTCTCTGACTTTATTTCATACACGCTCCAGATGCCTTTCAGCGGGGACTGTCTGCCCCTTCTTCAGGCTGAGAAGGGCTGAGGGGACCAGGAACGCCAGGCTGCCCCGCGTGTGACATCCTGTGGTATTATCAGCACAGGAGGCAGCGAGGTGTGGACGGCTTGCCAGCTAGGACCGGAGTCAGATTACCATCGAAGCGATGCCAGAGATGGGCACCCACTCAAAACTGTAAAAATATGTGTTTCTGCTGTTGGAAGTGTTTCCAGGAAGCGGGGGTGGGGGGAGGGGCCGCTCAGTGGCATAGCTCCCCCTGCTGGTCACGATGAAGATGACGCTCCAACTTCGCCACGGAGAGACGAGCGGTGCACGCATACGCCGCTTCCCGCACTCTGTCTCACACACACTGATGCCCCTCCTGAGCACCCGTGTGCCCACTGGCACCACAAACCAACCAGTCACAGAGCCAACAAGTCTATAAGCACCGGCTGCATGCAGACACTGCCCCAGACTCACCATGTCTTCAGTTTGCTATGGAGTCCCCGGGCCCTCCTCCAGGGACCCCGCCCCACAGAACTGGCCCTCAGCCTCTTCCTTCAGGCCAGCATGCCTCACAGAAGGAGGGCCTGGGGCCCGACTAGTCACCCTGCCTCCGCGTGCTCCTGCACTGCCCCCCACGCTCCACAGGCGTCCGCTGCCTCCTCCCAAGCCTGGAGGGCTCCACTGTGGCAACTAAAGCCTTGGGTCCTGAGACCAGCCTGCTTACCGGCTTCCTGCTCCCACTCATCCACCCTCCACTCAAAGCACAGCCCTGCTTCCTGAGAGCACCTCCTACCCACAACCTCACAGACACCCCTCGCCTGCCAGGCACCCCACGCCTTCCACCTCGCCCGCCAGGCATGCCTACTGGATGTGCCCCACACAGCCCCCAGCCCTCCTGCCCACAGACAGGCTTACACCGTTTCTCTTCCCCACTCTGTGCCATGTGCGACCCCCCTCCTCTCACCTTTCTGCATAAGACGCCCGCTCCCAGAAGTCCTTTTCCCTGACACCCTCTCTCATGCCCAGTCTCTCCCCTGAGCTCAGCACTCTGCGGAGAAAGGGGGAACATGGGGCAGCATGAAGGTCCCAGGCCCTGGTGCCCAGTTTCCCAGGAGGAGACTTTCAAAGGCATTGCTTTCAGAGGGCAGTGGTTGGCCGCCGGGGCCCCGCATCCTGGTGGTGAGCTGGGCAGTCAGCAGGACCATTGTTCAGGCCTCGGCTGCTGGAGCCCCTTTCCCATTTGTAGAGGCAGTGGGAAAACGAGACCTTGAACCCAGAGGCCCAGGGGCCCGTTTGAGCAGCTCTCCTCAAGCAGAAGTTTCCCACATCGCTTTCCAGCTGGGGTGTTGTACCAAGCCCCCCGCCTCCCCAGCAACGCCTGCCTCCAGCCTGCTTGGCCTTGGCACTGGGTCCATCAGAGCAGGGAGGGCTTGGAAGAGGTGGGTAGGTGGGAAGGTCTAGCGGGCTGGCCGGGCTCCTGGATGGTGGTGGTCCTTTCTGTGAAGATCCTTCTGGCCCCCAGACCACCTCTTCCCACCACCAAGAGATACCTCAGCCTGCATGCGGCTCGAGGGGTGCACAGAGCGAAAGTCCACATTACTGGGTCCCTTCCAAGCCACTGTGTGACCCCAGTCAAGCGAAGGGACCTTTCCTGCTCTGTCTCCTCACGCTCTCCCCACTAAAGCAAGCTGCAGGGCCCAGGTGGAGATTCAGAGAGGAGTCTCGCGTACAGGCCCCAGAGCAGCACCTGGCACCAGCGAGCGCCCCTTCTCAGATATTTGCTTGCCCAAATCTGAGCATCTTCAGCACTCAGAGACCCCCACACCCGGATGGAATGGGCTGCTCTCTCGCTTTCCCCTCTGGGGGCTCTGTTCCGGCTACACTGGGCAGGCTGCGTCCTCAGCCCTTGCAATGCCCACTGCCCTTGGCCTGCAAGACTAGACACTGGCCCTCTGTGTCCCCACTCTGAGCCCACTTCTTTGCTCCAGTCCCCCCACCCCACTTGGCCACCCGGGACTTCCAGCCCTCGCTGTTCCTCTGACAGGTTTGCTTCCAGCCCCAAGGTCTCACCTCTACACACCCAGCCCCTCAGCAGGGCCAGGTTGCCTCAGCAACAGCTTGGCAGAGGGCAAGGTGGGGGCCTTTGACACACAGATGCCTAAGGAGAGGGGATCCAGAAAGTACTAGCAACTCAGCCTTCTTGTCCCCTGGCCCTTTTGGAGAAACGCTTCCTCCCTGCTGTCTCGGGACCCATCTCCCATAGCTGTTTCCCATTCAAGCTGTAGCCTAGCCATCCCAATGGGTCCTTGGGCTCCCTGAGTCCTTGATTACATGGAGGCCTGGCTGCTGTGGTCCTTGGAGGCTCAGGATCCAGGTGCCGAGAGCTCAGGGCCACCTGCTGAAGTTTTCTCTGAAACGGTTCCTCCCATCAGGCCTGCCACATGGGTGGCTGTTCACAAGAGCATAGCCAGGCTATTCCTGCCTGGCTGGTCCCAGGACCTCTGAGCCCACCCCACCTAGCCAGAATCAGGAGGCCCTGCGAGAGGCTAGAAAACTGTGCTCCTCCCGGGTCACCTGTCACCCTGGGAAGTACCACCTGTGAGTGCCTGGCGCGCAGTGGTGCTCATCAAATGCTGGGAAGTGTCCGCCGACGTGAGGTCAAGTGGAGGAGTGCAACCTCCCTTGCTGGCTCGAGTCCCATCCGTGCCACGCCCACACGCGCGCCTGCCTCATCTAAAGTGGAGGAGGGGATTGCGTCCGGACAACGGGAAGGTTTCTCCCCTGTCCATGGCCAAGTGGACCGATGCCAGAGCTGCGATCCAGGGCATCCCTGACAAGTTTCCAGGCTCTTGTCACGCTCCCCTCCTCCCCAGGAAGAAAACCCCTGAACGTTCTCACTTCTTTCGAGACAGATCAATTTGAAGAGAGCTGGCTTGCATCCAAGATAAGGCCTGTTTTTTTCTACACCTCTTTTGGAAGAGGGAACAAATTATTTTCCTTATTTTCAATGGGTTGCTTAGGATGGGCTCTGGGGCACACGTTCCAAGGCACCTGTCGCTAAATCCCAGGGCTGGGAGGGGATAGTGAAACTGCCAACTGCCGTGGGCTTTGGGGTTAAAGAGAGAAGGAACCACTCAGGTTCTCTGTAGTCCAGCAGCAGCATCTTTCGGGAGATATGTCAGGGATGCCCTGAATGTGCAGGCTGCAATGATGAGGCTGAAGGGCAGGTCTCCACTCAGCCAGGAGACCCTCTCTTGGGCCCATAAGAAATGCGCCGTAGGTCAAACCCACAGTGGGTAGAAGCAGAAGTGAGGTTTGAACCTAAGGTTGTCTGGTTTCAGATATGCACTTATGAACCACTTTGGTGCACAGCCAGACGGTGCTCCCCCGGGCATCCGTCTGGCAGGCATGGGTACGGAGGCTGTGCTGGGCCGGCATGTTCTCATCCTGGCCACCTACAATGGACCGTTGATGTTCATGTCACAGCTCTAAAATATTATCACTGGAGGCCATGAGATTTCAGAAAGAACTTCCTTTCCAGAGCCACGTTGCTGTCTATAATTAGCACAAGTTTCCATAAGCAACAAGAAGAGGTGGGAACAGCTGCCCCACAAGCTAGGTTTGTTAATGTAAGGCATTCCTGGGGCTTCTGTGCAGTCCAGGCTGTGCTCTTCCATCCCTCCCTGCTTCCCTGACCCCTGCCCTCAGCAGCCACTAGGCCCTCATTAAGGGATTAGCAACCTCAGCTGTGCAATGCCTTGGCCGTGGACGCAAGAAATGCTGGGCTTTCTGCTTTGGCCCTACTGCCCCTTATCAGCAGTCCCCGAGCCATGTTTGTGCTGGAGAAATCATAGCAGGGCTTGGGCGGAAATTATGGACAATTGGTGTCACACACTAATTAAGGACTCCAGGGTCAAGCATCAAGGAGGGGACCAGACTTCAACCTCAGTCCCTCTGCTAATGGGATATTGAAAAACACAGCTGGGGCTTCAGACTAAGAAAGCCCACTTTGCCAAGTGAGAGAGATAAAAAGGTGATGCAGCCTGCTGTGTCTCAGGAAAGATGACAGGTCTTCCTTCACCAAGTCCAGAAGCCGGGTTCTCCTACCTGGACCCCATGCCTGGGTCACAAAGGGCGCTGCTGCCAGAGCCTAGCCACACACTGCAAACACCACCACCATCAGCGGCCCTCTGCTTTCAGAGCGGGGAGCCTGGAGTGGCCCTGAGGGATATTCTCATGTTGATCTCAACACATTTATGACCTAATAGGATACTTGGCAGAGAAGGCAATGCAACCCACTCCAGCGTTCTTGCCTGGAGAATCCCAGGGATGGGGGAGCCTGGTGGGCTGCCATCTATGGGGTCGCACAGAGTCAAACACGACTGAAGCGACTTAGCAGCAGCAGCAGGAGAAGGATACTTAGGATAATTCTGAGGGTCTATATCGCTATCATTAAAAACAAAACAGATTAAAATTCAAGGACAATTCTGAATAATGGGAACTAGCCAAACAAGCAGGGGAAAAAATAAAAATGTAATCCTAAATGGCTTCTTTTTTTGTTTATTTCCCAGACTCTCTGGTGGCTCAGAGGTCAAAGCGTCTGCCTGGAATGCAGGAGATCCGGGTTCGATCCCTGGGTTGGGAAGATCCCTTGGAGAAGGAAATGGCAACCCACTCCAGTACTCTTGCCTGGAGAATCCCATGGAGGGAGGAGCCTGGTAGGCTACAGTCCATGGGGTCACAAAGAGTCGGACACGACTGAGCGACTTCACTTTCACTTTCAGCCCCCTAGGCCATGAGCAACTCCAGCAATATGATCTTCCTCTGCTCCTATAGCCAAGAAGGGCAGGTGAAAGGTGAAAGCCTGGGGCCAAGTCAGTTGCTGAGCACATATCCTTGCACGAGGGGTGAATAATACACCCAGCTATCAGTCATATCTCCTTCTGCCTCCCAAACTCACTCAGTCCTTCTTGTGACAGGGGGCCCTTGCTCGAGCCTCCTCCCAGCTCCCAGCCCTTGCTCTCATCTTGCTCTTTTCTTGCTCCAGATTCCAGCTGAGGACAAATGGACAGAAGACTCCTTTGCTGATTGCAAAACAAAGGCTATAAATATGAGACCACTAAAGTTAAGACCTGGCAATATCAGCCTAGATGAGAGAGCTGGCATGAGCTCCTGCACAGAAAGTATTCATATGTTCAGGAAATAGCTCTAAAGCATCCCATGGACCCAGAAAATGTCCACAAGAGCATAAGCAAGGATGAGCCAAGTTGCTCACTTCCAGGACAAGGTAGCACGGGAAAGGGTCCAGCTCGGAGCCCCTGCCCCACCCACTGTCCTCTGGTCAGGACTCCCAGCGGGGGCACTTCCATTTTGGAGAATGGTCAGCCCTGGCCCAAGACTATCCCCGCTCTATGCAGCCATGTGGCCGGCCTGCATCTACTGGGCCGGGATATTCTCCAGCCTCTTTCTAGACCCCTGTAGGAGAGAAAGTGTTCAGGTTAGGCCTGCCTGTGGCTGGTGTTGCTTATGTGTCAGGGCAGACGCGCTGTGGCACAGTCCAGTGATTCTTGAGGAAACCTGCTGAGCCCCTTCCTCTTCCTCCTGCCTGTTCTCAAGCCCCACTTTTGTTGAACATGTTACTCAACTTCTTTATCATCCAATTCAGCTTCCTCTGATAGAAGGGATCTCACTTTTATTGAACACCTACTATTTTCAGCCAGTTAAGGCCTGCAGGTTGAATTCAACCCACTGTCTGTCAGTAAAGTTTTATTGGAACACAACCAGGTCCATGTTTTGTCTTTGGGCTCTTTCAGGCTACAACATCAGATTTAAGTATTTACAACAGAGACCGTATGGCCTGCAAAGCCCAAAATATTTACTGCCGCTGCGAAGTCACTTCAGTCGTATCCGACTCTGCACGACCCCATAGACGGCAGCCCACCAGGCTCCGCCGTCCCTGGGATTCTCCAGCCAAGAACACTGGAGTGGGTTGCCATTTCCTTTTCCAGTGCATGAAAGTGAAAAGTGAAAGTGAAGTTGCTCAGTCGTGTCCAACTCTTAGCGACCCCATGGACTGCAGCCTACCAGGCTCCTCCCTCCATGGGATTCTCCAGGCAAGAGTACTGGAGTGGGGTGCCATTGCTATCTGACTCTTTACAGAGAAATTTTGCCAACTTTTGTTCCAGGAAGTTTACAATAACGCTTTTGTTGTATCTTCATAGTCACCCTGAACACTAGACCCTGATTTCTATTTGGAGAGAAGCCTCTGAAGCCTGGCAAAGTCAAGTAAAACCCACAGTTAGTAAGGAGGGGACACAAGCCTCAATCCACCACACTCTTGGCACTTGGCTTTATTTTGTGTCTTTGGTAGAACGAGCTGAGGGTGAACAGCTGCCTTGGTCTTGTTTGGGCAGCTAGAACTATGGCTCTCAAACCAGCAAGATGTCTGGTAGCAGACTTCAGCTTTTCTCCATGGAAATCCTAATTAAAAGAAAAAGATAAATGACCTCCTAATTATCTCCCAAGATGCCCAAATTAATCACCCAAATGACAAAGCCCCTCCTTTTACCCATGGGCTTGTGACATAAAAGTCAGTCAATCAATTAGCCCCTTTCCTTTTCCCTCTGATCCAGATATTAGGCATTTGGACCCCAAACTAATTGGGTAAGGCTAGGCCACATGCCCCTCAAAATCTTCTCCGGGAAAATCAGAGGATTCCCCATGGGCCACGAGACTCAGCCTGAGGAAGTTGATGGAGAAAGGGCCTTAAGGGCATCCAGAACCTTTCAGTTCAGTTCAGTCACTCAGTCGTGTCCGACTCTTTGCGACCCCATGAATCGCAGCATGCCAGGCCTCCCTGTCCATCACCAACTCCTGGAGTTCACTCAGAGTTGCGTCCATCGAGTCAGTGATGCCATCTAGCCATCTCATCCTCGGTTGTCCCCTTCTCCTGCCCCCAGTCCCTCCCAGCATCAAAGTCTTCTCCAATGAGTCAACTCTTCACATGAGGTGGCCAAAGTACTGGAGTTTCAGCTTTAGCATCATTCCTTCCAAAGAAATCCCAGGGCTGATCTCCTTTAGAATGGACTGGTTCGATCTCCTTGAAGTCTAAGGGACTCTCAAGAGTCTTCTCCAACACCACAGTTCAAACGCATCAATTCTTCGGCACTCAGCCTTCTTCACAGTCCAACTCTCACATCCATATATGACTACTGGAAAAACCATAGCCTTGACTAGACGGACCTTAGTCGGCAAAGTAATGTCTCTGCTTTTGAATATGCTATCTAGGTTGGTCATAACTTTCCTTCCAAGGAGTAAGCGTCTTTTAATTTCATGGCTGCAATCACCATCTGCAGTGATTTTGGAGCCCCAAAAAATAAAGTCTGACACTGTTTCCACTGTTTCCCCATCTATTTCCCGTGAAGTGATGGGACCGGATGCCATGATCTTCATTTTCTGAATGTTGAGCTTTAAGCCAACTTTTTCACTCTCCTCTTTCACTTTCATCAAGAGGCTTTTTAGTTCCTCTTCACTTTCTGCCATAAGGGTGGTGTCATCTGCATTTCTGAGGTTATTGATATTTCTCCCGGCAGTCTTGATTGCAGCTTGCGACCTTATCTAATCACCAGGGTTCCCCAGAAAACATATGAACTGGCACTAGGCTGCCTCTCACTGTCTCTGTTGGCTGCCAAGCCTCGGAATGCCCTTTCATGCTTGGAGAACTGCCCTTGGCCTGAGGCTCAGGGGACACAGGGCACAACATTGCTGTCGAAGCTGAGCCGTGCACGCACAGCCCTTCAGCCTGTCTTCTCCTGTGCCCAGCAGGCCATGCCCTGTACTCCTCCAGCCAGCAGTGAGAAGGGGCAGAGGCGCAGCAGGGCAGTGGGGCCAGCATGGCGACGGCAGCAGCCTGGGCCCACACCCTCCCAACTGACCTCGGCAGCCACACCCGCCTTGATTCCTACCTGTTCTCCGAGCCCATGCACCAGGCTTCTTTGGCCCTGGCCTGATCTCTTCCAATAAATTCAACTTCTGCTGAAGCTGACTCAGGTCTGCAAAGAAACAGCTTCAAGAGATTAGATGTCCCTCCAAAGCAACACTAATAGTAACAGGTGGATCTGGGACTCAGTCCCCCAGCTTCTCTGGACTGAATAGGCTGTGCCTTTCCTCTGGCCCACACTGCCTCACAAGGGGTCACACGGCTTATTTTAGAACCGTAGGAACTGGCCACCGCCCAGATAAGGCTGGGACTGTCTCACATCCCTCCTCGCTCAGCTCCCAGCCAAGGCCTCCCTAACAAGGCTTTTCAGGTCCAGGGCAGCCTCCTGACCTAACTCCTGACTTCTTAGGAAACACAGTTAAATTTCTGGAGTACCAGGTAGGTTCCAGAAATGAAAATGGAATTTTTAATCATGTTTGGAATGATGAAAGGAGGGATGGGCTTGGAAAGTACCAGTTAGCTTCAAGATGGGCAGCCTCACCCATGGGCAACAGTCACGGAGGAGATGAGTAGGGGGTCGGATTCCTGGAGGGCCTGAGACCAGGACAAAGCATGGAGAAAGTGAGCCTGCGGCGGCTTGCTGTCATCCTAGAGCAGCATGAACAGGGCTTGGCCATGGGGTGAGTGGTGCAGGTCGGGAGCTGAGAGCGACCTGGGCAGAGGCCGCAGTGGCTGCATGAGACAGTGCCTCTTGCTTGCACCCCAGCAGGGCCCCTGTGCACCAGAAGTCCCGGGACTTCAGACATTTTTTTTAAACCCTCTGAGCCTAAGTTGTGTGGACTGGACAGGTCTGGACCTTATATCATTCCTCTTGCTCTTGTCCAGACACTGTGGTGGGGGGAAGGGCGGCATTCTGGCTTCTAAGTTTGGGAACCCACGGCACTGATTTTGCTGTCCAAGGCCAGGCATCTGGGTCTATTGGCTTTTGACTACGTTCACTTGGGGTGCTCCCCCAAAAGATGAGCGTGACACCTCCACGCTGAGTACTTCACATAGTTACATGATGGATTAGACAGATATATTTGCTGGTCTTCTAACCACCCCATTTTTGTATCACAAAAGTGAAAACAAATAGGCTTTTTAAAATGAATTCCTTTAACTTATCTTTGCAGAGAAACTTAAGAAATGATCACACTTCCTCAGGCCTCCAAGTTGCCTTCAAATTTCTGTTGGAAACTTGAAAGGGGACTCGTGACGTCCTTGTCAGCCTGACCTGATTAACTCAACATTTTATTTAAATTGCAGTTAGCGCCTGCCTCCAATTACTCGGCTCTGGGCAGAGAGCAGAGTTCTGAATAAATGCTCGGCCCCGTTTTTGCACACCATTACCCCAGGCGAAGGCCCGGCAGAGGAGGCGTCATCTGTCTTCATCAAGCCTGTGCTCCCGTGCTCTGACAGCGGCTGCTCAGGCGGTGACAAGGACGGTTAGCACTGGGAGGCCGAGATGCTAACGACAGCCTCCGAGGTGGCCAGGGAGCGATTTGTATTCATTACTGTTCGCCCCAATCACTGTCCCTAGGTTTACGTAGAGAACAAGGCTGCAAAGGCAAGGAGGTGGGGAGGTTAATGGCAGCAGTGATGCTGATGACGTGATGATGACAGGAGGTCGTGGCCACTGACGCCAATGCCGACGAGCCCTGTCCCTTCAGGGGCACCTGCCGTGACCAGGTACCGCGGCCGTCGTGTGGTCCAGTTCTTCCCAGGCCGCACCCACACCAACTCGGTGGGACTAGCTTCTTGGGTTCTCGTTCCATTTTATAGCCAAGGAAATGAAGATGCGTGCATGAGCACTTCCCCGGACAAATTCAGCCGCATGTCTCAGCTTGGAAGCCCAGCTGAAACGGCTTCAAAGCCTTGAGCGCTTGACCCTGCCCCTCATCTTCTCCTGCCAGAAAGTGGCCCCTGGGCCAGTGGTGCTGCTTTCTGCCGTCACAGAGAAGCAGGGGTGCTTGGTGACTCTGGTCACAAGCTGTCCCCTCAACCAACCGTTATTACTTGATTCAAACAAAGCTAATTGCTTAGTGTATTCAGTGTAGTTAGGGTGTGTGTGTGTGTGTGTGTGTGTGTGTCGCTGCATTTAGAGCTTGAACACTGGGAAGTCTGTGGAATGACTGAAAAATGTCATGATTCCTGGGAGCAACACAGGTTGGAGGCAGAGCTCTGCTTTCAACACTGTGACCTTGGGCAACTCACCCCCTGACTAACACCTGCCTCAGAGCCATGCCCAGGAACAAAGCCCCGGGGCTCAACTCTACCACCGAGGGCGTGAAGAGCTTTCTCTAATCTTCCAGGCATGAGGAGCTAAGCTTCCCATCAGCTTCAGAGCACCGCTGGCCCCACCTCCTATCTCTGCCCACCCTCTCCTCTGCTAAGCCATTTCCACTGACCTAGCTGTACCTTCCTTACACATTATCTAGACCACTGCTCCTGAAGCAGTCTTGCCGAAATGCAGGCCGTGTCATCTCCCTGCAGAAAGTCGTTTAAGAGCTCTTGTCTCCAACCGAGCAGAGCGAAGCCTCTCAGGGCATGGGGCAAGGCAACTTACCTCTGCCCTTACTTCGCCCCTGGCCTCCTTTTGCTACTTCAGTCGCACTGAACCACTGGAAACTCCACAAACCTGCCTGCTCCACCACCTGCATGCCTCAACACCAACTACTCCCTGGCTTGGAAGGATCTTATTGCTTTTATTTATCCATCAATTATCAGCCGATATCTAGGCGCTCTGTGCCTACCTCAAACGCATCCACCACACCAACCCTAATACCATGCTTTCTGCCTGCTGCTTCCCGCGTCCACGTGTCTCTCAGCACCACCAGTCCAGAGGGGCCCAATACAGGAACTGAGACGCACGCACGTCTCACGTCTCGGCGCGTGCCTTCTCGGGGCTCCCGGCTCCTGGCTCGCCCTCGGCCGCCCTGGCATCACATGCTGCCACGTGTTTGTTAGCAGGTTCACCTCAAAGCTGTATGAATGGCTTTGGAATTCCTGTGCCCCCTTCTTCATCCTCAAAATAGTCACGGGATGCTTACCTCCCAGCTTCTGATTTCCTTTTAATAAAAAGACCCCCTCTGGAGAACCAGAACTGTAACAAAGAAGCAAATGAATGAAAAGAAAATAGAATCAAGTCTGAAACCCTTACCAGGCTTCATTCAGGGAGAGATGTCCCAGGGTGTCCTCTCAGCCAAGTGACATCCAGTAAGCTGTCCATGACCACCATGACCAAGGCCATGACCTTGATCACCTTGCCAACCAATACTTGGTATACAGTTGCCTGGGAATGAGCCACAGAACCACCCCCTTCTCAGTGCAGAGGTAATTTCCAAGATCCATCAGAACCAGTTCCTGTAAGAAGGACCACTTCTGTATTATCCCCTAAATGGAGTCCAGTTTCTCAAGACATCCCTGGGGCACGGGGTCCTGGGAGGGACTACAACTCCACAGTCAGAAGGCTCCTTCAAAGTCTTGGCAGCCCCCTCCTCTGGCTGCCTCACTCCAGGAAGTACAGAGCTACCCAGACGAAGTGCCACCAGGAAACAGATGCATCGGCTCCCTCCCTTTACCCCTGCTATGTGGGCAGAACCATCCGCTCAACCACTACACTGGATGGGTTCCGGGCCCTTTCCTTTTTATCTCAGGCTCTTCTAGGAACACCACCTCCGTGGGGTCTGAGCAGCTCCGAAGAGGCCCCATGCCCTCATTCGAGTGGTTCCACCTCTATGGATACAGCGAGCATGAGGAGCTGGCTTCTGGCAGCCCTGATTCACACTGAACCTTGTCTTCATCCCCCGGCCCCACCCAATCGGAATAGCAGAGCCTTGCTCCCCAGACCCTTTCACATCCTTGAACTCAAGCCACTGTAGATTTGGTGACATGCAATGGTCTTAGGGGCTGTGCTTATAGAAGGCACTGCCAGGGGCCCCTGCGCAGCTCATCCCTGACACTCCCCAGGGGGCCCTTCCCACCTCCCTCTACATCTCCAGCCCCACCTCCTCTGGCGCCAGACCTGCATTTCAATCCAGAAGTTCCAAGAGCAGTTCAAACTCACCATGTCCCAAACTGAACTCATTACTGGGTCTTCCAAACTCACTCGTGTTCCTTGCTCCAAAGACTGACATCACCACCACCCAGTCCCCTCGCCAGAAACCTGGGACTCATTTGAGATGCCTAGCCCTCCAGTGAGTTCACATTTATCTAATTTTTCTCAGATCCAGCTGCCCGCTGCCCTTCCCGCTGCGCTTCCCCTAACTCAGACTCTCACCATCTTTGGCCTGGATTATTCATGTACCAGCCTTCTAACTGGCTGAGTTCTAATCTGGATCCCTTCCAATTCACCCTCAACACAGTACTCAAGAGGCTGTTCCTAAATGTCCAACATGAACGTCAGTGGTTTCCCATACATTTCAAGGAGAGTAACCTTGCTAACCCGGCTTTGCGCCCGCTTCCCTAACGTGGTGCCTTTCTTCGCTTTCCTGCACTCTTAACTCTCTTTTTATTTCCCTATGACCCATTTTGTCCTCCACCCCCACCGCTGAGCATGCTGTAGGAAAATGAGTGTCAAACTTAAGGATGCCTCAAAAGCAACTGTAAGGATCTGTTGAAGCACAATGCTGGGGTCGCTGCCGTACACGGTTTTTGATGAGTGAGTCTGGAGAGTATCTGAGAATTTGCATTTCCAACTTTAAATCTTCTTAATGATGATGCTGGTGGCCACATTTATAGAAGCACTGCCCCAGGGCTTCAGCGAACACTCAGAAAGGACTCAGTTCAGTTCAGTTCAGTTCAGTTCAGTCGCTCAGTCATGTCCAATTCTTTGCAACCCCATGAATCGCAGCACGCCAGGCCTCCCTGTCTATCACCAACTCCCGGAGTTCACTCAGACTCACGTCCATTGAGTCCGTGATGCCATCTGGCCATCTCATCCTCTGTCGTCCCCTTCTCCTCCTGCCCCCAATCCCTCCCAGCATCAGAGTCTTTTCCAATGAGTCAACTTTTCGCATGAGGTGGCCAGAGTACTGGAGCTTCAGCTTTAGCATCATTCCTTCCAAAGAAATCCCAGGGCTGATCTCCTTCAGAATGGACTGGTTGGATCTCCTTGCAGTCAAAGGGACTCTCAAGAGTCTTCTCCAACACCACAATTCAAAAGCATCAATTCTTCGGTGCTCAGCTTTCTTCACAGTCCAACTCTCACATCCATACATGACCACAGGAAAAACCATAGCCTTGACTAGACGGACCTTAGTCGGCAAAGTAATGTCTCTGCTTTTGAATACGCTATCTAGGTTGGTCATAACTTTTCTTCCAAGGAGTAAGCATCTTTTAATTTCATGGCTGCAGTCACCATCTGCAGTGATTCAGCAAATGTCAGTTGAGCGAATGGGTTGCATACACGCTGACCAACTGAAGTTTTTCAGCCTATCTATCACGAGGACTCTATTGATCAGGTCTTACATGCATAAGTGATCTCGGGTGGAATTTCTGAATAGGTTAAAAGAGACTAACTGCATCCTGCCGTCTCCACACTCTGGAGGACCCATCTGAGTTTCTACGATTGGAGCCTCGCTGTGTGCCTGGAGAAGTCAATATCTTTCCCAGGCACAGGGATGGGAACTGGAGCGTCTAGGCCTGGGGTCTGTGACTGCATTCCCGTTACACCATTTGGAATTCTTTATAGACTGGAGCGCTTACAACAGCATCGTCAAAACACGTTTTTGTAATTTTCCAATAGCCCTGATTCCTGCTACCATGTCCTGTTCCCATTTCCAGTCCACTGCCAAGCTTGGAGGACAAAAGCCAGCAAGCCTCAGAGCTCTCAAATGCTCACAGCAGTCCCTTCTCATGGAGGGAGTCTGGAGAATGGAAAACAGGATGTGAAAGACCCAGAAAATGCCAGACACGGTTCTTTAGTGAGCCAGCCTGTAACCAGACAAGCAGGAACTGTGCAGACACCATGCCTGCCAGATCAGTTTAAACAAGACCTCAGTGTCCAGAACAGCCATGCCAGCCACCAAGGCCCCCTGCTTCACTCGTCCATCACATGCCCTGAGCCCCAGGCTGGTCCACTTTGACTGTGAAGCAGTCAACCTGACTGGAGGAACACCTGTTATCTCATTCCTCAGTTTACCTTGACTCCAGGCGCTGCCAACCGCTGGGACTTCACAGAGGTTGTGCGGCCGCGGCTGCTGTATCCATGGCAGCATGTCCCCTGGGCGCCACACAGCAGTCACTGTGGGAGCCCTTTCCCTGGCCTGAGACTTGGTGCTGAACCCCGGGCAAAGGGCGCTTCCCAGGTGGAGCAGTGGTAAGAAGTCTGCCTGCCAGTGCAGAAGAAGCAAGATACGCAGGTTCAGTTCTTGTGTCGGGAGGATCCCCTGGAGGAGGAAAGGGCAATCCCCCCCCACCCGCCCAGTATTCTTGCTTGGAGAATCCCCATGGACAGAGGAGCCTGGGGGGCTACAAAGAGGGGTCACAAAGAGTCAGACATGACTGAGTGACTGAGAACCTGAGACAGTACTTGGGCAAGGGAAGCCCTCCCCAGGGGATTGTCTCAGTCCACTCTCCCTCCTCCGGGTAACTCCAGATGACTCCACCACAGAAGGATGCGTCGCCCCTGGGCTCCCTGCTTTTTCTTCCCTAATGCTTGGGAGTTCACTTTGCCTCAGGATGGCACCTGGATCACACACCAGTGCGTCTGGAACATCGTCATGGAGGGGATGAATGTAGGAGGTGAAGAAGGCTGCAGGCTTGCACCATTCCAACACCAGCTCTCCACATTGATGGGGTGCCTACAATTCAATTCATTTCTGATGCCAACAGCCTGATGTCAGAGCAGACCCCACACGATAAGGACTTAGTCCCCCAGGACTTTCTCCGCTGTCGATGCCAGCCCCAAGTTGGCAGGCATCCTCGGGCTACCCGCGCTTCTGCTCAGCAGGCCACACACTGGGGATTCTCATGAACCACTCCCCAGGCTTGATACTTTGCTAGAACAACACAGAGAACGTGGGGAAATCCTATGCTGACTCATACAGTTTACAGAGGCCACAAATGAACAACCTGCAGAAGAGCATAGGACAAGATCGGGGAGGGGGTGCAGGGGCGCCGGGGGTCCCTCCCGACACCGCCGCATGTTCACCCGCCCACAGACCCTTCAGGCTGCCTTGGTTCAGGGTCTTCTCTCGGGGTTTCATCACGTGGACAGATTGAGCAAATCACTGCCCAGCCCCCCATGCCCACCCTCCAGGGGTCAGAACCGATAGGACTGAAAGTTCTCAACCTCTAATCTCTTGCTTGGTCTTTCTGATGGCCATCCACCCCCTCACCATCCTGAAACTGTCTTGAGGGCCCACCAGGGTGCCATGTGTCTCTGAGACATAATGTCAGGTACGGTCAAGATGCTCTTTACAAATAACCAAAGACACTCCTATGCTTAGGAAATTCCAAAGGTTTTAGAGCTGTGTGCCAGGAATTGGGGGCAAAGTCCAAATGTATGTCCAAATTTATCTTACCTCAAGGCCCCAAAGACAAATGTAGCGGGGTTCCTTCCCTTGCAAGGTGACCTCCCAGGGCCTACCCACAGCCTGCACATTCCCACTCCTTGACCCCCTGACAAGGCCCATCCAAAGTAGAGGCAGGAGCCCCACTGTGGCTCACAGCTCAGACGCAGACTGCCCAGACTGCTGGGATGCTGGGGCAGGGCGCAGGCTGCAGAGGCAGGCAGGGGCCAGAGGGTCTGGGCAGCTGAAGCCTGAGAGACGTGATCCTGGAGGGGTCACCGACTAGGGAAACGCCCCCCTGTTCAGGCAGAGCGGTGGGGAACAGAGGGAAGGGATTGCAGTGTTTCAGTCAGAAAGCCAGGCATAGCTGGACAAACGCTGTCGGGGGTGTGCAGGCAGAGGGCACTCCAGGTATCCAGCATGGGGCTCTGTGACAGGCCCTGGGGACACAGAAGTGGGAAAGGAAGGGTGGCAGCGGCAGCTTCCTTGCAGCCAGGCCGAGGATGAGGAAAAACGATGCTGAGCCTGGGTGGACAGGGCCAGGGGAACAGAGACCCTCACACGGAGGCCTGAGCCGGGCTCTCGCCCTCCCCCAGGGCAGCACGTGATCTTCTGTTGGCTGAGTGAGCCTGGGTGGCCCCCTCCCCGCCCTACCTATGCTGTCCCTTCCTGGGGTAAGGTGGCTTTGTCCTCAGGTCTCTCGCAGGAGTTAGCCAGGCAGCGTGCCCTGCACACCTGGCTCAGAGGGGGGTGCAGATCAGGTGTCCCCTCCCCCTCCCTCAGCAGCGCTTGCTCAGGCCGGGGCTGGGTCCTGGTCACCCCCCCCATCCAGCCACCTTTGCTCATCTCAGGCAACTCAGGGGAAGCCTGGATTCCCTGACTAGGGGACTCCAGAGTCTTCAGAAACACAAAGGGATCAGCCTGCCTCTCCCCCTGCCCCAGCCCCCACCCCCAAACTCCCCAAAAGCTCCTTCCCAGCTCCATCGCCTCTGAGCCCAGTCTGCCCGTGTGTGTGCCACTGGAAAGGGTCCTGCCTGGCTAGACTCAGGACTTCAGAACTGTGTCAGGGGCTCGAAGGGCAGCCCACATGGCAGGAACTAGCAGCTGTGGGAACAAGCTGGGCAACCCCAGGCCATGCCCATGGCTTCTTCCCCTTCAAGAAAGAGGCCATCAGTGTCCACTCATTCTGCTCTGGGCTCCCAAGCCCTACAGTCATCCCCACCCCAGCAGACAGAGGACGAGCAAAGCCCTGATTACACAAGCCCCTCCGCCATCTGGCCTCAGTCTTCTCTTGGTCCGCGACCCCTGATGCACCCACAACTTCCCTGCCCTGCCCCCAGGCAGCCCAGCCCCCTCCACTGAGCCCGGGGCAGGACTAAGGTGGGCCCATAGCAAGGAATGAAGGCACTCCAGGTTTCCTTCTCCTCCCGGCTGTGTGGCCCTGGGCGGTTGCTGAACCTCTAAACCTCAGCGTCCTCACTGGACAGGTTATTTGTGAAGATCCAAGTCAGTATTGCATGAAAAGTGCTTTCACGGTGCAAATGAAGGCTTCCTTCCTCCCAGAAATTAACAAGTGCAGCGCTGGGAAATGGAATATTAAGCCCATCCTCAAATAGAATTCGGGTGGGTCTGGTGGCAGCAATTTCCAGATGAGGCTCATGTGTTGGCCACAGACTTCTGCCTGGGAGCGCAGCTGGGAGCGCGGCTGGGAGCGCAGATCTGACGCGCAGCAGTCAGGGCTCACCCGGCGCCGGCGCTGACCTGCGGCTGCGCAGGCAAGCAGCGCCACCTACTGGATGTAGCTGCCGCCGCGAATCGGTACGCAGTGTTACGGGGTGGGCGTCCTGTTGCGCCCTCCTATCCCACCTCTCTCACGCGTGACAGGCACACACACACCACAGCGAACACTTACCACAGCCCTTACCCACACCTGCACCCACACACAGATGTTTCCCAGCCTCCCCGCTGCTGGGTCTCGCCTTGGGCCTGGCCATCAGCAGCTGTAAAACAATGCTTCCTTTTTCTATCCCAAAACTGATTCTGGGACTTGTGGGGACAGCCAAACTGTCTGAAAGGGAAATGGGGTGAGGTCACACTCGCTGCGGGCCTGGCGCTGCCAGGCTTCAGGCCGTGACGTAGGTGTCACCATCACACAGAAAGGACGACCTGCCCAAGCCCGCCCGTCCAGGGAGGGGCTCCAAACCCCGGGCCCTGAGCGGATGCCCGCTCCTCTGAGCTCCACAAACTACTGCATTTTGTAGCATGTTGCTGTGGAGCCTGTAACTTCCTTCTGGAACTAATGTTTTTATTTGTGCTTGGCCCAGCATTCTATTTTTGGTCCCAAGATGATTTTCTAAGTGACAACAGAACCCCAGTTCTCAATGCCCACTGCTAACCCTACCTTGTGCTCAGCCTCCTCCTGACAGTGGGGTGTGAGTGTGAGTGTGTACATGTATGTGGTTTGGGAAGAGTGTGTGTGTGTGTGGTTTGTGTACCTCTGACTGTGTGTACATATGTGTACATGCAGTATTGTGATAAGTGTGTGGTATGAGTGTGTGGAGGGTGGGGTGGGGTTTGTGGCACAAAGGCTGCAGTCAGAGACGGGTGGGGTCAAATTGGCCCTGGGTATCCCATCTCCTTTGTGTAATTCCTCTCCTTGAACAGAAGGTGCCCCTAGTGACTTGCTTCCAATGAAGAGAATATGGGAAAATGATGTGATGTCACTTCCAAAATTGTTACCAAAAAGACTCTGGGTTCCATCCTGAGTGCCCACTCTTGCTTTCTCGCTTACTTGTTCTGAAGGAAGCCAGCTGCCAGGCCCTGAGCTACCTTATGGAGAGGCCTATGTGACAAGGAACCTCTCAAGAAGGGCTTCAGCCAACAAACAGCATGTAAGTGAAGGGTGCCAGCATCACTGGGCAAGCTTGGAGGCAGGCCCGCCCCAGTCGAGCCTCGAGATGATACCACAGCCCCCAGCAACACGTGAATGAAGCCTGTGAGAGACCTCAGCCAGGGGCCAGCCAAGCCACACTTGGATTCCTGCCCCACACAACTGTGAGGTGATAAATGTTGTTTAAGTCACCAAATTTGGAGTGATTTGCTGTGCAGCCTTAGATAACTAACACCTGGACCTTTCTTTGCCTTTCTGAGTGCCAGTTTCCCTGCTATAAAATAGGCATTGGATCAGAGGACACGTTTAGCACAGTGCCTGGCACGAAGCAGAGACTCAACAAAAGTTTCCTTTTTCCTTTCCACACAGGAGCCTGGCTTGGTGTATCGCTCCCCCAAACAGCTTGAAGTGATGGAAAACCCTAAGTCAGACCCTGTTTGCAGGCTGGAGGCTGATGGAGAGCCCACCCCTTCCCAGCTGGCGGCCGGAGAGCAGATTGCCATCTCTGGACAATCAGGACCTGGCAGCCCAGCCACCTGGAGAGCAGATCTGATGGCGTCAGCATGGGCCTCCCTCCGCTGAGTGGGGCTGTGGGTCGCCTCCAGCCACAGACGCCCTTGACCTCTGCCCTTACTGGAGGGAGCAGGACCCTCTCCAGGATGAGGAGAGGGCCGGGGCTCCAGCACTCTGACGGCTGCTGGGAGTCCTCTGGACCAGGTGCTAACCCAATAGCGGGCTGACTGCCTTTCTCCCAGGGAGCCCAGGGATGCACTCAGTCACCACCCACAGCTGTGGGAGGTGCGCCTGTCCAGCTGCTGCTGCCCCAGCTGCACTCAGGCACCTCCAAGCCCCTCCGTCTGTCCTCCTGGCTAGAGTGGGAGTGGGGGAGGAAGCCTCCCAGCTTCCACCTCTGCTGCTCTAAAGCAGCCCACTGGCACGCTGACTGCTGCCTCTCTGTGGGCATCCCAGGATCTGGCTCTCCAAAACAGGCCCTGGGAGCCGTGTTCAAGGTGGGCTATTGGGCCTCCCCTTGTGTGAGCCTAGCCCAGCCCCTTTTCTCCTGGGGCCTCTTAGGTCAGATGCACTAGCGCCACAGCTCTGCAAAGTGCGAGTCCCAGGCTCCCAGACTGGGCTTGTGGCAGCTTCATCCTTCCTCCTAACAAGAGGAGAAAGTGTCTGTCCTATTTTCTAGATGAGGTTCAGAGTCTTTGGCTAGGCCACACAGCATGGGTGGCCCTTCTTAAACACTCTTTGTTCCCCCCAGTTCTATGATACTCCTGGCACCTAGAGGCTGGGATTCTGCCCTCTCTCCTTGAATCTGGTCCTGGAATGGCTCAACCAAGAGAACAGGGCAGGAGCAATCCTGTGCCAGTTCTTTGGGTGGGCTGCAAGGAGCTGGTAGCCTCCACTTGTTGGAATGCTGCTCTTGGAACTCAGTCACCATGCTGTGAGGAAGGCTGAGTGGAAGCACAAGGAGGAACCAAGACCCCAGCCCTCAGCTTCAGCCCAGCCCCTGCCACCAGCCAGCACCTGCTCATCAGCCACAAAGTGAGACTCCTTTGAAGCTGACCCTTAGTCCCAGCTCAAGCTTCCCCTGCTGACACCTCCATACAGAGTCCTGTCCCAGCTGAATAGACATCGGTCTTCAAGCCAGTAGGTTCAGGGTGACTTTAAGTAACAGATACAGCAAGAAGTGGTGTGCAGAGCTCAGCCGACAGCAAGATCCAGGCTTCCGTAGATTCCCAGCATGGCAGGAATATCCCCAAAATCAAACTCCCCAGCTCACCAGGGGCCAGGAAACTCCTTTCTGGCCCAACCTGAGTGCATTTCACCTCCAAGCCCTGTGGAAAGGGTAGAAGGCCGAGGTGAGCCTGAATCCCCTTGCCCTATACAACCTCCGTCCCTTGAGTGTGGGTAAGACTTGTGACTATGATGAAATATCCCTCCCTCGATGAAGTTACTTATATGGCAGAGGGACTTTACAGATGGCATTGAGGCTGCTAATCAGGTGACAAGACAGGGAGACTTGGAGGGATCTCGTCAACCCTAACATAATCGCCTGGGACCTCTAAAATGTGGTTTTCTCTGGTTGGTGGGAGACAAGGCGTTCAGAAGTCTGACATGTCAGGGGGCTTAGGCATGAAGGAGGGGCTCCCTTGCTGAGAGGGAGGAGCAGGGGGCCAGGACCTCAGGATGGTTACTGCAAGCTTAAAGCAGAACCCAGATCATGGCCAGCAAGAACATAGGGACCTCAGATCGAAATTCACAAAGACCTAAATCCTTCCAACAACCTGAGGGAACTGGGAAGCAGAATCCGCCAAGAGCCTCCAGATAAGATTCTGGCCCGCTGATTTCAGACTCGTGGGACCCTAGGCAGGAGACCCAGCAGAGCCCACCTACACTTCTGACCTACAAGAACTAAGATATGATAACTGGGTGTTCAGTTGCTAAATTTGTAGCTTGTTACACAGCATAGATAATATGACCTCATTCCTTTAGCTTCCAGATTCTTCCTTCCCTGGAAGTATCCTTTCTTTCTTCATTGAAAACGGAGTGTCATGTAGGCCTTCAAGCATTGGCTGGGGTGGGGATCTACAGCCTGAACCAGGGCCCCTGAACCAGCTCTCAGTAGTAAGTGGTTCCACACATCAGTGGGTTCAAGCGTGGGTACAGGATGGAGCCCCTTAGTGTCCCAGGGCCAAGCCTCTGTGGCCTGGCAGAACCTCGGGGGATGGTAGCATCAAGTCCACTGGCCTCCAGCTATCAGGCTCCCAGACTTCCTGTTTGGGTGACTAAGCCCAACCTTAATTAGCTGGGCTCTGATGACCTGGACACTCCCAATTCCCTCATTTCCAGGACAATAATAGCTCCCTGTTCAAACCAGACTTTCCTCCCAAAGGACCAATTTCAGACTCTTCGTATGGCTGATTTATTCTGCTCCCTGTCTAACTAATCCAGCCATGACTTGTCTTGTAAACCTTCTGTGAACCCAGTAGCATTCTGGTCTGAATCCACAAGAACATCTCACAGCATCAGGACACTGGCATATGATGGGACTTAATGGGCTCAAAGCCTGTTCCTTTCCTCCCCTCCCTTTGCCAGTCTGTACTCCCAGGTAGCAGACCGCACCATGGTTCCCATGCCCATTTTCCAGATGGGAATCCTGAGGCTCAGAGCACTAACCCTGAACATGGCACTTAGCCTGCCGCCCAGAGGGCTTCCTAGTTACTTCATGTCAGTGCCATTACTTCTTAGCTTTTGAAGGACAGGGATTTTTGTCTTCTATTACCAAGAAAGCCATCTCCATCAGAAAGGAGTGCCAGCCTGGATGTCCACCAGATTTTTAAAAGAACTGCCCCAACAATGATTCCGAGGTGGTATATTTATTTATCAGATTATGCAAGGGGATAGTGTTTGGATTCTCTGTCTACTAACTGATTTTCTTATCTGTTTATATAGAAGTGAATTAAAATCTCCCATTATGGTTATAGCTTTGCACTTTTTTATCATTCTGCTGGCTTTTGCCTTATGCATATTGATACAATATTGGTTTAGATAGTCCAGGGCTATGCTATTCAAGAACATACAGCTCATAATTGCAGGTAATTCTTTTGAGGATAGTGAATTCCCATTACCCCCAAATGCCATTTGCCTTAAATTCTATTGTATCTGTGCTTAATATTGCTTCACCATCATTATTTAGGTTTGCACATGCCTGATATATGTATTTTTTCTATCCCTTAATTTTCTGCATAATTTTATTCAGTTCTGTCGCTTGTAACAGCATATGGATGGATTTAAAAAATTTTTAACCTGATGGCATCTATCTTTTAATAAGTAAGTTAATCTGTTTGCTTTTTTGTGATTACTGATGTAACTTGGACTTACTTCAGCTATCTTATTTTATAGCTTCTTTTTTCCATACCTTTCCGTTGCTTCTCTTTTTATTTATATTTTTCCTGCACAGGCAATTTTTGCTTTACTGATGGTTTTCAAATGATTACATTTTTCTGTTCTTGCAGTTGTTACCCTGATCTTTCCAATCTGTGTCCCTGACTTACCTTCTCCTTTGGGTTGAGAATAGTCTGCATTGTTATTCATCATCTCAATCCTTCCTCTCAAGTATGATAAGGATCTTGCCAGGCTCAGCCACCCAGCCATGGAGCCCTTGTCTTCAATTTGTTATTTTTGTCTGAAGTCAGTTTTACCTCTTATCCTGAGATATAAAATATGACCTTTAGTTTTTATAATCAAAAGTGCATTATAGATCCTGACATGCGTTACAGGTTCCATGCTGTATGACTGATGTGCTGTTTAAATTATTACCAGTTTCCCGGCCCAACAGATCTTCTTAGTACTACATGCTCACATTTTCCTAACCATGAACTCTTGAGCCTTTGGAGATTCGGGGGAGGCCTGAAGCAAAGGCTTCTACTTCAGGAGAGGGGATGTGGTTGGGGGGAAGTATTGTTATACCCAAGAGTGTCACAAAGTGTCCTGTTCAATTTCGATGCTAACACATCTGGAAACTGAAAAAAAAGGAAATCTTGAAAGCAGGGTAACAGACCTCCAGGAATATTAGACCCATGCAGAGTGAGGGCTACATGCACTTTCATAGAGCAAGACTGGGCTGAAAGGGACCCTCGGGGTGGAGGAAACCAAGGTGAGCACAGCAGCTTAAATATTGAGAATCACTCCATCGCCAGTCCCTCTGATGTAACCCGCATTGACCACAATCTGCTCCCAATTCCATCTCTCCCCAGCCCTCCTTCATCTGCTCTTTATCTCCCTAAAGACCACCCCACAAGTTCCTTTAGAAATCACTTTCAACTCTAAGCTCACATATGGTTCAAAGTCCCTGGCTCTCCTGGCATTTTGCCATTCCCACGTTGCCAGGCTCCAACACCAGAGGAGCCAGCCCCTCGCTTCCCCTCTGCCGCTTGGTCTGTGCAGCGCAGAGAGGGAGGCTGTGGAACTGCACGCCTCAGCTCCTCAACAAGCCAGTCCTTGCAAACCTCCCCTGGCCCCTTGGGGCTGCTGCATAACCCAGTTTTTCATCCCTTGCTGGCCTCCAGCAGGTTCCTCCAGCAGCTGTTCCCAATCTTTCTCCTCTCTCCAAGCCCACACACCCACCCCCACTTCCTGAGGAATGAGCTTCGTAATTTATTGAGATTTCATCTGATAATGACGTTCTTACTTTCTCTCCCCTTTGCCTCAGAATGTCTCTATCTTCCCCCAGTGGGTCTTTATTGAAAAATAGTCTTCCTCTTTTCAAGACAAACTTTTCCTCCTGGACTCTGGATACCTCACCTTCCTGATTCCTTCTTAAACTCTTTCCATGTTTCTGTCTTATAACTTTTTTTTTTAGCTTTACTGAGATATAATTTTTATACAAAAGCGTGCATATATTTAATTTATACATCTTGATGAATTTGGACATATGCATACTCCTATGACACCATCCCACAAGCACAGCACCAAGGCACTAAAATATACATCACTTTCAAGTAAGAATATAACATGAGATCAGTCTTCTTTACATATTTTGAAGAGTACAATACTATGAGGTTTCCCTGTAGGCTTAGTGGTAAAGAACTCGCCTGCAATGCAGGAGATGCGGGAGACCCAAGTTAGATCCCTGGGCGGGAAGATCCCTTGAAGGAGAACGTGGCAATCCACTCCAGTATTCTTGCCCGGAGAATCCCATGGACAGAGGAGCCTGGCAGGCGACAGTCCATAGGGTTGCAAAGACTCGAACACAACTGAAGTGACTTAGCAGCAGCAGCACGCGTGCACACACATGCACACACACACAATACTATATTGTTAACTAACAGGTAAGATGTTGTATAACAAAATCTCTAAACTTACTCATCTTGTCTAATGAATTCTATTCCCACTGAAAACAACTCCTCATCCCCTCCTACACCCCAGCCTCTGACAACAACCGTTTTATTCTCTGCTTCTCTGAGGCTGGCTGTTGTAGACGGCTCATATAAGTGGGATCATGCGGTATGTGTCCTGGGACCGGCTTACTTCACTTGGCATAGTGCTCTCCAGGTCATCCACGCAGTCACAGGTGGCAGAATCTCCTTTTTTAAAGATTCAGCACACACGTGTGTGTGTATATATATGTATATATATATGTATATATCATTTCTTTGTCCATTCATCTGTTGATAAACACTTGATTTGCTTCCATATCATGACTATTGTGTGTAATGCTGTAGTGGACGTGGGGATACAGGTATCTTTTAGACTTCTTGATTTCAATTTTTTTGGATATACCCCCAGAAGTGAGATCTCCAGATCATATGGTAGCTCTGTTTTTCATTTCTTTGAGGAACCTCTGTGCTGTTTTCCACAGCAGCTGCGCCATTCTGCGTTCCCACCAATACTGTATAAGCATTCCAGTTTCTCCACATTCTTGCCAACATTTATCTTTTGCTTTTGCTAATTATCATCCTAACAGACATGAGGTAATATCCCACTGTGGTTTTGATCTCCATTTCCTTGATGATTAGGGATATTGAACACCTTTCCATACACCTGGTGGCCATCTGTATGCCTTCTTTGGAAAAATGTATACACAAGCCCTTTGACCATTTTCTGATTGGCTTATGAGGGGAGGGGTTGCTCTTGAGTTGAAGGAGATATTTATGTTTGGGATAGTATCCCCTTATTAGACGGATGGTTTGCATGTATTTTCTCTCATTCCATAGGATGCCATTTCACTGTTGTTTGCTGTTTCCTTTCCATTTTAGTTAAGTCCCACTTGTCTATTTTTGGTTTTATTTCCTGTACTTTTGGTATCAAATCCAAGAAGTCATTGCCAAGACCAATGTTAAGAAGTTACCCCCACCCCACCACCACCACCAATGGTTTCTTTGAGGAACTTTAAAGTTTCAGATCTTATACTTACATATTTAATCCATTTTGCTTTGATTTTTATTTATGGTGTCAAATAGAAGTCCAATTTCATTCTTTTGCATGTGGATATGGAGTTTCCCCAGCACCATTGTTTTAAAGAGACAATCCTTTCTCGCTATGTTTTCTGTCTTGTGACTTCTCTTCCTCTACAAAATTCAGGAAAACCGAGTTTATCCCCTTAAAATAAACCATGTCCTTAGGCTTGTTGCCTTTTGGATTCCTGCCCATCTCCATCCCAGCTTCTCTTCTTGATTGTAAAGCTGGGCAGTGAGCTGCCCAGTCACCACTTCCCACTCTGCCATGCATCCGCCCTCGGCCCACAGGCCCTGTGCCCCGCCCCCTCGGCCCACAGGCACTGTGCCCCGCCCCACACACACCCCCGGAGGAGCGTGTGCAGGGACTCCTTCGTGGTTCTCACTTCCTTTGGCTTCTTCACGAATTGTTACTCTTGTGACTTTCCAAGTCTCAGTTTCTCTGATGTGACAAGTTCTCCCACTTCACATTAACCCTCATTTCCTTCCCACAAATCTCTAGGATTCTGCCCTGGACCCTCCTCTTTTGCTCCATATCACCTAGGATTCTCAACGAGGAGACATGGCCCTTTAAAACTTACCATCCAGACTGGGACACTTTGGAGAATTAAAGAAATTACGTAGAGCAATAGGTGTCAGGAAGGACTGTCCTGGTCAGACTAGCCATAGGGCTGTGTAAGGGTACTGGGATTTGTTTTAATCAGGTATGATAAGACATGCAGACTTGGAAATGATTGTCTTGAAAGACTTTGTTACATCCACGGGTCCCTAGAAACAGGAGACACAGCCTGCCATGTAGGGCCACCAGCGTCAATCAGGAAGCAGAGGAAGGGGGGAATTGTGGGCAAATGCCTTTATTGTGGTTTTCGTGGGAATGATTAGACAGGGCAGAATGAGGTTGCTTAGGATTGGCTAGTTTGAACAGTTTTAGTAGTTCTGGGGCACGTTTCAAGTATGTGGCCCTGGGTGATTAAGGCGGATGGATATTGGCCCAAAGTGTGAGAACCACTAAAGCAGGTAGTCAGGGTATGGGCCCTGGATTGGTTGGTTTGCAGTTGAAAACCATGCTCTCAGGTGGGCTGTTTACTACCTCTAGGAACTGGCAGCAAGGTCCCAAGGTGTCCAAGCATCAGAATACAGAAGATGACAGACAGGCCCAATGACTTGGCTCTGGGTTAAACAGTTACAGTCTTGCTGAACTACGGCACTTCTCACAGCTTTAGATTCCAAGGAGACTTTAATAAAGACAGTCCTCCCAAGGAGAGAAAAAGGGAGTTTGGAGGCTGTTTTTGGTTTTTGTTTGTTTGTAATTTACTTGGCCATTTTTCTCAGACTCATGGGATTGATGATTCTGAAAAGCACTCTAGTCTAAGAGCAATGCTCTCAGGAGGCTGTGCATAAGCAGGTGAGTCCTCTTGCATCCCACAAGCCGCATCAGCTGGACCAGTACCTATATCACTGGCATGCAGTCATCCCCAGCCTCCAATTAAGGTGACCTTTATCCTGAGAAGCTAATATGACCCATCTGTTCTTTCTCTTTAGTTACCCTCAGGGACATAAACTAAGCCAGCCCTTCCCCCTCATCCTTGGCTCCAGTCAAGCTGATCAGCTTGCAGTTTCCACAATGCAACACATTTCTCTCTTCTGCACCTTTTCTCATACTACTTGCTTCAACTAAAAAAAAAAAAGTATACATATATATGAAGAGCATAATCCTAATACACATAAAATCTAATATATATAATCATATATGTTCATCTGTATAAAGAACCATATATATGAAGTTTGAGGTGCACATAGATATGGAGATGTTCAGAAAAGGAAGAGAAAGTGGACTCCGCTATGGACCCACATTTCAGTATCCCAAAGTCCTGTGCTTCACGCCCACCACGTCTTTCTTATCCACTTGCTCTCCTGCTAAACTCTCCCACTGCGTACAGTTCTCCTCACTCCAAGCAGATGACACTGCCCCTACTTTCCAGGAGGAACCTTCTGGAAAGGTTCCAGGAGAAACTGTCTGGTACACAGTCCCCAGATGAGCCCCTGAGCCCAGCCACTACCCTCCCTCAGCTCTCACCCTCCACCCTAGCTTGACTAGCTGAACTGGTCTCTCGATTCCCTGAACATAGCCCACGCCCCCTGCATAGGCCCACTGCAGGCAGCTCTGTCTCTGCCCACTGCAGGCAGCTCTGTCTCTGCCCACTGCAGGCAGCTCTGTCTCTGCCATTTGGCACATCTGGTGGGCCCTCAGCAAACTAACTCTTGTTTGCCCTGCAGATCTCAGTTCAGAGGTCACCGTCCCCTTGTCACTAGCCCTGAACCCTAAGAACGGATCCCCTTCCTCTGTCATAGTCTCCAGGCACCTGCTTCCTTTCATACCTTACATCTCCTCAAATAATCATCATGAGATGATGTTTAAATTATAGGCATTAAAATCTTCCTGAAGTGTTTGAAAGCACCATGGGAACAGGCACCTATCTGCTTCTGCTGCTTAGGTTGCCCCTGACACTTAAGAAATACTCAATAATATTTACGACCTGAAAGAAAAGGAAAAGCGAGTAAGTCAATGAATTAATAAATGAAAGTAAAGTCTTTAATACCCTTGTTGGAGAATCTTGATCTGATAGGAAATAGAAGCTGTGGCTTGGCAGAGACTCCCTCCTTAACCAGACTGTAGCCAGGCACCTCCGAGCTCTCCTCTGGACTTGGCTTTGTCTTTGGCTGGCAGAACCCAGGGTCAAGTGCCGACAGACTGAATGGGATGAGGAGACTCAGGAGCAAATTTGGGGACAAATTTATACTCGCTTACAGTAAACCCACCTGTCACGAACCCAAGATGGCCCTGGAGAGAGCGCCCTGGCCTCTTTCTGCCCTAGGTCTGGCTGGCCCTGGCCAGGCAGCCAGCCTGCCAGTTCAGAAGGTGCCTGGGGCCTGTGGAAACGGCCATTCTCACGCTCTCCGGTAAGGCTGACTGGGAGTGGAGATGTATCAGACTCCAAACCTCACCTTTCAAG
Source organism: Ovis canadensis (assembly GCF_042477335.2). Classification (NCBI taxonomy): domain Eukaryota; kingdom Metazoa; phylum Chordata; class Mammalia; order Artiodactyla; family Bovidae; genus Ovis; species Ovis canadensis. The sequence continues at coordinate 59,772,188 of NC_091269.1, forward strand.
CTTTCCTAGAACAGAGCCTCTGAGGCAAAAACACCTCCTGGTTGTTCTCATTCCCTAAACGGCTGTGTTTTATGATGTGTTAAGTTCAGGGGAAAAAAAGAAAATTCCTCCAGCTGTGCAGTTATCCCAGCCGAAGGCCTTGCAGGACGGTGATTTACGATCTGCTGAGTGCCAGCAGCGTGCTCAGCTGCACGAGAGAGCCCGAGAGAGGAGGCCGGGCCAGGGTACTGCACCGCACCCCGCTCAGCAGGTACGACCTCCATGGAGACCCTTCAGCTTGAGGCCCCTGTGGGCTCAGGGCTCTCCACACACTGGGACTGTCTCCAAGCCTGGCCTTGGTTCATGGTGCTTCTTTGGCTTGAGCGATGGCCTTCTGAGCGGAAGGCCCCGTGGGCAGCTGTTCCTGGCCTGGGGCCCTTGCGGCTTGGCCCCCGTCTCAGTGCCTGGGCCCCGGGTAGGTAGGGCCTGTTTGTCCTGGAGGCTGACCTGGCGACCTCAGAACAGACTGGGTTTGCCAGCTCCCCACTTCCAGACTGAGACGTGAGGGCTGCTGTCCGCCACTTTCCTTCCCCAGGAAGCAGAGGCTGTGCCAGTGGAGAAGGCTTCACAGTTGGCCTACCCAGCCGGTTTGGAGCTCTCTGGTTACATGGAGGGGAGCCAGGCCAGGATTTGAGCAGAGTAATCTCATTAGAGGTAACAGACTCTCCTAGATGGGCACACACTATGACTGCTGGCAGGGGTGAGTGGATGCCCAGTGGTGGGGGGATGACAAAGGTGGGCTGCCTAAGTAGCAGGAAACCGTTTCAAGGTGGTTATAAAGGGTCCCGGCAAACACTGACCCAACGGCCTCCCACCTTCCTTGATAGAGCACATCCCACCCTCTCAAAGCTAACTTAGAAACTGCCTCTCATTCTAGATCAGTCTTTACCAGGGAGCGGGCTGAGCAGCCTGGAGGGATGAGAACTTGGGGCTCCCCGTCCCACAGAAGCCATCTGAGTTCAAAATAATAGGTGCCCTGGGCACTGTGGGCTCTGGGGGCAGTGTTGCTGGCAAGTGAAAAATCAGCCCACACAGGAAGCGCCAGCGTGGCTGTGTTTCTGTCCAAAGAGAGGCTCATTGTCAGCTCCAAATCCAAGCAGAAAAGCAGGGGAACCCTGAGCCCCACTGAAGAGCTCAGCGAGAGGGATGGAGAACCGTGGGGCCGGCTCTGGGTCTAATTCCATGTGACTTAGAGTCTGCCTCTCCAACAAAGACCAATCGGGGGCTCCTGTGAGCTTCAGATGGGGTGACAGACCGAAGCAGCCGCTCTGCTGAGATCTTGCTCAGCAGGGAGGCACTGCTCTCACACCCCAGGGTGGCTGTTGCCGCTCTCCCCGACCGGTCAAAAAAGAACAGGCATTCAACTACCTTTAAAGGTAGAACAGACTCACCTTGCTGCCTCTTCGGTCATTTCTGTAACCACTCATTTAATTAACGCTTCGGGGCACAGAAAATACTTTAAGCACTAACAATACAGAGTGAATACAATGAAGTTGGAAATGTGTTAGATCAAGGTTAATCCAGAGGTGAGTAGTAAAATTATCACTCCAACAATAAACTTTTAATATTGTGGTCTGGTTGTTTTTTTTTTTTTCTTTCCTCAGGTGGGATGGATTGTTTTGTAAGAGAAAAATCACATGGAAAATTAGAGCATAACAATTCTGGGAGGAGCTGTGCCTATTCTAAGCCTGACCCAGTGCTGACCTACCCTGTCTAAAGGGACCCTGAGTTAGAAAGAAGTTGGGATACAACCAAGAAAGAGACAAATGACCGCTGATCCCAGCAACTGGGGCCTGCCGATTCTGGTACCCACCCTTCCTTTTCAGCAGCCTGGAATACAGTGATGGCTTGTTCTCAATGTGGATCTCTCGAGCCAGGAAAAGTCAGCACAAGGAACAGGCCTCAGGGTCTCACTACAGTCTGTGGAAAGATGAGCCACCACTTCCACTTAAAAGATGGTCGTGATCCTCCTCTCATAGCAGGAGGAACCCACGTACAGACCACACCCACGCGAGAGGACACCGTGCTCTGCGCCTGTGCAAGGCCAGATGCACAGAGCCGGGCCAGCGTGGACAGAGAGCCATAGCCGGCGGCAGGGTTCTGAAGGGGCCTGGTGAGCCCCGGGTCTGATTCAACGACTGTCACTTTCTCTCCTTGTTTCCCTTCTGATCATTCTCTGTGAGTGAGTCACGTCTTCTTAGGTACCAGGGTGAAAAGGTCTCTGAATCAGAAGCTCACCTTCTTCCCCCTGTCTCTGGGACACACAGGGTTAGGCACTTTCAACATATCCAAGCACTATGCCTGTGGAGAGAAGAATCTGGGGTTGACCAACACTCTGACTTATTTTTAGCCAACAACCTTTGCTTTACCTATTACCAACAGAAAAAGCTAAGCAAAAGGGAATCCCCAAGTCCAGAAGGGTTCACTTAACAGTGATTCCCAAAATGCCTTATACAAACAGCAACAGCAATCAAGACGGTGATTCATTGTTACCAGACTGCCTCTCTTGAGAGATGGTCTGGGAGAGAAGGCCAGCTTAACAGCTCTAGTCTTCAGCACTGCAGCGTGAGAAGGCAGTCTCTTTTCGCTTCGTGAAGAAGGAGAGCTCCTGAGGGCCCTCTGTGACAGCACTAAGCTGCTTATTCGCTCGGTTTCTCTAACAGTAAACGAGCGTTTGTGGTGGCTGGCTTCACCAAAGCACTGGGAAAATGCACCCGAAAAGTAAGGTATGGATATTCATTCAGTCATTCAAATATATGAACTACTCGAAACTGAGGGGCAGGGACATACGCAGAAGTCAGCGCTGATATGGACAAGTTGAGAAGCAGCCGCGGGAAGTCCAAGCTTCCAGCCCTAACAATACCCACACCACCCTTGAGAGCTCACTGGAGACAGGAGGGTTTCCTGTCTGAGTGGAAAGGAGCAACCACAGGAACTATTCAAACACCAGAGGAGAGGAAACAGACAACCAGCAGCTGAAGAATACTCGACAGATGAGAACTACGGATCCGCAAAACAAGAATTAAAGGAGAGAGAAGCCCTCAAAGAGACGGAGGAGGAGAAGGAAAAGGTCGTGGGAGGACAACAGAGGTGTAAACGGGAGCACATGGTGCTTGGGGAAAAATTTCTTGTTTCTTAAACCCAGCCAGCCCTTTTGTCTTCCGGCTGGTCTGGCCATTAACAAGTTAAATGGAACAATGAAATATGTCACCTGTCTGTTTGCATGAGAATTATGTTTTCAACACAACAGCTTCCTCCATAACAACATTCAATGCTATGAGGTTAAGTGAATATCTACAAAATGTCTACAAATACCTACCATATCTACAAAACCCTCCAAATGAGAAAAGAACAACATGTGAATTTTATGCAGAGCCTAACAAACGTCATACTACACGAGAAAGACATTTTCAAATATTCCAGACATGGAATATAGAACTCAGGAGCTCCTTTTGGAAAAGCTATTGGAGGATAAACACTAATAAACGCAATAGAATTCCTATACAACCACTAAAGAGACAAAAGTAAGTTTTCTATTACAATCCAATATTCAATTCATCCGTCCTTCTTCCTGTAATCATAATTTCACACCAAAGATCAAGAGAGATGGCATTTTCTGTGTGCCAAGTCCTCCTCCTGGTCTGTCTGATGCTAGCATGCTAATCTGTACTATGGAGCTCCCACAGAATGAAGTCAGTCACTCAGTCATGTTCGACTCTTTTCGACCACATGGACTGTAGCGCCCCAGACTTCTCCGCCCATGGAATTCTCCAGGCAAGAATACTGGTGTGGGTAGCCATTCCCTTCTCCAGGGGATCTTGCCAACCCAGGGATCGAATCCAGGTCTCCTGCATTGTACACAGATTCGTTACCCTCTGAGCCACCAGGAAGCCTGTGGGATGCAGTATGTCCCAGGAACTCTCCTCTTGTTGACTCTCGTGGGACTGGTTTCTGTGGAACATGCCTGAGCATGTCTGGATAGTATGCTCATGTCGTAAACCAATGCCTGTGATATGAACATTGCTCCCAAATACTGACATTCCACGATAGGTGTGCAATGACAGCTTTTCCGTCCATCCATTCTCCATTCGTCTAACTTTTATGAGAACTTACTCCATTTAGGCATCGCACTTGGTAATAATGACTCAAAGCAGAGGAAAGCACAGTTGAGCCTATGACAGCTCATAAGAAAGTCACCCATCAACAGTTACGATGTTGTTTGCTGTAGTAGTGACACAAACAATCACTCTAACAGTCTAGGGGTGAGAGTGAAAAAAGTCTGCACCTGTTTCAAGGAGAGGGCTTTAAGTGGAATATGACACTGTCCCTTCCTGCTCTGCTCAGAAGAAAGGTGGGTGGAGGGGAAAGCAGGGAAGTAGCAGGAGGTCACACCTGCGTGACTACCCGTGTATCTGGGTGTGGACGACTAGGGAGCTTGGGAGTGAGAGCAGACAGAGAGGGCACGAGTAGTGTACACTTGTGATTCCCAGGGTGCCCCTGCCCACAGATCTGGGGAGGCTCTCGCTGTCCCCCAGCCTGGCCGCTCAGGTTGCTGCACTTCCCCCACACTCCTTCCGGGTGGGACACCGTCCTGACCACAGGCACAGGTCTAGTCCTGGCCTCGTTTTACAGTGACGAGCAGAGGCCTCTTCTCACTTAATAAATCCCAGCAAAGGTGTATTCCCAGATTATCTGTTATTATTGCACTGCTTTCTATGATTTGCTTCTATAGCTCATCTTTCCATCAACATACCTCCCCTGAAGGTCAAGAGCCAGGGGAGATGTGAGTGGCCCCGCTCAACCCCAGGCCTCCCTTACAAATGCCTCACTCAGGCCCCTTGGCCCCGGCAGGAGCCTGGCAGTCTCTCTGCCCCCTCTACCCGCACAGGACTTGATCAGAGGACCTAGGGCTAGCCATTGTGGCCAAATGCCATCACTCAGCTCTGAGGGTAGCAGTTAGTGCCAGTGGGCAGAGACATTGTCTCCCCTTAGAGGTCATTAGAACACTCATTAAAAATAAGCTGCTCACATAAGTATGCCAGCTCAGGCATCCGGGCAGGCCACGACAGACCCCGATGCCCAATGGCAAGCCAGCTTGGAGAGTCACTAAGGGACTCACGCACCAGCTTGTTCTGTAGGGCCGGAACTGCTCAGACTCTGGACTGCTGTGTCTCTTTGATCTGGCCCTTTGTCGCAAACAGCTTTAATGTTCTGCTTTTTCTGCTTCGTACAGGCGGAATTCCCTGTAAACAAGCACTTTAACACTAGAGTACTGAGCTCTTCAGATGTATTTTTTGAGAGGATAAAAATACTAACAGGCATTTCTGTGAAGTAAGTTTTCTACGTTGGATTTGTGAGAAGATTGGTTCTGGATTGCTGACATCCCAAGTGCTGACACTGAGCAGAAAGGATACTGTTTGAAAATGCTGAAGGTGTTCTATGGTGTATAATTAGCCAAAGCCCTCAACATCTAGAAACGACTTAAGAATCATCAGCGGTAAGGAAGGCATGATCTCTTACCTGAAGGGACACTTAGTCATTTCCTTGGAGCTACTATCCAAGCTTGACTGTGTAGCGGACTCAGTTTCCCCAGTTCCACAGCTACCCAACATTACAGAAGACAAGTCCAAAACAGCCCTTGACTTGTCGGAGGGCTACCATGTCTCACTATTGAATGAACATTTCCTGTAAGTTTGCTGCAGCTGTTTGCTAGCAGATTAAAGCAATTCTCTTTGGTTCCTAGTTTGCTAAGAACTTTCTTTTTAAAAATCAAAAGTGGATATAAAATTTCATCAATTTTTTTTTCCTGCATTTATTGAGCTGTGTGTAGGATTTTTCCCTTTTAATCCATTTATGTGATGAATCACATTCATTGATTTTACATTGTTAAACCAATTTGGCATTTCTAGAATAAGCCAGATTTGATCGTGATAGCTGATTCTTTTTATATTGCCATGAAAATTTGTGAAAGGCTTTGAAGTGGACCAAAAGGATTACTTGGTATTTTCAATGGAGGTTATAATCCATTTATATTAATAGTTATTGTAAAATATTGACTATGTACCCTATACTATAAATTTATTCTTGTAGCTTATATTTTACTTAATTATGAATGATTTTTTAATGTTTCCTGAGAACTAGGTTAGGGGTTCCCTCATTAATTGATAAGATAAACACAAATTTTGACTTGTGTATATTTTGTGTTACTAAAGTAATAATTACTCGGTCTTTAAAACTGTCCTCTAACAGTTTTTCCCGGGCTCGGTTTGCTGCCACTCTGGATATGTGCATACGTGTTCATGCGCCAGACTGATCTGGTGTGTTCTCATAGTTCCTCTCTGGGTTTTGCTAGCAACGTTATGCTAATCTTTTTTTCTATCGGAGAACTGGATAAGATTGGAGAAATTTCTAATTATTTTTTTTAGAACTTGCCAGTGAAGCTACCTACCTGAAGTTTTTATTGAGGAATGGTTCTAATTAGGAATCCGTTTCTATGACATTTTAAACCTTACTATGAATTTCTATTTTGATTATTAGTTTTAGTATTTTTCTAGGAATCTGTCCATTTCAAGTGTATTGGCACAAACTTATTGATATGCTTTCATTTTCTTTTTTGAACATTTTTATTGAGGGATAATTGACATATAACATTATATGTTTTCAGGTAGACAACATAATGGTTCTATATTTGTATACACTGCAAAATGATCCCCAGAATAAGTCTTTAGTTAACATCCTTTACCATACAAGCTTACATTTTTTTCTTGTGATGAGCACTTTAAATATCTACTCTCTTAGCAGTTTTCAGATATTATACTGGTGACCATATTATTATCACTGGTCACCAAACTGTACATTATATCCCCATGACTTATTTTCTGACTGGAAACTTGTACCTTTGACCCCCTTCACTCATTTCGTCCACCCCCCCAGCTATGGCTTCTAGTAGACACCAATCTGTTTTCTGTATCCATGGGCTTGGTTTTCGTTTTGCTTCATTTTTCAGATTCCACATTTAAGTGAGGTCATGTAGTATTTGTCTTTCTCTGACCTATTTCACTTAGCATAATGTCCTCAGGGTCCACTCATGTTGTTGCGAACAGCGAGATCTCCTCCTTTTCTGTTGCTGAGTAGTATTCCATTGTGTGTATGTGGATCCGTGTGTGTGTGTGTGTGTGTGTGTGTGTGTGTGTGTATCTCACATCTATATCCATTCATCCATCTATGGATGGACACTTTGCTTCTTTCCATATCTTGGCTATAGTAAATAATGCTGCTGTGGACACGAGGGCACATATATTGTTCCAGGTAGTGCTCAATTTTCTTTGGATGGATACCTAGGTGTGGAGCTGCTGGATCACGGAGTAGCTCTATTTTTAACTCCTTAAGTTCTTCCCTTGTGGCTCCGCTGGTGAAGAATCCGCCTGCAATGCAGGAGACCTGGGTTCAGTCCCTGGGTTGGGAAGATCCCCAGAGAAGGGAAAGGCTACCCACTCCAGTATTCGGGCCTAGAGAATGCTATGGACTGTAGAGTCCATGGAGTGGCACGGCGGCTAGAGCTGCAGCTGCGTGGTGCTTGAGTGGCGGCTGTGTGGCGCTGGAGTGACTTGAAGGAGATACCCCATGTCCAGGGGCAAAGGAGAAGCCCCAGCAAGATGGTAGGAGGGGCGAGATCACATTTAGAATCAAACTCCATACCCGCCAGAGATGCTCAGAGGGCTCCAACAAACCTTGTGCAAACCAAGACCCAGAGACCCCACAGAGACTGAAACAGAACTATGTGTGGGTGTCTCCTGTGGGGTCTGGGTCAGCAGTGGACTGCTGCGGAGGCATGGGCTCTGGGTGCAGCAGGCCTGGGTGTGGCGTAAGCCCTCTTGGAGGAGGTCGCCATTAACCCACCATAGAGCCACCAGAACTTACACAGAACTGGGGAAACAAATTCTGGGAGAGTACAAACAGAATCTTGTGTGCATCAGGACCCAGGAGAAAGGAGCAGTGATCCCTCGAGAGACTGACCCAGACTTGCCCGTGAGTGTCCAGGAGTCTCTGGTGGAAGTGTGGGTCAGCGGGGGTTGCTGCAGGGCTGGGGGCACTGAGGGCAGCAGTGCCTGCATGGGACCCTTTGAAGGAGGTCGCCAGCATCTTCACTACCTCCACCATAGTTTGTCCTCAGGTCAAATAACAGGGAGGGAACACAGCCCTGCCCTTCAACAGAAAATTAGATAAAAGATTTACTGAGCATGGCCCCGCCCATCAGAACAAGACCCGGTTTCCCCCTCAGTCAGTCTCTCCCATCAGGAAGATTCCATAAACCTCTTACCTTCTCCATCAGAGGACAGACAGACTGAAAACCACAATCACAAAAAACTAACCAATCTGATCACATGGACCACAGCCTGGTCTAACTCAGTGAAACTATGAGCCATGCCATGTAGGGCCACCCAAGAAGGATGGGTCTGGGTGATGGAGAGTTCTGACAAAACGTGGTTCTCTGGTGAAGGGAATAGTAAACCACTTCAGTATTCTTACCTTAAGAATCCCATGAACAGTATGAAAAGGCAAAAAGATAGGACACTGAAAGATGAACTCCCCAGGTCAGTAGGTGCCCAATATGCTACTGAAGATCAGTGGAGAAATAATTCCACAAAGAATGAAGGGATGGAGTCAAAGCAAAAACAACACCCAGTTGTGGGTGTGACTGGTGATGGAAGTAAGTCCAATACTGTAAAGAGTAATATTGCATAGGAACCTGGAATGTTAGGTCCATGAATCAGGCAAACTGGAAATGGTCAAACAGGAGATGGCAAGAGTGAAGGTCAACATTTTAGGAATCAGCGAACTCAAATGGACTAGAATGGGTGAATTTAACTCAGATGACCATTATATCTACTACTGTGGGCAAGAATCCCTTAGAAGAAATGGAATAGCCATCAGAGTCAACAAAAGAGTCCGAAATGCAGTACTTGGATGCAATGTCAAAAACAACAGAATGATCTCTGTTCATTTCCAAAGCAAACCATTCAATAGCACAGTAATCCAAGTCTACTCCCTGACCAATAATGCTGAAGAAGTTGAATGGTTCTGTGAAGACCTATAAGACCTTCTAGAACTAACACCCCCAAAAGATGTCCTTTTCATTACAGGGGACTGGAATGCAAAAGTAGGAAGTCAATAAACAGCTGGAGTAACAGGCAAATTTGGCCTTGGAGTACAGAATGAAGAAGGGGAAAGGCTAATAGAGTTTTGCCAAGAGAATGCACTGTTCATAGCAAACACCCTCTTCCAACAACACAAGAGAAGACTCTACACATGGACACCACTAGATGGTCAACACCAAAACCAGATTCATTATCTTCTTTGCAGCCAAAGGTGGAGAAGCTCTATACAGTCAGAAAAAACAAGACCAGGAGCTGACTGTGGCACTAAATTCAGACTTAAATTGAAGAAAGCAGGGAAAACCACTAGACCATTCAGGTATGACCTAAATGAAATTGCTTATGACTATATAGTGGAAGTGAGAAATAGATTTAAGGGACTAGATCTGATAGAGTTCCTGAAGAACTATGGACAGAGTTTCGTGACATTGTACAGGAAGCAGTGATCAAGACCATCCCCAAGAAAATGAAATGCAAAAAGGCAAAATGGTTGTCTGAGGAGGGCTTACAAACAGTTGAGAAAAGAAGAGAAGCAAAAAGCAAAGGAGAAGAGGAAAGATACACCCATTTGAATGCAGAGTTCCAAAGAATAGGAAGGAGAGATAAGAAAGCCTTCTTCGGTGATCAGTGCAAAGAAATAGAGGAAAACAATGGAATGGGAAAGACTAAAGATCTCTTCAAGGAAATTAGAGATACCAAAGGAATATTTCATGCAAAGATGGACACAATAAAGGACAGAAATGGTATGGACCTAACAGAAGCAGAAGATATTAAGAGGTGGTAAGAATACACAAAAGAACTATACAAAAAAGATCTTCATGGCCCAGATAATCACGATGGTGTGATCACTCACCGAGAGCCAGGATTTGTGTAAGGTGAAGTCAAGTGGGCCTTAGGAAGCATCACTATGAACAAAGCTAGTGGAGGTGATGGAATTCCAGTGGAGCTATTTGAAATCCTGAAAGATGATGCTGTGAAAGTGCTGCACTCAATATGCCAGCAAATTTGGAAAACTCAGCAGTGGCCACAGGACTGGAAAAGGTCAGTTTTCATTCCAATCCCAAAGAAAGGCAATGCCAAAGAATGCTCAAACTACCGCACAATTGCACTCATCTCACACACTAGCAAAGTAATGCTCAAAATTCTCCAAGCCAGGCTTCAGCAATCCGTGAACCATGAACTTCCAGATGTTCCAGCTGGATTTAGAAAAGGCAGAGGAATCAGAGTTCAAATTGCCAATATCTGTTGGATCATAGAAAAAGCAAGAGAGTTTTAGAAAAACCATCTACTTCTGCTTTATTGACTATGCCAAAGCCTTTGACTGTGTGGATCACAACAAACTGTGGAAAATTCTGAAAGAGATGGGAATACCAGACCACCTGACATGCCTCCTGAGAAATCTGTATGCAGGTCAAGAAGCAACAGTTAGAACTGGACATGAAACAACAGACTGGTTCCAAATAGGAAAAGGAGTACGTCAAGGCTGTATATTATCACCCTGCTTATTTAACTTATATACAGAGTACATCATGAGAAATGCTGGAATGGAAAGCTGGAATAAAGATTGCCGGGAGAAATAGCAATAACCTCAGATATGCAGATGACACCACCCTTAAGCAGAAAATGAAGAACTACAGAGCCTCTTGATGAAAGTGAAAGAGAAGAATGAAAAAGTTGGCTTAAAACTCAACATTCAGAAAACTAAGATCATGGCATTGGGTCTCATCACTTCATGGAAAATAGATGGGGAAACGGTGGCAACAGTGAGAGACTTTATTTTCTTAGGCTCCAAAGTCACTGCAGATGGTGTCTGCAGCCATGAAATTAAAAGACGCTTGCTCCTTTGAAGAAAAGCTATGACCAACCTAGACAGCTTATAAAAAGCAGAGACATTACTTTGCCAACAAAGGTCCATCTAGTTAAGGCTATGGTTTTTCCAGCAGTCATGTATGGATGTGACAGTTGGACTATAAAGAAAGATGAGAGCCAAGAATTGATGCTTTTGGACTGTGGTGTTAGAGAAGACCCTTGAGAGTCCCTTACACAGCAAGGAGATCCAACCAGTCCATCCCAAAAGAAATCAGTCCTGAATATTCATTGGAAGGACTGATGCTGAAGCTGAAACTCCAATACTTTGGCCACCTGATGCGAAGAGCTGACTCATTTGAAAAGACCCTGACGCTGAAAGATTGAAGGCAGGAGGAGAAGGGGACGACAGAGAAAGAGAATGTTGGATGGCATCACCAACTCGATGGACATGAGTCTGAGTGAACTCCGAGAGCTGGTGATGGTCAGGGAGGCCTCGCGTGTTGCAGTTCATGGGGTCCTAGAGTCAGACACGACTGAGCGACTTTCACTTTCGCTTTAAGGAGGCTCTGTGGTGTATTCTGTGATGGCTGCACCAGTTTACATCCCATCAATATTTTACACAGGTTCCCCTTTGTCCACATGCCAAAACTTGTTTATCTTTTTGATAATAGCCAATCTATCAGGTGTGAGGTGTTGTTTCATTGTGGTTTTGATATGCGCTTCCCTGATGACTAGTGATGCTGAGCATCTTTTCTTGACCAGTAGGACATCCTCTTTGGAAAAAATGTCTATTCAGATCTGCTCATTTTTTAAAAATCAGCTTCCTTTTTTGTTTGTTGTTACTGTTGTTGTTTTTGAGCTGTATGCGTTCTTTATAAATTTTGGACATTAACTCATTTTCAGGCATGATTTAGAAATATTTTATCTCATCCTATAGGTTGCCTTTTTCATTCTGTTGACAGTGCGCTGTGCAGTAGCTTTTTAGTTTGATACATTCTCACTTTTGTTTTTGCTTTTGTTGCCTTTGCTTGGAGGCTGCATTTTCTTTCTATAAAGTCTCCAGATTCTATAATAATCTTTTTCCATCCATGCTCTTCATTATTTGTGCCTTCTCTCAGCTTTCTAGATGTCTCACTATTAATAGAATCAGTGTTGATCAAGCCATATCGATTCCCCTTATTATACATTTGTTACGTCATTCATTTCTAGGCTTAGCTTCCTCCAACGTTACTTTGGCTAATTTTGCTGCCCTTTACCTTCTTGAGATTAATGCTTGTTTACCTTACTAACTTTGCCCTTTCTTTCCTAACATATGTATTTAAGGCCACAGATTCCCCTCTAAATATTGCTCTAGCTCTCTCAAAAAAGTTTTTCAAGTTTCCCCCTAAACTTTCTCACTGCATCTTACAAGCTGATATTGTTTTTTCATCCATTTCAAAATATTTTCTAATTTCTCTTTTTTGTTTGACTCATAAGTTATTTAGAAGTACCTTGTTAAATTTCCAAATACCTTGGAATTTTCAAAATACTTTTATATTATTGATCTCCATTTAATTCCATAAACATATAGTTCTTTTCTTTTTAATTATATTGAGACTATTTTGAACCCCAAATATAATCTGTTGGTGAATATCCCACATGCACTTTAAAAAGTGTGTATTCTGCCTTAGTTTGGTACAGTATGCTACAAACGTCAGTTAGGTCAAGCAGCTTGATATTGCTCCACAGCTCTTTTCCATCCTCACTGATATTCCGTCTACTTATTCCTACCAACTATCAAGAGGTAGAACCTTTAACTATACTTGAAGATTTTTCCATCTTTCGAGTTTTGTCAGTTCTATCAGTTTTTGGCTTCATATATTTGGAAGCTCTGGATTTGAAATGCCATTTTTCACATACAACATGTATTAAATGCAGACGGTGCTAGTGGTAAAGAACCTGCTTACCAAAGCAGGAAACTTAAGAGATAGAGGTTCAGTCCCTGGGTCTGGAAGATCCTCTGGAGAAGGACATAGCAACCCACTTCCGTATTCTTGCCAGGAGATCCCCATGGACAGAGGAGCCTGGCAGGGACTATCATCAATAGGGTTGCAAAGAGTCAGATGACTGAGGCAACTTAGCAAGCACACACATGTATTCAGTTCAGTTCAGTCCACTTCAGTCGCTCAGTTGTGTCCGACTCTTTGTGACCCCATGTATCGCAGCACGCCAGGCCTCCCTGTTCATCACCATCTCCCGGAGTTCACTCAAACTCACGTCCATCGAGGCAGTGATGCCATCCAACCATCTCACCCTCTGTCATCCCCTTCTCCTCCTGCCTCCAATTCCTCTCAGCATCAGAGTCTTTTCCAAAGAGTCAACTCTTCACATGAGGTGGCCAGAGTACTGGAGTTACAGCTTTAGCATCATTCCTTCCAAAGAAATCCCAGGGCTGATCTCCTTTAGAATGGACTGGTTCGATCTTCTTGAAGTCCAAGGGATTCTCAAGAGTCTTCTCCAACACCACAGCTTAAAAGCATCAATTCTTCAGTGCTCAGCCTTCTTCACAGTCCAACTCTCACATACATACATGACTACTGGAAAAACCATAGCCTTGACTAGACAGACCTTAGTCGGCAAAGTAATATCTCTGCTTTTGAACATGCTATCTAGGTTGGTCATAACATTCCTTACAAGGAGTAAGTGTCTTTTAATTTCATGGTTGCAGTCACCATCTGCAGGGATTTTGGAGCCCAGAAAAATAAAGTCTGACACTGTTTCCCCTGTTTCCCCATCTATTTCCCATGAAGTGATGGGACCAGATGCCATGATCTTCATTTTCTGAATGTTGAGCTTTAAGCCAACTTTTTCACTCTCCTCTTTCACTTTCATCAAGAGGCTTTTTAGTTCCTCTTTACTTTCTGCCATAAGGGTGGTGTCATCTGCATATCTGAGGTTCTTGATATTTCTCCTGGCAATCTTGATTCCAGCTTGTGTTTCTTCCAGTCCAGCGTTTCTCATGATGTACTCTGCATATAAGTTAAATAAGCAGGGTGATAATATACAGCCTTGACGTACTCCTTTTCCTATTTGGAACCAGTCTGTTGTTTCATGTCCAGTTCTAACTGTTGCTTCTTGACCTGCATACAGATTTCTCAAGAGGCAGGTCAGGTGGTCTGGTATTCCCATCTCTTTCAGAATTTTCCACAGTTGATTGTGATCCACACAGTCAAAGGCTTTGGCATAGTCAAAAAGGCAGAAGTAGATGGTTTTTCTGGAACTCTCTTGCTTTTTCCATGATCCAGCGGATGTTGGCAATTTGACCTCTGGTTCCTCTGCCTTTTCTAAAACCAGTTTGAACATCTGGAAGTTCATGGTTCATGTATTGCTGAAGCCTGGCTTGGAGAATTTTGAGCATTACTTTACTAGCATGTAAGATGAGTGCAATTGTGCGGTAGTTTGAGCATTCTTTGGCATTACCTTTCTTTGGGACTGGAATGAAAACTGACCTTTTCCAGTCCTGTGGCCACTGCTGAGTTTTCCAAATTTGCTGGCATATTGAGTGCAGTACTTTCACAGCATCATCTTTCAGGATTTCAAATAGCTCCACTGGAATTCCATCACCTCCACTAGCTTTGTTCATAGTGATGCTTTTCATACGAGTCTATGGAGTCTATTTTTTGACTATTTTGTTCCACTGAACCATTTATGTATCCTTATACCAGTATCACATTGTTTTAATTACTGTGACTTTGGACAATACCTTGATTATTGTTAAGGCAAACCCTCTCCCTCACAATTTATTTTTCTTTACAAAATATCATGGTTCATGCATTTACTATTCATTCAGAATATCAGCATCGTTTGGTCAAGTTCCCAATAAGTTTGATCTTCAGTATTTTATACATTTTATAAAATATATATGTTACATATCCCTTCATGGGAAATAGATGGGAAAACAGTGGAAACAGTGTCAGACTTTATTTTTTTGGACTCCAAAATCACTGCAGATGGTGACTGCAGCCATGAAATTAAAAGACGCTTACTCCTTGGAAGAAAAGTTATGACCAACCTAGATAGCATATTCAAAAGCAGAGACATTACTTGGCCGACTAAGGTCCGTCTAGTCAAGACTATGGTTTTTCCTGTGGTCATGTATGGATGTAAGATTTGGACTGTGAAGAAGGCTGAGCACCAAAGAATTAATGCGTTTGAACTGTGGTGTTGGAGAAGACTCTTGAGAGTCCCTTGGACTGCAAGGAGATCCAACCAGTCCATTCTGAAGATCAGCCCTGGGATTTCTTTGGAAGAAATGATGCTAAAGCTGAAACTCCAGTACTTTGGCTACCTCATACGAACAGTTGACTCATTGGAAAAGACTGATGCTGGGAAGGACTGTGGGCAGGAAGAGAAGGGGACGACAGAGGGTGAGATGGCTGGATGGCATCACCGCCTCGATGGACATGAGTCTGAGTGAACTCCGGGAGATGGTGATGGACAGGGAGGCCTGGCGTGCTGCGATTCATGGGGTTGCAAAGAGTTGGACATGACTGAGCGACTGAACTGAACTGATCCCTATTGCTCAGAGATACTTTTCCCATTAGAGATATGTATCTGAGGTTAGCTAACTTCTTCTTTAAAGAGTCATGATGATAAATATTTCAGACTTTATGGGCCCTATGATCTCTACCACCTTGCCACTGCCATTGCAGCACAAAAGCAGCTACAGACAATTTACAAAGAAATGGTCCTGGAACTCTATTTACAAAACTAGGCAACAGGTCCGATCTGGCTGCAGGCTAGTTTGCTGACCCTTGATATGCTGCTGCGGCTGCTGCTATGTCACTTCAGTCGTGTCCGACTCTGTGCGACCCCATAGACGGCAGCCCACCAGGCTCCACCATCCCTGGGATTCTAGGCAAGAACACTGGAGTGGGTTGCCATTTCCTTCTCCAATGCATGAAAGTGAAAAGTGAAAGTGAAGTCATTCAGTCTTGTCCGACTCTTGGCAACCCCATGGACTGCAGCCACCAGGCTCCTCCATCCATGGGATTTTCCAGGCAAGGGTACTGGAGTGGGGTGCCATTGCCTTCTCTGGACCCTTGATATAGAGAAAGATTAATTTTTGGTGCATAGATATCTTTTTATCCATACTTCATAATGAGTTTTCTAATATTATACTTGAGTTCACTATTTCTAGGTGGGCAAAATATCCAAAAGATTATATGTTCCAATTTTCTAACATTTATGCCAATTATACCATTTTGTAATCTTATTGCATTGGCTGGATAACTGTAGAGCAGTGCTCACCTATAGTGCTAACAGGAGGTTCTGTTTTATTAATCAGAATACTCTATTTTTTCATCTCCAAATATGATGTTGCTTGCTAGTAGTATTTAAAAAATGTTGAGGTTTCAGATATGATGGTTGCATCAGATATCTTTTAAAATTCCTTCTAATTCAAATTCTTTCATTATGAGGTCATTAGTTATTAGTTTTTCATTGTTGCAATGGACAAATTGAGTGCTCCACTGAACGATTCATCATCCCATCATTGAGCTATTGAATGAATACTTTCCAATCTTCTGGTTTAGTTACTTGAACTTCAAGATAACATTGAAGAAAATTAATTTTTTCTGGAGATTAAGAAAAAATAAGTGGAATGAAACTCATTTGTTTTAAAGTTATTTAAGGTGTTTTCCTTGAAATTTTTCAGTGTAAATAAATCACTGAAATGATCTTTGAGTAACAATTGTAAACTTAACTGAAAATTCAATAGTCCTTTAGACAAATTGGGGGTGAAAGGTCCAAAAGAAAAATAAATTGGTAAGGCTTACATGAGCATACAATCTACATTTATTTCTGAAAAGGTTGGGTCCAGTATATAAATTCACCAAGAGCATATGATTTAAACTATGTATTTAAAGTTGAAAGCTAATATGTACATATATGCTTATATTTAAATGTTGTAAAAGTTCCTCTAAATAAGCATTTATATACTCATATAGATGTTAGTGGGGGTTTCATATTCATATCCTAGGCAAAAATTGATTTATTATTGGTATAAATCTTAGTATTTCAATTAGTCAAAAATTTTCAATTTGGGATTCACTTCCCCAAAATGAAATAAAAACAAATGCAATTAGTATTTTCATATTTACTTATTTCCCTGAAAAACTAAAAATTAGTCCAGCTATAAAAATATGAGGCACACATTAAAGAAGAGACATGTTTACCATCAAGAATTGTGGAAATTTTCTTTATAAGAACATTTCAAGGTCCAAATAATAAAAATACTTCAGGCAATACATAGTAAATCTTTCAATTTAAATAATAGCATAGAATCCTTTTCAGAAATATCATCGTACATTATATTTATTATTCTACTATGACAGAAAAGGAAATTAGTAACATAAACATTAAAAGCCAATCATCAAAATTAGTGTTCAGCACAGATTATTATTTATAAAAATAATATAAACAGGTAAAATAAATTCATTTAATATGAATTACATTTCCAGCATTTAATTATTTTTAAAATGAGAAGTATCAATTTTAATTCAACCTATTCAAGTGTTCATTCAGCTAAGGGAACAAAATAAGCTCTTAAAAATTCAAGACTGATGGATTAATATTAGAAACTTTCTCAGTACAATGCAAAGACTACTCTGATCTCAACTGAATTACATCACACAAAGACATGTATCACTTGCTTTATAGTTTGGAATCAAGTATAACTGGTCAATAAAATTCCTTGACAAAAATATCACTGTAACTGTATGAGGCAAAGTCCTATAATAAGATGAATTTAATAATGGCCACATCTTTTCAAAAACAGAATATGGAAGTTTTCATTTTCACAACTATAAATTTGGTTCTCCAAAACCTGGTTCCCAAAGCCAACTTCTAAATGTCACGGCAGAGGTGGGGCAGTAATGGAAATAAATGATTTAATGGAACGCTGAAGAAAAAAATAATAATCATAGATTTTAGTTTGAAAAATATATCTGGCGTAACAGATACCTAGAAGTACGTAATAAAGCTTATATCAAAGTTTATTGCCCTCTAAAGCTAAAGAGCAGAGATTAAGAGGCAAGTAAAATGTAATGTTTGCTTTTAACAAAGCAGACTAATATGTTAAGTGTTAGGGTGGGATAGGAAAGAACTCAAGAACAGGCAAAAGTTTCCTCTTGGACTTTCTACATAAACATCTATTTTAGTTTTGGACTGTTCACCAGTGTTCTCAAGTGATGGAGAGGAGGAACACTGCCCACCCATGAAAATTCCCAGACCTTGTCCAGCTGCTCTAGAAAGGCAGCTTGTCCTTTGAGGTCCCTGGGGCTCCACAGGAGTAAAGAAGTACAGGGGAAGGGAATCCAATTTGCATAGAAAGCTGATCCTTTCTAACTGGGTTCTTGAGTGACCTAAGTTATTCAAATACCACCTAAAAGTACAGACTCTAGCTAGAAAACATGGATACGTATCTGTCTTGAAAATGCTTGTAAGAAATCATGATATAATCTCACCATCTTGTGATCCTGAAAATTCTCAGCTCCCTCTAGCTGTCTTTCCAAATAAAATCTTAAATAATACAGTTTAAATCCTTTACTGGGTTCTGTAATCTCTTCAACCAAATAGACGGAAGTTGTTTTATATAACTTTCATTTCATGGGAAAATATGGGAAGGTATTTGATATTACCTAAGTAAGATCAGTAGGTAAACACCGTTTACCTCAAACCAAATGGTACTGCCTTCAGGGAATTGTCAGAAAGTCAAATGATATACCAAGAAAGCACATTTGTATAAGCAAAGCCCTTCAAGCACAGCTCGAACATGTTCTTTAAGAGGAGGCTCCAAGCCACTTGCTAATAATTTCAAGTGTGAGGCAATAGAAGTCTTTCTTACTTTACAGTCCAAAGCTTCTGAAGAACTTCAAGCACAATTTTATAACAAAACATATACTGCTCCTAAACACACACATATATGAAAAACAATGGAATGTTAATTGAATACCAATATCCACTTTCAGAAAAGACATTTGTACTTTTTAACCACAAAGTGCCTAAAAAGAGTGCCTTAACCTAAAAAGAAGTTAACATTTAACCAAAAACTTCTTTAAAGCATCAGGAAGATAAACGATAATAATATAGTCTTTGGTCTAGAATTAGTTAACTGAACATAGGGGAATCTGGCTCAATATCAGTCTCTTTATATCTTCATTGGATGAATCAAATTTAAACTTTTTTAAGATGCAGGCTCAGATCTCTTAGGCAACCCTCGTTCAAAGGAAATACTTCATATCATTGAACATTGCCTTAAAACACCATGAAAAAGATTTAGGGATAGCTGTTTGTTTCCATTATCCATATTCTCTTGACCCTTCAATGATTAGTATAACTATTACCTGTGATATTTATGCTTTCTTTTTTGTGACATGCCAATGACTGATACTTTAGTAGCAAATTCATAAATTTATGGAAAATAACTTTAGATATGTTACTTAAATAACATGGCATTATGGACTAAGCATGTGTTTGGGCATTAGGAGACTTCAGTTTCAGATGTGACTCTTAGACTTGCTCTCTGATAAAACAAACTTCATTGCTCTGAACTTGAGGTACGTCATCAGTAATGTCAGAGCATAACTTATGTTTACCTCAAACAGTGAGAATTCAATGAAATTGTGTAGGTAAAAGAGCTTTACAAATTGCAATGTGCTATACAATGTATGTTACAATGTAATACTCATCTTTATATCATTATTGTTCTTAAGAGAATTTATGTGGTGTGACTCACCTTGGTTTGGATCATTCCATGACGTTGTTCTCTCATTTGGCCCACTATATTCATGATGTCGAACTGTAACAGGATGACAGTAATTTTGTATTATTCAGAGAGCGGGAGAACACAAAACCCCCAGATGCCTAAGGAGTACGCCATACTTCTTTCCAGTAAAAGATATCTCAAGAATTAACTAGCAAGTTCTCGTTTTCAGTCATAGGAACATGTACTATGTTTAACCTAGTCTAGTGGATAAGGAAGACTTGTTCAAATGGGTTTCCAGGAAAGAAGCAGGAAGCAATCATTTATAATAAGCAACGCTCTCCAAAAGAAATAACAACAAATTTGCCCCTGTGTGTACTTGTCTGTTCTCCAAAGGGGGAACTTAAAGCAGCATTGTGATTCTGCAAGAGTCTGAAGCATAGAAACCTTTTCTGGCCACAACAGCAACACAGCTGTTTCTCATATAAAGAGCCCTCTCAACTCAAATGGAGACCCTGAGCAGCAGTTGGCCCAACCCCAGATTCTGCACCTGTGCATGGAGAACACCCCTACCCAGTGTGGCCACTGAGCTGCTGCAGGTCTGCAAAAGGCTGTTGCTAGACCAACGTGAGCTAAGTCCAGAAACCGGTAATAAGTGTTTAGAAAATCTTAATGGCAATCTGACAATGGTGCAGTGCCAAGCAGCCTCATCAGTGGAACAGGATACAGACCAGCTCAGGTGCTGTTCAACTTGCTTGAAAAGTCACATGTGGTGCAAGCTGAGGACCAGTCATGTGCAGTAAGACCACATGAAATTTAAGGTTTGTCAACTGTCAACTATCATCCAAAAGTACATACAAATCAGAGAAATGTTAAGTATTCCTTTATTTTTACAACTTTTTGTTACTATAACTTAAAGTTTTAATTAATCCTTAAAATATTTTTATATTGAAATAACTATAGATACACAGTAAGTTGCAAAATATGTACAGGGATACTGTGTATCTTTTCACCTAGTATTATACCACCCTATACAACTAGAATATAATACTGAAGCCAGGAAACTGACATTGGTATAATTTGCCAGCCTTTTCAGATTTTGCAGTTTTACAGGCAATCATTCGTCAGCATAGGCATACATGTATTATTGTATACGGAGTTATCACATGTGAAGATTCATGTAACTGCAGCCACAACCAAGATACATAACTATACCACCGTAAGCCTTCCTCCTGTTATCTATTAGAACTACCCTCCCACTCCAATCCTCAACCCTTGGCGACCAGTAATCTGTTCTGATCTCTACAGTTTTGTTATTTCAAGCAGATTACATAATCAGTTCAGTTCAGTTCAGTCGCTCAGTCGTGTCCGACTCTTTGCAACCCCATGAATCGCAACACTCCAGGCCTCCCTGTCCATCACCAACTCCTGGAGTTCACCCAAACTCATGTTCATCAAGTCAGTGATGCCATCCAGCTATCTCATCCTCTGTTGTCCCCTTCTCCTCCTGTCCACAATCCCTCCCAGCATCAGAGTCTTTTCCAATGAGTCAACTCTTTGCATGAGGTGGCCAAAGTACTGGAGTTTCAGCTTTAGCATCAGCCCTTCCATAGAACACCCAGGACTGATCTCCTTTAGAAAGGACTGGTTGGATCTCCTTGCATCATGTAATATCCAACTTTTTTGAGACTTTTTGTCATTGCTAATTGCTTTGAGATTCATGCAACTTGGGTATATCAATAGTTCATTCCTTTTTGTTACTAAATGGTATCCCACAGTATGGATGTGTTGGAGGACATTTAGGCTGTTTTCCAGTTTGGGGTGGTGATAAATAGATTTGCTATGAACACATACATACAGGGTTTTATGTGAACTGAAGTTTTCATTTCCATGGAATAAACACCCAGGAGTGTTATTGCTAGGATTATATGGTAAGATTAGTTTAGTTCTGCTTTTTTTTTTTTAAGAAAGTTAAAAACTATTTTCCAGACTGGATACACCATTTCACGCTCACTCCTATAAGCGATGCATGCTGCTGCTGCTCACTGGTGTCTGGCTCTGAGACCCCATGGACTGTAGCACCCCAGGCTTCTCTGTCCGTGGGATTTTCCAGGCAGGAATACTGGAGTGGGTTACCACTGCTCCTCCAGGGCATCCTCCTGCCCCAAGGATCAATCCCATGTCTCCTGCATTGGTAGGCAGGTTCTTTACCACTGAGCCACCTGGGAAGCATAAGCAACGTATAACTAATCCAGCTTTTTTCAAATCTTCACCAGCATTTGGTGCTGTCATTATTTTTCATATTGGCCTTTCTAATCAATATCTAGTGATATTTCATCATGGTTTTAATTTCGTTCTCTTGTTGTTCAGTTGCCAAGCTGTGTCCGACTATTCTCAATCCCATGGATTGCAGCACGCCAGGCTTCCCTGTCCCTCAGCATTTCCTGGAGCTTGCTCAAACTCATGTCCATTGAGTCAGTGATGCCATCCAACCATCTCATCCTCTGTCACCCTCTTCTCCTTCTGCCTATAATCTTCTCCAGCAACAGGGTCTTTTCTAATGAGTCAGCTGTTCGCATCAGGTGGCCAAAGCACTGAGCTTCAACATCAGTCCTTCCAAAGAGTATTCAGGGTTGATTTCCTTTAACATTGACTGGTTTGAAATCTCCTTGATTTCATTTACCTAAAGGCTAGTGAAGTTGAGCCTCTTTTCATGTGATTGTCACTGAAACATCCTTATCATTGAAATTCCATGCCTTTTACCTATTTTCTAACTGAACTGCTTGCTTACTTATATGTTTTGAGGTCTTTACAAATTCTAGGTGTGAGACCTTTGTTGGACATGTGGTTGCAAACAGTTTCTCCAAGTCTGTAGCTTGTCTTTTCATCTACTTCATAGGGTCTTTCACAGAACAAATGATCTTAATTTGCTTTCTCCCTAATATTAGTGACGGCAAGAATGTATGCTCTGACTACCTGTTTTCAATACAACGCTTGAAGTTCCAGGTAGTACAATAAGACCAGATAAAGAAATAAGAAACAAATGCATTGGGAAGGAAGAGATGTGTGACCCTACTTGCAGCTGGAATGACCATCTATGTAGAAAATCTCAAGGAATCTAAACACGGAACAAAACTGGGCAAAAAACCCTCTTAGAACCAATAAGTGAGTTCAACAAGATCACAGGATACAAGATCAACATGAAAAAATCAGCTGCATTTGTAGATACACGTACATACAATGAACATGATAGTAAAAACACAATACCATTTACAGCTTGAAAGCAAATGAAATAAGATAAATCTAGCAAAACACGTACAGAAGCTGTATGATGAAAATAACAAAATGCTGATCAAAGAAATCAAAGATCAAAGACGACCTAAGTAAGTTGACATGCCACATTCATATTGGAAGATCCAACGTAGTAAAGTTCATCCTATCAAAATTCATCAAGCTTTTTTTATAAACATCGAAAAGCTAATTTTAAAATTTATATCAAAAGGCAGAGACTTATAAGAGCTGAAACAACTTTGGAAGAGAAAGAATCACTCTCCCTGAGTTAAGATTTCCTGTATAGCTACGGGAGTCCCAAGTGTGGAAATGGCAGGAGGAGAGATGCGTAGATCAGGGAAACGGAAAAAGGAGAGATGCGTAGATCAGGGAAACGGAATACGGAACTAGAGACAGGCCCCAAACAAACACCCAAAATCATTTCTGACAAAGGTGCAAGAGCAGTTCAGTGGAGGAAGAACAGCCTTTTCAACAAAGGAAACTTAACAGCTGGACATCTTTAGGCAAAAAAAAAAAAAGTGAACCTTGACTTAAACCTCGGCCCTTATAAAAACAATTAACTCAGAATGGACCACAGACTTAAAGATAAAGCGTGAAACTACAGAACTTGAAGAAATGACACGGGGAAGATTCTTTAGGACCTGGGCAAGGTGAAGAGTTCTTCAACTTGACACCAAAAGAATGATCCATAAAGGGAAATAGGATAAAAATCCAACTTCATTGAATTCAGAGTCCATTGTTTCTTGAAAGTCTGTTTTATAATTTATATTTTAAGATCAGGCAAATTGTGGAAATAACTTTGTATTATTCATTTTTAACCTTAATTTCCTTTACTTTACTTTACTTTTTAACCTTAATTTACTGATAGCAAAAGAAGTGCCACTGGATCGTCATCTCAAGAAAAGCGCAGCTTTCCTGCACACGGCTTTAGTGGTCAACCAAACAATAATAATGGAAGTAACTGCAAAGAAATGAAGACCAAAAGAGTTCATGTGAATTTTACCTAGAATTATGATTCCTTATATATTGAGTTTTAGAGCCATTATTGAGTGTGAATTGCTAAAACCACACTTGTATTAATCGCAAAGATGTTCTGGCTAACATAGCAAAGAAACAATTAAAATTTACTTGTCGCATACAGAACAAAAGAAATAGGCTCCAAGACAAAAGAATTATTTTAAAGAATACTAAATTAAAAAGCTCATGTTCAATATTTCACATGAAACATAAATACTTTGCAGACTTACAAAACAGAGCTTTGAACGGCTAAGATTAAAAACACATAAACAACAACCAGACAATGGTAACAGACGTCATACTGAAAGTTTTTTACTGAAAATTTGGGGTGAAGGTGTGGCAGAAAAAGATAAAGTCCCACTTTCCTAATGAAATCACAGTGTGACAAATTCAGGGACTGGCTAGTGACGCAGAGCAGCACTAACCCACAAAACAAAAGCAGCAAAGCATTTAGCATCGCAACTTACTGAATAAAAGGTACTGCAACATGATGACTCAGTATATGTGTGATTCGAACATGAAGTGATACGAAGGAAGAATTTTTCCTTTTCCGTTTTATTACTGACAATCACAACTAACTAACTTTAAACAGCACAAAATTGCTAACAAATATGGTTTTTCCAGTAGTCATGTATGGATATGAAAGTTGGACCGTAAAGAAAGCTGAGCACTGAAGAACTGATGCTTTTGAACTGTCGTGTTGAAGAAGACTCTTGAAAGTCCCTTGGACTGCAAGGAGATCAAATCAGTCAATCCTAAAGAAAATCAGTCCTGAACATTCATTGGAAGGACTGATGCTGAAGCTGAAATTCCAATACTTTGGCCACCTGATGTGAAGAACTGACTCATTGCAAAAGACCCTGATGCTGGGAAAGATTGAAGGCAGGAGGAAAAGAGGACAGAGGATGAGATGGTTGGATGGCATCACCGACTCAATGGACATGAGTTTGAGCAGGCTCAGGGAGTTGGTAATGGACAGGGAAGCCTGGCATGCTGCAGTCCATGGGGTTGTAAAGAGTCAGACATGACTGAGCGACTGAACTGAACTAATTTTAAAGGGCATGAAATTACAAAGTACTACATTGTCATCAAATGTCATTTGGAGCTTGTTTTGTGTAGGATTATGTTCTGATCATAGAACTGCAATGACAAGAAAACAGTCTGAGATAGCTACATAGATTAAAGAATTTACCCCAAATTTGAGTCAGTTCTAGCGAGGTGGACGAACCTAGAGACTGGTACACAAAGTGAAGTAAGTCGGAGAGAGGAAAACAAGTATTATATGTTAACGCATATATGCGGAAACCAGAAAAATGGTACTGATGAACCTATTTGCAAAGCAGGAACAGAGACACGGACATAGAGAACAGACTTGTAGACACAGTGAAGGAAGGAGAGGTTGGGGCAAGCTGAGAGAGCAGCCCTGAAACATGTGAGCTACCATATGCAGAACAGACAGCTCCATGGGGAGTTGCCGGATAACGCAGGGAGCTCAACTACGTGCTCTGTGGCTGCCTAGAGCGGTCTGGGGCGGCGGGTGGGAAAGAGGCTCCAGGCGGAGGACACGTATGTGTGCTTATGACTGATTCACGTTGTTGTATGTCAGAAACCAATACAACATTGTAAAGCAATTATCCTCCAATTAAAAATTTTTAAAAAGTCTTGCTACCAAAAAATAAAAGCAAAACAAAAACCAAAGAACCCCTTCCAGATGAACCAGACAGTGTGTTTAGTGATATGGTAAGTATTTTTGGATTTTGTGAAGGTTAATGTGTTAAATTTTGGACTATTCACTTCATTACATAATAATATGGTAACTGATATTTAACTGTTGCTGTATGCTGAAGATGGTTAGAGGGGAAAGTTCTATCAAGAATGTTTCAACTACAGAACAATCTCAGTTTTTCGTCAAGAGAAGAGCCAGCTTGTTCCCAGTGTTTTAAAGATTTTTAAGCAAGCTTACTTAAAAACAAAACCGACATCTGCAAACAGTGAGAGTTTCACTTCTTCTTTTCCAATTTGGATTCCTTTTATTTCTTTTTCTGCTCTGATTGCTGTGGCCAAAACTTCCAGAACTGTGTTGAGCAGTAGCGATGAAAGTGGACACCCTTGTCTTGTTCCTGACTTTAGGGGAAATGCTTTCAATTTTTCACCATTGAGGATAAAGTTTGCTGGGGGTTTGTCATATATAGCTTTTATTATGTTGAGGTATGTTCCTTCTATTCCTGTTTTCTGGAGAGTTTTTTTTTTTATCATAAATGGATGTTGAATTTTGTTAAAGACCTTCTCTGCATCTATTGAGATAATCATATGGCTTTTATTTTTCAATTTGTTAATGTGGTGAATTACATTGATTGGTTTGTGGATATTGAAGAATCCTTGCATCCCTGGGATACAGCCCACTTGGTCATGGTGTTTGATCTTTTTAATGTGTTGTTGGATTCTGATTGCTAGAATTTTGTTGAGGATTTTTGCATCTATGTTCATCAGTGATATTGGCCTGTAGTTTTCTTTCTTTTCTTGTGGCATCTTTGCCAGGTTTTGGTATTAGGGTGATGGTGGCCTCATAGAATGAGTTTGGAAGTTTACCTTCCTCTGCAATTTTCTGGAAGAGTTTGAGTAGGATAGGTGTTAGCTCTTCTCTAAATTTTTGGTAGAATTCAGCTGTGAAGCCGTCTGGACCTGGGCTGGAGAGGGTGTGGAGGAAAGGGAACCCTCTTACACTGTTGGTGGGAATGCAAACTAGTACAGCCACTATGGAGAACAGTGTGGAGATTCCTGAAAAAATTACACATAGAACTGCCTTATGACCCAGCAATGCCACTGCTGGGCATACACACTGAGGAAACCAGAATTGAAAGAGACATGTGTACCCCAGTGTTCATCGCAGCACTGTTTATAATAGCCAGGACATGGAAGCAACCTAGATGTCCATCAGCAGATGAATGGATAAGAAAGCTGTGGTATATACACACAATGGAGTATTACTCAGCCATTAAAAAGAATACATTTGAATCAGTTCTAATGAGATGGATGAAACTGGAGCTGATTATACAGAGTGAAGTAAGCCAGAAAGAAAAACACCAATACAGTATACTAACGCGTATATATGGAATTTAGAAAGATGGTAATGATAACCCTCTATGTGAGACAGCAAAAGAGACACAGATGTATAGAGCAGACTTTTGGACTCTGTGGGAGAGGGAGAGGGTGGGATGATTTGGGAGAATGGCACTGAAACATGTATACTATCATGTAAGAGATGAATTGCCAGTCTATGTTTGATACAGGATACAGGATGCTTGGGGCTGGTGCACGGGGATGATCCAGAGAGATGATATGTGGTAGGAGGTGGGAGGGGGGTTCAGGACTGGGAACTCATGTACACCCGTGGTGGATTCATGTCAATGTATGGCAAAACCAATACAGTATTGTAGAGTAAAATAAAGTAAAAATAAAAATTAAAAAATAAATAAATAAAACTGACTATAAAATAACAGTAAAAAGAAATAAATCATTATATTTTCTCATATCTTCATATCCTTTAGAGGTATAATTGATACCCTAATCTTACAGTGTCAGTCACATATGGCTGAGCAGCAGCTTGCAGCATGGAAGACTCTCTGCATGAGTGCCACACACACACACATTGGTCTGCATCCTGCTTACCAAGACCAGCCCACTCCCATGCTCTTGGATGTCTCTGAAATATGTCAAGCTGCTTTGAAAGTTTCTAAATGCTTACTCTCAATTTCAGAAAACTTATCTCTCTGCAACTAACAAACAGTCACAGATTGGTGCTGGTCCAAGACCATATTTTGAGTAGCTCTCGTGAACAAAATTTCTGAAAAGAGTAGAGATGGGCATCAGTTAGGATGCTGGACATCTCAAGCCTCTATGGAAAGCCAATAAGGCAAAAATGGACGCATTTCCTATCTCTGAACCATTTTCCATCTAAGCACCCTTAATTGTAAAATACATCACTATTTTACATAGCGTGCTGCGATTCATGGGATTCAGGGCAAAGAGTCGGACACGACTGAGCGACTGAACTGAACTGAACTGAAGAAAAATGCTGTTATTTAAGCTGACAGATGACTTATTATAGAGCACATTTTGAGTTTATAAAAGGCATAACAACAGCGGAAAGTGCTCCGTAGAAGCATAAAATACAATATTTATAGTTTTTACAATTTCTATAAGTTATATAAAATAACAAATATAAACAAATTAATTATGATGATGAATATATAAAATAAAAATTATGCTAATGTATTTTCTGTTAAAAGGATAAAACAACATTAATTATAGGAACAGGTAACATCAGATTCATGCTACTGAAATTTTCAGCATTTTTTAGTATTTTTGTCATTTTTTTGACCACTGAGTTTATATTCATTGTTTGTAATAAAACTCTCAGTTTGCTTGGGAAACCGTTGCTTTTTTATTCTCAACCTTATAGCCTGGAGTAGTCCTGACTGACTTTCATGGACCAGTATCTCCCACAGTGGTTAGTTTAAAGGAAGGGTTATAACTGAATCAGAAACAGGGAAATGCTGGGAGATATTGGCTCACGCTTCTGAGAGGAAGAGATCACCTCTGTCCTTTAGAAAGTCCCTGGAAGAGGCCATTTTTCTATCCCCGACATAATGCGACCTTAGGGTGTAAACACGTAGAATTTATGCGACCAATCTGTTGTCACAGGGGAGACCTGGTCAGTGTTGGGGTATAACTACGTATAGAATGAGAGAGCAGTGATTTAACATTTATGCTGATAATAAGATAACCACAGGATTTGCCTATCAGGGCAAAAGCCTCCCCGCCCTTGTTGCCTTATGACTGAGCTGTGGACTTTCCTATTCCTTGGAGAGAGGGTAAGAGGCACCACCCTCCCCAACCCAAGTGCCTGCTAAGTAAACAAATGTCCTCCCCTCCTCACTTCTGCAGCACAGGGAAGCAGTTCAGGAAAGGCAGGGCTTCTGCAGCACAAATCTAAAGTCATGTTCCCTAATTAATCAATCATAAAGGTAACAGCAAAATCACTACATGTCTAATTCTTGTGTCTATCTCTTAGGTGGTTCCAAATTTAGGAAGAAAGTAAAGAATTGTTAATGGTTGACTCAAACCCAGCATTATTATTATCCATATTTTATGTAAGAGAAAACTAGATTTCAGAGAAAATGAGCAGTTTGTACAAAGTCACCAAAATCTAAAGTGTGTGGCAAACTAGCAGTCAGAGCCAGGGGCCTCTCATTAGCTCTGAGGGCTACTTTTCCCCCAGTGTGCTCACATGCATGTATTTCTATTCATTAAAAACAGACACACTTTGGGCCTTCCCCAGTGATGCACTGGTTAAGAATCCATGTTTTCACTGCAAAGAGCACAGGTTTGAGCCCTGGTCAGGGAAGTAAGATCCCGCATGCTGGGCAGTGCAACCAAAAAACAGGCAGGCACACATCACTGACATTCTTTAACAAGGCTCTAAAAGCTGTGCATGTGCATGGAAGCAAGAAAAGAAAAACGAGCTCGTATTTACTGCGTACTTCCTGCACTCCAGACATTGTCTGAAGCCGTTCATTCGCATTATCTGTTTAGTTTAATCCTCAGAACCACCTCCAAGAACCTGCAGCAGCTAAGTCAGAAGCAGGTATCCAAAGCTGACACGCTTCCTATTGACTCAGTTGCTCTTGAAGGCCGAATATTAGTCTCCAGCTATGAGAAGACTGTTAAAAATACAGTGTTTACTAACAGCATCAGTTTATCTGCTTAATTCACACACTTACTGAAAAGTTATTTTCAATGGCACAGAATACAACATCCACACACAGGAACACCCCTGTCCGACCCACGCCTGCGCTGCAGTGAACAACGATGGGTCCTGTAAGGTGGCTCTTCCTCACGTAACGAACATACTTTATAAAACCTTCTGCTGAAGTAGGAGTGCCATGGTCTGGCCAGTCGGTGAACTGCAAGTGTTTTACAAAGTGACTAGCTCCTGTCTGTGGGGGCGGGGTGGGGAGGGTGAGAGACAGGGAAGGGGAGAGAGAGAAGAGAGATTTACCAACTTCTCATATTAGAGATCTTCTTTTAATTTCTGATATGCCACAAATAGGAATAATAATGGCTATATGGTAAAACAGTAGTAAAAATAAGACTGCTAAAAGTAACATGAGTTTAGGACTTGCTCTGTAGGAACGGTACTAAAGACTTCACATGCATTATCTCATTTAATCCTCACATCAGCCCTGGGGTGGCAGACACTGCGTTATCCTCATTTTACAGATGAAAAAGTAAGAATTTGAGTGACTGATAGATGTATGCTAGGTCAGGAGGCTCATACGTTTAGAGCTGGGGCAATAATGTAGTCCTTCCAAATCTAACGCTACCATCTGTCTTCTGCACCGTGAGAATGCAGAAGAAAGCAAACAAACCAGGAATCCAAAACAGAGTGGAAATGAGCTAACATGTTGGGAATAATATAGAAAAGCGATATATCTTGGTTTCAATATTATGATGTGCTGTGCTTAGTCGCTCAGTCGTGTCCAACTCCTTGCGACTCCGTGGACTGTAGCCCGTCAGGTTCCTTGGTCCATGGGGATTCTCCAGACAAGAATCCTAGAGTGGATTGCCATGCCCTCCTCCAGGGGATCTTCCCAACCCAGGGATATAACCAAGGTCTCCCGCATTGCAGGCGGATTCTTTACAGTCTGCGCCAGCAGAGAAGCCCAAATACGATACTAAGTTTAATTAAAACAGGCAGGTGCTGTCAAGTTGCTTAATCAGGGTTTGATGGGAAGCAACCTCCTCTGGCAACCAGGGCAGGGTGGTTAATGACCATGTGAGTAGACGTTGGTCCTTATTCTTTCGCTGAGCCCCCTGAAAGTGGAGTTATGGAACTCTCCCTGGGGTTGACAGGTAAGATGCTTTGAGTTTACCCATCATTCTTCCAGAGGGTTCACCCCTTCCCTAATGTGGAACCCTCATTTTACTTCACCGGGCACTATTGTGGAAAAATTCAGGAAGGATTTCTCACTCCTTCTCTACTTCTCCCTAATGCACCACTTTTTTTCCTAAATTCCAAATAAAAATATCACTTTCTATGGTGTTAGAAAATAGAAAGACTCAAGTTTGAATCACTGGTACACAAAATTGGATGAGGCAAACGATGCTTAAAAATCGTGTGAAGGAACCAAATTGAGGATAGGTCTCACTTCATCACATATTTCAGGAATTAAATCTTTCCTACACTGTTGACCACTGAGAATCTGCACAAAGGTGGGCATCACTGCTTTCCTGACCCAGTACCATGAGGCAGACTCTTCAAACGTCAGCCCCATGGTTTTGAGGTCTGGGAACATCAGCCCAAAGGCCACCATTCTGGACCCCCTTGCCAACTCCACAGGTGGACCTGAGCATTTGAATCTTCTCAGACAGATCACTCCTCTGGGCCTCCCACCTGACCTATATTCTCCAAGCATGCTCCCCTTCTCCTGCCACAGTGCATATTGCATGCCACTTAGAGCTGGTGTCTTCTGTCCCCACTAGACTGTGTCTGCTTTCTGTCTCCAGCATCTGACACAGTACTTGGTTTATATCAGGGAATCAAGTGATAGGAGAGTGAGGCATCAGGCAAATCCTTGGGTGTACAGAGCAAACACAGGCCCTCACACACAGCTAGCAAGCCCGACATCAGTGCCAAACGTTTTTGTTATTCTTGGCCTTCCTGGTCACACCACCGTGTACTGTGATCCTCATACTCCCCAATTCTATCTTTCTGTCTCTTTCCCGACTTTATCTTTTCAACATCTCCCTTCTCACTCAGACCCCCAGTTCAGTTCAGTCGCTCAGTCGTGTCTGACTCTTTGCCACCCCATGGACTGCAGCACGCCAGGCTTCCCTGCCCATCACCAACTCCTGAGCTTGCTCAAACTCATGTCCATTGAGTCAGTGATGCCATCCAACCATCTCATCCTCTGTCATCCCCTTCTCCTCCTGCCTTCAATCTTCCCCAGCATCAGGGTCTTTTGCAATGAGTCAGTTCTTCGCATCAGGTGGCCAAAGTATTGGAATTTCAGCTTCAGCATCAGTCCTCCCAGTGAATATTCAGGACTGACTTCCTTTAGGATGGACTGGTGTGCTCCTCAGGCCCAAGTGCTGCAGTAAACTCTTGGAAGGCATCATCACTTCCCTAAAGGCTTCCTCTACTTCCTTGCCTTGCCCCCATGGGTACTGCACTTTGCAGCTCTCTCTAATCCAGGCCACCTGTTCTGTGCTCCAGGCACCAGAGCCTAGAGGCTAGCTGCACACTCCTTGCTGCCCAACACAATTTCCAATTCATTATTAGTTCTTCTCCTTGTACAAAAACTCCCCTTCAAGTTTCATGCCTCTTAACTTCGTCTTCTCATCACTATCACCTTACCACAGATTCCGACGGCAAATTTGGGATCTCAACAGCCAGACAGACTCTCTAGCCTCACGTTTTTATTTCTCTCTCACAGAGGAGACCGTTCATGTCTTCTAGTCCTCACAATGTGATTAGTCTTTGGACTCACCATCACCTATAATGGCCAGTATCAAAAAGCTCCCAGTTCTTAGATTCCAACATCATTTTCTGAGCAGAAACTCTTATGCTACCACTTTATCTGTGCTTCACCTCCAACAATGTGACTAGATGGAATTCTGCCCTTGTCGTCCTCTATTTCCTCCTAGCTGCTGATTCCATTCATCTCCCTAAGTTTAGACTTTATGACTGATTATCTCAATCATTCTCTTACCAAACTGTCAACTCCATTCACCCTTTGAATCTTGCCACACATCCTGAGCAACATCCCTCCCTGAATCAGTCCCATAATCTCTATTCAGGAATCCCATGGTTAGGAAAACAAAAATCACATAGTTGCATACTTTATTGTTATTGCAAATTATGGGTTCCAACCTCAGCACCTTCAGCAACCTTTTCCTGATCATTGCCTGTGCTCCAACCAACTTCTTCGGTGATGATTCCAAATCTCATCACTCTTCAAGTTTCCAATTTAACTCCCACCTCCTTCACTCCTATAGAACACATGTATTGCCTACTTGCTAATCAAATCCACTTAGAGCAATGTAACACCACTTTCTCCTATAAATCATTCCTTTGCTATTTTCCGAGTCTGTTAGAGCAAGAAATGAATTGTTTTATGGATTATTCTAGACCAAGACTTCCCAATCTTACTTTCTACAAGGATGCAAATGCTCTGTATCTGTGCTGCCCATATGGTGGTCACTAGTAATATGTGATTAAACACTAGAAGTACAGCTATTGCAAGTGAGGAACTAAATTTGACATTTTATATAAGTTTAAATAATTTAAATCTAAAACAGTCAAATGTGGCTATCACATTGGACAGCATAATTTCTGAACACTCCTTATATGTCACAAGTCATAAGTCATATGAAGTCTGCCAATTTTATAGGAAAAGCATCAAAGTCTTTGCTTTCTATCGAGTTGCTAGTTGCCCTAAGTTGATCATATACCCTTCTTACTAAAATTCTTCAATGTCTCCTAATTATCTTCACAATAAAGTTTGTGCTCCTTAGCTGAAATCCAAAACATTTCATGTTCCAGCTTTCTCTACTTATTTTCTCTGCTGCTGCTGCCGCTAAGTCGCTTCAGTCGTGTCCGACTCTGTGCGACCCCATAGACGGCAGCCCACCAGGCTCCCCCATCCCTGGGATTCTCCAGCCAAGAACACTGGCGTGGGTTGCCATTTCCATCTCCAATGCATGAAAGTGGAAAGTGAAAGTGAAGTTGCTCAGTTGTGCCCGACTCTTCACGACCCCATGGACTGCAGCCCACCAGGCTCCTCCGCCCCTGGGATTCTCCAGGCAGGAGTACGGGAGTGGGTGCCGCTGCCTCCTCCGCTTATTTTCTACAGCCCCATCTCATCTCTCATTTCTCCCTGGCATTTGAACTTTTACATTCCAGAAACTTTTAACTACTTACGTCTCTCTGTACATATGCCCCATGCTATTTTATACATTCATCATCTACTTACTGTTTTCATTTTTCTCACTTGGGTAAATTCTCAATTCAGATGTCACCTCCTCTAGCAAATATTCTGTCCAAACCAAAAGAGAACCTCCTTTCTGCACCCCATACACATCTCAATATTACCATCCATTGAGAACAGTAACTCCAAGTACCAGTGAGTGCACCGAAGTTTGCTACCATGCCTAGCCCAGTGATTATCAGCATATCTCAAGGACTTCGTCGTGTCTGTCCCTCTCAGCAGAGATAGCCAAAGTACACCCCAGGATTAGGTGCCTTCCAGTACTCTTTCTCAACCGCCCCAACTCCCCTTTTCAGTCATTGCATCTCCCCAGTCAGAGTTTGGAGGCAGAAGAAGAAATGGCACTGTCTTAGTTTCTGGTACCAGGGAGAAGTGAAAACAAGTTACTTTAAACAAGTGTCCCCAGCTGCGGCCCACCTTACTCCTAACTTCCTATCCTGACATGCGTGCATATGTAAGGAAATATATATCTAACGCTGATTTTATTTTTTAACTTACAGACTTCTTGACAACTTGAAACATTCGAATGATGAAATACCGAAGGACCTGGTAGTTCTCCAGGAAGATACAACAGCTATTCAATTCCAAAGGTTTCTGCATAGAAATAGGCCAGTAATGGTGGCATTTGGTAACTCCACCTTCTTTCTCTTTGGTTATCATGGCAATAACATTAGAGTTATTTTCCAAAACCATTTGCCAAAAGTCATCCGTGGTAGTTGGCAGTGGTCCTTGGGTAGCAATATAGTAATACTCTGCTCCAGAATTGGCTATTTTAATATAACTGGCATTGATGTAGTCCTTGTTTTCTCCGAGAGGAACACGTGTTGAATCATCTATTACAAAAACAGAAACATATAGTAAAGGAAAAGCAGGATATGCAATACACGCAGATTTCATGAAACCATTTCACAATAGTAAATCTATTTATCTCTTTGACTAATACAAAAGATGGCATAGGAGTTTCTAGAAATATACAATTAGGGTAAGGTTTAAAAAAAAAAATCAGTTTCTACTAAAAAGAGAAGAATGCCATCAGTATCCAGACACCTTGAGAGATTGCTGTTACATATGGCACAAGTAGGAATAGGCCAGGGGAGGTATCTCCTAGCCTATAACTAGACCCAGCAAAGGAGGAGCCCTCTGAAGGAACGAGTGGATGACTGGCATTCTCCTGTAAATCCAGAGAACCCGGAAGCTCAGAGCAGCAAAGGCCAGAAAGGAACAAATGTTTTTGGGAAAAGAAAAAAGATTGGGATAGTTTAGTAGATACAATTCTAGGATTATTAGAATTCTATCAACTCCCTGCACATAAAGTAGCCATCTTTTATGACCATTCTCAGCTTTCACCTGGTGAAGTAGCATGCTCATCAAAGCAAAAGTATTGTGGCAAAAATATGCTACAACGGGGATTTGTTCAAAATACGGACTATTATTAACGAATATGAGAGGGGAAAAGCCAGTTACATGGCTCACTGGCCTAGGAACTCTCTCTTCACTTTACATAGACATCTGGAGCTCTGGTTCCACAACTGCTCCCACAGAGAGAATAAAAGAGGGTCTTTCCCTGCCGTGCAGTGGTCTCACCAGTAGCTCGTCCCTAGTACTCAAGTCAGGAGGCCCACTCGTCTACCAAAAACACTATGACAAAGATCTCTGAACAGGGCTTACACCAGTTCTGACAGAACCTTTCTCAAATTCAAAAATAGCAAACACAAATCTCTCCTTGTAAATATGAATAGACAAAACAATCACTAGATATATAAAGATACCTAGTACTCCACAAAAGGATGCCATTCTGAGAAATCACAGCAAATGTCTTCCTTTCTTTAAGAGAAGAATACTTTTAAAACGCTTATTGGTATTTTAAATGAAATCTGAGCAAACATTATTTTATTATTTAAAAGGATGATATACATATATATGTCTGTTTATTGACATAAATTTGTTACATTATTAAATTACGAAGGAGGTAAAAGAGCATTACAGTAAGATCTTCCATCATATAGATGTACATATATATCATATATAGGAGCTTCTCTGGTAGCTCAGAAGTGAGGGACCTGCCTGCCAGTGCAGGAGATGAGGGTTCGATTCCTGGCTGGGGAAGACTCCCTGCAGAAGGAGATGACAACCCCCTCCAGCATTCTTGCCTGAAAAATCCCATGGACGGGGAGACTGGCAGGCTACCGGAAGTCCAAGGGCCACAAAGAGTCCGACGCAGCAGCAGAACACAGCACAGCGTTTATCCAAATGCTAGTAGGGACTGTTTTATTACCTAAATTTTTACAGTGAAGATGTACCATCTTGTAGTAGGAAGTAACTTTTTTATTTTTCAAAGGGGGAATTTCATAAGTAAAAATTAAACAATCTAAAGTAATAAAAGCTTGCTTTCACATAAAAACCACAATTTATCAATTAAAAATCCCTAAAGTGAGAAGAAAACAGGAAAACAAATTAGTGATTTAGAAAACAGCTTAAGGAATTGTCCCAGAACCAAAAAAAAAAAAAAAGATGAAAAAAAGGACAATAATTATTAAAACACTGAAGGATGCAGAACATACAAAGGGAATATATAAAGGGGAAGGATTTCAGAAACAAACCATGGAACTCAGGCATAGCTCGGAGACCACACAGGTTTGGTTCCGGACCACTGCAACAAAGGGACTATTGCAATAAGAAAGCCACATGAATTTTTTGTCCCCTAGAGCATATAAAAGTCACGTTTACACTACACTGTAGTCTAGTAAATGTGCAATAATAACATTGAAGTGAAGTGAAGTGAAGTCGCTCGGTCGTATCTGACTGACTCTTTGCGACCCCATGGACAGTAGCCTGCACCAGGCTCCTCCATCTATGGGATTTTCTAGACAAGAGTACTGGAGTTGGTTGCCATTTCCTTCTCCAGGGAATCTTCCCGACCCAGGGATCGAACCCAGGTCTCCCACATTGTAAACAGACGTTTTACCGTCTGAGCCACCAGGGAAGTCCAATAATAACATTATGTTTGTATAAAACGAAGTACATATTTTAATTTTAAAAATACTCTACTGCTAAAAAAATATGCTAACCATCATCTGAGCCTGCAGCAAGTTTAATCTTTTTGCAACAGTAACGTCACACATCACTGATAGTAGATCACTGTAACAGACACAACGATAATGAAAGCGTTTGACACGTCGCAGAAATTACCAAAACACGACAGAGACATGAAGTGAAGAAATGCTGTTGGAAAAAGGGTGCTCAACACAGAGCTGTCACAAACTTTCAATCTATTAAAAAAAACACAGTATCTGCAAAGTACAATAACATGTAGCACTATAAAACCAGGCATGCTTGTGTTTAGCAGGAAAGAAATAGCTCTGGTGGCCAGAGGAGAAAGGCGGAGGTGGTTTAGTCTCAGTTCCCCTCAGAAACATAATTTAGCGTGAGCACGCATGCCATGCATCACCTCATCTGAACTTCAAAACAGTCCTTGGAAGAGTCATATTATTATCCACACCTTTCAGATAAGGAGTCTTTATTCAAAGCGCCTAAGTCATTTGTTCCGTATAACAATTTCATGATTTGCTGCCCTTCAAGGAAGACTCAAGTTTTCAGGTGGAAAGTCCTTACCAAACGCCAGATGCCAGTAATGAAGAGAGCCACTAAGACCTTGAGACCAGCAGAGCATAAGGTCACAGCGACAGGAAGCAAAAAGTGTGTTAGTGGATCACTAGTGGTAACAGTGTGGAGAAGGCAGTGGCACCCACTCCAGTGCTCTTGCCTGGAAGCTCCCATGGAAGGAGGAGCCTGGTAGGCTGCAGTCCATGGAGTCGCCAAGAGTCGGACATGACTGAGCAACTTCCCTTTCACTTTTCCCTTTCATGCATTGGAGAAGGAAATGGCAACCCACTCCAGTGTTCTTGCCTGGAGAATCCCAGGGACAGGGGAGCCTTGTAGGTTGCCGTCTATAGGGTCGCACAGAGTCAGACACGACTGAAGTGACTTAGCAGCAGCAGCAGTAACAGTGAGGCTTCCCTGGTGGCTCAGATGGTAAAGAATCTGCCTGCAACGCAGGAGACAGGGATTCGATCCCTGAGGTGAGAAGATCCCCTGGAGAAGGGAATGGCTACCCACATGACAGTCCATGGAATCACAAAGAGTCAGACACAACTGAGTGACTTTCACTTTCTGCTTTCACTTCAGAGGTGACAGTGACTGGGGCCCTCTCATCTCCATCCCTTGACTCCTGACTCCTGACTGTGGCAGAAATAGCATCATGCATCGGACCCTAATTTGGAGCAAATTTAACCTCTTGGCGAACACTGCTCCAACCCTGTGAGGTACTACCACCTAGCTGGCACTGTTTCTGCGTCTACAAAAGGTCATTCCGTTGCTCTATCAAGCCAGCTGCCTCGGAATGATGAGTGTGTCAAGACCAGTGAATTACACGATCATGGGCCCACTGCCACAAATAATTTGCCTCTACGTGAGCTCCTTGGTCAGAAGCAAGGCTGTGTGGACTACCATGATGGTGGTAAGGCGTCCTTCAGGTCCACTGGTAGGTCTGGTAGAAGTTTGTACGCAGGGAAGGCAAATCCATATTGTGTCTATTTTAGTATGCAAAAAAGCGTTGTTCCTTCCGTGACAGAAGCAATTCAATGTAATCAGCCTGTCATCAGGTAGCTAGGGGGCTGATCACGCTTGGAAATGGTGTCATATTAGGGCCTCAGTGTCGGTCTCTGCTACTGGCAGATTGGGCGTTGGGAAATGGCCATAGCGAGGTCAGCCTGGTGAGAAGTCCACAGCTGATGAGTCCATGCACAGCCTCTATTCCTGCCAGCACGTCTACCTTATCCATTAATCCATTGGAAAATGACAGGAGTATTTGGGAAAGAGGCTGACTAGTATCCACAGAATAGGTCATCCTATCCACTTGATTGTTAAAACCTCTTCTTAAATCACCCTTCAATGAACATTCACAAAAGACACAAATATATTCATGTTTTTGTCCTTTCAGAGAGACCTATACACACTTATCTCTCGCAGATTTCCTTGTGATCAACTTCCTAGTTATGTTTCTTCTAAGTCTCTGACAATCCAGCCAAACAACTGACTGCAGCCCATGAATTAATAAAGACTTGTACCTCTGGCCATTTCTGCTTCCAAGCAAAATGAACAACCAAGTACACTGCTTAAAGTTCCACCAACTGAGAGGATGCCCCTTCACCACTGTCTTTCAGGCATGCCCCAGAAAAGGCACTGTGGCGCAGCTGCTATCTACTTCTGGGTGGTGCCTGTACATCACACAGATCCATCTGTTCCCCGGGCCCTGTTTTCCTGTCCTTGGTCAACTGACCACAGGGAAGCGGTCCTGAAGCCACAGGCGCAGGCTGGGAAAGGGAAGGTCACGCAGCAGAAGGGGGAGATTTTGGCCACTTCATGTAACTTATTGGTGCCTTCAGAGCTTTTAGGGGAATTATTTCAGCAGCGACTGTGAGTAGATGGGAGTAGAGGCAGTGAAGATGACGGAGACTGGCCGAGAGCAAGAGCAGGCTCGATCTAGGCTGGCGGCAGTGGCAATCAGGAGATGCGCGAGGATTCTTGCGGTATTAAGAAGGCAGAATTGAAAGGACTTTGTGACCACTTTGGATACTGCAGGTGACTCGGGCTCTCTGGCTTGAACAAATGAGTGGTTAAACTAAACAAGATACGGGATAAAGTAGAAGGTCATTTTGTAGGAAGAAAAATGGTCATTTAATTTGGGAAAATTTCTTTTACTTTGAAAGGAATGTGAGGCATAAAAATGAGATTTCCATCATAAGAGTAAAATTGTGTTCCTTTCTTTCTGCTCTTTGGAAGGTCTTAGCCAGATGAATATGTAACTGGGTGGGGAAGAGACTAGCCCCGGAAAGCAATGAGTAAGTCTTCGGCAACAATCAAAGGGAAGCCTCCTGTTGGAGGGTAGATTGGCAGCTTTCTTGTTCAGGACAAAGGATATAAATAGTACCACTGTATTTGTGTGTCTAAACAAAATGATCAAGGAAGGTGGTAAGGGTAGCAAAAGTGAAAGATGTCTCAGAGTATTAAACTTTCTGTTTTATATACGACAATGCATACGATGTTTTAGAAGCAGTAATGCATAAGAGCAGGGTTGAAGGACTTGGGGAAAGAATCCTGTGACAGTGAGTAGAAGATTTACCTGGGATAGAAGACTTGACCTTCTTCATGATCTAGGATAACCAAGAATATGCCCAGGTCACCCAGTGCTGGCTTCCAGAGTCTTCATCATGGTCACAGGTCAAAATGGCTAGTACTGAAAGCCATACAACCCAGTTCTTACCTTTTATCAAATGTAAATAGGAAAATAATTAAAACCATTGTTAGCTTACATGGAAGAATATCTCGATATCTATTTTTGTCTCTGTTGTGTAGTTCATTCCCAGAGTGGAAAACAGCAGGCAGATTCTTAACTTTCAAAGCCTTTAAAAGGTAAGAAATATAAGTAATATATTTACTATGACAGGAAAAAAAAAGGAGAGAAAAAATATCTGTCTTTGTGTAGTGTTTATGATTCTCAAGTCCCTTTGTGACATATCCTGATATTAAATGTGCTCTATGGTAAGTAAAGAAGTCAGAACTCCACTAGAAAAGTCCCATATAAAACATCTCAGATTTGAGATGTGAATCCTATATAAAATATCTCAGATTTGAGATGTAAATCAATCAACAAGTTGCTTGATAAGGAAATGCTCAACTCTCTGGAGATACTTTTTCCCTTGAACTCCAAGATTTTTCCTTTTTCATTAAAAAAAATTAGAAAGCCAATGCAGAACATTAACTTCTTAGGACCAATCCCTTAATCTGTCACTTTATAAATGAAAATAATTAACTAACAGAAACAAAAATATAAACTCTCACAATTTAGTCCTTGCCCCATGAAGAAATTAGAGTTAGAACACTAAAGAATTCTTCTTTTCAAAAACCTTATTACCAACTGTGAATTCGACATTAAGCGAACATTCAGCATGTACTCATCACTGTTGCACATTCTGCAATACAAAGACGGATCTGCAAATGGCTTTACACTTAAGAAGCTACAGCAGCTAGAGAGGTGGCCATGGGATCAGCGTAGAGACACACTAGCATAAAGGACGGCACTAGATTGTCCTGGAAGGTACGGGAAGGAAAGCTCCCAGAGGGAAAGCAGCACCTGAACTGAGCCTTCCCAAGGCTCAGAGGTTAGCAGCACAGAAAGCTGTGTGTGAAAGGAAAGGAGAGGTGAATGGGTATCACACCAGGTAGAACAGTAATAAATGCATGGACGTATACAGTCCTCTTTGGAAGACAATGAACAGTATGGTAACAACAGCACAGAACACATGAAGACAGAACATAAGCGACTGAAACTAACCAGGAAGGCCTTGCTTCACACTCAAAGGGGACTGATGCGTGTCCACCCCTGCCCACACTCAAAGGGGGCTGATGCGCGTCCAGCCCTGCCCACACTCAAAGGGGACTGATGCGCGTCCAGCCCTGCCCACACTCAAAAGGGACTGATGCGTGTCCAGCCCTGCCCTATTTGAATGATTGCGGATAAAGCCTGACGGTGCATACTTCTTAAAAACTCTTCAGTAGCTCTTGGGTAGCCAACTTTGCACTACCATAAGTTAATGCTGGCCACTACTGCAATGGAGAATGAGGATCCAGGTTTTAAGCCATAAGATAACATCAGGGTCACATATAGATCTTGGTTAAAACCAAAATATTTACCACAAATTCCTGGGTGATTTCATATTCTGATACTTTTTTTTGGTAAGTATTTTAAAATAATCCCCGATGGTTGACTGTTCCTGGTATTGAATATTAATGGTCGAACCACAGCTAACTGAACTAGCTCCTTTTCAGAAACAATTTCCACACCTATTTTTACAGTTTAATCTTTGTACAAACCAATTCTAAAAGTAGTCTAGAAAAAGGCAACTGTAGAAAGAAGCAAAACAATTCTATAAATGAAGA
This sequence comes from Ovis canadensis, assembly GCF_042477335.2. NCBI lineage: Eukaryota > Metazoa > Chordata > Mammalia > Artiodactyla > Bovidae > Ovis > Ovis canadensis. The sequence goes on from NC_091269.1 coordinate 59,814,292, forward strand.
GTAATGAGGGAAGATGAGTCTTAATTGATGGTAAAATATAATACAAAGCTAGGGTAATTTTAAAAGTTTGGTACATGAATAAACAAATTAATTTTAAAAACCACAAAAATAAAATATACGTGGTGCTTCAGTATATGAAAAAGTAGCATTTCACATCACTGAAGAGAAGCTGGGACAAGAGGATCATTGAACAACTGATTAGCTATAGGGTGTTGGATCCCTACCAAATATCTCATAACAAATTAATGCTAGCTGGATGAAAGATTCATGCATTGAAAAAAATCACAAAATATTAGGGAAAAAAGCAAGAAATAATTGCTATGTTCCTAGAATGAAAGGGGAATCCCTAAAGGATACAGAAAACCCTGAAGCCCCCCAAAGAAAGAATGACATTCAACCATTAAAAATTAGCTATTTCTTCACAGTAAATGTATACGCAAACACATGTAACACAAAAAACAAAGTGGCAAATTTTACCAGATTTACAAAACACATACAAAAAGGATAATTCCTTCATTATATAAAGAGTTAATAATGGCTAAGAAAAGGAATAAATAGAAAATCAGGCAAACAGCTGGAATTAGTTCACTGAAAATAAATATGAAAGGCTTAAAAGCATATGGAAAGCTATCTGTTCTCAAATTAAGAAATGCCAATTAGAACATCAACAAGAAATCATCTGTCACTTAAAAGATGAGTAAAGACCCAAAAATCTGACAGCACAAAATACTGGTTGTCTTTCCAGGAATTCGTTCTGAAGACTATGCATAGGAACGTGAATGAAGAGGGGCAATGTTTTTCATAATAACAACATCTGTAATAAACTAAATGTTCATCATAGAGGACTATTTAAAGAAAAAAAGTCTTCATTCATATAACTACCATGCAATACTTAAAAAGAATGAGATAGAACTATATATGCTCATAATATATTTGGGAATTATGTATTGGAATTCTTTATAAAAGGAAAGAAAGAGCAAAATAATAAAGTACATGCCAGCAATTTTTCTGAAAGTTTATATGACAGATTTAATAGTGGTATAGGGAATCAAGAGAGAAAAAGAGACTTTATCTGTCTTATAGCATTTTATGTTATTTTATTCTTTTACTATGTACATCCAGTACTTTAGAAACAAATTTAATATTTAAAAATAAAAACAGTATGTTCAACTTGAAAAGAAAAGAACAGATATTCTCTGATTGAGAAGTAGGAAAACAAATCACATATAGACCTTGGTTAAAACCAAAATATTTACGTTAAATTCCTGGGTGATTTCATCTTCTGATACTTTTTTTGTAAGTATTTTAAAATAATCCCTGATGGTTGATTGCTCCTGTGTATTGAATATTAATGGTCGAACCAGAGCTAACTGAGCTAGCTCCTTTTCAGAAACAATTTCCATACCTAAGAAAGAGAAAAATTCACATCTCTAAGTTACGTATATATGTGTGAAGGGAGATTTTATTTTTATTGTTTTCTTTTAAGTAAAGATTCAGCCATTTAAGAATTAATGAAATTTTATTTTTCCGGAGATGAAGAGTCTATTATTACTTTTAAAGGAAGGGTCCTTATTTTGGAAAACTCATGACTATACACCTTGAAATCACACAAAACCCACAATTCTTAGAAAAAACTACTGTGTTATAAATAGATATGATAGACGGAGAAGTGATCTGTTGTATAATGTGACTGAGCGTATATACTGACAATTACGCCAAGGCAAGCAAGGCAAGAGAACCAGAGATCAAACTGCCAACATCTGTTGGATCACAGAAAAAGCAAGGGAATTCCAGAAAACCATCTATTTTTGTTTCATTGTCTATGCTAAATTCTCTGCATGGATCACAACAAACTGTGGAAGATTCTTAAAGAGATGGGAATATCAGACCACCTGACCTGCCTCCTGAGAAACCTGTACGCAGATCAAGAAGCAACAATTAGAACCAGACATGGAACAACGGACTGGTTGCAAATTGGAAAAGGAGTACGTCAAGGTTGTATATTGTCACCTTGCTCATATAACTTATATGCAGAGTACATCAGGTGAAATGCTGGGCTGTATGAAGCACAAGCTGGAATCAAGATTGCTGGGTGAAATATCAATAACCTCAGATATGCAGATGACACCAACCTAATGGCAGAAAGCAAAGAGGAACTAAAGAGCTGCTTGATGAAGGTGAAAGAGGAAAGTGAAAAGCTGGCTTAAAACTCAACATTCAAAAATGAGGATCATGGCATCTGGTCCCATCGCTTCATGGCAAATAAATGGGAAGCAATGGAAACAGCGACAGACTTTATTTTGGAGGGCTCCAAAAGCACTGCAGACAGTGATGGCAGCCATGAAATTAAAAGGTGCTTGCTCCTTGGAAGGAAAGCTATGACAAACCGAGACAGCACATCATAAAGTAGAGACATTACTTTGGGGACAAAGAGACATTGCTTTTGCTGCTCCAGTCAAAGTTAGGGTTTTCCAGTAGTCATGTACAGATGTGAGAGTTGGACCATAAAGAAGGCTGTGCGCCAAAGAATTGATGCTTTTGAACTGTGGTGTTGGAGAAGACTTGAGACAACAAGGAGATCCAACCAGTCCATCCTAAAGGAAATCAGTCCTGAATATTCATTGGAAGGACTTATGCTGAAGCTGAAGCTCCAATATTTTGGCCACCTGATGCAAAGAGCCGACTTATTGGAAAAGACAGTGATGCTGGGAAAGACTGAGGGCAGGAGGAGAAGGGGGCAATGGAGGATAAGATGGTTGGATGACATCACTGATTCAATGGATGTGAGTTTTAGCAAACTCTGGGAGGTACAGAGGGTGTCCCTGGTGGCTCAAATGGTGAAGAACCTGCCTGCAGCGGGGAGATACAGGACAGGGAAGCCTGGCACGCTGCAGTCTACGGGCTCACAAGCGCCAGACACAACTGAGTGACTGGACAAAACCAAAACACATACAGGACATGGATGGCAACAAGAAAGAACTTTTGTCCTCTCTGGGACCAAGTGTTTAGAAGTCCCTGGACCCTGGAGTCTGAGATGAGAGGATATGCAGAGTCTAACACCCCTCTAACTAATTCTAAAACAGATCAAGCATGCACCTGTGCACACACACACACACATCACTAGGGTTAAGAGGATCTATATAACTGATAGCACTAAACTAAATGCATAACATATATCTCTATATGCTATATACAATTGTAAGTAATTTGGATGGCATCACCGACTCAATGGACATGAGTTTGTGCAAGCTCAGGGAGATGATGGAGGACAGGGAAAGAATAGAAATGTACCCTTTATTAATGTGAGGTATGGAACAGTTTCTTCATTTTTAAAGGAAAATCCTAGAAAATCATCTTTTTCTCTTTCGAAAAAGTTTTTCCTAGCTCTTTTCCTGCATCACTATTAGAAATTTCTTTGTGCATACCTCTGAAATATAGCCTCATCAAGAATCTGCTAATAAAGTGGGATGAGGTCATACCCTGAAGTGTAGGAATCTCAGGACGGGAAGGCCCTGCAAGCGCTTCGTCCTCGCCGCTCGACTTCTGCTTTAGAAAGAAGCCACTGGTTTTCCGCAAGGTGCCGTCATTCTCACTAGAGAAGAAATTTATGTTTGTCCCTGGCTTAGAGAATGCATGTGTATTTAAGAGAGAATCTCTGATAATCTATATTAACTATTCAATTGACATTCACCTCCATTTCAGTTCAACCATCCGCTTCCATTGTCAACCCCAGGAACTGGCCCACTTTCAAAGAGAGAATTCCAAAGTCCCAACATCTGATCACAAACTCCAACTTCAGCTTTCACTTCGCTTGCCAACCAGCTGCCTTAGATCAATCCCCCTATTCATTTCTTTCGTCCTTTATCTAGGCTGTGGTAGAAGAAAACTACTGGGCTCACTGGGATTTCTAGTGTCAGCAGAGAACCATCTGGAAAGCACTGGTACGTTTCTAGCCCGTTTCCTCTACCATCCCTAGTTTCTGAGCTACCATCCTCAAGCACTGCCTTTCCCGATGCTCTGCTTTAGTAACAGTGCAGCCCCTTCTATGAAATGTAAGCCAGAAAGTAAGAACTTTCTCAGCTTACTCTCTTTAAAAATGTATACTTAAGTGCATCAACATTCTTCATTATTCCTGTTTTCTCCATGTTCAGAATTAATCCTTTCAGGCTTTCAACTCTATGCTGTCTCCTCTGAGACATTTTTCTAAAATTATGTTTTCTTCAGTTCAGTTTACCTCAATTCAGTTGTTCAGTCATGTCCGACTCTTTGCGACCACGTGGTCTGCAGCACGCCAGGATTCCCTGTCCATCACCAATTCCCCGAGCTTGCTCAAACACATGTCCACTGAGTCAGTGATGCCATCCACCCATCTCATCCTCTGTCATCCCCTTCTCCTCCTCCCTTCAACCTTCCCCAGCATCAGGGTCTTTTCCAGTGAGTCAGTTCTTTGCATCACCTGGCCAAAGTATTGGAGTTTCAGCTTCAACATCAGTCCTTCCAATGAACATTCAGGACTGATTTCCTTTAGGACTGACTGGTTAGATCTCCTTGCAGTCCAAGGGACTCTCAAGGGTCTTCTCCAACACCACAGTTCAAAAACATCAATTCTTTCGCACTCAGATTTCTTTATAGTCCAGCTCTCTTTATAGTCCAGCTCTCACATCCATACATGACTACTGGTAAAACCATAGTTTTGACAAGATGGACCTTCGTTGGCAAAGTAATGTCTCTGCTTTTTAAAATGCTATCTAGGTTGGTCATAGCTTTTCTACCAAGGAGCAAGCATGCTTTAATTTCATGGCTGCAGTCATCATCCGCAGTGCTCTTGGAGCCCAAAAAAATAAAGTCTGTCACTGTTTCCATTATTTCCCCATCTATTTGCCATGAAGTGATGGGACCAGATGCCATGATCTTAGTTTTTTGAATGTTGAATATTTTCTTAAACATAACTAATTTCTCCCTACCTACAAATTCTTCCATAAGAATAAATATGAATCAACTGATTCTCTCTCACCTTAAAAACAGGAAACCCTTTAATCTTTCTATCTCCATCGAAATACTGTTCTATATACTCTAACAGGTTCTCAAATACTAGCCCACTTTTCCTTTCTGCTTCCTTCCCAACTTCCCACTACTCAGTTTACTCACGCTATCAGTTTGGCTCTTTTTGCACTTTCATTTGCAACCCCATTTAGCAAAAGGCTCCTAATCTGACTTCTGGGTCTGCTCTCCACTTCCTGAGAAAATCCTCCCCTAAATGAAAATTTAAGTGTTATACTTGCCCAACAACCTCAGGATAAACTCAGGCTCCTCCCTGAACTCATAAATCCAGGAGGCTGACAGTCTCACCCTTGCCTACTTTTCTGTCCTCATCTCTATTAACTTCCTTTATGTACTTTATGCCTCAGCCTCAACAAAGTAACTGCCTTTCCCTTTTGTTTCTGTGGGTGATACCAGGCTTCTCACTCTTTGCTCCCCCCCTTTTCTTGGGTTACTGTAAACACCCACTTGCTCTCCATTTCCTACCAGCTGTCTTTCACCATCAAGCCTCCTTCCTGACAGGTAACAGATAGATGCAGGAGTCAGAGACAGACAGGAAGATGCAAAAAGGCTCCGTCTGTGAGCGACGTCACTTTCACTTTTCACTTTCATGCACTGGAGAAGGCAATGGCACCCTACTCCAGTACTCTTGCCTGGAAAATCCCATGGATGGAGGAGACTGGTAGGCTGCAGTCCATGGGGTCACTGAGAGTTGGACACGACTTCACTTTCACTTTCACTTTTCACTTTCATGCACCGGAGAAGGCAATGGCAACCCACTCCAGTGTTCTTGCCTGGAGAATCCCAGGGATGGGGGAGCCTGGTGGGCTGCCATGTATGGGGTCGCACAGAGTTGGACACGACTGAAGCGACTTAGCAGCAGCAGCAGCAGTGCTCCATTTTCATTCTAACAGACTGAATAAAACGTGTACTCCTTGGTCTCACATACACTCAGTTCATTCAAACTATGGCCCACACTGTATTTTCTGTTCTGCCTCTCATCTTCCCAAGCTTCCTGGCATTCCAAGAAACGTACACCCTGTAACTCTTGACACATAACATTTCTCACCAATGATAAGATATTTTCACGGCTCCTTATTTTTGCTCAAACTTCTTCCCACAGCTTGAAATTTTCTTCCCTTGCTTTTCACCTGCTGAATCTCTGTTTATTTAAGATCCTAAACCCAACCAAAATCTCCTTTCCTCAAAGGAACTCTCCCCCTTGCATGGTTTTATTCTGTACCCACAATCCTTGGACTCTGATTCTATAACAATATTTACTACTGTATTTAACTTTGCCTTGTATGTGTCTGGGCCCCAACAGTAAACTACAGAGCAAGAACTAGTAATATTTTGTATTTGTATACAGGGCTTCCCTGGTGGCTCAGAGGTTAAAGCGTCTGCCTGGAATGCGGGAGACCTGGGTTCAATCCCTGGCTCGGGAAGATCCCCTGGAGAAGGAAATGGCAACCCACTCCAGTACTCTTGCCTGGAGAATTCCATGGAGGGAGGAGCCTGGTATTCTTAAGTCCATGGGGTCACAAAGACTTGGACACGACTGAGCGACTTCACTTTCTATACAGTGCTTAGCATGTAATTAGTATCTAATAATTAGTATATATTAGTAACATATTATCTCAAAACACTTTTGAGTTAATGTTATTTCTTGTTCATCTAATGCACTTCTGAAAGTTGTTTATACAGCTGTATAATATACACATTATTATGCAGTGCTCTTCCATTGACTGTAGCTAATATTACACATCTCTAAGAAAATATGACTTAATAAAATATTTTCTTATTTAATGTATTTGTACATAACACCTAAATTTGAATATTTTATAAGCATTAAAGTTGCTGTTTCCTTTGTTTCTAATGGAAATTTACTTTTTCTCCGAGTTTTTAAATTTTTTTCATATATAGTATTCACCATGCTAATAGTTCCATTTCTAGTCTACATTATTTTCTTTCTGGAAACATGTAATGTCTTATAGGACTTAGTTGTGTACTAAGCTTTACCTTAATTCAAGTACACACACTTAAAAAGGTTTAGGAACGGTAATTGTTGAGATGATAGAGAAACTGAATTCTTTAGGAATACCTTTCTCTTGTGTTAATATCATATTTATGAGATCATAAATACATCCTATTTCTAGATAAGTCAGATTGTACTTACTACAAAGTACTATATTTTTAAAATTAATCAAACATTTGAGGGCCATTATTCTAGCTATGAATATGAATAAGTAGAAAACTTACTAAATAAGTATGAGTTATACCTTTCAGCCTCATCTTTAAACTGATCTTCAAAATCATCATTATGTTGGAAATCTCGAAAAAAGACTTTTAGCTTCCTTGAGTTAACTTCATTTTTAAAAACCTACAGGCACATGAAAAAAATTATAGCTATATTTTAGGAATCAATAGTTTAAGAGAAAATGATTTCTATAGCTTCTCAAGAAGAGCAGTAAGATCTTCAATAATAGAATGAAATCACAGTCATGGTGTGATTTCTACTCTTAGAAAATCACTTGAAATGTATATCTCCCTTTCAATATTTTCCAGTCCATCAAAACAGCATGTAAAGTACCATGCACATGTAAATTATTTCTATTGAATCACCCAAGTTTAAATCATCCAAATTATTTTCTAAAAGTTCATTAAAAGAAAGCTTATTTTTCTTTAAAAAAAAAAAAGATTATTATTGCAGCCCAGAGGAGATTCTTACAATGAGTGCTTATCTCATTTAGCTTATTGTTAATATAAGATTACTAACACACTAATAAATATAGATCATTCACCTTTATTTCAGTGCTTGTGTAATTAAATCCAGTGATTCTAGGAATGTCTCTGCCATGAGATGTTGCGCTACTAAATGGGCTTTAGTCCACACTGTTGACTTTGCACTGTCCTGTATAGTACCCAGACCACGGGTAGATAAACTGAATATAATTAAATGGAAAAAACTCCTTGAAATAAGGATTCAGTAATCAATATTTTTGCCCTCAACTCTGCTTCAATTAACCCACTCATCTGACAGTTCTTTTCTGGGGTATAAATACAAGCAAATACTGTTCTAAGTGCCACACACTGAATAAGACGCATGATGTGCTCCGCCCTTACGGAATGTATACATTCTCATGGGGAAAGAGAAAATACACAAGCAAACGTATAAAAGCTACACCTGTGATAAACAACAATGCGGTAACAAAGTACGGTGATACCTAATCACCGTGTGCCAAAAAGGTAGAGGGAAGGTTAGACAAAGAGACAGGAAAGCATCCTGAGCAAAAGGAACAGCGGGTCCAAAGTCCAGAAGGCCTGCCACGGTCTGGCCCCTGCCTAATTTTCCACCCTTAGCTCCCAGCTATTTCTTAGGCAGTATCTCCAGCCATCCACTGTGTTATGTCTTGTCGTCTCTTTTGAAGCATCATCTCTTTTGATGATTCTTATTTTGTGAAACATTCATCCTTTCCCCTCTTCTTAGTCCATATCCATGTGTATGTGTTTTGCTTAATTCCACAAAATTTCCTAGACTTGAAATACTTCTTGTGGGTATATATATGCTTGTGGGCATATATACAGCTGACATTCTAGAACAGGGACCCAAGCACAGTCAATTTTAAATGCAAGCATATTAATGGAATAACTACCTAGAACTCTTATCAAGCACATTCATTTTGCAGTATAAGTCAAAACATATAACTTATTAAGTTTTAACTTCACATAAATAACCACTAGTGGACGTGATGGAATCCCAGCTGAGCTATTTAAAATCCTAAAAGAGGATGCTGTTAAAGTGCTGCACTCAATATGTCAGCAAATTTGCAAAACTCAGCAGTGATCACAGGACTGGAAAAGGTCAGAAGGGCAATGCCAAAGAATATTCAAACTACCCTAAATTGTATTTGTTTCGTATACTATAAGGTTATACTCAAAACCCTTCAAGCTAGGCTTCAGCAGTAAATGAACTGAAAACTTCCAGATGTACAAGCCGGGTTTAGAAAAGGCAGAGGAACCAGAGATCAAATTGGCAACATTCGTCGGATCATGGAGGAAATAAGAGAATTCCAGAAGAACACTACTTCTGCTTCATTGACTACACAAAGCCTTTGACTGTGAGGATCACAACAAACTGGAAAATTCTTAGAGGTGGGAATACCAGATCACCTTGCCTGTCTCCTAAGAAACCTGTATGCAGGTCTAGAAGCAACAGTAAGAACTGGAATGGAAAAACAGACTGGTTCAAAATTGGGAAAGGAGTACAAGGCTGTTTATCGTCACCCTGCTTATTTAACTTATATGCACAGGACATCATGGGAAAATGCCAGACTGGATAAACCACAAGCTGGTCTGGTTGGTGACGGCAAGGGAAGCCTGGCGCGCTGCAGTCCATGGGGTCACAAAGAATCGGACATGACTGAGCAACTGAGCTGCATCGCTAGCCAGTCCCTGAATTCGTCAAACTGTGATTTCATTAGTAAATGGGACTTAACTTTTTTCTGCCACACCTTCACCCTAAATTTTCAAAAAAAAACCCTTTCAGTACAACCTATCACCACTGTCTAGCTGTTGTATATGAGTTTTTAGTCTTAGCAGCTCAAAGCACTATTTTTCCTCTTGGAATAATCAATTGTACCCACATCATAAATTGCACAGACCATTCTATCCACAATGCCACCTGTCACAGAAAAAGTTCCCATATATACACAGGTCATCTTCTGTAATCTCTAAGCAGTTTTATCTGTCTTACTTGCCACTTCCTAAATTACTACCACATTTCCTCAATTCTTAAGGTTTATAATGAGTCTTGATAATCTGCAGTTATCCCAGTTCTCATTCCACCACATACACATTTTGCCTTCCTTTCCTCATACTTCATATTTTTGGCCTTCTGTTGCCCCAAGTTTGATTCACCTGATTAAATCTCTCTCTCCCTCACCTACAAACACACAAAATTTGAAATCTGTATTAAAACCAGGTTAAATTAACTTTGCATTTTAAATTAAGAAAAACTGTTATCTTCATTATATTGTCTTATTATCCATTAATATGATATCAGTTCAGTTCAGTCGCTCAGTCATGTCTGACTCTTAGCGACCCCATGGACTGCAGCACATCAGGCCTCCCTATCCCTCACCAACTCCCGGAATTTTCTCAAACTCTTGTTCATCAAGTCGCTGATGCCATCCAGCCATCTCATCCTCTGTCATCCCTTTCTCCTCCTGCCTTCAATCTTTTCCAGTATCAGGATCTTTTCAAATGAGTCAGCTCTTCACATCAGGTGGCCAAAATATTGGAGTTTCAACTTCAACATCAGTCCTTCCAATGAACATTCAGGACTGATTTCCTTTAGGATGGACTGGTTGGACCTCCTTGCAGTCCAAGGGACTCTCAAGAGTCTTCTCCAACACCATAGTTCAAAAGCATCAATTCTTAGGTGCTCTGCTTTCTTTATAATCCAACTCTTACATCCATACATGACCACTGGAAAAACCATAGCCTTGACTAGATGGACCTTTGTTGGCAGAGTAATGTCTCGGCTTTTCAATATGCTGTCTAGGTTGGTCATAACTTTCCTTCCAAGGAGCAAGCGTCTTTTTATTTCATAGCTGCAGTCACCATCTGCAGTGATTTTGGAGCCCAAGAAAATAAAGTCTCCCACTGGTTCCCCATCTATTTGCCATGAAGTGATGGGACTGGATGCCATGATCTTTGTTTTCTGAATGTTGAGCTTTAAGCCAACTTTTTCACTCTTCTCTTTCACTTTCATCAAGAGGCTCTTTAGTTCTTCACTTTCTGCCATAAGGGTGGTGTCATCTGCATATCTGAGGTTATTGATATTTCTCCTGGCAATCTTGATTCCAGCTTGTGCTTCTTCCAGCCCAGCATTTCTCATGATGTACTCTGCATATAAGTTAAATAAAGCGGGGTGACAATGTACAGTCTTGATGTACTCCTTTTCCTATTTGGAACCAGTCTGCTGTTCCACGTCCTGTTCAAACTGTTGTTTCCTGACCTGCATATAGGTTTCTCAGGAGGCAGGTCAGGTGGTCTGGTAGTTCCATCTCTTCCAGAATTTTCCAAAGTTTATTGTGATCCACACAGTCAAAGGCTTTTGAATAGTCAATAAAGCAGAAGTAGATGGTTTTCTAGAATTCTCTTGCTTTTTTGATGATACAGCAGATGTTGGCAATTTGATCTGCCTTTTCTAAAACCACCTTGAACATCTGGAAGTTCATGATTCACATATTGCTGAAGCCTGGCTTGGAGAATTTTGAGCATTACGCTGCTAGTATGTGAGATGAGTGTGATTGTGCGGTAGTTTGAGCATTCTTTGGCATTGCCTTTCTTTGGGATTGGAGTGAAAACTGATCTTTTCCAGTCCTGTGGCCACTGCTGCGTTCTCCAAATTTGCTGCCATATTGAGTTCAGCACTTTCACAGCATCATCTTTCAGGATTTGAAATAGCTCAACTGGAATTCCATCACCTCCATTTGCTTTGTTTGTAGTGATGCTCCCTTCGGCCCACTTGACTTCACGTTCCAGGATGTCTGGCTCTAGGTGAGTGATCACACCATCGTGATTACCTTGGTCATGAAGATCTTTTTTGTACAGTTCTTCTGTGTATTCTTGCCATCTCTTAATATCTTCTGTTTCTGTTAGGTCCATACCATTTCTGTCCTTTATCGAGCCCATCTTTGCATAAAATGTTCCCTTGGTATCTCTAAATTTCCTGAAGAGACCTCTAGTCTTTCCCATTCTACTGTTTTCCTCTATTTCTTTGCAATGATCACTGAGGAAGGCTTTCTTATCTCTCCTTGCTATTCTTTAGGCTAATAGAGTTTTGCCGAGAGAACTCACTGATCATAGCAAACACCCTCTTCCAACAACACAAGAGAAGACTCTACACATGGACATCACCAGATGGTCATCACTGAAATTAGACTGATTATATTCTTTGCAGCCAAAGATGGAGAAGCTGCATACAGCCAGCAAAAACAAGACCTGGAGCTGACTGCGGCTCAGATCATGAACTCCTTATTGCCAAATTCAGACTTAAATTGAAGAAAGTAGGGAAAACCACTAGACCATTCAGGCATGATCTAAATCAAATCCTTAATGATAATACAGCAGAAGGGAGAAATAGATTTAAGGGACTAGATCTGATAGAGTGCTTAACAAACTACATACAGAGGTTTGTGACATTGTACACAAGACAGGGATCAAGACCATCCCCAAGAAAAAGAAATGCAAAAAAAGAAATGGGGCCATGCTTACACTTTGACAAGATCCCTCTCATCTCCAAAAAGACATGCTAAAAAACCATTTGTATACAACTCATTGCTGAGAAAAAGTGACATCACCTGAGTGAGAGGTCCTAGCATAATTTAAACCTGAGATATACTTCAAGCCATGCTTCAGAATAAACTAGATTATATTTATCAAAGAAGCAAACTGTTCTAGATAGCTGTAATTCAAATAAGGTCCACTCCGGACTCTAACATGTCTTTGATGGAATGAAATGTGATTTGGTTAACAATGGCAAGAAGGCACAAAGAGAAATATTTTAAATTATCAAGATGCCAGGTCTTTTTGGAGAGTGCTCTTTTTGTCAAATTAATACCAAAGAAAAGATTGGGTACATTTTCCCAAGGAGCCTAAGTCAACTGTTCTGCACTACATATGCCAGAGATTTATGAGTGAAACTTGACAATAGTCATGCTAAGAGACTGAAGCCTGGCTTCTAGTCTTTTTTCTGTGACTTGAAGAGCTGTATGATCACAGACAAATCATTTCAGCTCCCTGGGACTTAGTTTTTTCACCTTTAAAATGAATGTTGGAATAAAAATTTATTTATCTATCTACTAAATCTAATCATCAACACACAAGTCTATGAAGTCTAGACAATTCCTAGGGACAGCATCATAACTGAAAGGCTATCAAGTGACTATAACGCCAAATTAACTCATGAAATGTAAGCAAGGCAAATTCTAATAAAACTAGCTGATTTTCACAACATAGTCTAAAAACACCTGGAAGTATTCTAAGATATTCTTTTCTAAAAGGAAACTTTAAAGAGTATCATAACTCATCCTAGGAAAGTCAAGTCATAAAATACAGAGGAAAAATCCAAACCATAAAATATACTCAGTTCCTCAAAAAAAAAATCATATACATTTTCTTTAAATATATAACTTATAAAAAAATTTAAAAAATAAGATATACTCAGTTCTAGGAGACAGTCAAGTATAGTTATGTAAAGGATCTAGTCAAGACACTCTATGAAGTTTCTCACTTCCAAATATTTCTCCAAATAGAAAATCATTCAGATCAGAGAAAAGTATCAACAGCAGAACTGAGCACCCTGGGTTACACCAAGAAAGACTGCCAGCCACAAATGTGATGGTTGCTTTGCTTACATGTCACAGAGGAACGGACAGACCTCTACATGAGAGAACAATCAAGCTACAATGATTTTTTTCAACGCAGGAGCACACCTGTCAGCCCTGGGTGGCAGTGGCAATCAAATTGGGAAACTGGGGGAGACAGTTCCTTCTCTGGGTACTGATTTTTATCTCTATTAATTCTGGAACCTACTGGAAGTGAATATGAGGACAGCAACATGATTGAAGTCCCAAAGCTCCAATAGATCAGATAAGAAAAAAGTGCAAGGCACCCACGAGATGAAAATGTATTTCCCTTTTCATAAAGGACAGAAATGGTATGGACCTAACAGAAGCAGAAGATGTTAAGAAAAGGTGGCAAGACTACACAGAAGAACTATACAGAAAAGATCTAATAACCCAGATAACCACGATGGTGCAATCACTCGCCTAGAGCCAGACATCATGGAGTCCGAAGTCAGGTGGGCCTCAGGAAGCATCACTGCGAACAAAGCTAGTGGAGGTGATGGAGTTCCAGGTGAGCTGTTTAAAATCCTGAGAGATGATGCTGTGAAAGTGCTGCACTCAATATGCCATCAAATTTGGAGAATGCAGCAGTGGCCACAGGACTGGAAAAGGTCAGTTTTCATTCCAATCCCTAAGAAAGGCAATGCCAAAGAACGCTCAAACTACCACACAATTGCACTCATCTCACACGCTAGCAGAGTATGCTCAAAATTCTCCAAGGCAGGCTTCAACAGTATGTGAATTGAGAACTTCCAAATGTTCAAGCTGGATTTAGAAAAGGCAGAGGAATCAGAGATCAAATTGTCAACATCCACTGGATCACAAAAAAGCAAGAAAATTCCAGAAAACCATCTACTTCTGCTTTATTGACTATGTCAAATCCTTTGACTGTGTGGATCACAACAAACTGGAAAATTCTTATAGATATGGGAATACCAGACCACCTTACTTGCTTCCTGAGAAACCTGTATGCAGGTCAAGAAGCAACAGTTAGAACCAGACATGGAAGAATGGACTGGTTCCAAATAGGAAAAGGAATATGTCAAGGCTGTATATTGTCACCCTCCTTATTTAACTTATATGCAGAATACATCATGAGAAATGTTGGGCTGGATAAAGCACAACCTGGAATCAGGATTGCTTGGAGAAATATCAATAACCTCAGATATGCAGATGACCCTACCCTTATGGCAGAAAGCAAAGAGGAACTAAAGAGCTTCTTGATGAAAGTGAAAGAGGAGAGTGAAAAAGCTGGCTTAAAACTCAACATTCAGAAAACTAAGATCATAGCATCTGGTCCCATCACTTCATGACAAATAGAGGAAACAATGGAAACAGTGACAGACTTTATTTTCTTGGGCTCCAAAATCACTGCAGATGATGGCGGCAGCCATGAAATTAAAAGACACTTGCTCCTTAAAGAAAAGCTATGACCAACCTAGACTGCATATTAAAAAGCAGAGACATTACTTTGCCAACAAAGGTCTAGTCAAAGCTATGGTTTTTCCAGTAGTCATATATGGTTGTGAGAGCTGGACTGTAAATAAGGCAGAGCGCTGAAGAACTGATGCCTTCAAACTGTGGTGATGGCGAAGTCTCCTGAGAGTCCCTTGAACAGCAAGGAGATCAAATCACCCTGAACACTCATTGGAAGGACTGATGCTAAAGCTGAAACTCCAGTATTTTGGTCATCTCATGGGAACAGCTGACTCACTGGAAAAGTCCCTGATGCTGGGAAAGGTCTAGCACAGGAGAAGAGGGTTTCAAAGGATGAGACGGCTGGATGGCATCACTGATGCAATGGCATGAACTTGGGCAAACTTCAGGAGATGGTGAGGGACAGGAAGGCCTGGTGTGCTGCAGTCCATGGGGCGGCAAAGAGTCAGACATGATTGGGTAACTGAACAACAACAACATAGCCAATTAGCAGAGATCCCTCTTCTAGGCTTACCTTGTAATTCACTAGTCTGGGTGTTGTTTCCTGACTTGACAAGTGCAGGTGGTCATGACATGATGAATAAAGCAGGTCTTCATGACTTGATGAGGGAAGGTCATCATGAGGTGATACAGGCAAAGATACATGCGGGTTTTTCATATCAGAGTCCTTTCCTTTCTGATCTTCTCCTGAACAAAGAAAAGGAAAGAACTGATTAAACGTGAAGGGTTACAGAGGACAGGCTGAAACTTAGTGAGAAAAGTCAAGTTACATGAGGGGAACTTTCATCTGCTTTTCCATTTTAGAGTCACCTCATCTTAATCTCCTAATTAATCACTTTTCAACTTGCTTTGAAAAAATAACTTAGCAAACATGAGCCTACCTCTAGGATTTTCCTCAGAAAGTGGATTTTTGAGCAGTCCCTTTGTCCCTGCTTTCATATTACTCAGTAAAGTACTCTTCAGGAAAATTCTAAACATATACCACCTACAGAGCCTATGCATCGGGATCTATAGCATTCAATTCTTCTGTGTCTCAGAGTCTATTTCTTGGATAAAGAATAGTGTGTTATGTAAGTCTCCTTTTACATTTTGAATTGTTAATAATAAATCAGAAATATGTTAGTGTACATAGAAAGTTGTTTTAGACTTTATTGAATAATGTCATATGAATCATCCCTAGGAAACTCACTATTGGCTTTATTTTAAGATTTTTGGTAATTACTCTGTTAATTTACTCCACAGAACCTTTCATAGAAACCAAGGGAGTTATTTTTCTCTGACCTTAGAATTGAGCACTCAGAGTACTGTTTCTTGTATCATGGTAAACTTAAGATTATGATTTAGAAATTTATAACAGAGCATATTAAAAAATCAACAATAAAAAGTAAAGCATAGTAAACAAGTACTGTAAAGATGGAAAAAGGCATTTCTGAATGTGTCAAAAAAGGAAATCAAATAGAAATTGTGAACTATAACATGAATTAATTTTTAAGTATATATTAAGAAATAGCAATGGTATTAAAACTAATGTGAAGGAGCTAAGGAACTGTTTAACGGGGAAATGTACAGTTCGAAAAACAGTTTTTAAAAGACAGAAGAAATGACAAAAATGTGTTTTGTATTCAATAACAAGGGCCAAGAATAACTGAGGAAATCTTGCAAAACAGGAAGATATCATAAAGAAAAATAACAAATAGAAAATAACCTAACATAACAGACTAATCAACAAATCAAAAGCTGTTTCTCTGAAATCAAAGACTTAAAAATATACCAACTTGTTTCACTACACTTTGTAATAGCAAAAATTAAAAAAAAGGCACAACCACAAATCCAACTAGCATTTTAAGAACTAAGAAGAAAGTTCAATTAGACAAACTTGATTAAATGGAAACTTTTATAAAATTATAAATTATCAAAATCTACTCAAGAACATACAGAAAATCTGAACAGTATAACTATTTAGAAAGTTAAACCAATAATAAAAAGTCTCACACCCTGGAGGCAAAAGGAATCTAGACCCAAACAGATCCCCAGATGATATTTTATCAAATTTCCAATGAACAAAAATCTCTTTCTTATGCAAATTGTTTTAACAAAAATGTTAAGCACTGATTTTCATTTATATTAAAAGGTTAGCAAATCCTGACATGAAAACAATGCATGTAAAAATACAGGGAGGAAAAATCATAAGCCAAGTTCACAGCTGCAAAAGCCCGAAATGAAACACTGCGGCACGACGCAGTGGGAAAGACGCACAGATGGAGAGCCGTCTCAAGAGTGCAAAGCACGCTCAGGCTCACAAACGTCTGTCAGTGCAGACTGGCATAGTGACAGCTGCTCACAAAAGAAAGGACAGAAACCCTGTTATCATCTGAACATAAAAAAATCGTGTGAAAAATTCAAAAGTATTTCAAGGTAGAAACAGAAGAAAACTTCTTTAATTTATAGACAAGTTTATTTAATCAAAATGCTGAACCAACAGTATCCTTAACGGCAAAACTTTAGACACATTCTCATTGTTTTAAAGAAAATATAAGAAAGCCTACTACTTATTTAACATTAAAGACATAATCTGGGGGAAAAGCAAGTAAATTGTTATCTGCAAATATTGTAATTGTCTACATAGAAAATTAAAGAGACTCCAAGGTCAAATACTAGTAATAATAAGAAAGTCTGACAGAGGAGTTGACATGAGATCAATAAATCAGGATCATTCATAGGCCAACAACCAGATACTGCAGCAAAGGAAAACACATCATTCACAATAGCGATAAAAATACACAGTAACCAGAAATAGACCAAACCAAACATATACGGTGAAAACTGCAAAACTATGTTAAAAGTTACAAAAATAGAGCAAATAACCTATATTTCATACAAATGAAACTCCTATCATAATAATGGTAAGTATCCTCTAAATTAAACCACAGATTCAATGCAAATCTGATAAATATTCAAGTAGGATGTGTGGGGGTATTTGTGCGTGCGTGTGTGTGTGTGTGTGTGTGTGTGTGTGTGTGTGTGTGTGTAAACAAACTAGGAAACAGAAATCTAAGAACAGGAAAAACAATTCTGGGAAAGGAGAACAGACTGGGTGTATCTGCCCTGTAAGACAGCAATACTTATTCTAAACTAAAGTCATCAAAGCAGTATGAATTGGTGTAAGGACGGAAAAGCAGGTCAATATAAAGGAACCGAGATTCAGAACCAGTCTCAAGCGGGTAAGAGCACCTGCCATTTGATAATACTGGCAGTGTGCAGATTAGAGTGGGGACAGGACTAAAATAAATGGGGACAACACAGAAATACAAAGGATCATAAGAGACTATTATCAGCAGCTATACGCAATAAAATGGACAACTTGGAAGAAACGGACAAATTCTTAGAAAAGTATAACTTTTCAAAACTGAACCAGGAAGAAATAGAAAATCTTAACAGACCTATCACAAGCACAGAAATCAAAACCATAATCAGAAATCTTCCAACAAACAAAAGCCCAGGACCAGATGGCTTCACAGCTGAATACTACCAAAAATTTAGAGAAGAGCTAACACCTATCCTACTCAAACTCTTCCAGAAAATTGCAGAGGAAGGTAAACTTCCAAACTCATTCTATGAGGCCACCATCACCCTAATACCAAAACCAAACAAAGATGCCACAAAAAAAGAAAACTACAGGCCAATATCACTGATGAACATAGATGCAAAAATCCTTAACAAAATTCTAGCAGACAGAATCCCACAACATATTAAAAAGACCATACATCATGACCAAGTGGGCTTTATCTCAGGGATGCAAGGATTCTTCAACATTAGCAAATCAATTAATGTGATATACCACATTAACAAATTGAAAGATAAAAACCACATGATTATCTCAATAGATGCAGAGAAAGCCTTTGACAAAATTCAACATGCATTTATGATAAAAACTCTCCAGAAAGCAGGCATAGAAGCAACATACCTCAACATAATAAAAGCCACATATGCTAAATCCACAGCAAAATTATCCTCAATGGTGAAAAATTGAAAGCATTTCCCCTAAAGTCAGGAACAAGATAAGGATGCCCATTCTCATCACTACTATCCAGCATAGTTTTGGAAGTTTGGGCCACAGCAATCAGAGCAGAAAAAGAAATAAAAGGAATCCAGATTGGAAAACAAGAAGTAAAACTCTCACTGTTTGCAGATAACATGATCCTCTACATAGAAAACGCTAAAGACTCCACCAGAAAATCACTAGAGCTGATTAATGAATACAGTAAAGTTGCAGGATATAAAATTAACACACAGAAATCCATGCGTGAGGCAGGGTGCTCAGGGCTGGTGCACTGGGATGATCCTAAGAGGTGGGATGGGGAGGCAGGTGGGAGGGAGGGGTCAGCATGGGGAACACATGCACACCCATGGCGTCATGTGAATGTATGGCAAAACCACCACAATACTGTAAAGTAATTAGCCTTCGATTAAAATTTAAAAAATAAAAAAAAATAAAGTATAGGCTGCACACCAGAAAAATAAAATAAATGAGGCTGTGACAATTGGTTTACCTCCCATAAAAGAAAGATCATATCCCTCCTCACTGCATAGGATCAAAAATCAAAATATACAAAAGAAAAGAGACTATTTTTATTATTTTAGAGTAGAGACAGTTTTTGGCATCATGAAAGCACAGTTTATATAAGAAAAAGCCGATATTTGGATATTCATTTAAAAGATAGTATCAAAAAATAAGCATTTACTAAGAGAAAATGATATAACCGATGACAAAATTTATCTAGGATATATAAAGAATTCTTAAAATTCAATAAGAAGAGCAACCAACTATTACAGATTTGAGAATAGAGAAAATTTACCTCATGTCCTCTGGGAAACTAACTGAGCAATAAGATACATTCCTCTGAATGCTGTGGGATACAAGCCTAACACTCCTGATAATGAATGTTAAAATTGCACCATAGCTTCCTAAAGCCCTTGACATTGGATATTACTGCCACTATTGCCTCATATCAAGATTTAAACAACAGTGAGCTCTGCAAACCTAAGAAGGAGCTTCAAATGCTACGGAGGTCAGTTACATGGAAAAAAATGTCTAGAAGAATTATTAACAGCAATTCATAGAAGAATACTTAAACACTAATAAATGTATGACAAACTGTCCACCATCAGTTAATAAAGAAATGAAAATTAGAATAACCTACCGCTGACTTTCACTTCTGCCTATGAGGGATTTAGTGCTGCAAAACTTATTCACAACCAGAAAATAGGACAAAAGTACATGTGACAGCAACTTTCAGATATTGTAAGATAAGCCTGGAGTATCTTATCACATAATCAAGCCATTATACACTCAGAAAACAAAAAGATGGGTTATGTCAAAGAGACACAGGAGTCAACCTGAAAGAGCTCCCAAGGCCCAGAACAATTGGAACAAAGTAAATAACATAACTAAATTATAATATAAAT
This sequence comes from Ovis canadensis, assembly GCF_042477335.2. Taxonomy (NCBI): domain Eukaryota; kingdom Metazoa; phylum Chordata; class Mammalia; order Artiodactyla; family Bovidae; genus Ovis; species Ovis canadensis. Next base: position 59,834,649 of record NC_091269.1, read on the forward strand.
TATAAAATACATATGCCTGAGTCCATACTGATATGCTGCTGCTAAGTCACTTCAGTCGTGTCCAACTCTGTGCAACCCCATAGACGGCAGCCCACCAGGCTCCCCCGTCCCTGGGGACAGGGCAAGAACACTGGAGTGGGTTGCCATTTCCTTCTCCAATGCATGAAAGTGAAAAGTGAAAGGGAAGTCTCTCAGTCGTGTCCGACTCTTAGTGACCCCATGGACTGCAGCCTACCAGGCTCCGCTGTCCATGGGATTTTCCAGGCAAGAGTACTGGAGTGGGGCGCCATTGCCTTCTCTGATGCTGACATAAGCAAATTGATAAATAAATAAGGAGGGGAGTAGAAACAAATCTTTATAAGGTAATCCCAAAGAATATACATATACTAATATTATTCCCTCCTCTAGGAGGTAGAGCTTCTTGCTCCCTTCGCACCTATGGGAGCAGCCTTATTTTTTGACCTCTTGAATATTGCTCTCCTCTTCTAATGCCACTACCATTGTCCAAGTTGTCACCATTTGTCTTAATTACTGCCACTGCCTCTTAATAAGCCCGCTATTTTCACTCTTACTATCCATCCAATACATCCTCAACACTGAAATGAGAGAAATAACAGACAACAGAAACAGACATATAGGAGTTCTAGATGTTGGCATTAACAAAGTCTCTTAAAGTGATCTGTTTAAAGTATAATCAAAACAAATGAAAATCTAGGAAAGGAACTGAATGAAAGATTTCTGTGGTTTAAAAGGAATACAAGAAGCAACCTACAATAAATGTCCATCAAGAGAGGAACGGATAAAGGACATGAGGCACATGTATAAGACGGAGTATCACCATCTTTATCACCACTTATCACATCTTATCTTCATTACATCCTATTACCGTTTACTCAGTTCAGTTCAGTTCAGTCGCTCAGTCGTGTCCAACTCTTTGCGACCCCATGAATCGCAGCACGCCAGGCCTCCCTGTCCATCACCAACTCCCAGAGTTCACTCAAACTCACATCCATCAAGTTGGTGATGCCATCCAGCCATCTCATCCTCTGTCATCCCCTTCTCCTCCTGCCCTCAATCCCTCCCAGCATCAGAGTCTTTTCCAGTGAGTCAGCTCTTCGCATGAGGTGGCCAAAGTATTGGAGTTTCAGCTTTAGCATCAGTCCTTCCAATGAGCACCCAGGACTGATCTCCTTCAGAATGGACTGCTTGGATCTCCTCACAGTCCAAGGGACTCTCAAGAGTCTTCTCCAACACCACAGCTCAAAAGCATCAATTCTTTGGCTTTCTTCACAGTCCAACTCTCATATCCATATATGACCACTGGAAAAACCATAGCCTTGACTAGATGGACCTTAGTCGGCAAAGTAATGTCTCTGTTTTCAATATGCTATCTAGGTTAGTCATAACTTTTCTTCCAAGGAGTAAGCATCTTTTAATTTCATGGCTGCAGTCACCATCTGCAGTGATTTTGGAGACCCAAAAAATAAAGTCTGACACTGTTTCCCCACCTATTTGCCATGAAGTGATGGGACCAGATGCCATGATCTTCGTTTTCTGAATGTTGAGCTTTAAGCCAACTTTTTCACTCTCCTCTTTCACTTTCATCAACAGACTTTTTAGTTCCTCTTCACTTTCTGCCATAAGGGTGGTGTCATCTGCATATCTGAGGTGATTGATATTTCTCCCGACAATCTTGATTCCAGCTTGTGCTTCTTCCAGCCCGGCATTTCTCATGATGTCTCTGCATAGAAGTTAAATAAGCAGGGTGACAATATACAGCCTTGACATATTCCTTTTCCTATTTGGAACCAGTCTGTTGTTCCATGTCCAGTTCTAACTGTTGCTTGCTTCCTGACCTGCATATAGGTTTCTCAAGAGGCAGGTCAGGTGGTCTGGTATTCCCATCTCTTTCAGAATTTTCCATAGTTTATTGTGATCCACACAGTCAAAGGCTTTAGCATAGTCAATAAAGCAGAAATAGATGTTTTTCTGGAACTCTCTTGCTTTTTCCATGATCCAGCAGATGTTGGCAATTTGATCTCTGGTTCCTCTGCCTTTTCTAAAACCAGCTTGAACATCAGGGAGTTCATGGCTCACGTATTGCTGAAGCCTGGCTTGGAGAATTTTGAGCATCACTTTACTAACGTGTGAAATGAGTGCAACTGTGCGGTAGTTTGAGAATTCTTTGGCATTGCCTTTCTTTGGGATTGGAATGAAAACTGACCTTTTCCAGTCCTGTGGCCACTGCTGAGTTCTCCAAATTTGCTAGCATATTGAGTACAGCACTTTCACAGCATCATCTTTCAGGATTTCAAATAGATCAACTGTAATTTCATCACCTCCACTAGCTTTGTTCGTAGTGTTGCTTTCTAAGGCCCACTTGACTTCACATTCCAGGATGTCTATTACCAGCCATAAAAAAAGGACAAAATAATGCCATTTGTAGCAACATGCAGGGACCTAGAAACCATCATACTGAGTGAAATTAGACAGAGAAAGACAAATATCATATGATATTGCTTATATGTGGAATCTAAAAAAAGGGTACAATGAACTTATCTACAAAATGGAAATAGAGCATGTAGAAAACAAACCTATGGTTACCTGGAGATGAGTGGGGGGAAGAGGTAAATTGGAAGATTGAGACTGACACATACAGACTACTATATATAAAACAGATGACTAATAAAGACCTACTGTATAGCATGGAGCACTCCACTCAGTACTATGTAATGGCCTATACGGGAAAAGAATCTAAAAAGGAATGGATATATGTATAACTGTTTCACTTTGCTGTACACCTGAAACTACACAACATTGTAAATCAACTATACTCCAATAAAAATTTTAAAACAATAAAGTGGTTTGGCTCTTGCTTCGTCTCTCTTATTTTGGATTTTAAATTCATCCATATGTTTAACTTTTCAATTTTACAAAGCATCCTCTTTCCTTGAGAAAAGAGACAATTCACTAAGTGGCAATAAAGAATAAAACTATAAATTACTATAATATAATGTAGTTCTTTCTGAATATAGAAAAATACATTCAGAATCTGAAAAGTTCTACCAATAAAATATGAGAATTGCTAATTTTACTTTAACTTCTTCAAGAAAGCACACCCAAGTCGGGCCACTTGCATATTAATTTGCAAGTGTCTTAAGAAAATTAATGACAAATATTCTTTGTATACTGTTTTTTGTTCTTTGCCCAGACGCTAAAACAAAGTCATGGAGTGTGTAGGATTTAATAGGAAAGAGCTGAGTCAAATTATATTTTAAAAGATTCCTTTAAAATTTAAATTTCATCAGGTTCTCAAATAGAAGGTCAGAAGATAATTGCTAGAATGGTTAGTGCACAGTTAGCTTAAAATGGGAAAAGCATCAAGCAGATTTTTTTAAAAAATCAGATTACACAAAAGGAAATAAATAATCCTGGACAGTAAACATAGCAATGTAAATTAAAGGAAGCTCAAGGCATCATTTCAAAACAAGTAAATTAACCACAATTCTTTTTGCTAGGATAACACCAAATATGGTGAGATTATAGTATAACCAATATATTGCTGGTAATGTGATTTAAACTCCTCTAATAATAAAAACTAATACAAAATTCAGATCCATTAGCTCAAGGATCCCCATCTGGAGAATCTATCCTAAAGAATAAATTGGGCTTCCCAGGTGGCGCTAGTGGTAAGGAACCCACCTGCCAATGCAGGAGACATAAGAGATTCGGGTTTGATCCCTGGGTCAGGAAGATCCCCTGGAGGAGGACATGGTGACCCACTCCGGTATTTCTGCCTGGAGAATCCCATGGACAAAGGAGCCTAACAGGCTACAGTTCACGGGACTGCAAAGAGCTGGACACGACTGAAGCAACTTAGCACACGTCCTAAAGAAATAATTCAATGAAAGAACAAAATCTATAAATATTATTAATAAATCAATAATAGTATTTATAATCAAAGGGAACAAAAACTGGAAACAACATACATGCTATGGATAAGTAATAAGTGAGAAAGAACACGGCCTCCAGGTCTTTCAGATTGCAAACAGGACCAGAATACTTCTGGAGTCAGACCTGCAAGGCTAGAAGGTCAGCCTGGCAGGGGACGCCCTTTGTAGAGCTCTGGCTTAAACCTCTAGGTGGAGGGAGCAACATCCACACTGATTACAGGGGGGCAGCGTAGAAGAGCAACCAAGGGCTAAGCTGAACAAGGAAGGAATGAACAAAGGTGCCAGAGAGATGTTGAAACTGATGGCAAGCTCCTAGTGTGTGAGGCACGCACGACAGTGGCAACACGGGTCGGCTGGGGACAGTTAGCATCTAATTAAAACACTGCGCTAGTATTATACTCAAAATCCTTCTTCTTTGTGCGTCTGTGCTTTTACATACTTTCTAAAGTACATAGGTATTTCTGTAATACATATATATTACATGTACAATCAGAAGTAAACATTATTTAATCAGAGTAAAATGAAACACAAGAGGCTAATCTTTGCTATTTTCAGCACAGTGGCTTGTTAAGAGATGCAGAATCTTGGGCCCCACCACAGACCCAGTGAATCAGAACGTGCAGGTTCACAAATTCACAGCTGGGTCCTACATATCTGCAGTCTGAGAGGCACTGCCCTGACTCTCCCGCTCCCCACACCCGCCACAGTGCAAAGTGCATAAGAACCTACCAGACTCTGCCGCAGCATTTTCCGGTGAAGACATGTCTTCCCTCCCAAAAGAGATGCGTGAAAGGTTTCTCCAGGTACTGAGCCTTGTGTTCTGAGAGTTAGATAGACAGTCTAATTAATATCCTGGGGCTGGCACACAATCGTTTTTCACCTGGTCAAACATACAACATAAAGGAATTTTAGACAACTCGAGTTCTCACAGTTTTACCGTATTATTACTCATTTATTTAGTCACTGTTATTCAGCAAATTGAAGGTCAGGAGGAGAAGGGGACAACAGAGGATGAGATGGTTGGATGGCATCCCTGACTCAGTAGATGGACATGAGTATGAGGAAGCTCTGGGAGTTGGTGATGGACGGGGAAGCCTGGCATGCTGCAGCCCATGGGGTCACAAACAGCTGGACACAACTGAATGAACTGAACTGATTCAGCGAATTAATTCTTTTATGCCAAACTTATTCTGAATTAGGTGCTGGGGACTCATTACTGAAGGATAAAAATTAAGTTCAGAGCCTGTCTTCAAGGAGCTCATCTTCAACCTATAGAACAGTCCTCACATAGGATAAACATTTTCTCTTCTAATCTTTGCCATAGTAGGAGTGTAAGATAATGTTATATTGTTCCTATTGGTTAAAATTTAGAGAGTTTTGTTTTGTTTTGGTCTGGAGACTTTTATCATTAGTTTACTTGCAAATGAAATAAAGTGAAAGTGTTAGTTGCTAAGTCATGTCTGACTCTTTGCCAGCCCATGAACCATAACCTGCCAGGCTCCTCTGTAGAATACTAGAATGAGTTGCCATTTCCTATGCCAGGGGGTCTCCCCGACTCAGGGATCGAACTCTTATCTTCTGCACTGCAGGCAGATTCTTTACCATTACACCACAGAAGTAAGTACTATAACTGAACCTAAAAGTTATTATTTTGAAACATATATTTTAAAACTTTGTGATACAGTACGTTAAGAATGATTATTTAAAACATGGAAGTAAGGCAAAATCATAGGTGGGGTATCCTTTCAAGGTTATATGAGAATGGTGTTTAAAAGGCCCTCCCAAGGGTTGACAATATAAAGGGATTGTACTTTGTACAACTCATTATTTACTGTTGATTAAAAGTCCTAGACTTAGTAAGAATACATGTTAACCTATAAATTTTCATTCTGTAGGGATATAAATAATTTCCATCTGGATAAAGAAAGATAATACTGATGGGGGCGGTCCTAAGATGGCTGAGGAATAGGACGGGGAGACCACTTTCTCCCTCACAAATTCATCAAAAGAACATTTCAATGCTGAGTAAATTCCACAAAACAACTTCTGAATGCTGGCAGAGGACATCAGGCACCCAGAAAAGCAGATCATTGTCTTCAAAAACAGGTAGGAAAAAATATAAAAGATGAAAAAAAGAGACAAAGGAGGTAGGGAGGGAGCTGCATCCTGGGAAGGGAGTCCCGTCCCGGGAAGGGAGTCTTAAAAAGAGAGAAGTTTCCAAACACCAGGAAACACTCTCGCTGCTGAATCTGTGGGGAGCCTTGGAAGCACAGAGGGCAACATAACAGGGAATAAAAATAAATAAATAATTAAAACCAACAGATTATGAGCCCAACAGTAACTCCCCCAGTGGAGAAGCAGTGCAGACGCCTGCATCTGCCACTAGCAAGTGGGGGCTGGGCAGGGAGGTGTGGCCTGCAGTGCTTTTTAAGAATTGGGCAGAATGCCCCGAATGGAACCAGAGTGAACTAACTTGGGCTAGCATACCAGACTGTGGGATAGCTACCACATGAAAAGCTTTAACGTAAGACACCACCAGGACCGCGCACAGAACAAAGGACGGATCGGACATAGCCAGCTGCAGACCATCCCCTTCCGGTGACAGGCAGCCAGAGCCGTAAGGGTTGGAAGGGGGCAATCACAGCCCCAGAGAGACATTACCTACCAAACTGCAAGCAGGCTTCTTTGCTAAGTCTTCTTGGGTTCTGGACAGTTGCCATCCTCCTGAGAAGGGGAGCCAGTGGTACACCCAGAAAACTGAGCAGCAGGGAAAGGCGATAAGTCACAGCAACCGTGCTCACCAAACACCTGAGCTGCTCAGACCTGGGAAGGGCACAAAACGCAGGCCTAACCTAATCTGCGCCTCTGAGGGCTACCTGAGAGCCGAGCCTGAGCGGCTTAGACTGGGGAGGCGCATGCAGCCTAGGGCCGGCCTCAGACGGTTCCCGGCAGAGCAACACAGAGCCTGAGCAGTGTGCGCGGTGAGCAGGGGCAGGCCCAGCGGGGCTGAGACACTGCCAGCACATGCCAGTGTTACTAGTTTGCAGCATCCCTCCCCCCCAACAGCGCACTGAACAAGTGAGCCTAAAAAAAAAGTGTCCACCGCCGCCCCCTTGTGTCAGGGCGGAAATCAGACACTGAAGAGACCAACAAACAGAAGAAGCTAAACAGAGGGAACCGCCTTGGAAGCGACCCCACACTGCCCCCAGCACCAGAGAAAGTCCCAGAAACATCTTTACTATTTTTACGATCATTCTCTTTTTTGTTGTTGTTGATGTTGTTGTTTGATTGTTTTTTCTTTTCTTTTTTTTTAACTTTTTAAAATTTTTAAGTTCTCTATTTCTCCTTTTTTATTTTTATAACCTACCATTACTTTTCAAAAAAAAAAAAGACCCTATTTTTAAAGCAAATGCCGTATATATATTTTTTGTGGTTGTTGTTGTTGTTTTTTTAATAATTCTTGTGACTGTTTTTTTCTTCTTCTTCTTCTTTTCTTTAATATTGTATTTTTCAAAATCCAACCTCTACTCTAGATTTTTAATCTTTGCTTTTGGTATTTGTTGTCAATTTTGTACATTTAAAAACCCAATCTTCAGTACCCAGTTTTACCTGAGAGCGAGATTACTGGCTTGACCATGCTCCTCTCCTTTGGACTCTACTTTTTCTCCACCAGGTGGCCTCTGTCTCTTCCCTCCCCCTTCTCTTCTCTACCCAACTCTGTGAATCTCTGTGTGTTCCAGACAGTGGAGAACACCTAAGGAACTGGTTACTGGCTGGGTCTGTCTCTCTCCTTTTCATTTCCCTCTTTTATCCTCCTGGCCACCTCTGTCTACTTCCTCCCTCTCCTCTTCCCTGTATAACTCCATGAACACCTCTGAGCGGTCCAGACGGTGGAGCGCACATAAGGAAGTGACTACTGGCTAGCTTGCTCTCTCCTCTTTTGATCCCACCTCATCTCATTCCAGTCATGGCTAACTACCCCCTCCCTCTTCTCTTCTCCATGTAACTCAGTGAACCTCTCTGGGTGTCCCTCAATGTGGAGAAACTTTTCATCTTTAACCTAGATGTTTTATCATCGGTGCTGTATAGATGGAGAAGTCTTGAGGCTACTGTAAAAATAAAACTGAAAACCAGAAGTGGGAGGCTTAAGTCCAAATCCTGAGAACATCAGAGAACTCCTGAATTCAGGGAACATTAAGCAATAGGAGCTCATCAAACGCCTCCATACCTACACTGAAACCAAGCACCACCCAAGGGCCAACAAGTTCCAGAGCAAGACATACCACGCAAATTCTCCAGCAACACAGGAACACACCCCTGAGCTTCAATATACAGGCAGCTCAAAGTTACTCCAAAACCACTGACATCTCATAACTCATTACTGGACACTTCATTGCACTCCAGGGAGAAGAAATCCAGCTCCACCCACCAGAACTCCAACACAAGCCTCCCTATCCAAGAAACCTTGGCAAGCCACTGATACAACCCCATCCACAGTGGGGAAACTCCAAAATAAAGAGAACTCCACAAATTCCCAGAATATAGAAAGGCCACCCCAAACACAGCAATATAACCAAGATGAAGAGACAGAGGAACACCCAGCAGGTAAAGGAACAGGATAAATGCCCACCAAACCAAACAAAAGAGGAAGAGATAGGGAATCTACCTGAGAAAGGATTCCAAATAATGATAGTCAAAATGATCCAAAATCTTGAAAACAAAATGGAATCACAGATAAATAGCCTGGAGACAAGGATTGAGAAGATGCAAGAAAGGTTTAACAAGGATGTAGAAGAAATAAAAAAGAGTCAATATATAATGAATAATGCAATAAGTGAGAACAGAAACACTCTGGAGGCAACAAATAGTAGAATAACGGAGGCAGAAGATAGGATTAGTGAAATAGAATGGTAGAAATAAATGAATCAGAGAGGAAAAAAGAAAAAACAAATTTAAAGAAATGAGGACAATCTCACAGACCTCCAGGACAATATGAAATGCTCCAACATTCGAATTATAGGAGTCCCAGAAGAAGAAGACAAAAAAAAAGACCATGAGAAAATACTTGAGATAATAGTTGAAAACCTCCCTAAAATGGAGAAGGAAATAATCACCCAAGTCCAAGAAACCCAGAGAGTTCCAAACAGGATAAACCCAAGGTGAAACACCCCAAGACACATATTAATCAAATTAACAAAGATCAAACACAAAGAACAAATATTAAAAGCAGCAGGGGAAAAACAACAAATAACAACAAATAACAAATAACCTTATGGATTCCCATAAGGATAACAGCTGATCTTTCAATAGAAACTCTTCAGGCTAGGAAGGAATGGCAAGTCATACTTAAAGTGATGAAAGAAAATAACCTACAGCTCAGATTACTGTACCCAGCAAGGATCTCATTCAAATACGAAGGAGAAATCAAAAGCTTTACAGACAAGCAAAAGCTGAGAGAATTCAGCACCACCAAACCAGCTCTCCAACAAATTCTAAAAGATATTCTCGAGACAGGAAACACAAAAAGGCTATATAAACTTGAACCCAAAACAATAAAGTAAATGGCAACAGGATCATACTTGTCAATAATTACCTTAAACGTAAATGGGTTGAATGCCCCAACCAAAAGGCAAAGACTGGCTGAATGGATACAAAAACAAGACCCCTCTATATGTTGTCTACAAGAGACCCACCTCAAAACAAGGGACACATACAGACTGAAAGTGAAGGGCTGGAAAAAGATATTCCACGCAAATAGAGACCAAAAAAAAGCAGGAGTAGCAATACTCATATCCGATAAAATAGACTTTAAAACAAAGGCTGTGAAAAGAGACAAAGAAGGACACTACATAATGATCAAAGGATCAATCCAAGAAGAAGATATAACAACTATAAATATATATGCACTCAACATAGGAGCACTGCAATGTATAAGACAAATGCTAACAAGCATGAAAGGGGAAATTAACAGTAACACGATAATAGTGGGAGACTTTAATACCCTACTCACACCCTATGGACAGATCAACTAAACAGAAAATTAACAAAGAAACACAAACTTTAAATGATACAATAGACCAGTTAGACCTAATTGATATCTATAGGACATTTCACCCCAAAACAATGAATTTCACCTTTTTCTCAAGTGCTCACGGAATATTCTCCAGGATAGATCACATCCTGGGCCATAAATCTAGCCTTGGTAAATTCAAAAAAATTGAAATCATTCCAAGCATCTTTTCTGACCATAATGCATTAGATCTCAATTATAGGAGAAAAACTATTAAAAATTCCAACATTGGAGGCTGAACAACTCACTCCTGAATAACCAACAAATCACAGAAGAAAGCAAAAAAGAAATCAAAATATGCATAGAAACGAATGAAAATGAAAACACAACAACCCAAAACCTGTGGGACACTATAAAAGCAGTGCTAAGAGAAAAGTTCATAGCAATACAGGCATACCTCAAGAAACAAGAAAAAAGTCAAATAAATAACCTAACTCTACACCTAAAGCAACTAGAAAAGGAAGAAATGGAGAACCCCAGAGTTAGTAGAAGGAAAGAAATCTTAAAAATTAGGGCAGAAATAAATGCAAAAGAAACAAAAGAGATCATAGCAAAAATCAACAAAGCCAAAAGCTGGTTCTTTGAAAGGATAAATAAAATTGACAAACAATTAGCCAGACTCATCAAGAAACAAAGGGAGAAAAATCAAATCAATAAAATTAGCAATGAAAATGGAGAGATCACCACAGACAACACAGAAATACAAAGGATCATAAGAGACTACTATCAGCAATTATATGCCAATAAAATAGACAACGTGGAAGAAATAGACAAATTCTTAGAAAAGTACAACTTTCCAAAACTAAACCAGGAAAAACAGAAAATCTTAACAGACCCATCACAAGCACAGAAATTGAAACTGTAATCAGAAATCTTCCAGCAAACAAAAGCCCAGGTCCAGACGGCTTCACAGCTGAATTCTACCAAAAATTTAGAGAAGAGCTAACACTTATCCTACTCAAACTCTTCCAGAAAATTGCAGAGGAAGGTAAACTTCCAATCTCATTCTATGAGGCCACCATCACCCTAATACCAAAACCTGGCAAAGATGCCACAAGAAAAGAAAGAAAACTACAGGCCAATATCACTGATGAACATGGATGCAAAAATCCTCAACAAAACTCTAGCAATCAGAATCCAACAACACATTAAAAAGATCATACACCATGACCCAGTGGGCTTTATCCAAGGGATGCAAGGATTCTTCAATATCCACAAACCAATCAATGTAATACACCACATTAACAAATTGAAAAATAAAAGCCATATGATTATCTCAATAGATGCAGAGAAGGTCTTTGACAAAATTCAACATGCATTTATGATAAAAACTCTCCAGAAAGCAGGAATAGAAGGAACATACCTCAACATAGTAAAAGCTATATATGACAAACCCACAGCAAACATCCTCAATGGTGAAAAATTGAAAGCATTTCCCCTAAAGTCAGGAACAAGACAAGGGTGTCCACTTTCACCGCTACTACTCAACATAGTTCTGGAAGTTTTGGCCACAGCAATCAGAGCAGAAAAAGAAATAAAAGGAATCCAAATTGGAAAAGAAGAAGTAAAACTCTCACTGTTTGCAGATGACATCAAAACCCATGAAACTCTACATAGAAAACCCTAAAGACTCCACCAGAAAATTACTAGAGCTAATCAATGAATATAGTAAAGTTGTAGGCTATAAAATCAACACACAGAAATCCCTTGCATTCCTATACACTAATAATGAGAAAGTAGAAAAAGAAATTAAGGAAACAAGTCCATTCACCATTGCAACGAAAAGAATAAAATACTTAGGAATATATCTACCTAAAGAAACTAAAGACCTATAAATAGAAAATTATAAAACACTGATGAAAGAAATCAAAGAGGACACTAATAGATGGAGAAATACACCATGTTCATGGATAGGAGGACTCAATATAGTGAAAATGAGTATACTACCCAAAGCAATCTACAGATTCAATGCAATCCCTATCAAGCTACCAATGGTATTTTTCACAGAGCTAGAACAAATAATTTCACAATTTGTATGGAAATACAAAAAAAACCTCGAATAGCCAAAGCAATCTTGAGAAAGAAGAATGGAACTGGAGGAATCAACCTGCCTGACTTCAGGCTCTACTACAAAGCCACAGTCATCAAGACAGTATGGTACTGGCACAAAGACAGAAATATAGATCAATGGAACAAAATAGAAAGCCCAGAGATAAATCCACACACCTATGGACACCTTATCTTCGACAAAGGAGGCAAGAATATACAATGGAGTAAAGACAATCTCTTTAACAAATGGTGCTGGGAAAACTGGTCAACCACTTATAAAAGAATGAAACTAGATCACTTTCTAACACCATACACAAAAATAAACTCAAAATGGATTAAAGATCTAAACGTAAGACCAGAAAGTATAAAACTCCTAGAGGAGAACATAGGCAAAACACTCTCTGACATAAATCACAGCAGGATCCTCTATGATCCACCTCCCAGAATACTGGAAATAAAAGCAAAAATAAACAAATGGGACCTAATTAAAATTAAAAGGCTTCTGCACAACAAAGGGAACTATAAGCAAGGTGAAAAGACAGCCTTCTGAATGGCAGAAAATAATAGCAAATGAAGCAACTGACAAACAACTAATCTCAAAAATATACAAGCAACGTACGCAGCTCAATTCCAGGAAAATAAACGACCCGATCAAAAAACGGACCAAAGAACTAAATAGACATTTCTCCAAAGAAGACATACAGGTGGCTAACAAACACATGAAAAGATGCTTAACATCACTCATTATCAGAGAAATGCAAATCAAAACCACAATGAGGTACCATCTCACACCAGTCAGAATGGCTGTGATCCAAAAGTCTACAAGCAATAAATGCTGGAGAGGGTGTGGAGAAAAGGGAACCCTCTTACACTGTTGGTGGGAATGCAAACTAGTACAGCCACTATGGAGAACAGTGTGGAGATTCCTTAAAAAATTGCAAATATAACTGCCTTATGACCCAGCAATCCCACTGCTGGGCATACACACTGAGGAAACAAGAATTGAAAGAGACACGTGTACCCCAGTGTTCATCGCAGCACTGTTTATAATAGCCAGGACATGGAAACAACCTAGATGTCCATCAGCAGATGAATGGATAAGAAAGCTGTGGTACATATACACAATGGAGTATTACACAGCCATTAAAAAGAATACATTTGAATCAGTTCTATGAGGTGGATGAAGCTGGAGCTGATTATACAGAGTGAAGTAAGCCAGAAAGAAAAACACCAATACAGTATACTAACACATATATATATGGAATTTAGAAAGATGGTAACGATGACCCTGTATGCGAGACAGCAAAAGAGACACAGATGTGTAGAACGGACTTTTGGACTCTGTGGGAGAGGGAGAGGGTGGGATAATTTGGGAGAATGGCATTGAAACATGTATACTATCATGTAAGAAACAAATTGCCAGTCTATGTTCAATACAGGATACAGGATGCTTGGGGCTGGTGCACGGGGATGATCCAGAGAGATGACATGGGGTGGGAGGTGGGAGGGGGTTCAGGATTGGGAACTCATGTACACCCATGGTGGATTCATGTCAATGTATGGTAAAACCAATACAGTATTGTAAAGCAAAATAAAGTAAAAATAAAAATTTTAAAAATAATAATAAAAAATAAAAAAGAAAGATAATACCAAAGATTATAATTTATTGCCCTGTTGGACAAAGACCAGGCTTTTAAAATCTGACCTAGCAACCTTCTTTAACATTTGTTCAAAATACGTATAAAAAACTAGATCCTCAAACTGATCTCAGAACCACATCTGCTACCTTCCCTGCTGCTTCACTAATAAATTGAATAAAATCCTTAACACAGTTTCATTTCAAATTTTAATGAGTTACATTTTAAGTTTTTTGAAAATTCTACTTTTATGAAGGAGGGGGTAGATTTCTTCTTTTTAAAAGGACATCAGGACTTCCCTAGAAGTTCAGTAGTTAAGACTCTACACTTCTAAAGCAGTGGACATGGGTTTGATTCCTGGTCAGGGAACTAACATCTCACATGCCATAAAGCCAAAAAAATAATAAAAGGACAGCAGTGGCCTTGTGACTGATACTGAGGTGGTGGACATAAGTGATGAGCCTCCTCTGGAAATAACACTGAAAAGTCAGACATCTTATTGTTAAATAAAACCCACCAATAATGATGCCCAAGCTTCTACCTCCCAAATATATGACTGAAAATATTTTAAATGATACAATCTTTTAAAATTTGTTTGAACTATAGTTGATTTACAACATTGTGTTAGTTTCTGGTATACACCAAAGTGATCAATTATATATAAACACACACACACACACACACACACACACAGTATTCTCCATTTCAGCTTCTTACAGGATTTGAGTCTAGTTTTCTGTGCTATACCATAGAAGCTTGTTGCTTATCTATTTTATAAATGCTGCACTGTGCCTAGTCACTCAGTCATGTCAAACTCTCTGCAACTCCATGGACTGTAGCTTACCAAGCTCCTCTGTCCATGTGGATTCTCCAGGCAAGAATACTGGAGCAGGTTGCCATGCCCTCCCCCAGGAGATCTTCCCAACCCAGGGAATGAACCCAGGTCTCCCACACTACAGGCAGATTCTTTACCATCTGAGCCACCAGGGAAGCCCATTTTATATACAGCAGTTTGTATCTGTTAATCTTAAACTCCTAATTTATCCCTGCCTCATGGTCACCCCTTTGGTAACCATAAATCTGTCTATGTCTGTGAGTCTGTTTCTGTCTTATAAATAAGTTCATCTGTATATTCTAGATTCCACAAACAAGTGACATTACATATTTGTCTTTGTCTGACTTAACGTGATACTCTTTACATCCACCCATGTTGCTGAAAATGTCATTATTTCATTCTTTCTTATGGCTGGACAGCAGTCCATTGTTTATATGTACCATATCTTCTTTATCCATTCATCTGTCAGCAGACACTTAGGTGCTTCCATTTCTTGGCTATTGTACATAATGCTGCTATGAACACTGATATGCATGTATCTTTTCAAATTAAAAGTTTTCTCCAGATATATGCCCAGGAGTGGGATAAATAAACAAGCATTTTTGTAAAAATCAATAAGAAAACAAACCAATTTTAAAATAGGAAAAAAAAGCGAAACTGACACTCCACCCAAGAATATGTACAGATGGCAGGGAATTCCCTGGCAGCCCAGTGGTTAAGACTCTATGTTTCCACTTCAGGGGGCACGGGTTCGATCCCCAGTCAGGAAACTAAGCCCCATATGACATTCGGAATGGCCAAAAAAAAAAGAAAGGTACAAATGGCAAACAAGCATATGAAAAGAAGCTCAACAGCATGTGTCACTAGAGAATTGCAAAATCAAACTACAATAAGATGTTAAGAGCTAACTATCAGAATGGTTAGAATTCAAAAACGTGACAATACTAAATGCTGGCAAGAATGTGGATTCACTGCTGAGAATACAAAATGGTACAGTCACTCTAGAAAACTATTTAGCAGGTCCTTACAAAGCTTAAAATAGTATTGCCATATGATCCAGCAATTGTTCTCCTAGTTATTTACTCAATTGATCTGCAACTGTGTCCACACAAAAACATGCATTCAAATGATATAGTTGGTTTATTCATAATCAGCAAAAACTAGAAGTACTGAAGATGTAATTCAGCGGTGGAATGGATAAACTATGGTACATCCACAATGAAATATTATTCAGTGATAAAAAGAAATAAGCTATCTAGCCAGAAATCGATATGGAGGAATCTTAAGTGAATGTTGTTCTGGGAAAAAAGCCAGTCTGAAAAGGTAGGATTCCAGATTGGCTGTATGATTCCAACTCTATGATAAGGCCTTTATCAGATATGTGTTTTGAAAACATTTTCTCCTAGTGTACAACTTGTCTTTATTTTCTTAACAATATCTTTCACAGAAATTTTTAATTTTAATAAAGTCCAGTTTGTAAGTTTTTTCTTCTTTCTTTTGGTGTTGTGTCTAAAAAGTTCATTGCCAAAACCAAGGTCATCTAGATTTCTCCTATGTGACTGTGTCCTTTAAAGAGCTATTTAAAAGTCCTAACCTCTAGTATCTGGGAATGTGAACTTACAGGGCATTTCCAGGTATAACCAGGTGAGGATGAGTTTCTAACCCAGTGATTGATATCCTTAAAAGACAAGTGAAATTCGGACACAGATACGGAGGAAGAAATCCATGTGATAACAGAGGCGAAAACTGGAGTCAAATGTCTACAGACCCAGGAACTCAAAGATTACTGGCAATCATGAAAAGAGGGAGGCAAGGAAAGATTCTCTCACGGAGACTTTAAAGCCAGCAAGGCTTTCTGACAACTTAATGTCAGAATTTTGCCTCCAAATGTGGAAGAATGCATTTTTCTTTTTTAAAATCATCCAGTTTGCAGTATTCTGTTATGGAAAACCTAGGAAAGTAATATATATTATGGCACCAGAATGTTGTGCTGATGTAATAATTACCTAAAAATGTAGAATTAGGTAATGGGTAGAAGATGGAAGAGTTCTGAGGTACTGAAATAACTTAGATTGCCTTAGAAAGACTACTGATGCAAATACAAATGTTAGGGATTTCCCTGGTAGTCCAGTGCCTAAGACTCCACGCTCCCAATGCAGGGTACCCGGGTTCGATTCCTTGTCAGGGAACCAGGTCATACGTGTTGTGTGGCATGGTCAAAAAAAAAAAAAGAATTTAATTTTTTTAAATTAAATATATAAATACAGATGTTAAAGGCAATTCTAGTAAAGGGGTTGGAAAGAAAAGGGGAATTTTAGAAAAAAAGAGCATATCCCAAACATATAAAAAGTTTTACAGCTCAAAAAGAAAATCAACCCAATGCTTTTTCAAACAGGCAAAAAATTTAAAAATAAAATTTTTTTCTTAACAAAGGAAAAATACAAATGGTACACAAACAAATGAAAAGATGCTCATCACCCCTGGCCAACAGAAAAATGCAAAAGGAAACAATACTAAGATATCACCATATACCTGTTCGAATGGCTGAAATGAAACATGCACACACAAAGCAACACAAAGCAGTTTTGGCAACAATGTGAAGCAACTGGAATGCCCATTGCTGCTGTTTGGATCACTTAGTACCCTGCTTATTTTTCTTAGAAGCACCTGTCGTTACCTTAAAATTTGCTTGTGTATATATGGAATAAGTCTAAATTTATCTGCTTATATGTTTACTGTGTATCTCAATCAATAGAAGGACCATGAGGCTGGTGACTTGGTCAGTCTTGTTACCATTTTTGTCATGTCCACACCAAGAAAGATGGCACAAACTGGGCACTCAAAACATACTTATTAAGAGGCGGGAAAGAAAGGAAAGGACGCTAAGATAAGTGAATGCGTGGGGCGAGGGACCCAGTCACAGCACGCTACAGAGGGACAGCACGCTGCTACAGAAGAAAATGGATTTAGGTCACCAGAAGGCTACATGCAGAGACCGTTCATTCCAGCTGCACGTCAGAGTTATCTGGAGCGCTCTGCAAAATGCCGATCCCTACACCAAATCGTGAATGGAACCTAAACTGCAGAGCTGCACGCATCTGGGTGTAAATCTGGGACAAGTCACTTACCTTCCCTTTGCCCCAAAGTTCTCACCTACAAAATGGAAACAATATACACTTCCCAGAATCATTGTCTAAAATTAAGACTACAGATAAAGTTCTCAGTAAATGTTAATTCTCCTCCCCAGGGAAAACGATGAAATTTTCACTGCCCAGTGATAAATGCTAATTCAATCATTAACTTCCTTCAGACAGTGACTGAAGCCATGAACTTAAAGACACTTGCTCCTTGGAAGAAAAACCATGGAAAACCTAAGCAGCATATTAAAAAGCAGTTAACATCACTTTGCCAACAAAGGTCCATATAGTCAAAGCTATGGTTTTTCCAGCAGTCATATATGGATGTGAAAGTTAGACCATAAAGAAGGTTGAGCGCTAAAGAATTGCTGCTTTCAAACTGTAGTGCTGAAGAAGACTCTCGAGAATCCCTTGGACTGCAAGGAGATCAAACCAGTCAACCCTAAAGGAAATCAACCCTGAATAATTTTTGGAAGGATTGATGCCAAAGCTGAAGTTCCAATCCCTTGACTACCTGATGTGAAGACTCAACTCATTAGACAAGACCCTGATGCTGGGAAAGACTGAGGGCAGCAGGAGAAGGGGCAACAGAGGGTGTGGTGGTGGGATGGCAACGCCGCCTCAGTGGATGTGAGTTTAGCAAACCCTGGGAGATGGTGAAGCACAGGGAAGCCTAGTGGGCTGCAGTCCATGGGGTCACAAAGAGTCAGACACGACACAGCAACTGAACAACAACAATCAATTCATATTTTTCTTTCTTACTTGATTATTAAATTGAACATCTGCATTGGGTACATTTAGAAATACAAACTTTTTTTACTCTCCTGATAAGATGATGTCTGAAGCCACATGATTCTCAAACCTGGCTGTAGGTTAATTACCTAAGAAGACTTTTTTTTAATATCAATACCAAATGTCCAGACTTGGCCCAAGTCAACTGACTTAGAATCTCTGGGGTGAGTCTAGAACATCAGTATTTTTAAAAAAGTTTAACTCAACAGTGATTTTAAAACATAGGCCTGAAAAGCACTGATCTGCATTAATGATATCGCATGCTAACTGCACATGTGAGTCATTCAGGGAGCTCTTAAAAACCAGATTGAGGCCAGAACCCCATCATGACTTACTGACTCACAATCTGTGGATGTAAACCATATCATTTTGCAAAGCTTCATAAAACTCCCCCAATTATTCTGGTGCAGACCCACTGGGAAACACTGCTTTATGCCATGCATTCAGTCTCCTTGTTGTCCACCAGAAAACATCACTTAGAACTTCCGCTGGCCTCCTGTGCCAAGCCGGCTCAGTGGCTCTTAGTCAGCAGATGAAGTGACGCATCACAGCAGGTCTTGATTTTACAGATCTTTTTAGAACATGTTCATGTGATGCCCCTTGACCCAATCATTTGCCATACACGGTGCCCAGCACTAGCTATACAGTCCATGGTCCTTTCTAACCAAATCCCTGTAAGCGGCTGCTGGTCTGGTAAGGACAAAATGGAATCACATTACTCCCCAAGCTTTATTTCCCTCTAAATGGTATTGCAATGCCAGGACAAATTAAATGAATATCACTGGTCAAATGATTCTGAGTGAAATCCAAGTTGTTTTCTGCACTGAGAAAAAAACTGATATGTTTGCTTCCCTCAGAGAGGTCATAAAAGTAGGGAAAACAAAGATGATCCCTGAGTTAAGAGCATTTCCAAACTCAACCTAAATCCAGCAGCAGAAACCTTAGAAAATGATTTCAGCGGTGTCAATCAGTCAGAAGACACACCACCATGGCGGCACTATCAGGCAGATCGTAGTGCAGTGTTCACATAACCAGGCATTAATTTAGATTTACTAAGTATATTAATTCATATGATCCTCACAAGAACCCTATATATAGGTATTATAATTATTCTTATTTCATGGATAAAAAGAAAAAAAGAACAGAGGTTAAATATTTTGCCCAAAGTCACATAGCTAGTAGGTGGCAGTTTCTGAATCCAGTCAACCTGCTTCAGTCCATCATCTTGCCTACTCCACTACTTCAGTATAGATGAGTGATGGCTAAGTTCTTAAAAAAAAAAAAAAAAGTTGAAGTCTGCAGCAGAAACTGGATATCAGACCATGTGTACCTAGGGCAAGTTACTTAACCCCTCTGAGCCTACTCTTGCATCTGAAAAATAGAGATCATAATAGTACCTGCCTCGATGAGCCGAGGTGACAGTCCAACAAGACCATGCACATAATGTGCTTCTAAACAGGGCCCGGCACTTTTAAGAGCGGTCAGTGTCAGCCATTATTATTATCTGTATCAGCCCAAGCAGTCAGGGGGAAATTAAAACCTATGAGCTGAAAATTTTCCCTGCTGAACTTAGATCTGTAGACTCCCATTACAGCAGAGCAAACGAAACAAGTAACAGTAGATAATTCACAAAACCTTAAACTGTCACTGAGGAAAACCCCCAGCCCCTCCAGTCCAAGATTATGAGTCAGTCTGGAAATGGAAAGCTCCATTTGCTATAGTTCGGCTGTTTTTAGAAAAACATACTCAAGTATCAAGTTGTAGAAATGTAACTGCACCAGGAGCTAGACTTTGAAGTAGCTGCAGGCTGTGGTGGACTTTGGTTAGAGAATATGTCACAGGAGAAGACTCCCCTCTGGTGGTAAACGTCACTTTCCTCAGTCACGTTCGTATAAACAGAAGAAAAACAAAGTAAGGATTCAAACAGGCAACAGTCACCATATGCCTGCTGCTAAGTCACTTCAGTCGTGTCCGACTCTGTGAGACCCCATAGACGGCAGCCCACCACGGTCCCCTGTCCCTGGGATTCTCCAGGCAAGAACACTGGACTGGGTTGCCATTTCCTTCTCCAATGCATGAAAGTGAAAAGTGAAAGGGAAGTCACTCAGTCATGTCCGACTCTTAGTGACCCCATGGACTGCAGCCCACCAGGCTCCTCCGCCCATGGGATTTTCCAGGCAAGAGTGCTGGAGTGGGGTGCCACTGCCTTCTCCACACCATATGCTTGTGACTGTATTAAACGTTTTCCATGTATTACCTCACCTAATCTTCACAACACTTTTCCCACCCACAGGAAGCCAACAACCCCACTGGCTTAATCTCACTTTTAAATTCATGGCTACACATCTCCGGCAGGCACTCAGCGCTGCCTAGCAATCCAGTTCCATTTCCCCTGGCTCACTTTCCCACTCTCCAGGAGCGCTATGTCACAGGTATCTCCTAACGCCTCTTCTCCTCTCCCCCACTGCCCTTACTCTCAGCCAGTGGCTGCCTTCATAGACAGATGGTGCCTCTACCACCTGTCTGCATCTGTACTCTCCTCAGCTTCCCCTCTAGATACGATGGAACATATGTTCCTATTCATTTCAAAGCCAACTGCTCAGCAGCACTGGGGTCTCCTCTCTGAGGTATTCAAGTACTTCCCCTGAAATGTTCCCCTTTCTCATCTGCATCATTTTCCCCTTTTTTTGAATTCAATCCCACTAGCACATAAACATATTCTAGTTTCCCCTATCTTAAAAGAAAATTCCGCTTGACTTTAAGACCCCCCTACTCTACCAAAGTTTTTATTGTTAAAATGATGAAAATCCTCTTAATTGCCAAACTATTCTTGCATATTCACCGTGGATGACCACCATCTCCCTCTGGCTTCCCTTCCTCTTCTCTATCTACACTCTCAACCTAGGTGGTTTCACTTAGTCCTTTAATTTAATTACCACTTATGTGCTAATGATTCCAAAGACCAATTCTAGCCCTAAAATCCCCTAGGACTTTAGACTCAAATTTCCAATGGCATATTTGACATACCAACTTGAAAATCTACTAGGTGGTTTATATTACATATGTTTTACCACAATTAAAAAAATCTACCAGGTGATCGACAGAGTGACAGAGAGATGAAAAACAAGCATAGCTAAATAATAATAGGGTCTAGGTGGTAAGCATATTCACTGTAAAATTCACTGTAAAATCCTTCCAAGTATATAGTTCATATGTTGTATGTTGGGGAAAAACCCCAACATAACCCTAACATTAGGAGTCTCAACATAATATATTCAAAAAATCTTTGATTCCATCCACTTACAGCATTCTCCCATCTCATTAAATAGCAAGGCAAAAGGAGGCAAGGCAAAAACCCAAAACTCAGCCTTGAGTGGCTCTCTCCCACCTGGAATACAATTCCATGAAGGCAAGGACGCTGTTCATCTAGCAAAGTCCTAGCACACAGGAGGTGTTCAAAAATACCTGTGGAATTAATCATGAATTAATGCTCTGTTTCTCCCTAAGTCCTACAAGCCTCACTAGCCCTTGAGTGAGAATGGCGCTCTTGGCCTCCAAACCGCCCCAGCCCAGGGAGCAGAAGCTGTGTCCTAAGACCCGATCACGGCTTCTCACCAATCACAGCTGTTCCACGCTCATCAGCGAGAGTTCAACGCCTTTCTTTACCACGGAACCAACGTGACTCCTGCCCCAAACCTGTGACACACAGGACCCGTGACACGTCACAGCACAGCTGGGCCTCACACTGCCCAGGCTGTCCTCCCCCAAGGACTCAGCGGCCTCTGACCTCACTTTGCCCAGGGCCTGCCCGAATCCCGCCCCAAAGACCTCCCTGTGGTGGCTGGGGCCACAGTCCACTCTCCAGTGGGCACCAGCGGCATCTTCCTCTCAAGACCATGGCTGGACCCAAGCCTGCCCGCCCGCTCCTGTGCAGCAGCCCCTCTGCCCTCCCCCGTGTCCCACCTGGCCCCCACTGCCCGCCTCACCTGGACCTGCCCCGCCCAGCCTGCCCCAACCGCCCCGCCCGCCTCCAGCCCCCTCCCTGGCCGGTTGGGTTCACGCGGGAGCTTCAGGCAGGGCGAGATCGGTGCCATCCAGTCCTGGGGGCTCCCGTGGGCCTGCGCACGGAGCCTCGCCCCGCTCCAGAGCCCTCCGCTCGTAGTGCTGCCCTCTGCTGGCCTTCCGAAGCACTGCCGCGATCCCCGCGGACCGGGGGCTGGATTTCCTGTGGTCCCTGGTCCGCTGCCCTGTGTATGCTCCTTCCCACTGCCAGCAACTCTCTGAGCTGTGGCCGCATCCACTGAACCACTGAGGACTGTGTTCTCTCGGGGGTGATCGCCTGGTCCACATCCGCCCCTAAGCTTCCTACTGAATTGGGGAGGAGCCGGGATAGGGTGCTGGTTTGCAGTGTCAGGATAAGGCATGCAGTGTTTAGGCACTTCCAGCAGGATAGACTATGGCAAAAGGAGTCCCTAGCCTGTGCCAGAATGCGAGGCCATTTAGCGGCTAAGTCGAGTGAGGCAGTTTCAGCTAGGGTGGTCAGTGTAGGGGAATTGAGTATAGCCATTGTCTCAGTACTACAAGCCAGAATCGTTTCATCCTAACAAGAGCGCCTCTCTTGATTTGGTCCTGACCAGAGCCACTCCGGTGAACCTGGTTCCCTTAAGGCATGATGAGACCTGCCTCACTTAGCCCACAGCCTGGTCCAGGGGAGCCTGATCATTGAACTGAGCTGGCACTGAGCAAAACCAGTCGCCCTCTGTCCAGGCAGAGGGGTCAATTTCCTGCTTGGTGAGTCACAACAGCTGTCTACTCTCCACCAGAGGCCTGGCCATCCCTCAGCAGCCACGGCTTCCTCCAATCAGGATAGGATTCCTCCTTAAAAGCTGGGCTCCTGTTTGATGTTTCTGTAGTTCTCATAGCGTCTCATGCCTAAAGTCCTCACCATCACTGTTTCGCAAATCTGAGCAGCACAGATGAATCAGAATGTTCTATTGATGTGTCCCTACATATTACGTGGCTGTCATGGGGAAACACAGAAGTGTCACCCGTGGCACAGGGAGATCACTGAATGGACACTGAGTGAACACTTGGTGGAAGTGGTCCCTGAGGTCTCATCCTGTCCCTCAACTTTCTCTTAAACCATATCCTATTCCCAGTGGTTACATACCCAAGAGGCTGCTTCTGTTTTCACCAGTGAAAAATTTGAAGAATTATAAAGTTAGTTTTTCATCAAAATTTCTGCCATTCTTTGGCAGTCTTGCTATCACCAGTACTACAAGCAGTCTTGCAGGCCAAGATTTAAGTCCCTCCTTTGCTACTGAGAAGTCTCCTTTCTAGCCTGACTGAGGAGTGGCTTGGTTGCCCCCTCTCTGCTGCCCCCAGACACCACCTTTCCGTATCCTGCTCGGTTCCAGGTGGATCCCTGGGGAAGCTCAACTAGTGTAGCAGCAGTGACCAGCACAGAGGTGATGCAGATTCTGGAACCTCAGTCTGCATTCTTGACCCTGGTCTGAGCACCCAGACTCCCTCAGGATGGACTCTGAGAGCCAGGCATACTTCTGCTCTCCATTGAGTTGAGACCCATCTGCTCCTTTCAAGTGCAAGAATTTACTGCCCAAATGGCCACTCATCTCAAGCTGTGAGTCTCCAGACACAATCAGAGAGGACCCTTGAGGGCCTCCCAGATCCCAGGAAACAGCTTGCACCCAGAACCTCAGGACCCAGAGTCATGTCTTCACAGCCCCCAAGGCCCATGTTCAAGTTCAGGGTTTTCTAAACCTTTCTTGGGTCCAGGGAAGAGCGGATAATTAAGAACAAGCAACGCTGACAAAAAGAAAAAAAAAATCATTTCAGCCACACTACCCTTCCACAGGCTTCGTCGTGGCACAGGCCTCTGCTTTACAGCCTGGTGTATTTTTGGATGGTGCTCTTCACACGAGCACTACCAAGTGTGAGTCAATGGGGACTGCAAGCTTCAAAGAAGCTGTCGGGCCTTTTCTGTGTGTTTCTTTCTCTCTGTTCAGTTTTGAGATACTTCACATAAAAGACTCCATAAAAATAAATTGTGGAAAGTACAAGGCCAATAAAAATCCCAGTGGAAGCTGAACACTAGTTTATTTAAAAAGCCAAAGAACATGCACTTACCTCGTTCTGGATTCCCAGCTGCCTAGTTTCTGGGCCTAGCACATGGTCAATGCCCCATAAATATTAATTGATCAATGCATTAGTTGGTTGCTCACCCATCTGCAGAGCAACGGTCTACTGCTCTGCTTACACACACACACACAAGCCTAAGGAGAGAGTCCTTGGGCTTTGATGGGAGAGTTGCTAAGTTGGCAGGGAAGCCTGCCACAATGCCCTGCCTTCTACTTCCAGCTCTGCTTATTAAGAGTCAAATAATGATGTGGCAGAAAGTGAACTGCAAACACTGCCAAATTCTAAGAGAGGAGCTGGACGCATGCCTTTCAGGCCTCATGTATTTGGTCCACTTGGTCTGTGCCAAGCCCTGTGCTTTGCAGCAAAAATCCAGATGTGGCCATCTTACTGCATCTTATTAGCTGGACAGAATAGGGTGCGTGCAGAAGGCAACTTCTTTGTTCTTTTCTAATGTCTTTCAAACTCAATGCTCAGATGCATTTTTTCCCCCGGGCGTCTTGCATATAAAACCTTGGGCAGGTCTATAACTTTGAGCACCCAGAACAGTCCTTTTCAGTGTAAGACTCCCTCTGACTTCTTATCTAACTCTTGGGCTCTCTCTGTCTTGAGGCCAGGACTGCTTTGGGCTAGAAATAGGCATAGGAAGTGGGCACTTCAGTTTCTCCTTTCTTACCCAAATTCACACCCACATTCTACCCTCCAGACCCAGCATCTGACACCTCTGCATCTGGAATCCAACACAGGGCCCTCTGCTGACTGTCCTGAGAAAATCCTGGGCTTACCCTAAGAACTTCCTCAAGAATTCCTTTTTGAGATACCTCCAAGGGCAGCGCCATGGCTTGGGCGATGTTGCCATTCGCCAGTTGTTTACAATGTCCTCCCTCTTTTCAAATGACGAAAGGGCCGCCCTCAGGTCATTCTGAAGCTTCCTACAGAACACGCCCTGCCAATACATGAGCAGTCATGGCATGGTTGAAGCAGAGTAAAGAAGACCACTTTTCAAAATTAACCTCTTTTATTTTGAGATTATTGTCGATTCACGTGCAGTTATATGAAACAATACGGATGGTCTCCTGTGCTCTTCACTCAGTCTGCCCCAATGGTAGCACCTTACAAAACTAACAGAACATCACAACCAGGATATTGACATTGATGGATCCATCCCTCTTGTTCAGATTTCTTTTACTTGAACTCATTTTTATGTGTGTATTTTCAGTTCTATACAACTTAAAATTTACCTACATAATACTGTACATCAGCTGTGTTTCAATTTTTTGAAAAAGTTCTATATAATTTTATCACAGGAGTAGGTTCGTGTATCCACCACCACAGTCAAGATATGAAACAGTCTATCACCGTCAGAATGGTGCCCCTTTATAAGCACACCCACTTCCCTCCTACTTGCCCCTCCTCCCCTGCTGCTGCTGCTGCTAAGTCGCTTCAGTCGTGTCCGACTGTGCAACCCCATAGACGGCAGCCCACCAGGCTCCCCTGTCCCTGGGATTCTCCAGGCAAGAACACTGGAGTGGGTTGCCATGTCCTTCTCCAATGCATGAAAGTGAAAAGGGAAAGTAAAGTCGCTCCGTTGTGTCCGACCCTCAGCGACCGCATGGACTGCAGCCTTCCAGGCTCCTCCGTCCATGGGGATTTTCCAGGCAAGGGTACTGGAGTGGGATGCCATTGCCTTCTCCGCCCTCCTCCGCTGCTTCCTCCTAAATCTAGAGTAACCACAAATCTATTCCCCATTTCTATAACTTTGTCATTTTAAGAATGCTATATAAATGGAATCATGCTGTGAAAACTTTTGCGATTGACTGTTTCTCCGGCATAATTCTCTAGAGATGCGTTCAAGCCTGAATCAATAGTTTACTCCTCTTGGTGTGAATGTACCAAAGTTTGTTTAACCATTCACCTGCGTGAAGGGCATCCAGATTATTTGCAGTTTTTGGCTATTACAAATAAAGTTGCTATAAAGATTCACGTACAAGTTTTTGCTTGAATATGTTTCCATTTCTCTGAGATAAATGCCTAATATGCAGTTGCCAAGCCCTATGGTAATTGTATCGTTTTTATAAGGAATTGCCAGTCTTCCAGAGTGACTGTACAGTTTTATATTTCCATCAGCAATGTATGAATGACCAGTTTATCCATATCTTCACCAGCATTTGATATTGTAATTATTTTTTACTCAATCATTCTGATAGGTGTATAAAGATATCTGTGGTTTGACTTTGCATTTCTCTGATCACTAATGAGATTTAACATATTTGCATATGCTTCCTTGTCATTTATGTATAATCCTCAGTGAAATATCTGTTTATTTGCTGTTTTCTAAGTGGATTTTTGGTATTCTACTCTTAAATTTTGAGAGCTACATTCTAGATACTAGTCTTTTGTTGGATACATAGCTTGCAGATAATTGCTCCCAGTTTATAGTTTGTCTTTTCATCCTCTTAATAGAAACTTTCACAGAGAAAAGGATAGATTTTTCATTGTTCCTTTTATGGATTGTGACTTTGATGTCAAGTGTAAGAACTCATTGCCTAGCCCTAGAACCCAATCCAGGGTTTCCCAGGTGGCACGGTGGTAAAGAATCTGCCTTCCAATTCAGGAGACACAAAGGATCCAGCTTTGATACCTGGGTCAGGAAGATCCACTGGAGGAGAAAATGGCAACCCACTCCAGTACTCTTGCCTGGAGAATCCTATGGACGGAGGAACCTGGAGGGCTGCAGTCCATGAACTCGCAAAGAGCTGGACACGACTGAGTATGCGTGCAACGCAACAACGCAAGGTCCAGTCCTTTCCTTTTATTCTTCTAAAATTCTCACGGCTTTACAATTATATGTGAGTCTCTGATCCATTTTGAGTTTGTTTTAGTTTAATGCCGGGAGCCAGCATGAGGAATTCCGCCTGTGACAAGGTCATGAGGAAGGAAGCTGACATACACAAGGTCTGATCAGACTTCAGGAGTTCACCCTGGCATATCCTGAGCATCCACCCCCCCAAAAAATAAGACTCTGCCTGCTTTTCCACTCTTCTGATATTCTCTGGAAAAAAGTCAACTCTCAGGGCTTTAGTCTTCTGCATTTGAAAGGGATGTTTCAGTTAAACCCCCTCTGACAGCTCTCTAGCTTGCCCAACAGGTTCCCCAGATCTCTTACAGCTTGTGAATTGCTTACAGCCCCCCAACCTCGAGAGGCACAAAGCTTAAAAGTGTCTTAAAGATACAGAGCCTTTTCTAAAGAGTTAAAAATCATATCGGTGATGGGTTTTCACTGTTGACTCAATGATTGCTGCCAGGCCTCCATATTCTTTATCTTTTAGGCACCTGGGAGGATGTTAATCAATGTAAACAGGATATGGAAAAAGATATATAGTAGTTTTGATGTTAACAACACTAGACTTTTGAGTTAATTACTTTTCTCTTTGTTATATATCACTGCACTCCTCTTGTGTCCTTACTATGTAAGAATGTAACTTTATTTAGTGCTTTCTGAGAATGGCACCAGACTTTGGGAAGATCAACACAAATAAGTCTTCTGGTTGACAAACCCTTATCAGAAAAAAGGCTGTAAAATGTTAATTGGCCCTTTTGGCCGGAAGATGATGTAAGTTACCTAAGACTTGTGTATACCACTAGGTATGCAGAGAGAAAAGCCTGGTTTTGATGAGTCTGGACTGCTAACACTGCATAATTTTGTATTACCCATTGATCTCTATGTACAATCAAAAAAAGGTATAAAAGGCCTTCTGAACAATAGGGGCCAGAGCCAGTCGCTGGACTGGTTTCCCCCATGTCTCTCTCTCTCCTTTTCTCCTTTTCCCTCCCTCTGCTCTTTAATTTCAGGCTGAATTCCCGTCTGGGGCGCGGAGGCTTGCCAAGTCTACTTACTTGCCCTGGCTGTTAAGACCCACGCAAAAGGGAGCCTAAGGTGAGGCACCCTTAGATATTCAAGCGAGCGCTGGTGGCCAAACGTAAATGGTGCAAATTCCTTGTCTGGAATTTTATTGGTCTTCCATGCAATCCAAGTTATTCAGCCCTCTTTCTCCACTTAATTTTCCTACTACACTATTTCTTCCTAATCTAATCTTAAATTAATAAATAAACAAGTCTTTCCTCGCCAATGCAGTCCACGCTTCAAATTCCCTGGATCCACCGGGGCTGGACCCCGGCAGTTTAAGGTGTAAAATCAGTAGGGTTAATGGGGGATTTCTGTTGTTTTGTTGTGGGTGGGTGTGTGTGTGTGTGTGTGTGTGTGTGTATGTTCATTTATTGAAAGGCCATTTTTTTCCCATTAAATTTCTTCTGTACCTTTGTCAAACATTAATTGGGAATATTTGTGCAGAGTTATTTCTGCATTCTTTATTCTGTCCCATTGAACTACATGTTTATCCCTCTGATAGACTATACTGACAAAGTATAGATTATACTTTGATTATTGTAGCTATATAGTAAGCCTTATTATTTAGTACAGTGATTCTTCTCACTTCAGTCTACTTTTTCAAGATTATTTTAGCTATTCTAGTGTTTTCACCTTTTCAGAACATTTTTAAAAATAAAAATATAAAATAAAATTTATAAAATGGATTTTAGAATAAGCCTATCGATGTCTAAAACATGCTTTCCTGGGAATCTGATAGGAATCACATTAGGCCTGTAAATTAATCTGGGGAGAATTGACCTCTTTACTGTGTTGAGTTGGGAAGGCCATTTTTGCTCTGCAGTTTAGTGATGAATGTGTGTATGTTTGAGCAACCTAATACAAATAGTGTGCTGGCAGATAATAGAAGCTTAATAAATATTTTTGGCGAAAAGGAAGGATGGGAGAGCCTGGCAAAATCTTGAAAAGCTTGCATCAGTGGTTCCCAAATTTGGCCACACATACAATCCTCTGCCGACAGGAAAAGTACAGATTTCTGGGTTTCATTTCAGCCGGCCCTGCTGGTTCAGATTCTCCAGGGTTGAGGCCAGTGGACCTCTATTTTTAACACTCTCTGTAACTGATTCTCAGGTACAGTCAGGCTTGAGAACACAATACAGAAACTAGACTTGGAAGCAGTTTGCAGGCAATGAGCTGAGCCCCTTAGGACCACACTGTTCTTTTTGATATTTGCCCTGAAACAAAGGAAGTGGCAGCTGAAATCAAGTTCACTTAAGGCAAATGAACAAGTCCTTCAAGAAATATGGCTCAAAATGCGTAAACAGCCCTGGAGGGAGGGGCAAGGTCCTTTCCTATAAGGAGAAAGAGTAGATTCATTTTGAAACTGTAGCCACCCATTTCTTTTCCAGAGAAAATAAGAAACCAGAGTTCAGAGGACTGCAAGCAGTTGCAAAGTTGTAAATACTGTTATTAATTCACTGCATTGACTGCTTGATTAATCCCCTAAACTTGAGGCCATGAAACTGTGCAATGGGGCCCCGAGGGAGCTGACTCCAGCCCTGAGTGTTGGAAACAAGACTGTTCAGATGCCTGTAAACTTCTTTCCAAATAACCTTTCAGACTTTTCTATTATAAAAGAAAGTGAAAGTGAAGTCACTCAGTCGTGTCTTTTTGTTTGTTCTTTCTCTCTGCTGTTTCAATTTTTTTAATTTTCAGTGTAAAATTCATTATTTAAGTAATAAATATACAAAGTAAAGGAATTTTTAACAAAATATTCCCCTAATTCCATCACCGAAACACTGGGCAATTTCTACTACATTGGCTCACCTTCCCCGCTCTTCACTGTATTCCTCTGTGTGCATACACGCTTTTCTGTTGCTTTTTATCTTCATTGTATTCCTCTGTGTGCTTCTCTGTTGCTTTTTATTCAACTAGCATACAATTTGGAGTTGTTATGTCAGACATTTTCCTAAGTTGTGACTTTTCAGTATTTACTTTACTTGTTTCCTTGGCTGCGTAATATTCAATAGTGCTAATATACTCGAACTGCTCTTTTTCACCATGTTGTCTTTAGTATTACCATATTTTATCCTATTACCGTTTCTATTCTATTCTTTTTTTAAACAAAAATAATTTTTAATATTATTACTGATATATTCTAAGGCATTCCTGCCATTTTTAGTTTGCTGTTTTACTCAAGAATAATGAGACAAACATCTTAAACAGATATTTTCTTATTCTGAATTATTTCTTTGGGATAAATTCTCAGGAATATCATTGTTAGGTCATTGGGCATAAGTATCCTTATGGCTTTTGTTATTTCTGAGAATACCAAATTCACCAAAATTTTGCCAAAATTGGATAGTACCTTTTAAATTTTGCAAATGTGGTAGATGCAATGTATATATTGGCATTCATTGTTTTTTATTAGAATGTGTCTAATTTGTATTTTTATCATATACATTGTCTGTTTAAATACTTCATTGCTCTATTATAAATTATAATGACCTTTCTAAATATTATAGACATTAATCTGTATTCACAATTATGTACATGTTTCCCTATCCACTGCTCCTACTTTTACATTAATTTTGTCATTGTTACTAAACAGAAGTTTTAACTTTTCCAATATTGTCAACTTTGCAGTTCTTGTTTGTTACATGCTTTGTCTATTGCAGGCTACCAGAGAAATTTACTACGCCTCTGTAGATCTGGTAAAACCAGAGTCTATTTTCTTCCAGTTTTCCTATGCTTTTTTTTTTTTTTCAGTCAAACTCTGTGTAGTTTTAGTGGATGAGGTGAATTTGGAACCTAAGTCATCTTTTCCAGCTGTTTCAGTTCTGCCTACGGAGCTAGCCTCTTCCCCTGCACTGACTGCCGTAAGCCCCGGTCGTACAGCACTTGGTGTTCCTTGGCTCACACTGCGGCCCACCAAGCCTGTTTCCTGTGTACGCTTGATAGCTCCAAGTTTTAGGACTTTAGTTTTTGCTCTGGTGGTGGCTATCCGGTAATAGTGGATCCGCCATTTCACGCTTCCTTTTTTCTTAGAGGGTCCCATCTTATTTTTCTTTCCTATAATTTTTAGAATCAGAGCCCAAAAAGGAAAATATTCTTAAAAGAATGTATAACCATTTGGAATTGCATGGGGAAAACCTAGACAGATAACAAAACATATTACTCCCATAGCCTTTGAGCCAAGTCTCTCTTCAGATTTCTGCAAGGGATCTGGGGGCACTTTGAATACCATGGAAATTCCTTCAACCGATGGAGAACCCAAAAGTACCAGCTGCAACAAAGCATGTGTCCCAGAAAGTGTGACCACTGCACACTTCCGGTACAGTGAGAATGTACTCTTTATTGGTTTATCTTGATGTGAGAGGTTGATTCTCAAATTCTTCCACCAGAGGAAGTCCCACGTTGAGCTCGCAGGGGCCCATGCATGCGTCTGCATTCACACACACACACACACACACACACGCACAGCTTTATTCAACATAAACCCAGAACTAAAGAGGGTCGCAATCACTATTCAAAAAATGAGTTTCAGAAGTGACAAGCATGCTTTTTGGTTTTGTTTTTTTTTTTTTTGAAGTTGCTTCTTAAGTGGGCCAGACCTTCCATCCCAAGTCACCTTCTCAGAGCCCTGCCGGCCTCCTTCCTGATCGTACAGTATGTGGGTACATTCTTTAGACCAAAATCTGAGGCTCTTCCATGTGATCAGGGTCAGAAGGATGTCCAGGCAGAAACCCTCAGGTTCTGCCTCTGGAGATTGTCCCACTTTTTCTGTTCACCTAACACAATAGCAGCTTTTATTGGATTGCTTTGCCATTTGGCCAGCAGCCTTCCCTAAACAGAACAGTTCAATTGTCTTTTTAATCTTACTGGACAGCAGTGGTTGTCTTAGCCTCAGAAGAGAGAAGCAGGAGGGTGCATGACATGTGACGGAAAGACGTGTGTGTTATACAAGTCCACGTGGACAGGCACATTCTAGGGGAAATGTGAAAATGCACCAAGAGGGTAATCAGACAGCAGCAGTGTGAACCTGCCCCTCATAGCTGTGTGAGCTCAGACAAATTAAATCCCTTCTAAGCTCCATTTAGAAAAGAGGAATAAGAATGCCACTCAAAGTTGAAGATTCAATGACGTCATTTATAGAAAGTACCTATATAGTATTACTGTCTTAATATCTAAAAGAACCAAATAAAATAGTCTGTTACACAATTTTAAAGGATGCATGACTCCATCCATAAGCAAAGTCCCATTATACCCTCCCAAACGGCTCTGTACTTCCAGGACGAAAGAGAAAATGTATACAACAGAGGCCCTTAACCCTTGGGAGATTTATTCTCCTGGAGAACTTGGAGAATGTTAAAAGTTACTTTTTCCAAAAGATGCACCAAGTCAACATTCTAACTGCAGAGCTCCCCACCTGCCTCGAAGCACATCTGTGGGCAGCTCCGTGGAGCCCGGGCTGGGAACTCACGCCTTGAGCCTCACCGCCCACAGGCCCACCTTCCGTCAGCAGGGAGAATAAGGGACCATGTCAGGACTCAGCTTAACTACATCCCAAACCATCATCCATCAGAGAGCTATTCAGTCCACCCTGAATCTTGACATCTCTGCCACGAACCAGTGCTTCTCCTCACCCCACCTCACACCCCGTGCTCGGGCACAAGCTCTTTGTCTACAAGGGAAAAAGAAGGACAGTGTATTGAATGCATTAATAAGGCTGCATCATCTCACTGCTGTAACGTCCTCCTTTATGATTTATGATTAAAAGCAGCTAACACTTTTTGAGTTCTCACTACATGCCACAGAGTGTGCTAAACACGTGGCACAGATTGTCATCTAACACTCCCAGGAACAGCACGAGGTGGATTTCATTGTCTCCACAGGCCAGTCAGTTAGCTGCATCTTAGATGGTTTAAAGGGGCTACCCTTGTGGCCCAGCTGGTAAAGAATCCGCCTGCAAGGCAGGAGACCTGGGTTCGATCCCTGGGTTGGGAAGATCCCCTGGAGAAGGGAAAGACTACCCACTCTAGTATTCTGGCCTAGAGAATTCCATGGACTCTACAGTCCATGGGGTTGCAAAGAGCTGGACATGACTGAGCGACTTTCACTTCACTTCACTTCATTTCACCAGACGGTTTAAAAGTCACTTGCTGCAGGTCATTTAGTCCGTGAGTGGCGGAGCCTAGCTTGGAGCTGTGCTCTCACGACTCTGATCTCTGCCTCCTCCCTTCGGGGCCCTGCAGATCTCCTAGGACGTTCCGTAAGTACTGACACTTTCGGCCCTTAACTGCTTCCCCACGGACCCCCAAAGCATTGCTCACCTTATTTTCTTTGAGCTCTCCAGCCCTGAGGAGCCCCCTCTAGGAAGATTGCCCTCCACGTATCAGCTGCTCTCTGCTTGCTTTACACTTTTGTGAACCCGTAATGCATCACTCCTAAAGTTGTCAGAGTGTCAACTCTCCCATAAATGACATGCAGGGTCTTCAAAGCCTCCATGTCATCCTCTCTATTAACGCATTGCTTCCTATTTCAGATAAGAGCCAGCCCATGTGTCATATTTGAATTTCAAATATCCACCCACCTTATCGGTTTGCCTGCCACTATCCTTTGAGAGTCCAGCTCAGTCATTTGTGATGAAAATGTAGCTGGGACCCAATGTAAATGAAAGTGAAAGAGCGTGTTTCAATTAGACCTGAATCTCCACAGCCAGTGCCTCGGTAAGTGCCAGTGTGCCATGAAAACGCGCTGATGTGAAAGCTTCTTGAACATTCAGCGTTTTTCAAATCCCGGAACTACCTGTGTTGTGGGCACATGAACAGAATTCGAGAGCGTAACGCTCTCCACTTGCAGTCTGACAGTTCCTGTGGCAATTACTCCTCCCGGGCCTTCATCAGTCTGATCTGACTCCAGCCTGGCCATCCCAGGTTCTGGTAGCAGTTCGTGTGAACAGTTTGGCTTTCTTGATCAAGAAACAGCTCACTGTGTTAAAACCACAGGGGCTCTAGAGAGGCGCCACACCACGTGTCTCCAAGACTCTTCTCTGAAATACATTTAGCCCACGGGAAGGCAGAACTGCACCAAGTAACCACGGAACGAGCGCCGAGGAGAGACAGTGAGCCTGGCCGCGTGCTGCAGGCAGCGGAGGTCCATGAAGGGGTCCTGAAGTGGGAGACCTGGGGCTGGATTCCGACTCCATCACTTGCTTACTGATGACCCTGGGAAAGTCCTGAATGCGCCATCGGTATAGCGTGAAGTGTCAGGGCCTAGCGTTGTTGCCTTGGAACAGGGAACATGATGAGTACCGTGAAGAGGTGTGACTCCAGAGGGGAAGCACGGGGAATGCTGTAATGCCCATGGACCACCACCCAGCCAGAGTAGAGACACTGACTCCCTCTAGGAGAATCTAGCCCAGCTTCATTCCACCCAGAGTGCTACCCACCTGAGGGGGCCGTCTTCTGTGTCCTCAGCCTCCTTGATGTCTTCCCACTCGCTCTCACTCTCATGGACACTCCTGGAGGCAAAGACTGTGAGAAAGTACCCCAGAAACAGAACTGTGGTAAGGGAATGGTCCCTGAATCTGCCTCCAAACATTCTCCACAGGGTAGCCAGTCTCCCAGTGAAGGGTTGATAGTAAGATACACTCCATCCTCCGAGGTAGGAGAAAGGGTCCCAGGTGGAGGGTGCATGTCGCGTTCCTCATTATCACTGTACAGTTCAGGACTAGAAACCAGAAACCCACGTGTCTTCCAGGGTTGATCACAAACCCCACTCCCCACCTTCCCTTGCCTTCAGGATGCCGTCATGACATGTCACAGGCAAGCCAGCCAGGCTTCAGACAGTTCCTGCCAGAGACCCCTCTGGGGCCAGGAGGTGAACAGTGAACAGGGTGCGGCCCTTGACCTTGAGGAGTCCATGATTGAATGGGAAGAGTGGGCAGTGAACAGATGTTACAGTCAGGTAGTCAGTGCTACAGAGCAGAATGCTATGAGAGTGGGCGAGCTCCTTGCTGAGTCCAGGAGATGGTGGGGGGACTCGCCAGAGGACACGGATCAAAAGCAGAGCTCTGACCCATTCTTCATATGGGAAGACAGTCAGACCTCAGGCAAGTTTATTAACTTCTCTAGAGCCTTGGTTTTTTCATCCGAAAAAATGGGAAGGTCACGAAACTTATAGGAGTGTTGGATTGCTTAAGTTAAATAATTCTGATACAGCCAGCCATGGCTCCTGGTACAGGGTAAGTTCTCAGTAAATGGAGGAGGCTGTGATAACTACTATGATTATAGTTCTTTCAACAGAGGAATTAGATGGAAAGGTCCAAAGCAAGAGGCTCAGAACAACTCAAGCAGGTGACCTTCAAAGCACTTTGTGCAAATATCAGGTCCTTTTCTGAGCATTTCAAAAGTGCTTATTTGGAGAGGCAGCTAGCTGGAGTGACATTTACTCCCTGCGTGACATAGGAAGCAGGTGAACGGCGAGGCTCATTGTCTGGCGACGAAGATGCAGAAGCAATGGCAAAAGAATAAGGCTTCCAGGGGTTTCCAAAAGTCACCACACACTCCGTTTTGGTTAGAAAGAGCAGTTCATGAAGATGAAGAGCATTTTGCACAGGGCTTCCAACAATGCAAAGAAGGTACTCAGAAAATATCTGTAGAGAGTCTGGTTAGAGAAGATGAGTAGGAGAATCTACAAGAAATGCAGACAGGTTGATCTTTGTACCAAATACACAGGTCCTTGTTTATCAGCCTCCTTACCCACCCCCATATCAACAGGTTGGTTTTGTCAGTATCCCCTGCCCTCCCCTTCCCTTTCCTGCAATACGTCTTTCCCTTAAAATCAGCGCTGGCAACTCCCTATAGCCAAGAGCTCCCAAACACCCGTACAGGTGGCCCTCCTTCTGGTACAGCCAGAGCAGCTATCTCAACCTGAGTTTTGCTGTCAAAGAGACATCCTTTCTGCCCATGAGAGATACAGGGTTCAAGTAAGTGTGCATTTCATGTAAATATACACACACTCGTGTGCTTAAAAAGGGTCTCTATTCTGTAAGGACATTCACTTTAAGAAAATATTTTAAAATCTCTAATCACTTTAAGAAATTGGTTTAAAACCTTAAACTACTTGACCAAATTGTGTAGAAAAATGTGTTTCTTTGTAAATATAGGGAGGGAACATCATGGAAGCTTTACCAAAGGACAGGAAATCCAGCCTGGTGCCCAGGCCCATTCTGTTCCCCTCCCCCAACCCCTCAGCAGCCAACCTGTCCCACCTTCCCTGCCAAGAAGCAGGTGGCAACAGGGCAACGCCTGGCTGTCCACACCTCACCTCCACGACTGTGCTCCTCCAATCTTTCTAATAATATCCATGCTCTTCAGATGGGATTTGGGGCTCTAGCTGCTGGCCCCATCAGGAGAGAGATCCAGGGAAGCCATCAGCCTGAGACGCAAGAAGCAAAGCTGCTGGGTGTCTGGAGAAGGGTTAGTGATCTCCAGGGTGATATTCTGGCCATTCTGGTGACATTCTTACCTCAGGGAGAATCACTGCCTTTCCATCCACCCTTCCACCCAGGCTCCCGACTGCTCTTGGAGCTCTGACCTGGGGTTTGCTTGTGGATGTGGGAAAAGAGAGGTGAGGCAAGAAGAGGCATAGGAAGTCAAACACTGTGTTTCTTACATGTTTTGCAGGGATCTACTTCTCTATAGCAGTAGGATGTGTACAGTGTGGCAAAAGAAGAGAATAGGGCAAGAAAAGGAGAATTTCATCCTCTCCATGAACACTCTGGGTTTGCAAGGGTGCTGCAGCCACTTGACTGTGGAAAGTAACCACCTGGTAGGTGGTAAGATCTGGCAGTCTGCTGGGCATTTCAATTGATTGGGATCTGTCTTTAGCTGGAAATGGCTGAGGAAAGAGAAGGAAAACTGCGTTGTGTAGGGTTCTTGCTGTGTGCCAGGCTCTGGGCTGGCGCTCTGCATGTATTATTTCTTTTGAAGGCCACAGCACACTTTGGAGTTACCAAGGTCTTCATCAACATTTGATAAGCCTCAAGCTCAGAGAAATCAATTCACCAGATACGCTAGTAAGTAGTAGAGCTGAAACCAAGGCTATATGATCAAGAAGTCAGTAGTCTTTTTGATCTAAACCACTGAAAGAAAACTTCACTCATGGATGCCAGAAGCAATGAGGCAGTTACCTGGGGCAGTCACTTCAGAACTGAAATGCGGACATTCAAGGGAGATCCACAAAGAACCACAACCCCACCTTGGAATCCTAATTCTGACCCTGCCCAGGAGCTGGGGGAACAGAGATTGCTGGTCATGTGCCATGGTTTCCCTCCTGTAGGGGGAAGCCACCAACTAAACGTGCTTCAAGTGCAAGCTAAGGTTCTATTGGAAGAGAAGCTGATACAGTTTAGTTTTGTTTGGCCGGCACAATACAGCACACTTTTAAAAAATTCTATCTGGATGCTCCTGGGAAACATGCCTGGCTTCTGTCTGTCACAGATTGAACGCTGTCTAATTGCATTACCCCAACTGCTTTATAGATCGTGCCACCTACTAGTCCCTATAGATTTATCCTTATCAGCCTTCTAGGATGACAACAGTTAAGAGCCATTTAATGTCAGTGGGTTTATAGAGGGTCAGACATGAAACATTGTTCCCCGTTGTTTGGCTGTTTTGTGCCCATGCATCTAACTAACACCATGCCTAGGGGCAATATCGTACCCTCTCTCCATATCCGTACCCCTCTCTTTGCTCCTAACAGGTTTCCAAACACCTTGGATATGTGTAGTAAATACTCATCAAACTGAATGAAAGAGTTTGTTTTCCATCAGAACAGGACTGAGAAGTGGAAATACTCAGGGGTGGATGAGCACAAAAATGCAGACTAAGGTAAAAACAAGTGGTTATTGAAATGAGCATTACAGGGCCTCCCTCGTGGTCCAGTGGTTAAGAATCTGTCTTGCAGTGCAAGGGACACCGGTTTGATCCCTGATACAGGAAGATCCCACATGCCTCAGAGTGATAAACCCCGGCACCACAGCTACAAGCCAGCACTCTGGAGCCTGTGAGCTGCAACTACTGAAACCCGAGTGTCCAGAGCCCACGCTCTACATCAAGAAAAGCCACAGCAATGAGAAGCTCTGCGCTCGCAGGAAAGCGTAGCCCCTGCCTCACTGCAATAGAGAAAGCCTGCGAACAGCAACAAAGATCCACCACAGCCAAAAAATGCTATTAAATAATCTTTTTTTTTTAATGAAGGCTTCAGTCTGGTTTTGAAGATGTAGTTTTTTTCTTTTAAGCTTCTGTTGATTATAAAGCATCATATTAGCTATAGAGGTGATGGTGCACACAAGGGAAACTCTTTCTTATCACAAAGCTTCAAGAGGCCATTAGGGATGCAGAACAAAGGTTTGTATGCAAGGAAGAAATCCCAAGGCTTGCCGTCTGTAGTCTCCAAGGATACTGGAGGACCACGGGGTGGGGTTTGCTTTCCTAAAATCTCACAAGTTGTGATTACCTCAGCTCCAGATTTCATGTTCCTCTTCTTTTATCCTCCCCTCCAAATGCCCAGAACCCTCCTGGCCCAGCAAGCATCTGAGCCATGTTATTAATTGTTTGCTTGTAATTTCTAGCGATGACATGCATACAATTTACAATATGTCTGCAAACGGACTGAGCCTTACCTTCCAAGTCTCCCGATATCACAAACTGAATCACAGTTTTGCCTCAAATCCTTCTCCAAAGAGGTAGCCAGTGCTGATGCCTCCATTTCTTGGTGAAGTCTGCGTAGATGAGGGAAGGAATCCCGAGGATCAGTCAAGGAAGTGGCCCAGGGTCTCTCTGTGTCCTGGTCCCGTTGTGCCTCTTGGGTGGCTTGTTGGAAAGACTCTGGCCGGAGACCCAGGCCCTCCCCTGTGTCTGGGGAGGCACTGTCCCTCCGGCTGTCCCCCTGATCCAGGCTGGGGCTCTGCTCCAAGTCAGTGCATGCTGCCCTGGGGAATTCTTTGTCTTCTACGAGCACAGGTGTCTATTGAAAGAAATACTACAGATTATTGGATCCATGGTGCACACTGAGCAAAATCTAAATGTTGCTTTTGTACCAGCTGGTACCACAGTTGGTACCAATTCACCTCTTTTCTGTGCTCTTCAAATGAGTGCCTAGACTCGCTATTTCTGTGTCCACCTCTTCTTCCTTGCACCCACCCGAACCAGGCTTCTGTCTCCATCACTCAACTGAAAGATGTCTAATTAGGATCTCTAGTTACCTACGTCTTTCTAAAGCCTAAAGATGATTCTCTGTCTTCATCTCTAACTCTCAGCAATGTTCAACATAATGGGACCCTCCTCCTTCCTGAGAATGTCCTTTACTCGTTTACTCTACTTAAACACTGAGTTTGCCCTAAGCTCCACCCTTATCCGAATCACCTCCAAGCCTCCTTCTCAGTCTCATGCATTACCTCATTTCTTTGGACCAGACTACTCAGTGTTGGGGTGTCGCATTGCTCACTTCTCAGCCCTCTTCTTGACTTTTTTGGTATTCCTCCCCGAGATGATCTCATCAAATTTACAGCTTTCAGTGGCACTATTTGCTGGTGATTTTGAATTCACGTTTTCCAGCCCTAGCAGATATCGCCATTGAATGCTCAATAAACATTTGTTTACATGCTATCAAGAACTACTGCTTCTTTCCACATACCTTAAACTGCTCCCTCCAAGCACATCCTGTCTTGGTAAGTGGCGCCACCATTCACTCAGTCACTTGAGCCAGCTCCATTCCCGGTCTTCCCACCAATGTCTAGTCTAAAAATCATCCCATGGGCTCTACCTCCCAGAGTATCCTCAATCTGACTCCTTCTTACAGCTCTCTGGCCATAGCCCGAGTCTAAGACACAAAATGTTACCTGAATCCCTGCCAGATTACCCGCCCTACTCCATCTCTCCTGGCAACCTAAGTGACCTCTCCAAAGCGTGGGCCAGAGGAGGCCATATTTCTGCTTCACCCTTCATCCTCCCACCTCCCCAGCCCAGTGGCTTCCCGTGGCAGCCAGGATGGAATCAGCACATCACCAAAACCCACAAGCCCTACATGATGCAGCTCCCAACCCCCTCCACAACTCCCCCGCTTCCACAGTTCCCTTCATTAGCTACTGTCCAAGCACAATCCTTATCTCTGTGTCCTTCAAAAATCTAGGTCTTTCCTATCTCAGAGCTTTTGTACTTGCTATTCCTTCTGCCTGAAATGACCAACTCCAAATGTTTGCATAGCTGCCTCCTTCTTGTAACTATTCTAATTCTAAACCAAAGTCTCCCTTCCTTGGTCTTCAATCAGACCTCTGGAGCCAAGTGAATGAATGAAAATTCTTCTTCCATGTGGCCCTCAGGCATGAGGAGAGAAGCCTGCCCACTATTCCTCGCCTCAAACCCTCTCCATTGGACACTTCTGGGTTCTCTGGTAGAAGCTCTTCTCCAGGACAGGACAACTGTTTCCTCGGCATTTACCAGATATCTGAACAAAGACACAGGGTACCAGCCCCTCGGCCTGATGATCTTTGAGTGTGTGAAATTTGACCCTCTCCCACCCTGTTCACTTGCTTAACACAATTGCTATCATCTACCTTCTTTTCCAAACTAGCAGCTCTCTGATTTCCTTCCTATAGCTCTTGTCTCACCAAAGTTGGTATAAAATGACCTCTTAGGGTCCAAGCATCTAGAATACGTGGGTCACCAAGTCCCTGTGCTGTCTCTACCAACTGTCACCCTCAGTGATAGTGATTGATTTTATACATGGCTTATCCACGTCTCAGATGAGGAATCATGAGACCTAGAGAAGTTAGGCAAGTGTCCGAGGTCCTTGCAGCAAACAGAGCAGGTACACAGGTGTCCATGCAGACCCTCCTCCATGAGTGAGGTCTGCTGGTTGCTGGTGGCTCACAGCAAGCCCCTCCCAGGAATTGTGTTCGGCTTAAGGGAACTGCCTCAGCCAGTTAGGCCCCTCCCTTGGGCAGCTCATACCCCAGTGCTGTTTGGTGCAGATAGCAAAGGTGCAGGCTCTTTTGTTCCAGTTAAGGACAGCTCTGAGGGGCCATCTCAGCTTCAGAGTTCCCTCTGGGCTCAGCTGAAGCCCCTATTGCAGCTGAAGCTCACTTACTTCCCCTTCTGCCCAGCCCTGCTTCTCTCACCCTCACAAAGGGGTTCCCAAGAGCTGTCCCCCTCCACCTCCGGCACTCCAGGCTCTGGCACAGACTCTGTGTCCTGCAAGCTCAGCAGGTGGCAATGTGATGGGTAACGCTAAGCGTCAACCTGGCTAGGCCATAGAAAGTGAAAGTGAAGTCACTCAGTCATGTCCGACTCTTTGCGACCCCATGGACTGTAGCCTACCAGGCTCCTCCATCCATGGGATTTTCCAGGCAAGAGTACTGGAGTGGGTCGCCATTTCCTTCTCCAGGAGAGTACCCAGATATTTGTTCAAATACAAATCTAAATGTGACCCTAAAGGTATTTTTTAAATGAGAGAGTTGTCCATATATCAGTAGACTTTGAGTGATGCAAATAACCTTCTATAACGTGAGAGAGCCTCATTCTGTCAGTTGAAGGCCTTAGGAGAAAAATGACTGAGATCCCCCAAGAAAATATGAGTCCTGCCTCCAGACTGCCCTAAGATTCACACTGTGCCATCAACTCTCTGCTAGATTTCCAGTCATCCAGCCTTTTCCATGGAATTTAGACTGGTCAAGCCCCGCGACAGGGAAGCCTGGTGTGCTGCAGTCCATGGGGTCACAAAGAGTCGGATACAACTGAGAGACTGAACTGAACTGAAGCCCCATGATTACCCGAGTCAGTTTCTTAATATCTCTCTCTCTCTCCCCTTCTCTCTCTCTCTACACACCTGCACACACATATCCTATTTGTTATATTTCTCCCAAGAACCTAATACAGGCGTCAACCTAACAATCTGAATTTTCCAGATTCCAACCCCTGTCTTCTCTGCACCAGACTATACATGCCTAATCCATGTTTTAGAAGGGTGGAATTAGATCCTTCCTATTTCCCCCTCCATTTCATTCTTCAGAATGGAAATTCTTACCTCCCCTTTATCTGGTTTTATATGCACTCCCCTTGTTCCTGGTTTCCCCTCTCTGATGCCTGGCTGCCTCTGATGCCAGAGAACCCAGCTCTAGAAGTTTCACAGTCAAGGTTTAAATACGTAACCAACTATGGGAAGACCCAAATATTGGGAGAGGCAGAAGGAGAGAGAGGAAGAGAGAGAGAGGGCCTTATGAGCTTCTCACAGGCTAGTTGAGGTTAGTGAGCTATGTTCCTGCCCCAATGAAATAAGACGGCATTGAACCTTACTGAAGGCAAAAATTAGGCTTTTCAGGACCCACCAGACAAGAAAGGGGTGCCTGAACATGATGCAAGTGGAGAGAGCAGAGGGCAGCACCCCTTACCTGCCAGCCCTGGTCCATCTCAGGCAGCGCACCTGGAGGGGGTCGGCAAAGCAGGAGCGTGACTTCCTGTGAAGCGCCTCGAAGTAAATGGAGCACCTCCTACCAGAAACCAAAATCTATGGTTAGTTGTGGGGCTGGCCTGGCTGTGGGGGCGTCCTCCTCTGTGTTCCCCACTATCTCTCTGGCCCCTCCTCTCCCTACCTCGTTCTGTGTCTTGGCTGCAGAGAACTTTGGAGAGCACTGCTGTGGGCCTGACTTCCCCAAATGCATGGATCCAAGGCCACAAAATGATGAGCCAACTCTGAGCTTTAAATGACCAAGGTCTGCTCAGGGCCTTTGCACAGCCGCATCTGCCAATACTGATGCCTCTTCTTCAGAGAGAAAGAGTGATTCTAGCAAATGACTCTTCCCATTTCAATGTTCATTGCTTCTCTACCCTGCTCATATCAGGAGCTATCAGTCACATAAACTCCACCACTCCAGTCTCTAAAGCCTGACAGTCAGCCCCGAGCTTCTGCCCAGGCTCAGCTCAGGCCCTCGGAACTTCTCAT
Organism: Ovis canadensis; assembly: GCF_042477335.2. Lineage (NCBI taxonomy): Eukaryota > Metazoa > Chordata > Mammalia > Artiodactyla > Bovidae > Ovis > Ovis canadensis. The sequence continues at coordinate 59,878,170 of NC_091269.1, forward strand.
CTGTGACGCTGCAGTGACCTCCTCTCTGCTCCCTGGCCCCTCCACCCTCACCCACCTCCCTTCCTCCACATTGCTAATGTGCTATCGTTCCAAAATGCAGATATCATCAGGTTCTTCTGCCGAACCCCCTCTCTGGCTCACCTCACCCTCAGCATAAGCACCCTCAGCACCCAGAACCTGTCTTACCTGCTGCCTCTCTCCCACTTTCTCCTCTCTGCCCCCACATCTGTAGCTCCCACCATAGTGACCCTCTTGCTTCAAGCCATCCTATAAGCCCCAGGTGTGAGGTTGCCTGAGGAGCTCTTATTACCTAACTAGACCAGGACTTCTCAACGTCTCAGCACTGCTGGCACTTTAGGCTGAATAACTGTTGTCAGAGCTGTCCTGTGCATTGCAGGGTGTTGAGCAACATCTCTGGTCTACCCATTAGATACCATTAGCTGTGACAACCACAAGCGTGTCTGGGCTTCACCAAATGTTCCAAGAGGCAGTTTCACCCCTACCTGGGAACCACTGATCTGGATCCTACTCAGTGCCCCCAGCTACAGTGGACAGCCACAGAAGGTCAGTGCCCCCAGCTACAGTGGACAGCCACAGGAGGTCAGTGTCCCCAGCTACAGTGGACAGCCACAGGAGGTCAGCGCCCCCAGCTACAGTGGACAGCCACAGGAGGTCAGCACCCCCAGCTATACTGGACAGCCACAGGAGGTCAGCGCCCCCAGCTACAGTGGACAGCCACAGGAGGTCAGCGCCCCCAGCTACAGTGGACAGCCACAGGAGGTCAGCACCCCCAGCTACAGTGGACAGCCACAGGAGGTCAGCGCCCCCAGCTATAATGGACAGCCACAGGAGGTCAGTGCCCCAGCTATAGTGGACAGCCACAGGAGGTCAGTGCCCCCAGCTATACTGGACAGCCACAGGAGGTCAGTGCCCCCAGCTATACTGGACAGCCACAGGAGGTCAGCGCCCCCAGCTATACTGGACAGCCACAGGAGGTCAGCGCCCCCAGCTATACTGGACAGCCACAGGAGGTCAGCGCCCCCAGCTATAATGGACAGCCACAGGAGGTCAGTGCCCCAGCTACAGTGGACAGCCACAGGAGGGGCTCCTTCTCAGCCCCCTTGTGCAAGCAGTGGAGCGGGGCTTTTCTCTCTCATGTACTTCCCGCAGTGAGTGTTGTTCTTGTCTATCCCACCAGCCCCATGAGTTCTGAGCCCCTACAAACTGTCCGCCTGTGTGTCTCCAGTCCCTCATACAGTTGCTGGCCCAGCAGCAGTTCTCAGAGGACAGTTCTGGATCAGATGAAGGGTGCAGGATGGATGGAGACACCCCCCTCTAATCTTGTTCCGAGGATTCTCCATCCTCCCCCATCCCTCCTTCATGCACCTTGCTCTGTCCCCTGCAGGTGGACCTGCATCACGGGCTACAGAGAAGCTTTCTGCTGGGTTCGGCCAACGAGTGGGTGAGCAGGGGTCAGACCCGAGGAAGAGGGGGACGTCCAGGTTGGCTTTTCTGACGATGTGGTTATCATGGAATCATGATATCCTTCAGCTAATTTCATAGCTCATGTCAGCGAGTCTACTTCACCAGCTCACTCAGTTTCTGCGCTTCGTAGCTGCTTCTACCCACTCCCTCTGGACTTGGGGGAGAGGCTAGATAACTGCACCCCCCACTCTCAGCCCCAGGGCTCTACACTCTCCCTTGAGTTTCCCAGCAACCTCCACACCTTTATCAAGCTTTCTAAAATGGCCCAATTTCTGCCAGGACCTTGACTGATACGTACAATACTTCACTGAGATGTTATGCCATAAACATCGTTGTTGTTCAGTCACTAAATCGTGTCCAACTGTTTGTGACCCCATGGACTGCAGCACGTCAGGCTTCTCTGTCCTTCACTATGTCCTGGAGTTCACTTGGATTCACGTCCATTGATGCCATCTGACTAGCTCATCCTCTGCTGCCCTCTTCTCCTTTAGTGTTCACTTTTTACTCTCTTTTTTATCATGTTTTTTATCATAAACACAACAACCTACACAACTCTACAGGTCAACGCTGTAAATTTAATAGAGAAATGGGAACGAGAGGAGAAAAGGACCTACAGTGGCCCATTGATTCATGCCCACCTCTGGGAGTGAGTATTAGGAGACCTTCAGCACAGAAGTCAGAGTTTTATCTTGAGTTTCATTACAAACCTAACTTGAAACAAGGCTTCCTCAAGGTCAGATACTTCAGAATGGAGATGAAAATTTTAATATGAGGATGTTCTGCCAGTTTCTCTCTTTATGTGATTCAAGCTCAGACTCCAGGTGTGATCTCCAGGAGCCCAGAGTATTCCTCACTGAGGGAGGGTGGCCCTGGAAGGAACGTCCTCAGCCCACAAACCTTAGTCCACAAACAGGACTGCACCCCTCACGTCCTCCCACCTGGAAGTCCAGGCCTTCCGTGGACCTTCCATTCACGGCCAGGATAATGTCACCTACTGCGATGGCCCCATTCTCCTCTGCCGGCTGCCCAGGGAAAAGCCGCTTAACCATCACGAGACCATTCTTGAGGTGGCCGCAGTGCTCGCTCTCCATCTGCACAAAACTGAATCCCAAGCCACTGGCATTCTTTTTTAGCTTGACTTCAAACTTGGGGCCTGCATCATGGGATGTGAATGAGATCCATCCTTCAGTAAATTACAGATGAAATTTGCCAGCCTCAAAATGCAAATTGTCAAATAGATGAATTATTTCTGTTTTATGTTAAAAGATTTCATTTTGTTCACTTTTATACAGCATCTGTTATACATTTTATAGGTCAATGCCATCCAATAGAAAGATGTGAGCTACATATGCAAGCTATGTAGGTAATTCCAAAGTTTAACCCAACATATCTAAAATATTACCTTTTCAACATGTAATCAATGTGAACAAAATTATTTATGAAGTATTTTACATTCTTCTTATGAACTAAATCTTTAAAACTTGAGTATGTATTTTATCAATTTGGATTGGCTACACCTCAAGTGTTCAATAGCCACATGGGCAAGTGGCTACCATATTGAACAGAGTAATTATAGATAGCCAACAAAGTTAGATGTAAAGATACAATGTATCAGTTCATTTCAGTTCAGTCACTCAGTCGTGTCTGACTCTTTGTGACCCCATGAATCGCAGCACACCAGGCCTCCCTGTCTATCACCAACTCCCAGAGTTCACTCAGACTCATGTCCATCGAGTCCGTGATGCCATCCAGCCATCTCATCCTCTCCTCCTGCCCCCAATCCCTCCCAGTATCAGAGCCTTTTCCAATGAGTCAACTCTTCACATGAGGTGGCCAAAGTTTCAGCTTTAGCATCAGTCCTTCTAAAGAACAGCCAGGACTGATCTCCTTTAGAATGGACTGGTTAGATCTCTTTGCAGTCCAAGGGACTCTCAAGAGTCTTCTCCAACACCACAGTTCAAAAGCATCAATTCTTCAGTGCTCAGCTTTCTTCACAGTCCAACTCTCACATCCATACACGACCACTGGAAAAACCATAGCCTTGACTAGACGGAGCTTTGTTGGCAAAGTAATGTCTCTACTTTTGAATATGCTATCTAGGTTGGTCATAACTTTCCTTCCAAGGACTAAGCGTCTTTTAATTTCATGGCTGCAGTCACCATCTTCAGTGATTTTGGATAGCCATCTACAATAGACCCATATCATTTAATAAAACTTGTATCTCATATATTCCTGTTACCCTTTTAGAAACCCAGTCATCTTTTAGTGTACTTGAAAAAAACTTTTGGAATAACTAGATCATGACAATAATTATGGCCAACTCTATGAAAATGTTTTTGCTGCCATTTTGTTTGGCCCTATGAACTGACATAGACAAAACAACTGCTTCTGGGCACCCAAGGTGGACACAGACTCAGGAACTTTTATAGTCTGGCAGCCAAAGAGGTCCCTAGGCCTCCCCTAGTCTGCCTGGACCATCCCAATAGAGGGGCAGAGCTCTAATTTATAAACTCGGATTTGGGGCAAGAATGAAAGTGTCTGAAGCAGTTAGGTTCGGGGATGCCACGTGACCAGTTTCAGCAGCAGCATCTGACCGCCGTAGCTCACTCTGCAGTCAGTTTCTCAAAGGTCCCCCGTGGACTGAGCTGAGGAACGATGGAAGAGCAGACGGGCTTATTTCACGCACACGCCTTCCCCCTCCACCACGTGTGTGCGCCCTGACTTATGCCTTCAGAAAAATCTCCATGAAGGGGTTGAAGAGCAGTTAAGCTCCAAATCATGATATTTTAAGGGAATAAGTGTCTTCCTGCTGCTGCTGCTGCTGCTGCTGCTGAGTCGCTTCAGTCGTGTCCGACTCTGTGCGACCCCACAGACGGCAGCCCACCAGGCTCCCCCATCCCTGGGATTCTGCAGGCAAGAACACTGGAGTGGATTGCCGTTTCCTTCTCCTGTGCGTGAAAGTGAAAAGTGAAGTGAAGTCGCTTAGTCATGTCCGACTCTTAGCGACCCCATGGACTGCAGCCCACCAGGCTCCTTCATCCATGGGATTTTCCAGGCAAGAGTACCAGCAGGAAACAAAACCATAGGGAAGTCAGAAAGGCAACCCATCAGAAGATGCGCTAGTGTCCCTGTATTAGCATTTGCTTTTTTAAATGCTAATAACTAGGCTAGGTTTCTGAGCACCTTCCTCTCCTCACCCACCTCAGCATTCCTCAGATTTTGCCAAAAAAAATCTTGGCTGAAATATGGACATTTGGTCAGAAAAGGCATGACCCTTTCATTTCAATTTCAACCCCAAATACTTATACACAAGCATTCCAGCAGCTAATCAGAAAACCCCAGAAGGCTTTGGGGCAGAATTATACCTGGTCATCGTATTTTGGACAATGCATTTTTTCCCCAGAAATACTTCATTAGATTGCCTTCCATCACATCAGAAAGTCGGCCCCATTATAACCGCCACTGCTCATTATCTTTTGAGAACCCAGATGAAGCCTTCCTGCGTTCCCTTTGGAGATGACAATTCAAAAGCAGCATAGGATGACATGACAATAGTAACGCTCAATTCTCTCTCCTCTCACCATCTGTCGCTGAGACACTGCTTGCGGGCCTTCCAGGCGAGACTGTTGCCAAGGAAACAGCCGTGCACTCCTCTCCCATCCTGTCATTAGCAGAAGGACACTGCTGTGCAATCCTGGGGCCTCTTCTCTCTAAGACCAGTCTCGCAACCTAGAAGTGTGGGTGGATGAACTCAATTTACACCTCATATGGAAACCAGGAGGTTCTCCCTCCACACTGCAAATGCTTCATAATTTTTTTTTGATACTTCCAGTAGCTGCCTCATTTGAATCTCAAATCAAAATCTCCAATCTAGCCTATTTGTTGGGGTCCAGAGCCACATCTCCAACTGTCTACTGGACAAATGATCCTGGAAGTAATGCACATACTTCCGTTTCAGTATATTCGAGGCCAAATCATCTTTGTCTCGCTCACCCTCCCTTGCCCCCTCCTCATTCTGCCTAAAACACTCCTATTGTTGCCTTTGCTCTCTCAGAACCCAGACCTGTCCCTCAGCTAACCTCCAGGGGCCACATTTGCAGCAGCCCAACTCTCTTCCTTCCACCCTCCAAATACACATCTGGCTTCCAAGGCTTGCATGTTCTCCACCAGAAACATCCCCCACAATGTTCCCTTCTCCATTCCCCCTCCTGTTGCCAATGGCCAGCAGAACTTGGGCAAGCACCCTCTCCCTTGACGTCCTGGACCCTACCACCTCTTCCTTCAGTCCATTCCCCTCAAGGTTACTGGTGGATTAAAATAAGACATGAGTTGAATGTGCAACACTCTTGATTAAAATTCTCCAGTGTTTTTCATCACCTAAAATTCAACCCCTCAGGACAGTATCCCGGGCTCCTGTCGATCCAGCCTCCCCCTTGGTTTCTGGTTCAGTTTCCCACCCTCCTCCCCCACACCGTATGCTCCCATTAGCCAGGGCACGATCCCATCACCTGGAAGCTTCTGATTCTAAGCTTCCATTCAGGGAACCCGACCCTGCCAACATCCTCCTGCAGCAACGGTCGCTCAGCACCAAGCCTGTGACCCCAGCGTGACAGTCGCTACTGTTTTCACCACTAGTAGGCTGGCCAGATACATTCCCTAAGCATGCCCACTAGCAAAGTTCTAAAGAATAGAGAATACTAATAAATGATGACTGTTTCCAAGATATGTCAACCATGGCCACCAAGACAAGTAAGTCTCACCACAAACCAGAAGAATGCTTTGGGCAAGGAAGCAAAAGGAGGCCCTTCCTTGCCTCTATTTGCCAGAGGGTCCCAGGGGTTCTCTGCATTTCTGCCAACTGCTCAGTTGCCAAGAGGGAGACCCCAGCTCTCTGGCTTAGGACCCTGCGGCAAGCAAAGGCTCCCACTCCCCGGTGGAGGATGGGACAGAGAACAATAACATCCAGATGCTGCCTGCATACCGCACAGAAAGAGAACTTAAAGTTAATGCTCTGGGCATCCTGAGTTCTACGTCATTGTCATTAAAGGACCCCCAGGGCAGTGTGTCCTATAATTGCACAAGGTGATGGGACTGTCACGAACTTGGGCCGTGGTGGGGTGTCAGTGCGTGCCAAGGCCAGTGCCGAGAGGCCCTGAGAGCAGATGAAGGCATTGGCCAGCTACGGCTGGAGCTGAGAGTATAAGAGGATGGCCGGAGCCAGGCAGGAGAAGTCCCTTCGCTTCATCAGCTCAGCCCAACTGTCTGATTCCAGACTCTAGGCAAGTGACAGCAAGATTTTCAGGGCTCCCTACGGGAGGTGAGCTTCCCTGCCTGGGAACATCTGCCTGCTTCCTCCTGACTTTGACACCTCCAGGGAAAAGTGCTGCTAAAAGGTAGATGTGAAAGGAGAAAAAAGCAAACAGAAACGAAAGTCTCATTTGTCTCCTGCCTACCCGTCTCGCACCCAGAGGCAACTGCAGCTTCCGATGTTGCCAGGAAATCTCTGGAGGGATGGGAAGCTCCCCAGTAACCAGCAATGTTGCACTCACCTGTCCAGAGCCCTTGAGGCACTGCACAGCCTGCTTGTGGGTGAGGCCACACAGACTCACTCCATCCACCTGCAAGAGCCGGTCACCTGGGAGGGGGAAGATGTCATGTCCCCGAGCTCCTCAAGCTGCAGGAAGGACTCTTTGGGGAGACTTTGCCCAGCACCTCTCCATGCAGCCTCAAGGAAGAACAGGGAGCTAAGCTGGGAGGAGCCCCGACTGGGCCTGAGTACTGGCCCCTTGTGAACACCTCCACACGCAGTGGTCTAGAAACTTCTGTCATTGGCACAGAGTAGTTAAGCCAACTAACAAGCACAGCCTTGTGCTTTTTCTCAACTCCTGTGAGACTATTTCTGAAAGTTTTTGCAAGTCTCCTACAGGGAACATTCCTCTCTCTCGGATAGTTTTTATTCCAAAAAAAGGTCAGGGAGACCCGGTTGATGCCAGGGACACTGGAATTCTAGGGGAAATGTATGTAGGTAAGATCTCAGTGCATTTTTTAGCTCCATTCTGGCCATTTTGGAGAGCAGTGAAAACTCTTCCCCTTCCTTCAGAGCAGTGGGCTTGAGGAAGGGCAGATAGGAGGCTTGCTGGAGCACTACTCCCATGAAAGCCAAGTGGCCACAAGCTTATTTAAAAATCTTGTATTTTTAAATCACCTGTGTTTCCCAAGTATTTTGAGCCCCATGTTACATGTCAGGTAGTGGGCCAGGCTAAATCATCTTTTCCAGGTGAAGAGGCTGAGAGCTAGAGAGACAATCATTTGTACAGGGAAGAGAGTGAGAGTTGGGCAAAGCTTGCAGGCTGCAACCCCCAGGCCAGGGCTCCTCACACCGCAGAACACAGAGCCCATCCCTCACCCTGCAGGATCCGCCCTTCCTTGGCAGCTGGCCCTCCAGGAACGATGGATTTCACGTAGATACCTCCACAGAACACGCTTGTGTTAATTCCTCCCTGGAAAATACAATAAAAAAACTCACCAGCCATTTGCTCCCCTCCTAAAGGGGCTTCCCCAACCTCCCTGACTCAGAGAGCCCCCATCTGCCGTGCACCTTTACCTATCACCTCCTATCCATGTGACACCATCTTACATATTCACTTGTTTGTTTAGGCTATCTTATCCACTGAGCAGGAAGGTTAGATGCTCATAAGAAGTGTAACAATATGAGCTGGATGAGAGAGTTGTGCTGTACCCAGCCCAGCACTGGCCCACGGCAGATACTCAGAAATGAATCATATCAATGTACCACTTTGTGTCTCCATAAGCAGAGGCCAGCAAAGGTGGATACAGCTATGATCCAAAAGGCTGGTGCCTGGCCTGTCGCATGCGCTTGTGTGTCGATCTCCGTACGCAAAGGCAGAATTCAACTACACAGTGCTCCGCAAATTACTATGCTTTTAACTTAACAATAGATTACTAAGGTCCATACCATCACTAGACAAAGATCTAACCCTTTTTCTTCTAATTTTTCCATGCATGTATGTACATACATATAAAGATTCAGTGGGGCTATACCATTTATGTACAATTTTTATCCTCACTCCTCCAGGGTCTGCCAGATGGAGCTCAGGAATCAAATGCAGTGTCCATCCTGAATAGAAGTCTTGCCAACCTGACTTTGTCCTGGCGTTGGACATGGGAGCATGAAGCCCCACTGTGTCCCTGCTGTGGATGTATGGAGACAACCCCACTCATCTTTGGCTTGTGTCCCTGTGTCCCCACCCCGCCACCCTTCCTTATTGTCCAGGGCAACCTTAATTCCAACCATGCTCCTTGGAGTGTCTGCTCATCCCAAGTGTGTCATTAGTCCCCCAGTTTCACCTTCAACTCCTATTCCCCATTGAGGCTCCCACAGATTTTCTTGGTTCATCACTTCTGGTATGCTGCCTGTACCCAATGGGCACTGGGTTATTAGAGATTGGCATATGAGTGCAATGCCCACCAAGGCTCCAGATGAACGTCTTTCAACTATTTACTTTTCAAACTCTCTTAGAAATTCTTACAGTCACACTGAATCCAAGTGTCCCGTCTTCTTTAACCAGCTCCACGAAGTAAATTTCACTGGCCGTGGTTTCTGAAGGTGATGGAGGACAGGAAGAACCAGCACCCTGCCACAAACGAACAGGAAAAGAGACAGTGTGAAGGCACGGGCCCTGCCTGAGCGGATGGCATCTCTTACCCCTGTCTTGCTCTCAGGAGAGAGAGGAAAAAATTTACATGCTAAAAAAAATCGTTAAGTTTCAGGGTTGGGCCAACAGAGGATTCCTTGTATGAAACTTGGGCTTGTCTCCTGGTCTCTCCAGCCTTGTTTCCCAATCCACAGAACTGGAATGCACGATCTCCTTCTAACAATGAGTATGGATGATGCCCAACACCTAACAAGGACTCAATAGATTCCCTTCTGTTTCTACTTGAGATGCAAATATTGTTATGAGAACTGAAGCCATTCAACTGCTTCCTACACACATGACACCATTCAAGTGAGGGCATGCTGGATCCCAGACACATAGCAGCCTCCCAGCAGAAGAAAACCTCAGGAGGATCTTCAGCCATTGAGCGACAGCAGCTGCATGGGTCTCTACTCCACAGTGAGTGAATGCATGAGGGAAGGACAGAAGAGAAAACTATCTACCTCATCCCAGGCATTCTGCTCAGCGCTGTGACATGCAGACGTTGAGCCATCCTTCTAACCATGCAACGTTAATTGAGTACCCACTGTATGCCAGGTACTGTAGAAGTTGGGGAGATGGCAGTGAGAAGACACATTTGCCCGTATTGAACTACTTCTAATGGGGAAGGATCTTTCAATGAACTGTAGCAAGAAGATGGGGCCACGTACTCCCAGCCTTTTGTCCTATCTGCCTCCTTGACTTAGCTTCTTCTGGTCTGCCTTGTCAGAAGATACAATTAGCACATAGAAGATAAACAGGCTGAAGTGAGCTAAGAAAAATCTCTGGTGCTAATATTTGGTTTTTGACTTGAGTTCCTGACACAGAGCTCTCAAATCCCTTGGAATTTTCTGGGTGAGGAGAATGTCTGGTTCTAAAGAGCGGACTCTGGCTTCCTGTACAGTTTCAGGATGGGGACTAGTGACCAGAAAATCAAACCATGATGAGAAGCTTGGAACTTTCCACTCCACCCAACTCCCTGTCCTCTGGGGAGGCAAGAGGAGCTGGAAGTTGAGCTAATGATCCATCATGTCTGTGTGCTGAAGCCTCCACAAACATTTTAAAAGCATGGGATTCATAGTTGCTGTGTTGATAAACCCATCTACGCAGGAAGTATGGCACACCCGCACTCCGGAGGGACAGAAGATCGCACCCTCAGGACCCTTCCAGACTCCACCCTGTGCGTCTCTTCATGTGCCCGCTTCCATTAACAACATCCTTTACAATAAATCAGCAGTGGCTGGTTTCCATTTGAAACTGAACCGTTTCTGAATGAAACTGTTTTCCTGGGTTCTGCGAGTTGTTCTAGGAAATTAACAAACCCAGGAAGGTGGTTAAAGAGAACTCCAGTTTGCAGCCAAGTCAGACAGGAGTGTGGGTAACCTGGGGGCCAATGACTTGATTGTGGTCTGAAGCGGAGCCGTTTTGAGGAGCCACCTGTGGGGCCTGGTGCTAATTCCAGCCCATTAGTGTCAGAATCGCTTGATACGGAAAACCCACACAACAGGGGGCGCTGCGTGTGAGAGAAAGAGCAGAGTTTCATTCTAGACACAGGGCTTTGAGGCGGACTGAGCGGAAGACATGCAGCTGACCCCGCTCCATGGGGCCCAGAGCAAAAGGGAAAGAGGTATGGGGCAAGGACACCTTTCCATCAGTGAGACACAGCTGGAGGGGGGCGGCCCGGGAACTAAAGCAGACAGCTCTCCACACCCCAGAGCCAGCCCTTGTCTCTTCCTCCTTGGTGTGTTGGCTGTCCGCCTGACGTGGCAAATAGAGAACAAAGAAGAACTTTTGAGCCAAGGCTGTTAGGCTCCACGGCCTGTTCTCTTTACTCCGGGTTCTAGAGTGAAGCAAGAGGATGATTACCTTGAATGGCAGAGCAGACAGCTGAGGCCTCAACCTGGGCATTACGCTCTGAGTCTGAGGCACTTCCAGTTCTTCAGTATTTCTCTCCCGGTCTTGTGTGTGTGATGAAAAACTTCCCCGGGGCCCATCGCTCAGGCTGTCTGTAGAGAATACGCCTGAATTGGCTGTGCTATTCTTCTCCTCGCTTGAGGTATTGCCACAAACACCTAGAAAAACAAGCCAAGAGGAAACCGGCAGCCTGGGAAAAGGCTGGTGTCTCAGTGGCATTTCTACGCGGGGCACCATGTGTTCCTCCAGTGATGGAGAGCTCTTTCATACCAGCTGGGAGCCGTGTGAGTTTAGCACCTCATGAAAGATGATGCATTCAGAGTAGAGGAAGGGAGGATTCTGCATGTGCTCTAGAAGCTTAAATAGAGCTCGTGTGACCCAATTATGAAAACGCAGGAGCAAAAGACAGTTATAATGGCAGTTCCCCCTTACCAAGCTCTTGTCATGCGTTGAGCACCAAACACGCACGTACATATGTATCTTTCCATCTGTGACCCCAGGAAGGTGTGACCCCAGCTCAAACATAAGAAAGCAAAGTGAAAAGCATTAAATCTTGCCCAAGACCCCATAACCAGCATGCGGCAGCGCTCTTAAAGCTGGCCTCTTTCAGCTTTAGGGCTGGATAGGGTCCCTGCCTATCGCACCTGTGATCACCCTATGATCCAAAGACCAAAGTGCCCAGTCACTGGGAGCAGCTTTGTACTAACTGATGGTGGACTCCTTTCGGGTGAAGACTGGGCCACTGATTCCCTTTTACCCCATGTCTTACCCTTGAGCTGACATAAAGCAGAGGAAAGAACCTGAAGAAGAGCCAATAGGTAAAACCCTGGGCAAGGTAACTCACATTTCTGGACCTCAATTTCCTATTATCTAAAATAGAAATAATATCAACTACTTCACAGGGTTGGCTTAGAGATTATATTCCGAGAAAGATGTTTGTATATGGAGAGAGAGAGGGAGAGAGATTACAGCTTAGCACTTGGTACTAGGAGCCTGGATCCACGTGTTTGCTATCCATGTGTTAGTATCAGTGATTCAACTAGATCCCAGTGTATAGGAGGAAGGAGCACAGTTAGATTTTCTTTAAATCTGGATATATAGACACAGAAGTAAGTTTAAGACTTTTGATACAGACTCATTACCACCCAAGAAAGTGCCCAAATCCGATGAATGAACTTAATTTAATGAATTAGATTAGAAGTTGTTCAGTCCTAAAGGTGTTCGGTAGAGAGTGGTGGAGCCACCATTCAGTAATGCCTTATTTCTGGCCATTTTACTCAGACTCTGCTGCCCTTGTCCTCTGGCAATGTTGGAAGCATCTGCTCATTTTCTTCTCTACCCTTGACAAGAGATGAGGACAGGACTTATGATTGCATTAAAATGTCAAGCTGTGCAACGTATGTCCTGCCTAATGGAAATACAAGCTAGGAGACCTTCTACGGGTAATTAAAACTCATTTTATTGTAGATGGTGTTGACTGCTCCTGAGGGAATAATATCTGTCTTGTTCTTGACCTCCAATCTAGAGCCCCTCCCCCAATAGCACCCCGACCAGATAGAAACTCCTCTGCCCACAGTGACCAGCGGGAGCCTCTGTGAAAACATCTTCCTCCAACAAAGGTAGCAGCTGTGTCGAGGAACTCCAGCTGTGACCAGGCAGAGTCACTAACAGGTGACAGGTTCCCAGGATGAGAGTACATGTAATTCAGAGGCACTGTGGGTCCTCTATCACCTAAAATTCTAACATGAGACTGTGATTTTGAGCCTCACCGATTTGGGGGCGCCACTTTTGGTCACCCCCCCCAATCCTAGCAGGCACCCTCGACACAAATGACTCCAGCTCGACTGTATTATGTTTCTCGATTTAAGAAAAGGATGGTTTGCTTTCTCCTCTCTGTCCTTCCTGCGGAACGTGTAGAGGGAAACCAAGGACAGCTAAAATAATGTGGGAAGGACACTGGTAATGTACAAAAGCCACTAAAGCAGTGAGTTGCGGCTGGCGTTTTGGAAGGGCTGGGCAGGCGCCTGGGTCAGCCCTAAACACAGGAGGAAAGGCACATGCCTGAGGCCCCAGCTTTGCCCCTTCTTCCACTCCCCGTAGCTTCTGGACCAGGGGGAGCTGCGGCACCCGGGAAAGCCATCTGGTGATGGTGTGCACACACACAAGAATGAGAGAGATTTTCCAGTGGGCGAGGCAAAGGGGGCAACGACATTTAGGACCCAGAATCGCTGGCTGGTGTGGCTTGAAGCATTGCTGTGCATGAGAGGGAATTATACAAAGCTCCTGGAGTGTGAGCCTTGCTTTGCAGGCAGTCTGCTGGCAAACTGCAGGGTCACCCAACCAAAAAGCAGTGGAGGGCCTAGGTAACTGGGAGGGAAGGAGATGTTAATATTGCCCCATTACTTCCACCGAGCCCCCACTAAATCTGCCCCAGATGAACGTAGCAATATTGTTTTTGATAGTAGATAATTGTCGTACAGTTACCTACAGGATGACTAAAAACATCTTCAGAAAAGAAAAACAAACCTGTACTCTCTTGATTGGTCTGTAACATGCTGAGCCTGATGAAGAATAGAATGCTTGTTATGTGAGTAGCCCCCCACCTCCAGCTCCTTCCCTCTGATTGCCACACCTATGCCCCCAACTATGCAGAAACCCCGCAGCAGCCACCTTCAACAAGGACTTGGGAGACACAAAGCAGAGCCTCCCTGTCTTGCAAGAAGAGTGGCAGCAAAACCCACAACGGCTGCGTCTGATAAAGAACTGAGGCGGGCTTCCCCCACTCAGCAGGACAAGGAACGGTAGAGCCTGCACTGGCCCTGAAATCGCGGAGTTTATTGATTTGTGCCAAAGCCGTTACCACGGGGAAAGTAACAAACAAGACCTCCGTGACTTAAACTCCCAGCCCCAGAAGGTAAAGATGCACTCCTGAGAATAAAGAAGACGCCCCAGCTTCTGAAAGGAGGTGAAGACATACCTTTTGACTGAGAAATGATTAATTCTATGGTGTCAGGAGAATTCTGAATCATCCTAACAGCCATATCAAATGTGAAGCCCTCCAGACTGATGTGATTCAGGGCTAGTATCTGCGCTCCTGGAAGAATAAGACATCTCAATCATCCCATCAAGAAAATGAAAAAGAGCAATTCCTTAAAGCAGCATCTCTGGCAATTTAATAAGACATACCTGGTTTGATCTTTTTGGCTTTTTCAGCTGGTCCCCCAGGGATAATAGAAGATATAAAGATGCCGGGATCGACTTTGCCTACATCTTCCCCCTCATTAATCACAAAACCTAGAGTCCAATTACATTAAAGAAGATGATAATGATTTTGCAGCTCAGAGAGGTTAGGTTATTCACTTGAGGTTATGCAGCTGATATTTGTACCTAGGCCCTCGGATCTTCGAACAGCTCTTTCTACTCTGCCACGACACATGGAGAAAGGTAGCTGGTCTCCCTTTCAGAAGCACAGCTAAAGCCCATCAATGTACATGGATTTTGCTCCAGTACATAATCAGAGATAAGAAAAAGATGATTTTTAATCAAGCAACTTCTCTCAGTGCCTTATTTCTTGTAAGGTTATAATAAGGTTCTTAGGTGTCTTCAGATGTGGTAAATTGTAAGAGGTGAAAAATATTGTCTATCCTTCATCACTAAGAATTTCAATGTACTAAGAAATGGTGTTAGGTGAAAAATTGTTCTTCTACCTTGTTCTTAGATTTTCAAGATACGCACTCCAAAATCCTATGGGATCTAAAAAGAAACTTTTGTCCCCAAAGTCCCATTACTCATTAGGGATATTTAAAGGGAAGAAAAAGAAGTGATCACTGAAAAAAGGCAAATTGGAAGGGGACAGGCAGGAAAAGGGAGTAGGAAAGTCTAAAGGGAAGATGGTACACACCTCCTTTCTGCCCAGAGAGAGAGAGACGGGGACTCCTCTACCGGGGGGCCTCTTACCAAAACCACGGTGTGGGTCCCGGCTCAGAGTCACGTGCACAATTTCTCCATCTGGTTCAGCTATGAAGCTCCTTCTCCTGTTATTTCGTGATCCTGGATATGGAAACAAAGCCCCACACTGTGCTTTTTCCCAAAATGATCTGAGATGTGCTGCAAAGGGTGTGAACAGCATTTCACACACACGCATGCACGCACGCCTAATGCTGGGCGTGGATCACTGAGCACACACAGATGAGCCACTGGGTCAGTGGTGGCCCCTCAAAAGCAGCGGCAAGGCAGGGCAGGCCATGTGCTGTTCTGCATGACTTACTACAGCTGTTCTTTGTCTGCACTGGTCTTAGGATAAGACAGAATGGGAGCAGAGATGACTTTGCTGACAGGGCTTCCCAGGGAGTACAAAGGTAAAGAAACTCCCTGCCGATGCAGGAGACATAGGTTTGATCCCTGGGCCAAGAAGATTCCCTGCAGGAGAAAATGGTGACCCACTCCAGTATTTTTGTCTGGAGAATCCCATGAGCAGTAGAGCCTGGAGGACTATAGTCCACGGGGTCGCACCGAGTAGGAAACGGCTGAGCCACTGAGCCTATACAGCCTTGCTGACAATGAAAGTTAAAACTAGAGTTGAAGCGCAGAGATGAGACAGCAAAGCCTTCCTCTTGCTGGCCCCTCACCACCAGGGGTGATGTGGCCTCAAAGTCCAGCGGAGGCACCCTGCAAGCTTTCCCCCAGCTTGGGTCTTGCAGAGGACTCGAGACAGAGCCTTAAGGGACATTCCAATGCTGACCACAGACCGCATGGAAAAATCCCCAAACGGTAACCCAGCCTTCAAGGATTTCCACATCCCTTCCGCCCACAGGGCACCATAATGGGACTGGCACACAGGTCGTGTAAAGAGCCACCTGGTGGTATTCCAGATCCAGCCCCCAGGCTTAATGCTCATCCAACATAAATATCTTCTCTAACTCAGGAATCTTTATGTCCCACTGGGGACCTCCCTAGAGTATATATGACAAAGGGGGAGGCTGCCTGCCCTGTATGTGTTTTCTGGTAAGAGAAAGGGAGAGTGTTAGTTGCTCAGTCATGTTTGACTCTTCGCAACCCCATGGATTGTAGCCCGCCAGACTCCTCTGTCCATGGACTTTTCCAGCCAAGAATACTGGAGTGGGTTGCCATTTCCTTCTCCAGGGAATTTTCCAGGGATTGAACCCAGGTCCCCCGCACTGTGGGCAAATTCTTTACCATCTGAGCCACCAGGGAATCCCCTTTCTGGTAAGTAGTGGGAGGTGATATTCTGGGACTGCATGTAACAAAAATGGATGCAGCATCTTTCTAACCACACCTCTCCATGGCAGGCATTCCTCACACTGGACCAGAGTGCTCAGAACCTTGGCCAGGGCTCACACATTTCAGATCGATGTGCCCAGCGCAAGCCACGAGTGGACAAGGGCTCTTCTCAACCATACGTAGTTTTGAGATTCATGGAAAAGCAAAAAGACTGTGAACATTATTGGAGAAGCAAAATGAAGTGACGGCCAAAGGCTGAAAGCAAGCATAACGTGTACGGTTTCCTTTACCCCTGCTCGGCCGGCGGCTGGCCTGTACCTGTGCGCGTGCTCTGAGCAGGCTGCCCGGAGAGAGGGTCACAAGTTGTTGGCTTCTGAATCAAACAGAGGCGCTCCAGCTGCTCTCGGCCAAGGCAGGGGCTGTGGGGAAAGACAAGTTTAGACAAGAGGCCCCTGGAAGGCAACTTCCCACCATTCAGAGTATGTGTGGTGGTCCCATGCTCTATCAGTCAGCAGATCCATGCTGCTGCTGCTGCTGCTGCTGCTGCTGCTGCTGCTGCTGCTGCTGCTGCTGCTGCTGCTGCTGAGACGCTTCAGTCGTGTCTGACTCTGTGTGACCCCATAGACGGCAGCCCACCAGGCTCCACCATCCCTGGGATTCTCCAGGCAAGAATACTGGAGTGGGTTGCCATTTCCTTCTTCAATGCATGAAAGTGAAAAGTGAAAGTGAAGTCACTCAGTCGTGTCCGACTCTTCACGACCCCGTGGACTGCAGCCCACCAGGCTCCTCTGTCCATGGGATTTTCCAGGCAAGAGTACTGGAGTGGGGTGCCATTGCCTTCTCCAGCAGACCCATAGATGCCGTCAAAGGTTGATCTGGTTATTCCCCTTTCATGGAAAGTTATCAGTAACCTCTGATGAAAGAGATGGGAATACCAGACCACCTGACCTGCCTCTTGAGAAACCTATATGCAGGTCAGGAAGCAACAGTTAGAACTGGACATGGAACAACAGACTGGTTCCAAATAGGAAAAGGAGTACATCAAGGCTGTATATTGTCATCCTGCTATATAGTTTTTATATATAGTTAACTTATATGCAGAGTATATCATGAGAAACACTGGGCTGAAAGAAGCACAAGCTGGAATCAAGATTGCCAGGAGAAGTATCAATAACCTCAGATATGCAGATGACACCATCTTTATGGCAGAAAGTGAAGAAAAACTAAAGAGCCTCTTGATGAAAGTGAAAGAGGAGAGTGAAAAAGTTGGCTTAAAGCTCAACATTCAGAAAACAAAGATCATGGCATCCGGTCCCATCACTTCATGGGAAATAGATGGGGAAACAGTGGAAACAGTGTCAGACTTTATTTTAGGGGGCTCCAAAATCATTGCAAATGGTGACTGCAGCCATGAAATTAAAAGACGCTTACTCCTTGGAAGGAAAGTTATGACCAACCTAGACAACATATTAAAAAGCAGAGACATTACTTTGTCAACAAAGGTCCGTCTAGTTAAGGCTATGGTTTTTCCAGTGGTCATGTATGGATGTGAATGAGAGTTGGACTATAAAGAAAGCTGAGCATTGAAGAATTGATGCTTTTAAACTGTGGTGTTGGAGAAGACTCTTGAGAGTCCCTTGGACTGCAAGGAGATCCAACCAGTCCATCCTAAAGGAAATCAGTCCTGGGTATTCATTGGAAGGACTGATGTTGAAGCTGAAACTCCAATACTTTGGCCACCTGATGCGAAGAGCTGACTCATCTGAAAAGACCCTGATGCTGGGAAAGACTGAGGGCAGGAGGAGAAGGGGACGACAGAGGATGAAATGGTTGAATGGTGTTACCGACTCAATGGACATGAGTTTGGGTAAACTCCTGGAGTTGGTGATGGACAGGGAGACCTGGTGTGCTGCAGTCCACAGGGTCACAAAGAATTGGACATGACTGAGCGACTGAACTGACTGACTGATGTGAGTCATTAGGGTTGTGAAAATCTGGCTTTCATAAACTAAAAGTAGAGGAGATTGCTGAGGACTCTGATTCAGCTTTCGGTTGAGAAGGCTGGCTGCCATGCAACGTTGCCAGTCCCCTCATGGGCATGTACACCTCTTAGGTCGCTGGAAGGGTGTTTTGCAGTCAAAACATTCTCAAGATGGCCTCGAGTCAGTCATGGCCTCTCTGAGCTTTTAATCTATCAAGTGAGCTGAGCTCACCATACCAGTCATCCCCACCAGCGGGCTGGACACGTAAATAACACAGTCTTGGAGGCTTCAGACCAGTCCAGATGAGTACCATCAAGAGGAGAAGAAGCAGCCAGCCAAGCCCTGCCCTAAATTTGTAACCCAGAAAAGTGTGAAATAGAATAACAAAATGCTTGTTATTTTAAGCCACTGTGCTTTGGAGTTGCTTGTTACACAGTAATAGATAGTTTTGCTTCATCATTATTGATTAGGTTTGCAGTATATGGTAAAGCATATTTGCATCAACAGATTGGGAACCATAATTTTCTATGAATTGCTTTAAGATATAATATATGCATCACAATCCAAATCAACCACCATTTCCTCTTGCTGAAACAGATGTATAACTCATTCCAAAGAACAGCTCCTCTAACATCTTCATTGCTCCTATAACATCACATGCTGCCTGTGAATCTGTGCTATTTATAGAACCTACCATGTTAGTGCAATCCAACTTATAGGCCATTTTAAAATTTATGGATCATTGTGTTATAATGTAGAGTTATGTTGATAAGCTCATTATTTTGCCTTGCAAATTACATTGCAAGTGATTGATCAACAAAGAAAGCAGCAGTGTAGCAGTTAGGAGCGCAGATTCCAGGGCCAGTTGTGTGTGTTCAAGTCTCAAAATGGGAGAAACTACTTTGTAGGGTTGTGAAGGCTAAAGTCTTTGATGGGTACAGTGTTTAGAACAGTACCTGGTTCATGACAAACCCAAAAAGGCTATTACAACTTGTTTATTTTGTCTTCATCAATTTCATATCATCACCTGGCTCTTTCTCCACCAAAAGATAGAGCAACATAGTAGGGGGACACGGGATATCTGCCTTAGAGTGTTTAGCATCGATTTGGCCCACAGACAGCCTTCGGGAAATCTCTATGGAATTAATTGATAATTACCCAATGAATGCATACTTCCCTGAGACATCTGACCTCCTTTAAACAAGGTCTTCACATAGGGATTGCTCCAGAGCACCAAGTACATGGCGGTTCAGGCCCAGAGAGCAGACGAGTCAAACCCACCTGCCTCTGAGTCCTTGTGCCCCTGTCCCCTTGCTGGTGTCCATGGTGAAGTTGTCCAGTGACCTGCGCAGCAGGCCTCCCGCGGCATCCTCCAGCCCGGGTATGAACAGCGCGTTTTCTGAGCACGACAGTCTCTGAATCCAAGTGAGTTGGTTGGACTGGGGCAGGTGTGCAAGACTCAGACTGCCCATTTGCACACACTTGTCGGAGTCTGAAATGTGGCAGAAACAGATGAACGTAAATACCCACAAGAATGATGCTGGTTCCATCACTCTTACGGCAGCAACACGTCACAGGCCCCAAGCGCTCTCCTGGCTTTTCCGTTTTTTCAGAGGGACCTATTTCTCCTCATGCTGGCTCGTGGAGCTGCTGTGATGAGCCCTGAGAATGCCAAGTCTGCCTAGTTAGCACTCACTAAGGAAAGAAAGCTCAGACACATAGGTAGGAAGAGACAGGATACCCTCCATCCCCCGGCAGCTGACAGGACTTTGAGCCACAGTTCACGGCGCCAGCAGAGCCTTGTGTAAAATTAACTGCCGCCCCCCATTCTGCCTGCTGCCTTTACAAACCATCCTTCAAACATTAACAAACAGGTCTGCAGATTACCTGAGCTCCCAAGATTACTCTCTGCACTGTGGAACGCAATCTTTCATCTCTACACAGCTTAGTTTCCTTATTAATAAGATTTAAGACCCTATTTTCTGAAATATGAATACATCAGATGTGTTGTCTTCCAGTTTTAACAACGCCCTCCCTCCCTTCCTGCAGAAAGAGGTAACAGATGCTTTTGATGAAATCCCAGGAACGTGACGTAAGCCCAGGAACGTGACTCTCACCACGTCACTCTTTATGTCATTCATAAGAAACTGGATTTGATAGATGGATTCCTTAAATTAACTAGGATTTATACGAAGCCCAGTTTGTAATTGGAAAAAAGAAAATGAAGACTATGTTCTGACTATCAACAGATGGTACGACCCTGTTACCACCAAGAAGAGAAGAATGCTCAGCACGTGGCATTTGCGTAGCTCCTGTTGTGTGCATGAGCATGTGTGTCTGCACGCATATCCAAAGCACAGTGAGGTGCCTTCAGTGAGAGCTTGTCCGTGCGCGTTGATTTCCTCCAGTAGACAATCCCCCTAATCTACAATGGGCCTGGTTCGCTATCAGCACTGCACCCCCTGAAAAAGGTAGCTCTTTTTTTTTTTTTTTTTTTTTTTGGCCTCACAACATGGCATATGGGATCTTAATTCCCTGACCAGGGATCAAACTTGCTCTGCCTGCAGGAATCTTCATCCCTGGACTGCCAGAGAAGTCCCAACATAGTCTTTAAAAAAATACTGGGGAGGGGGGACATTCTGTGTCTAGGAGGCATTCAGTACCATCATTCACACACAGTAGGCAAGGGAGATGGAGAGGGAAATGGCACCCACTCCAGTATTCTCGCCTGGGAAGTCCCATAAACAGATGGGGTGCAAAGGAGTCAGACACGACTTAGCAACTGAGCAACAACAGGCAAGCAAGAAAAGAAGACGGAACGCAATCTGAACATGACACAGAAGCAATGATAGTGACATCCACACTAGCAGCCTGCCCATCCTGTGTGCTTGTCGCATGCCAGGTGATAGAGCAGCGATGATAGCAATATCCACGCTAGCAGCCTGCCCATCCTGTGTGCTTATCACATGCCAGGCACAGTGGTAAGCATGTCATCTGTATTGACTCATTTAATCCTCAAAAGAACACTGTGGGTTAGATATATTATACCTACTTTATAGATGAGGAAAAGTGAGGCTAAGAGAGAGTTGACAATTTGCTCAAGGTCCCCAGGGCTTGTAGGTGGTAGAGCAAAACTCACTCAGCTGACTTTATAGCCCACACCAGAAAATGGATGTGCCGAGGATGTGGAGATAAAAACAGCACAGGAGAGTCATCTGGAGCATGTCCAGCCCCCTCTGATTGCCAAGGTCTAAGGGGACAGTGACCTTAGCCCTAATTATGGTGGCTATTTAATACCCACAAGGAGACACTGTAGTGAAAGAAAGTGATGACAGGGACTCAGCTCAGAAAGGTTTTGTGGCTTTCAAAGAACCCTATGTATAGAGGTTGGTGGTACGGGAAGAAGGGGGTATGCACTAAGAGAGGAAGGCTCCAGAAGGTAGCAGAGTAGTAAGATCACTAAGGGCCTGAGTTTCCAGCAGAGTTCTGTCCCCAGCAGAAGAAGGAGAGCATTGGTGCACCAGAGAGGACGCCACAAGGAAACTGGAAAGAGAACTAGGGCAGGACGGTGGCTGGTCATTGCAGATGTGTGGAGTCTGACAGCCACAAGCTTGTGGAAGGACCGCAACCACTCCTGAAGCTTGTGGCCATCTGTCCGAAAGGACGAGAAGCCTGTGGGCCCCCTCTGCGATGCTGACAGATGCTCTCTGATTTAATCCTAAATTTATGCACTTGTAGAAGCTCGGTGATTTTTCTCTCGCCCCAGGGAATCAAATATAACTATAAAGTAATATGCTTATTGAGACAATTCACAGAAGAATGACTAAGAAACATTTGGAAAATGTCCAACTTCCCAACAGTCAAAGAAATGCCAAGTGAAACAACACCAAGAAGTCATTTCTCCCTATAAATGAACAAAGGTAAACATGATAATATCTATTCCAGCAAAGACGCAATGAAACGGGCACAGTGGTGCTGGGCATGGGAATGGCGCTCAGAAAACAAGCAGAAGCCCTAAAAATGCCCCGGCCTTTGTGTCTCGGATTTAGATGAAATCTAGCTTAAAGAAATAATACAAGATGCAAAATAATTTTCTTCCCCTGTTGTTTGCTGCAATATTATTTATGATATTGGGAACTGAAAGCAAGCATAAAATCAAAATAGAAGCACAATTAATTAAATGGTTGCATTTCCACACCAATTTTCCATCCATTCATTCAAAACACATGCGTTAATATTAACCATCTCCCACTTGATACACCTCTGTTTCATGTTGGAACAGTAAAGGCAGGGGCCCTCTCCCTACCCTCTGGGAACTCCCAGCTCACTGAAAAGTGGAGGCAGACACATCCCAAATAAAAGGGGCTGAACGCCACATGTGAGGAGGCGGAGCCTGCACAAAGGCAGAAGCACACAGGCAGTTAACCAGCAAGGACTGCAAGGAGCGGATTGTCCTTGAACTTATTCCTGAAGAATCAGACTTATCTTGGTTGTCTGAGCCTGGAACGGCACGGCAAGTAGAGGCCATGCAGACATTAGATTCCCCAAAATCCCTATTATGGCAGAATTTGTAGTTTGAGAAAACAGTGTATCAAGAGCAAAACAGGCTTAAAAGGACTAATTTTGCTAGTAAGCCCATGGAGTCTTCATAAATATTTTATGCTTATTGATATCAGGCAATAAAATAGATACTGATGATGCCTCGCACTTTATTTTAGCAATAGCAGGTAAGACATAATTTACAGTCATTATTTCTAGCTCCCTGGAAACATCATAGAAATGCTACTCTGTGACTTCAAAGACATATTTATATATTTATTTGGTTTTGCTGAAAATAATAGGCCACTTTTATTTTCTGTATTTGCTTCTGCATATGAATGCTCAATAATGTTGTTTCCTGGTTGATCCCCAACCACAGGATGCCAGGATCCAGTGATGCAGCTCCCCTGTGAATTGACTGGTGCCAAACAAAATCCCTTGGCATGCTGCAGTCTTTGGGGTCACAGAGAGTCAGACACGACTGAGCAACTGAACAACGACAAACAAAACCCCCTCAAGTAGGAGCTGCCGTAAATAGTCACATGGAGACATGAACATCAGACATCATTCTAGATGAGTGAGAAGCAGCACGGCCTATCCTGCTGGGGCACAGCACGGACCTGCTGGACGGACAGTTGCTCAGCTGAGGACACCGAGGCCCAGGAAGGGCAAGTGAGTGTTCAAAGTCACACAGCTAGTAACTGGCATAGCTCTGAGTCTGTTGGACTCCAGCGTCCACATTCCAAGCCTGGGGTTCATCTGCATCCAGATCGCCTGGGTTCTTTTACAAGTGCAGATTCTGATTTAGGGGCCTGAGGTTCTGCCTTCCTAGCTGGCTCCCAGGTGATGCACACGCAGAGACCACTCTGGGAATATGATTGGTGAAACCACTATATTATATCACTGCCTGTTATAAATGAATAGGAAATAATGGTGAGAGCTCAACAGTAAATATGATACACACAGCCTTCAAACCCAAATAGCTTTAGGTTGAGAACATAGTGTCTACTCACCACTTGTAACTCCAGGAGAACTCATCTGAGCATTAAACCCATGCTGGGCGCAGCACAGGCCCAGCAAATATTTACAGGTCTTGACTGAATCAGTGACAAATGCATGCTTTTTCCCAGTGACACTGCTTGTGATGATGAACTTCTTTCGCTGCGGGGAACAAACGCTGACTTTAATATACTGATCATTTTCACCCATCCATCGAAGCACAACTATCCAGAAAATAAGCAAATACAGGAGCTGTCAGTTGGATACCAATATAGTAGGCATCCAGAAGGCCATGGCAGATGTTGTCTGACTATGGCCCAATATTTTTCTTAGTTTTAATACAATCCCTCTTTTTTCCCCCTTCATTTATAAATCAAATATTTCTTTATTGAGCAATTGCTGTCTGCCAAGGACTGTGCTGCTGCTGCTGAAAAGAATATGAAATGAGTTCAGTACAGGCATTGCCCTCAGCAAGAAGTTAATTTCCATGTGCATTGGGAAAGGCCATTAAATATACGTGTAGTTTGCATTGTCCAAACTCGCAGACATGGAAGGCAAAATCTCAGCTAGGAGGTTTATAGAAAAGATAAAATCACATCAGTAATCTCATATTTTCATGCTGTTATGTGCCAGGTTCTGTTCTAAATCCTCTCTGTGTCTTAATTCATTTCATCCTAGGAGCTACAGAATGAGAGCAGTCCCTTCATTATCCTTATTCTACAGATGAGGAAGCAGACAGACTCCTCAGAATGCAGCAGGAACTGAGGTCATATCACCAAGAAACACTTCCTCAACGTTTATACCTTCAAGGCCCATGCACAAAGGGATAATTTTTGTACCGCTCACTGAGATAAACTGGAGAGGAGTATCTATATGGGGCTATCTATATGGAGCTTCCAGGAAAAGATCCTGAAATGTTTGCAATATATAACTCTAATAAGAACAATGAAATATACAGTAATAGAAATTGTATTAAATACAAATTTATATATAACTTCCAAATAAAATCTCTATTCTAGGTATTTCATAAGAACCTTGAGCCTGCTCCTATAAAGATAACTTTATAAATACAGGTTTTATGCTTGAAAGGGCATTCTGAAACTCCTGAACTTCTTTAAGGCTGCTGCTAAGTCACTTTAGTCGTGTCCGACTCTGTGTGACCCCATAGATGGCAGCCCACCAGGCTCCCCCATCCCTGGGATTCTCCAGGCAAGAACACTGGAGTGGGTTGCCGTTTCCTTCTCCAATGCATGAAAGAGAAAAGTGAAAGTAAAGTCGTTCAGTCGTGTCCAACTCTTAGCGACCCCAGGGTCTGTAGCCTACCAGGCTCCTCCATCCATGCGATTTTCCAGGCAAGAGTACTGGAGTGGGGTGTCACTGCCTTCTCCCTCCTTAAGGCTAATCCCTTTTAATTTTTGATAGCTGCCATTCCCAAGAACCTCCATTCACACAATCAAATATTAACAAAGGGTGACAACTGTTCATTGCTTCCCCTTTAAAAAACTCTTTTTTACCGTTAACCTAATTTCAGATAATTTAAGCATTCTCTAAATATCCTTTACTTTTATTAACAAATTAATGTTGACTCTATACTAATGTGAATGGATTTTGAATTCAATTGAATTATATCTAGTATTTTTTATTTAACGCATTTTCTCACACATTTATAGATGCTATCTAACTATCCTTACTAATTTTTACTCAGTATTCAAATTATAATGTCTAAATTCCACTGGCTGATCATTTTATCCATACTTTTCCAAAGTTGAATATTTGCCTAGAATCCATCTACTTAGTCAGTATGCACTGATATCCTTGTATACAGTCATGACAATTTTACATCAAGTTCACTCAGGTATTAAAAATCTTACATAAGTCACTTTTCAAAATTGAATAACTCTTCTTTAACAAACCTAAAAAAAGAGACAGAATTGTTCACACATGCACACATATATACCACATCTTTCTTTCAGACCATAAACTCTTGCCAAACTCTTGTACTTTTGGACCCCAGTGCCTTAAGGTATTAAACACCCCAGAGAGTAGAATTGCTATCTCATTTCTTGGCATGAAGCTGAAAACAGTCTTGCCTGTAGTGGTTTAGATTTTTCTTTCCCACTCTGATAACATCGTTTAATGGGAAATCCATGTCTTCAAGCCAACTTCCACACAAGCAAACTGCTCTGTGAATAACATGATGTGTAACTTGAATCTCAGGGTTTTCAGCATAAACACAAAAAGTGTATTTACATCTGTCTTGTTACAGAACAAAAATACTTGGTGTTTCTGTAACATCATGTTTGTTTCAAAGCATGTTTTATCATTTCAAATATTTCTTCCCTAGTAATTTTATTGTACTTTGGCCACCTCACGCGAAGAGTTGACTCATTGGAAAAGACTCTGATGCTGGGAGGGATTGGGGCAGGAGGAGAAGGGGACGACCGAGGATGGGATGGCTGGATGGCATCACGGACTCGATGGACATGAGTCTGAGTGAACTCCGGGAGATGGTGATGGTCAGGGAGGCCTGGCGTGCTGCGATTCATGGGGTTGCAAAGAGTCGGACACGACTGAGCGACTGAACTGAACTGAACTGAATTTTATTGTTGCTTCTGTTCCTTTGCAGGCTCATTTATTTGTTTGGCTTGACACATCTTTGCAGGATAAGATTCTCTCAGACAGAGGCAGATGCGCCCAGCTAAGGAAGTTGAAACTCCAAACCCCTACTTGGGAAGGCCGTTTCCTGGAAGGGACCCAGCAACAGCTTCATGTGTTTTTATAAAATGTAGAAAGAAAGATGCTTTCACCACAATCAATTAAAATCACTGGCTCTTCTTTCCACTGGAACTCAGTCTTATTTTTCTCACCAGAGCTAACACTGCATGATGGAGACGCAGACCCCACTAAGGAGAGGCGGAAATGGATGGGGCTGCTTGCAATGTAGAGTTAATGGGATTTATTTCTGTGATTTACAGTCTCTTCTGCAATAGTTTATTGCCAGCCATCCCAGAATAGTCCTTCCATTGGACCAACTCACCCAAAATCTCAGCATAAAGACACAGGGTCAGTAGTCATGTAAAATTGACTATGCCCTACAATAACCAGCCTCAGAAGTATGTGGGGTCGGTGCCAGAGAGGAATGAGATTTGAAATGCAGAGCCAGAGGCCAGTCTGCAGGAAACATTTTCAGTCATCAAAAATGAAAACCTGTAATTTAATTCTCAGAAACATCTAATTAAGTGGAATTTTTATCCTATCAGGAATGTACTTTGTAATTGTACACATACTGCCTTATCAATACAGTGCACATTTTTTTTTCTTTTTCTTTTTTTGATGGGAATCACACAATATGAAATTTATTTGATTTTCCTGTGTTGGTAGCCTAGAAACCTGCAGCAGCGCTTCAAAGAGCAAGAATGTCTCTGTCACAAAGCTGCATGTTTTATGGATCTCATCAACAATAAAAACAGCTTTCAATCAGATTTGCTAGATTTCTCTTCTCTCTAGAAAAAAAAGATATTACAAAAGTATCCTCCTATGGAAAAGTACAGAGTGTATGCCACCAAGACTTTGAAAGAGAAAAAAAAACAATTAGAGAGTTTATCTGGAAATTCATTAATAAGAATGTTAACTTTTTTACTTTGGGAATTTTGCAGTAGTTGGTCTTTTAAAATTCAAGAGTTGTGGTGATTTATTTTCTCCTTCTACATGAGCAGTCACTTTAAAACCTTGTTTGTTTTTGGAAATTTGTGTCCTTGTTTTTAAAGAGAGCCCTACAAATGCTGTATCCTCCCAGGCTTCATGCATTTCTCTCCAGACATTTTTAACTACTATTAATATCCAAGAACAGTTATTAGCGTGGGTAAGTTAATCATCTCACAATAAATGCTTTCGTGATTGAATAATCTTCTGAATCGATGTCTGTATCACAGGCGGGCTGCCACTGTACCTACAAATCACATTCATTGGAAAAATGGCAGTTTTTTTCCTATTTCCTTGGCTACCTCTCTTCAGGTTGACAAAACAAATGTTAGCAATTGTCTGAAGCACTCTGGCTTCCTCTAGTAATTAAGCAAATTTGAAACTAGCTTCCTAAGTCATAGCATGAAGAGTTCAAGTCATTTTCTGTGTAAGATGCTGGGTTTGTGGCAAACAGCTGGTGATGTTACTTCCCATGATGACTTTTCCATAAAAAGGGATATTTATGTTGAGGAAGAGACTGGTCATCAGAACATGGAAATCCTAATTAGTCACTGGGTGTTTTTAAGCTACTAAGTTTGTTTTGTGAACCAGATGACTTTTCAGCTTTAAACAAGAAATTATTTGTGGTCATGGGGAAAACAAATATCTGTAAAAGTTAAACCAACTTAAATATAAAATACTTCAGGGAGCTGTTAAATTCATGGCTTCAAAAATTCTATTTTTCAAAATTACTTGGTAGGTTGTCTGCACTTCTACAAATGTTTCAAAAGAAATTACACTGAGAATTGAGAATTTTGAACAATCAAATATGAGATAGAGAAAATAGGAAGTAATAACAGTATTGAATATTCAATAATCGCGACCCCACTGTGGGCTGCCAGTCTCCTCTGTCCATGAAATTCTCCAGGAAAGAATACTGGAATGGGTAGCCATTCCCTTCTTCTGAGGATCTTCCCCACCCAGGGATCAAAGCCTGGTCTCCTGCATTGCAGGCAGATTCTTTTTCATCTGAGCCACCAGGTTAGCCCTCATTCAATAATTCAGTTCAGTTCAGTTCAGTCACTCAGTTGTGTCCGACTATTTGCGACCCCATGAATTGCAGCACGCCAGGCCTCCCTGTTCATCACCAACTCCCAGAGTTCACTCGGACTCATGTCCATCGAGTCCGTGATGCCATCCAGCCATCTCATCCTGGGTCGTCCCCTTCTCCTCCTGCCCCCAATCCCTCCCAGCATCAGAGTCTTTTCCAATGAGTCAACTCTTCGCATGAAGTGGCCAAAGTCCTGGAGTTTCAGCCTCAGCATCATTCCTTCCAAAGAAATACCAGGGCTGATCTCCTTCAGAATGGACTGGTTTCTCCAGATAATCTTTCAAATGAAATCAAGTCATTTGAGTCATTAAATTTCTGAAAAGTCCACAACTATAAATATCAATTACTGTTTTTTTAAAGATAAAGTCAAAAATATTTGGGAAAAAGTCAGTTTTCTGATATCATAAAGGCCACTTTAATAATAAAAATTATGCTCAATTCTGATTTATTTTTAGATGTAAGCTTTTTTTCTAAGTAAAAATAATACTTTATTATGAAATTATATTGAGAATCACACTTTAACAATGTCAGCTTCAACAGCCAAGATGGGAGAAAAGCAAAAAACACTGAGAAAACGAATAAAACCCACTTTGTTCCACTTAGGAAACTCTAATGTAAGATAATGATGATGAAAATAAGAACCAAAGAATCAGAAAATGAAAAAGAAATCTTGTTAGTAGGAAAAATTTGAAAACCACAAGAGAAAATTCAGTAGAAAAAAAAGACAATGTTTACTGAGCCACATGTCAAAGAACTTCATGTTTTATGATGAGATCATTGCTGAAGGTATCGGACTTAGACTCAGAGAACAGGAGAGTTGATTAGCTACTGGACCATTCTCTGCTATGGGGACATATAAAATGTTTCTGATGCCAAATTTTTTGCTCAGTTCAGTTTAGTTCAGTTGCTCAGTCACGTCCAACTCTTTACGACCCCATGGACTGTAGCTCGTCAGCCTTCCCTATCCATCACCAACTCACAGAGCCTACTCAAACTCATGTCCATTGTGTCGATGACGCCATCCAACCATCTCATCCTCTGCCGTCCCCTTCTCCTCCAGCCTTCAATCTTTCCCAGCATCAGGGTCTTTTCATTTTTTTTTCTTTTTTTTTTTTTTAATTTTACTTTACAATACTGTATTGGTTTTGCCATACATTGACATGAATCCATCATGGGTGTACATGCATTCCCAAACATGAACCCCCCTCCCAACTCCCTCCCCATAACATCCCTCTGGGTCATCACCGTGCACCAACCCCAAGCATGCTGTATCCTGCGTCGGACATAGACTGGCGCAGGGTCTTTTCAAATGAGTCGGTTCTTCACATCAGGTGGCCAAAGTATTGGAGTTTCAGCTTCAGTATCAGTCCTTCCAATGAATACCCAGGACTGATTTCCTTTAGGATGGACTGGTTGGATCTCCTTGCAGTCCAAGGGACTCTCAAGAGTCTTCTCCAGCACCACAGTTCAAAAGCATCAATTCTTTGGTGCTCAACTTTCTTCACAGTCCAACTCTCACATCCATACATGACCACAGGAAAAACCATAGCTTTGGCTAGATGGACCTTTGTTGACAAAGTGATGCCTCTGTTTTTTAATATGTTGTCTAGGTTGGTCATAAGTTTTCTTCCAAGAAGCAAGGGTCTTTTAATTTCATGGCTGCAGTCACCATCTGCAGTGATTTTGGAGCCCAAGAAATAAAGTCTGTCACTGTTTCCACTGTTTCCCCATCTATTTGCCATGGAGTGATAGAATCAGATGCCATGATCTTAGTTTTCTGAATGTTGGATTTTAAGCCAACTTTTTCACTCTCCTCTTTCACTTTCGTCAAGAAGCTCTTTAGTTCTTCTTTGCTTTCTGCCATAAGCATGGTGTCATCTGCATATCTGAGGTCATTGATATTTCTCCCAGCAATCTTGATTCCAGCTTGTGTTTCATCCAGCCTGACATTTCACATGATGTACTCTGCATATAAGTTAAGTAAGCAGGGTGACAATATACAACTTTGACATACTCATTTCCCGATTTGGAACCAGTCTATAGTTCCATGTCCAGTTCTAACAGTTGCTTCCTGACCTGCATACAGATTTCTCAAGAGGCAGGTCAGGTGGTCTGGTATTCCCATCTCTTTCAGAATTTTCCACAGTTTGTTGTGATCCACACAGTCAAAGAATTTGACATAGTCAATAAAGCAAAAGTAGATGTTTTTCTGGAACTCTCTTGCTTTTTTGATGATCCAGCAGAGGTTGGCAATTTGATCTCTTGTTCCTCTGCCTTTTCTAAATCTACCTTGAACATCTGGAAGTTCATGGTTCACGTACTGTTGAAGCCTGGCTTGGAAAGTTTTGAGCACTACTTTGCTAGCATGTGAGATGAGTGCAATTGTGCGGTAGTGTGAGCATTCTTTGGCATTGCCTTTCTTTGGGACTGGAATGAAAACTGACCTGTGGAGGTCCAGGTCAGCAGTGGCCCACCGCAGGGGCTCTGGGTGCAGCAGGCCTGGGTGTGGCATAAGCCCTCTGGAGGAGGTCACCATTAACCCCACCATAGAACCACCAGAACTTACACAGGACCACAGGACTGGGGAAAACAGACTCTTGGAGGGCACAAACAAAACCTGGTGTGCCCCAGGACCCAGGAGAAAGGAGCAGTGACCCCACAAGAGACTAACCCAGACATGCCCGTGAGTTCAGGAGTCTCCGGGGGAGGGGGGGTCGGCAGTGGCCTGCTTCAGGGTCACCTGCTTCAGGCTGCACTCGGGAGGCAGCGAGTGCAGCAATGCATTCATGGGACCTTTTGAAGGAGGTCGCCACTATCTTCACTACCTCCACCATCATTTGGCCTAAGGTCAAGCAACAGGGAGGGAACACAGCCCCGTCCATCAACAGAAAATTGGATTAAATATTTACCGAACATGGCCCTGCCCATCAGAACAAGTTTCCCCCTCAGTCAGTCTCTCCCATCCGGAAGCTTCCATAAGCCTCTTATCCTTCTCCATCAGAGGACAGACAGAATGAAAACCACAATCACAGAAAACCAACCAAACTTGTCACATGGACCACAGCCTTGTCTAGCTGAGTGAAACTATGAGCCATGCTGTGCAGGGCCACCCAAGACAGACAGGTCATGGTGGAGAGTTCTGACAAAACATGGTCTACTGGAGAAGAGAAGGTCACACCACTTCAGTATTCTTGCCTTGAGAACCCCATGAACAGTATGAAAATTAATAGTAACTAAATTCAAATAAATGATGTTCAAATGTTATTTCAAAGACTGTACACTTAATAGGTGTGTTGTTACTGTAATTCTTTTTTATTGACTGACAAATGTTTTCACATCCGTAGTCCATGGGAGACAGGCCCGAGGCCTCCACACTATGTGTGCAGAGGGAAAATTAAACTACAAGGGAAATGTTTCAGAAGTTGCAGACTCCGTTGCACCTACCTCGAACTCTCCTTCCCCATCTGTCACTCCCAACCTTGCTCTCAAAATCAATAGATTCCCCAAACTAAAAGAACTTCAGCCAGAGGGAAAGTGTAGTCCTTTTGGCTGCCCGCGGAGGTGACAGGGGCCTGGGGGAGGGGTGGCAGAAGAAATGGCCTCCAGGGGCCTCTCAAATCCCCTGGTAGACTTCTTCCCAACATGCCACAGTCAACAGAGTACAGGTTAGCTGACAGGCCGTGAGCTTATTTTCTTAGGAGAAGGTCACCTTTAAAGGGGTAAGAGATCAAAGGAAAACAAAGCCGGGGTCATGTCAACAGAGTGACACTCACATAAGCCAAAATCTTTTCAATTTCTCTCCACTGAAACCGTGAGGTTGCGATTCTGCTGTTGTTTCTCACTTCGTATGCAATGACACCCTTGGCACAGATCCCCAAGGCCATTTCCCCTTCCGGCCTTGTCTTCTCTGGGAGAACCCGGTATACCAGCACACCGTATTCTGGGAGCTGCTGAGCGACCTAGAATGAGAACAAGGCCAATTAAGAAGAGACAGGCACACTGGTCTAAAATAATGGATTTCAAACCATTCCATGAGGGGGGAAAAAAAAAAACCTTAACAGATGTTCTGAAAAAAAGAGTAAGATTGCCAAATAAGTTTTGGAAACACTGAGCTAAACATATCTCCTTACTACAGCATTTCTCTGCACCTCTAATATGATAGTGTTGCTATATTTTATTAATAGAATGAAGGAATCCTTCCCTAATGAAGTACCTTGAGACCCTAGGAACACTGATATTAATTATGAAAGTGATACCAGAAAATAATCATATCCTGAACAAGCTTGTAGAATTCAGACTCTTCTGAATCATCTCACAGGGATTTCTTTTTCTAAAGCCTGCTGCAGTACTGTCTGATACAACCCCTTCACTTTACCGATAGAAAAACTGAGGCCCAGGCACAGAAAGCAGCCTTCCAAATGATCAGCAGCACTATTACAGCAAGATAACATCCTGCAGAAAAAAAGGAGCAACCCCTGGCATTTCTCATCGTGTGGCAGTGATTTGGTGGGGTCCCCAGAGCCCAAGAGCCGTCTTCAGTTTACCAGTTTAGGAGACAGAATTTTGTCAGGGACCTGAAGGTCAGCCCCAGCTGGGAACTGCATCAGGCTAACCAAAATCATCACAGACTGGCGCGTAAACCTAATACAAATAAATATTTTTTATGTCTGAATGGTAACCACGTCTCTGTTCTGGTCTCTGCCATCTTCATCTTCACCTGGTAGACTCCAGTTCTTACTAGAAGGTCGGTGTGCCCGGCTCAAGGCAGGTGGGCTCAAAATGTGTGCATGTGTTCTCGCCACATTTGAAACTCTCTCAGAAGGGTTTCAGCAGTGAGATCCGGTGCTCATCTCTACCCCAGAGCAGAGGGGACAAACGCCTGCCCAATCTCTCTCATCCTCAGGTCGGGTCACAAAAATGAGGACAAATTACAGCTTTGGAGAGCTCCTTTCTCAGGCTCTTTTCTGTCTTTTCTCCCTGTACTGATAAGTAATCTGTGCAGATAGGTCACAAAGATCTTGATCACATTTCTGGAGCCTGAATCTTGTTCTTTAACTTTGGAAAGACCCTGTCATCGTCACCATCATCATCTGAAACCGTATTTATTGGACATTAGTGCTGAAATATCCAACGGCCAGACTAAGCATGTACTTAAAGTAAGACACAGCAGGCCCAACCCAAAACAACTGGGTAAATTCTTCTAAAGAATTTGATGTAATATTTCTAAAAAAAAAAAAAAAATTAAAGCACTAAAATAGTCATCATTAGAACAGATGATGAATCAATAGAATAGAATAGTCAATAGAGTAGAATTCTATTGAATATTCATCATCAGTAGAAGATTCTATTCATCAGTAGAATAGCCTCTGTTAGACTTTCTTTTATTTTTTAATTGTTTAGTATTTATTTTAATTTTTAATTTGTTAATGATATAGAAAGGGATATGATATTGAAGTACTTGGAGCCACAAAAATCTTAAAATGGTTCAGTGCCATTCTATAACAGAGCAGGACCCTATGGGGCTTTCCTGGGACAGACTTCCCTATCCAGTCTGTTTCACCTGCCTCTCATTTGTAGAAAACCTTTAGCTTCCTAGGCCTTCCCTCCTTTGACCCTATCATTGCACTTCTGGGACTCTGTCCTAAGAAAATATACTAAATGACCAAGATCAAAACCCTTTGATCAGAGTGATGTTTGGTGCAGACTTCCAGAGCTGGGTTGAGAAAACTAGTTCCTTGCAATAAATGTTCCTAAAGGCACCACCTTATAGAGTACTTGGAGAAGGAAATGGCAACCCACTCCAGTATTTTTGCCTGGAGAATCCCACGGGCAGAGGAGCCTGGCTAGCTAGTTACAGTCTGTGGGGTCGCAAGAGTCAGACACGACTTAGTGACTAAACCACCACCTAAAAAGGTACCGCCTAAAGGTAAGGGAAGCCGGTGGCTCAGAGGTAAGGAACCTGCCTGCATGCAGGAGACGCAAGAAACGTCGGTTTGATCCCTGGGTCTGGAAGATCCCCCAGAGAAGGAAATGGCAACCCAATCCAGTATTCTTGCTCGGAAAATCCCCTGGATGGAGGAACCTGGTGGGTCCATAGGGTCGCAAAGAGTTGTACGCGACTGAACCGCTAAACACAAAGGTACTACCTTAAAAGGGATTATTGGGCAAGCTTTACAAAGGATATTTACAAAGCATTTGTATTCGTCTGGGGAATGCATAGGTTATAATGCTAAGCGGGAAAAAATACAAGGTACAATCAGTATGACTTCAACAACAAAAAGAAAATATTTTAACGGCATATGGCAATCCCTAGTTATGTGGAAAAATGGCTTCATGGTTGAAGAGGTTTGGAAAACAGCAAGTTAACCTTGAACAAGTTGTTCTGAGATTAATATGCTAATATAGGTGTGAACCTTGCCATCAGCAGTACCCAAATGGACTTTCGCCAAATCTGATGAACGAGCAGGATTAGTCATCAGTGAAGCATAGGCCAGTAGGTGTCATCTGATAATGGAAAAGGGAGCCACAGGAGCTATAATTAAATAATCCAGTAAATGTTTATTGGAGTAACTGGTCTCTGTGCTGAGTTCTGGGGATCCAAGGCCCTCTGGACATTTACAACCTAGAAGAAGGGACAAGAAATGGACAGAAATGTCTGTGATGTAGACTGTCAGCAATATATGCCAACAATGTATAAAATGTTTCTAACCTTTGACCCTGTGATTCTACTCATGAGGGTCGATTCGATCCTTAAGAAATTAAGCAGAAATGCAGCTAAAGACGTAAGCAGAAAAAAAATATGAATCTCAGTGTTTAAAATAGTCCCATATTTAAAATAATTTATGTGCCAAACAACAGGATACTGAGAAAAAATTTGGGGTACCTCATGTGTTGATTCAAAAGAGAGTTTCAAAATTTTAGTGAGATGAGATTTTAAAACAGCCCACAAAATTGACCATATAATATAAACCCAATTTTAAACACAAATGCATGTACACGTGTGAGTGCACGGACGAAAGAGGGAGGGCGAAAATACACAAATGGACTGCGCTGTCTCAACGGGGAAGACTGCAGCGGAAAGTGAGTGCCTGTTCACTCAGCTGTGTCTGACTCTGCAGCCCCGTGGACTGTAGCCCTACAGGCTTCTCTGTCCATGAAAGTCTCCAGGCTAGTATACAGGGGTGGATACCCATTCCCTTCTCCAGAGGACCTTTGTGATCCCAGGATCCAACCCAGGTCTCCTGCATTGCAGACGGATTCTTTACTGTCTGAGGCATGAGGGAAGCCTCTGTGTGTGTGTGTGTGTGTGTGTGTGTGTGTGCACGCACGCGCGCCCGTGTGTATGTTAGTCGCTGAGACCCGTCTGACTCTTTGCGACCCCATGAACTGTAGCCCACCAGGCTCCTCTCTCCATGGGGTTATCCCAGCAAGGATACTGGAGAGGGTTGCCATATATATATATATATGTATCACTTTGCTGTATATACCTGAAACTAATGGAGTATTGTAAATCAACTACTTTAACTTGAAAAAGATATCCCCCAAAAAAACGTTTCCACATTTTTCCTAGAGTTGGTGGCTTCCTTCGAAACTACTGGTCATCCTTCAGTGAGAGGAAGAAGGGACACAGTGAGCCTGCCACACTGAGCCAGGGCTGCGCAGAGGCCTACAGACCCAAATCCTCGGCTCCCTGCTGGCTCTGCGGTCCTGCACCCTCTCTCCACCAGAGGTGTGCTTATGGCTGTGAAGTCCTCCTGTCAAGGGAATGCTGCCCCCACTTAGCAAGGAACCGGAACAAAGGCTGGATTAGGGAACACATTGAGCGCCTTTCTGCCAGAGCTGCTCAAGTGAAACGCTCAAGTGTTTCTACTGTACTAAGTGCTGCAGAAAGTTCCAAGTGACTGACCAAAAAAAAGATAGCCCTCACCTCAGCAGTTCTACTTTCAAAAGGCTGTCTCTATCAAAAGCTAGAAAACACAGAATATTTTTGTCTCAGGAGACATTGTAAGAAGAAATATAAAAACCCTGGAGTTCCCTTTTGAAACTGCTCCCCAACTCTAGAAGCCCTGCCAGGTACACCACCCTGGGGATGCTGGGGGGCCTCCTCCCACGTGCCTCTCCCCCACCCCCAGCTCTGGCTGCACAGGCAGAGCGGCCAGCCCCT